>NC_138995.1:46641193-47249525 GCF_964341445.2 Mesoplodon mirus
TTTTTCCTCTGTTGTTTCGGAAGCTTTTAGGTCAATGGCCCAGAATACCATGTGGCTCTAAGGTGACCAATAGAAAAGAAAAAACAGCCATAACCCTTGGCTGAGAGCAAGCTATCAGGTGGGTATACTGCAGATCCAAAGAATTCTCCCCAGTTCAAAAAACCTCAAGATCTCTGAATTTGGTTAACTGGTCCCCGTGGCCAGGTCTGGTCTCTAACTGTGCCTGTGGCACTGGAGGTTCCAAGCTTCAGTCAGTTTTCAAACAAACATCTGGTACAAGGGAGGGTGGTACACGGAAGATAAACAACAGGCCGTGTTGTAAAGGCATCTGGACTGCTAATCTGAAGTAGAAGAAAGAGGCGTCAAAATAAGGCAACTACTCCTACTTAAATCTGGATAGCGCATCTGCCTTCTGTAGAGTCATATATTAATTCAGTACACAACATGGACCAACACAGGAGTCAACTCTCCAAGGTGGGCACCGGGTCTCATCCAGATATGCTCCATGCTCTCCACAGGAAACAAGGGGTAGCTACATGGCATGACTTCTAGAGCAAATGCTAAGCTGTGACTGCATAATACAAACCCTGGGGAAACTTTGTGAAATGCCCATGCTTGAGCATGAGTCACGAAAGATTTTAATCGGCTTGGGTGGAGATGGAGGTGGGAATTCTTATAAAGCTTCTGCTGATTTAGCTCTAGACAAGTGGGTATCAAACTTTTTGGTCTCAGAACTCTTAAAAATGTAAACATTTGGGAAGTTACTGAAGACCCTAGTGCTTTTGTTGAGGTGGGTCACTAGACAAAGTAAGACAAATTTTAAAGCGTCACTTAATAATCTATTTCAAAAGAACAGTAAGCTTATTATATACTAACATATCTAGAATGTTTTCATGAAAAAATAACAATATGTTCAAAAAATTGGTGACAGGAGTGGCATCACTGTACATTTTTGCAGGCGTCTTTTGTGATTGGCTTAATAAAAGACAGCTGAAACCCCATATCTGCTTCCACAGTCAGTCTGTTGCAATATGTTGTTTTTGTTCGTCTATGAAGAAAATCTGATCTCACACAGATATGTGGTTGGAAAAGGGAGGTGTATGTTAATAGCCTTTTCACATAATTGTGGATATTCTTCTTTGATAGTACACCAAAACACAGTCACTGAGAGTTTCTTAAAGGTTACTTACAATGGGAAATCTGATAATGCATGAACTTTTTATATCCTGTTACATTAAAATCCATTGGATTATCTTGCTATTTGAATGAATCTTTTACCCTTGCATGATTTGGTAACAACAAGTTTTGGTCACTTGGATATTATCAATTCAATGAGCTATGCAGATCTTCCAATGTTGACACGATTCATTGTACAATATTAAAAAAAATCACATTCATTAGTATCTCTTTAAGTATTGGAAAGCTGTCAAGCTCATGGTGGCTGATACAAGTATTTCAAAATTCTTGAAAGCTTAAATTTTATCATTGGCAACAGATACTGTCAGTTATTTTCCTGGAAGTGACAGGATTCATTTGTTCATTTTCCAGAAAATTCTGCCAAATAATCAAGTTTGAATAAGAGTTTGTTTATCAGTGGTTCTCTCAAGGAAAAATGGTGCTCCATGAAAAAAAGCAGAAGGTCCAGCTCACGAGCCCTGAGATGGCACAGCTGCTTCTCCTGGAGGGAGCCGACAGCTTCAACACAGGGCAGAATTGCTCTGCGTGCTACGTTTCATCACACAGAATCTTTAAAAGGCCTGCGCTCAGAGAATGAGATGGGATGAAATTAATAACTTTCACTGCTTCATCAAGTTCATTCTTTTTTTTCAAATTCAGAATCTTTTAAATATTACATGTAATCATACATAAATATGAATATTTATGTATGTATATATATATTTTTAATTGTGGCCAAAAACACATAACATAAAATTTACTATCTTCACCATTTTTATTTATTTTTTTAACATCTTTATTGGAGTATAATTGCTTTACAGTGGTGTGTCAGTTTCTGCTGTATCACAAAGTGAATCAGCTATACGTCTACATATATCCTCATATCCCCTCCCTCTTGCGTCTCCCTCCCACCCTCCCTAACCCACCCCTCATCTTCACCATTTTTAAATGTGCAGTTTCCATTGTTGTGCAGCTATAGCCACCATCCATTTCTGGGAACTCTTTGCAACTTGCAAAACTGAAGCTCTGGATCCATCAAACAATAACTCCCCATTCTCCCAGTCTCTTCAGCCCCTGGCAACCACCATTCTACTTTCTGTCTCTACTCACTTGACTATCCTGAGAATTTTATATAATTAGAGGCATACAGTATTTGTCTTTTTAGTGACCGATTTACTTCATTAAACATAATGTCTTCAAGGTTCATCCGTGCTGGAACATGTGTCGGAATTTCTCTCCTTGTGAAGGCTGAGTAATATTCCATTGTATCCCACGTGAGGGTGGCTTTTCCTCCTTCTGCACATGCATGGTGGTGAGGACCACAAGGAATGCTAGTTCCTCGATTCATGCTAAGGCACCAGCAGTTTCACTCACCATCAACACAAAATGAAAAGGCAAAATAATGTCTTAGTATTATTATGAAGATCATTTTGGCTTCTCAGACCCCTGAGGGAGTTTCAGCAAATTTATAAATTGGGCTCTATGCTGAAATTTTCTTGTGTGTGCACACTGTGGACCTTTGGAATAATACAGTAAAGGAAAAAGTCTTTTTTTAAAAAGGAAAGAGAAAAGAAAATGCAGTTATAGTCCTATAGCCCAGATACAATCACCATCGGCATAGATGCAGTGTATTTCTACTATTTCTCCTAATGTTCTCTCATAAAGGCCATGTTCCTGAATTCTTCTGGCTTTTGGATGCTAGAAAGCAGGTCATAGGCTAAAGATACTTTGTTGGACAGATATTTTTATTCTCTTTAGAAACTTCATGAAAACAGGAGACAGTTAAATTCAGAACTAAATCAGCATTTCAAAATGTGAAGTTAATTAATTCTGTAGAAATAGAGAATATTTGTCTTCTCATTGTTTGCTCTCTGCCATCCTACAATGGGGAGTGTGAGAATCCCTGACTTCTTACCTTGAAAAGACCTGTTTTTAAAACGTGGGTAATGCTTGTCTCGCACTGGCTGGCAGAGGATGCTGTGAGTCATCTCTACAGGGCGCCTAGCAAGGGGCTGGCATCGAGTGGGAGCTCAGCAGGTGGTAGCTGTCATTTAATAAATACTAACGTAAATAACAACGATGATACAGTTATTATTATTCACTTTATCTCATCCATCTATCACTATCTTCAGGTGGTAAAAGAGGCTAATGTAACCATCCCCACTTATCAGATGAGGAAATGGAGGTTCACGAACCTGACTGACCACCCGAAGCTGCAGGGTGTACCTAGGAAGGACTCGGATGCAGGACCCAGAGTTGCCAGCTCTACCAGGAAGAAGACACCTGGGTCCCTATGCAGCTCATTCTCTAGTGTTGGCGCATCCCTGCCACACTTGCTCTGCTGTCTACTTAACATTTCTCCTTTAAAATGGCTCACTTTAAAAAAAAATAGTTTTCTAAAGGAAAGCTATATGACTACCATAAAAGTGAAATGAGCATCACTTGCTATGGAGAGATGGTAGCAACGGAATTAAATATAAATAAGTATTTAAATAAAGGATGGTCTCCTTTGCATGGCTTAAAACCACCTGTGACTGTCCAGGAGCATGTGCGCCCTCTTTGGGCTCCTGGTTCTGGGGGAATCATTGAGGCTTTGAGGAGCTGTAAGTTGATGCTCAAAACATCTGCAGCCGTGGCAACAGCTGAGGGCTTTTACAAATCGGATACACAACTCGGGATGTGACATCATTTGTGTTCCTGCAATCTAAATCCTCCTCAATCCAAGCCTTCAAGACACACACAAATATTTACAGATGTCAGTTCAGGGGTCTGTATCAGGGTAGATAAGGGACACAGATGGGGTTAATTGAGATGATCTCTAAGTAAAATGTCTTCCTCAGAACCCAGAGTGGGGATGGAGAGGTGGGAAGGAGGTTGCAGCTCAGAGCCAAGAGGAGGGCTATTAGTAATCTGTGCAATGGAAGTCTCAGTGGTCTCCCCCAGGCCTTATGTGGAAGGGTGGTCCTCCCTGGCTGAACTCCAGAGCTGAGCGTCTGTGGATCCCCTGTCCTACAAGCTGCTGCTAGACAAAGACTACACTTTTTCATGGGTACCTGAGGGTCAACCAGGCCCCCACCACAGCTGGCACATAATAGCTCTTCCATATACACTAGAGTCATTGAATTTAGAATTTGAGGCTGTGTTGCCTTAACCTGGAGAGGACCCCGAGGGCCCCCAGCCATACAACAAAGGGGCAGGGGCTCACCCCTTTGGGGGGCTCTGTGTAGGTGGGGCAGGAGGACCAGTTTTGACAGGAATAAGACAAGAGGGTGACGAAAGGAGTGCTCACCTCTGTTACACACCACACCTGCTCCCAAGAGCCTTGCAAAGAAACACGGAATTCTCACCACACAGTGAGCAGATGTTGTCCTCTTATTAAATCTCCAATCTTTAAAACCCACCATTCTGGCCAAATGCCGTGGCTTTCCCTCATAAACAAGGAAGGCTGGGTGGCCAGCTGGATTAATTAATACCTTTTCCTGAGCACGTGGACAATAAGTCCCCCCAAGACAGATGACCCGCTCGCTTGCCTGCTCCTGTGATGTATGTGTGTCCTTCTCATGAAAGAGACGTGGGACGAGGATCCAGTCCCCAACCGGGCCCGCTTTTGGTTCCAGAATAAAACAGATATCAAAACAAAAATCCTGCCTGCCCTTCCTTGGCCTCCCCCATCGCACAGCCAGACCCTTATAAGGAAATTGGCATCTGCTCCAACAGCCAAGGACTTCTCGCTGTCTTCTGCTAAAGAGTGAGGCTTCATTTTCTTTTTCTAAAGCCATGACATCTCCCCCACCCCTGCCCAGGGAAATAGCAACTGTGGCCTCTTTCTTTTACTTGTCTGGGGGAAAGCATCCCCTGAGCCAGGGTTTTGGCTAGAGAATTGACATGTCTGTGCTCTGTGCACATGTCAGGGGCAGGCGGTGCCTCCAGATGGGGTGTTTGGAGAGACCTCCCTTAATGGACAAACAGGAGAATCCTCAGGCTGAGAAAGAGAAACTCAGGGATTCCAGTGGTTGCCATGGACCCAACTCCCACCCCCAGAGGTGGACCACATGCACCAAAATGTTACAACAGCAGGCCTAGCCCCACTATCTCCCAATTCATACTAAAGTATGAATGGCCACCCCAAGCACAACAGAGAGTAGTGCAGGGAGGGCACACAGATGGAAATAGGCACCTCACTTTACTGTATTAGATCACATCCATGTTCCAATTTCACAGCCCGAGGCCACCAAAGGAAAAAAATAATCATTTGTACCATTCAGAAACATAATAGGAAATGAAACTTGAGGATACATGAAATCAGCTACAGAAACTATAAAAACATACATCCTGGAACTATTTGACCTGGGGCAGCATAAACATTGCAATTGTTTGTAGTCAAGTTGGAAAATAAAAATAGAAAACTGTGGGCTTCCCTGGTGGCACAGTGGTTGAGAGTCCGCCTGCTGATGCAGGGGACACGGGTTCGGGACCCCGTCCGGGAAGATCCAACATGCCGCAGAGCGGTTGGGCCCGTGAGCCATGGCCGCTGAGCCTGCGGGTCCAGAGCCTGTGCTCCGCAATGGGAGGGGCCGCAGCAGTGGGAGGCCCGCATACCGCACAAAAAAAAAAAAAGAAAGAAAACTGTATGAGCATCATCTCGTGGGCAAGCCCTCCCTCTGACTTGGGTCAGCACAGGAAGTACTCACAGTGCAGAGGCAAGAGCCCGGGTTCAAATCTGGATTATATCACCCACCAGCTACTTGGTCGTGATCAACTGAGTTCAACTTTTCTGCCTTAGTTTCCTCATCTGTAAAGTGAGTATAATCATAACGTATCCCCCGTTAGGCTGTTGGGAGGATGCCTTGACCTAAGACTTCAGTAGAACACTGCCTGGCTCCTGCTAAGCATTCAATAACGTCTAGCTCCCATAGGACTGCACCTCAGACTACTGTGAAATAAACTCTTCATAAATGAGAATCAAAACTTTCAAGAGGGCTTCCCTGGTGGCGCAGTGGTTAAGAGTCCGCCTGCCGATGAGGGGGACATGGGTTCGTGCCCCGGTCCGGGGGGATCCCACGTGCCGCGGAGCGGCTGGACCCGTGGGCCATGGCCGCTGAGCCTGCGCGTCCGGAGCCTGTGCTCCACAAGGGGAGAGGCCACAGCAGTGAGAGGCCCGCGTACCGCAAAAAAAAAAAAAAAAAAAACTTTCAAGAAAAACATCTGCCTTCATGGGGTGGGTGGAGTCCTCACTTCCCATTACCACATCCCTGCCCAGCAACCCTCTCCTAAACACCTGCTTACCTGGGGGATGCTCTTCACCAGGCCCTCTCTGGGAAGGTTGGTGAAGGAATAGATGAGAACTGGGAGTAGTAGGCTTATTTCATACCCCCTCCCTCCCATCCTGAGAACTCAGACAAGTCACTTGACACTCTGAGTGTAGCTTCTTCAGCTGCTCTGTCTACTACTTGGAAGGAAGTAACAGGTGTATATAAATGTGTGGTTTCTGACATTTAAACCTTCTAGCTCCAGGGTTTCTGAAACATGACATTTAAACCTCCTAGCGCCAAGGTCACAGTCATGACACCTGAAGCAGGGCCAAGGGATGTATATGTTTTAGAAATAAGGTATTCCCAGGTGATTCTGATAATCATCCTGTCTCAGGAGACCTGGTTTAGGACCCCACAACCCTGAGGAATAACTGTGATGGTCATGAAGACGACCACTGCTAGCACCCTCCATGCCTGGGCCAACCCTTCCCCAGCGGAGTCTTACCTGTCCACCACGCAGCTACCCGGACCCACCGACTCCCAGTCCTCTCCAGAAAGACTCCCAGGAGCGAAATTGCCAACCCCATTCTTAAGTTTTACAAGTGCCCAGGGGGAAAAAAACCACATAAAGATAAAAGCATCATGTTCAAGAAACCCTAGAAGAGGGTCTCTTGCTAGCATTAAGCCTTCACTTGCTCTGGCTGCCGGGAAGCTCAAAAAAGTTAACTAGAGTAACTTAACCAATATATTTTGTTTGCTTATTCCTTGTATATGTAAGCATTATTTTTCCTATTTTGAAAGCATTATTGAAACATCCTATTAAATATGTGGACTTGTCAAAAGCTAATCGGCACAGAGCTCCCCACAGAGGGTGAGAAAATTCCAGAGCTACTGAGAAGCAGAGTATAAAAGTGTAGCCTTAAAATATGCCAGGGTTCACACTAGGAGTTTCTGCTCAAGAGACCATGTTTTAGTGAATACGTCCTAAGTCCCCTCCCCTACAAGCTGGAGGAATAATTGGAAGAAAGGAGCACAGGCAGGTGCATGAGGAGTCAGAACACCCAGGTGGACCACTTGGTAGCTATGTGATCTTCCAGGACCTCAGTTACCTGATCTGTGAAATGGGATCTAATGGGAATAATGAGGCCAACTTTCCCTGTGCATCTGATGCTATAGGATTGCCACAGGGGCATATGAAATAAAGGATGCCAACAGCCTTTGAACACAATGGGACACTCAGCTTCCTTGCAGCATCGTCATAGCAGTTTCATCTTCTGCATATCTCTCCATGATATCTTAAGGTCCTGTTTAGAAAAGACTCATTAGGGGAATCCTTAAGTGATGTAGCTTGCTTCCCCTCTCTAGCTTTCTGTTTCTTCACCCATGAAGAAAGAATAAAAATTCCTGACCTATATCCCCAAGTTAGTGCTGGTCCAAAAATGATGGCAGCTCTCACTTCCAGCACTCACATCAAACCCTCGCTGCAACCATAGGAAGTAAGTGTTATTATTGTCAACCCCATTTTAGAGACAAGGAGACTGAGGCACAGACAACTTATGAAATGACCAAAGGTCAAAGAGCAGTTCATTCCCAGGCAGTCTGGCTCCTGAGTTAGTCTCTCTTTTTTTGTGGGGGGGGCGGGTACATGGGCCTCTCCCGTTGTGGAGCACAGGCTCCAGACACGCAGGCCCAGCGGCCATGGCTCACGGGCCCAGCCACTCCACGGCATGTGGGATCTTCCCGGACCGGGGCACGAACCCGTGTCCCCTGCATCGGCAGGCGGACTCTCAACCACTGCACTACCAGGGAAGCCCCTGAGTTAGTCTCTTAACTGTACTTCCTCAGCAGTGAGTGAGGGGATGGGAAAGGCTAACAGGAGGCATGCAAAGCTTCTCTTCCAGGTTACTGGTACCCTGAGGGCCCTGTGTTGCTCGATGGTGGTGAGGCCCAACGGAGCTAGAACAAGGGAAAATGGCACACCTGCTGGTAACCATCAGAGCCTGTATCCCCTAGATGTCAAGGTCATTGCCACCTTTCCTGATTTGGTCAGACTCAAGGGAGGGACACTTCAGACACCCACCAGCAAAGCCCACACAACATGGGTGAATCTCCCTGACACAAGGCTGAAGAAAAACAACAGACACAGAGAGATCACATGTCTCCTAAGTCCGTTAAAGAGCAAGGCTGACCCATGGGGTATGCGAGTCAGGACGCAGATGCCCTGGGAAGATGTTGGCCGGGGAGGTGTGCCCAGGTTTCCTCATGTCCTAGTTCTTTTTTTTCTTTCTTTTCTTTTTTTTTTTTTTTTCGTGGTATGCAGGCCTCTCACTGTTGTGGCTTCTCCCGTTGCGGAGCACAGGCTCCGGACGCGCAGGCTCAGCGGCCATGGCTCATGGGCCCAGCTGCTCTGCGGCATGTGGTATCTTTCCGGACTGGGGCACAAACCCACGTCCCCTGCATCAGCAGGCGGACTCCCAACCACTGCACTACCAGGGAAGCCCCCTAGTTCTTAATCTGGGTGCTGGTTACATAGGTACGTTCCGTCTGTTGAGCTGGGCCCTTATAATCGGTGGACTTTTCATTATGAATATTACACTAGGAATTAAATATCTTTTAAAAAGGGGGCTACAGCTTCCTCTAGGCAGAAGAAGCAGTAAAGCTGGAATTCAGAGGTGCCCACCAGCAGCAGCACCTTCATCAGTACCAGATCTAAATCCTTAAAAAAATAAATAGACATAGCAAATGCTTTTCTCCCTTAGCTTTTCCATCATGAAATCCATGTGCTTCCTTGAAAGATGCACAGGCAAATTTCCAGACAAAGGAGGCACCAGTGGAGGTAAGCGGTGTACGTTTGATATGGCACAGATTAAACGAACTACTTCAGATGTAGATTAAATAATTGTGTGATCTTTTGGTTAATATCCCTCTGTGAGCTCAGTGAAGTTGGGACTGAGGCTGGTATGCACAGTGCAGGTGCATAGTAGGTGTTCTAGAAATATCTAAAGCAAGGAACAGTGAATAAGCACACATTAGTCCTTACGGCACTTGTGGTTTCTACCCTCTCCCTTCCCTCTCCCTCCACTCTTCCTGGCTCTCTCTCTCTCTCTCTCTCTCTCTCTCTCTCTCTCTCTCTCTCTCACACACACACACACACACACACACACACACACACTGACCAAGGGGGCCCCACCAGCAGCTTCGTGCCACATACGTTCTCCAAGACGCACTGAGGCATCTGTGCCTCTGTTCTCCAGATGTCCTTGCAGTGGAACTGCTGGTGAGTTTCCCAGGATGGGGGAGGGGGGGAGCCAGCCCCCAGCAGACAATGTTCCAAGCCCTTGCACAAGGCCTCCCAGATCAGGTGGCCATGGCCTTCTGGGAGGTCCTGAAGCTGAGGAGACCTTCCAATGCCCTGTGGGAAGGAGCCCCAGTCGCTTGGATTTCCTGCTTCAGAGATGCAATTTTTGCCTCTGGTCTTCATGTATCTGTAGCTCGAGATTTCACCAGCAGGTTGGCAATTTCTCCACATCTCCTCTGAAGACTAGGAGGGGTCATGCTTAAGAAAGTGAATGATGGTTGTCCTTCCACATTCACATGAGGGGGACCCGGGGGTCCCCCCATCTGTCTTTGCACCGGAACTCCTGCCTCACCCCTGTCACCCCACAGCTGCTTTGGCACCTGTCCCCCCAGATGTGGCTTCTCCTCCTTTCCCTGTTACCACCAACCAGGGGAACACTCAGCGGGGACCAGCCCCGCTCCTGGAAAATCTGGTCCAGCAGAAGCCCCTTCCCACCCAGCAGACTCCCGGCCTCCTCTTCCCTTTGCAATTTGCCTGTTGCTCCCGCATCTCCAGGACCCCTTCTCAGCACCACGTGACTGGGTGTTCCACTACGGGACGGCCAAGTTTATATGCTGTCAGGCACTTTACATCCCCCATAACTCTGCCTCCTAAGCTCTCCTGTGCATGTGTTTAATTTTTACAGTCAAGAAAACGAATGGGCAGAGTGACAGCCCAGACCCCCTGGAAGGGTGGGCTCCAGCCCTGCCTTGGCAGAGCCTGGGCATGAATTCCATCAATGACCCGAGGCTGTATTTTCTGCATAACACCCCAGTGGTTTGTAAATCTCCTTAAAATTTTGATGACTGAGATAAAGGAGAAGGAGGAGGCTGGGTAAATCTGGAGCCACTATTTGGGCAGAGCTGCCGGGACCTCCGTGGAGTGGGTGTCAAGGCTACTTTATATTGTCACTTGGGGTTTGTTCCCAGCTCCCCTCCCATGCCCACACACCCCTCTATCTCCCAAGCAGTGGGCTGAACGGTGGGAGCACCCATCTCCCCCATGCCCTTATCTTTCCAAGACACATCCTACGGCGATGACAAGGATGATGTCAAGGAGAAGAAAGAGTATATATAAAAAAAAAACTTACATGAGAATAAATGCATCTCTTTTAAATGTTGTTATTTTATTCATCATAACTAACAATCTAATAAAAGCAACACCCTTGTTATGAAAATACAGCTCTAAGCCAAGTCCACCTGGATGGCAGCCCAGTGACCCTCCTGCAAGGCGATACTGCAGCCCCTACAGCAAAGTAATTGTCTAACACTGCAGATCTGCGCACATCTCTCCCCTGCTTTAAACGTCTCCCCATCACCTACAGTCTATGCTCTATCGTGCGGTCCCTGAATTCTAATGACACAACAACAGCAATAAGAGTAACGGCAGCCAATGCTCAGTGACTGATTGCTTTGGGTGGCAAACCATGTTAGGTGTTCAACAAGACTTACCTCATCTTCTCCCCTATCAGCCCAGTGAGGAAGTTACGTTTATCACACTGATTTCACAGAGACACGTGGAAGAGGAGTCTGCCTGAGGTCACACTGCTAGTCAGTCTTGTTCTCCAGGAAGCCATCCTTGAGGGCAGAGCAACCTACTGGATGTGCCACATACAGCATTCCAGGTACATCTCTTATCCCATGAGATAAGCTGTAGTTCAGGGTTTACTTGTCCATCTCCCTCACTGAGTCACCTTCAAGACAGACACACCATCTGATTCATTGCTGTGCCCCCAGGACCCAAACATGACATATGGGAGGCGGCCA
The DNA here is from genome assembly GCF_964341445.2 of Mesoplodon mirus. Taxonomy (NCBI): domain Eukaryota; kingdom Metazoa; phylum Chordata; class Mammalia; order Artiodactyla; family Ziphiidae; genus Mesoplodon; species Mesoplodon mirus. Next base: position 46,652,725 of record NC_138995.1, read on the forward strand.
GTAAGAGCTTTTGGGTAGACCCATGTTGCCATAAACCAACAGGTAAGCCTCCATTCGCTCCGATGGGCTCTGGGATGTCTCTCTGGCTCCTGTGAGCTGCTGGACTGGACTTCATAACCAGGCGAGAGGGTCCCTCAGGATGGAGATCGTCTCTCCTCTTCCCCCTCCTCCCTCCTTCATGATGTCTTGTTCACACACCCAATCAGAATGTTTCTACCTCAAAACATCACTTGAGGACCAGTTGCATCCATTAGATTCGTCTCAAATTCCTTTGGTTCAGGAATAAATTTTAAATTTGAGTCTGCAACAGCACAGCCCTGCCACTGTACCCAGTGATCAGCATTTTATTCCAATATGAGGAGGGGAGGGAGGAGGGGACTGTGACATCAGTGAGCTTCGCTGCAGGACCCAGGATTCTGCTGAAGAGAGCAGACAGACCCAGAGCTGAAGTCGAACTGATGATAATCAATACCATCCGACCTAATTCAATTCATTTGCCTTGCATTGAATATGATGTTAATACACTAGGAGACATCAGCTTCCATTAGAGCCTAGGAAATCATCTTTGAAAAGAGGCAAAATGGTATCAAATGCGTAATTTGAAAAACATTGTTTTCAACATCTTTCCACTTCATTTAGCATTTTGAGGAATTGAGGCTATATCTTGTAGCTATCAAGCTGAATTAATCACCTTGAGACCTGATAGATGATAACTGGAACTCTAATTTCAGGCTGCTTTTATCCTTGGAAGATGGCCTTTTAAGTTAGAATACGAGAAGTAACGTAAAATCCCTTCCATTACATATAAACCATCACGATACTAATTTTCAATAGACTAGTCCTGGGCTAGTGAACATGGTAACCACTCAACATACGTGGCTACTAAACACTTGGAATGTGGCTGATCTAAATTGAGGTGTAAAATACATTTCAAAGACAGTTCAAAAAATGTAAAATCTCAATAATTTTTATGTCGACTAGATGTTGAAATGACAAAATTTTATAAATATGAGAGTAAATCAAATGTATGATTAAAATTAATTTTACCTGCTTTTTTTACTTTATTGTATTTCCTAGAAATTTTTAAATTACATATTATAATGCAGCTCACATTGTATGTCTATTAAACAAGGCTGGTCTAGACAATTAAATACCATGGAGCAATTGAATAATGTTTGCCAAGAGTCTTTAAATGACCTGGGGAAATATACAGAGTATCGTTCAAATGAATAAAAGCAGTAAAAAATTGTATGTAGAGGGTAATTAAAACCATATAACATATGCATATATGTTTACATATATGTAGACAGAAATTGACAAAGAAAAGTCAGCTAAAATATTCATCTCAGAGTGAATGGTGGGGTCAGAGTGTGAGTATAGTAGTCTCCTTTATACACTTCTAAATGTTCCTCAAAGAACTTTTTATTACGTTCATTATCAACAAATAATAAATGTTACTAAAAAGGAAATCATCCCCCATAATAATTAATATTGTTATTTGTAGCTCTGCATCCTGCCTGAAAATTGTTAAAGTAAATAATTTACAGGCACACTTAGCCTTTATTTACCCCTCAGTGGCATCTCATCATGAAATACACCATTTCCAAAGAAGAGTTCATTCTCAGGAGAGTCCATTTTTTAGTTGTATATCAAAATATTTTCTTCAAGTTAGTGTTCTACTCAGTAACAGGAGATGATCCGGTGAAAAATTTGGCAGTCACTATTGCAATGTTACAATGGAAAAAGAAAGTTCATTATCAAAGTTTGCTCATCCAGAATTTATTTCTAGTTCCTTGCTGCTGGAATAAAAGGGAAGAAAAAATATCCCCAGGAAAATAACTCATGAGTTCCCAACAGCTAGTCCTTCGTGCAGACAACATTTAAAGGAACAAGTATTCTCTAAACTAGAAAAGCATAAATGACAGAATGGCTCTGGCTTGATCTTTTGCCAATTTATTGGACCCTCTCAAGGAATCCTGTTGCAATGACATTTATCTGGAAACCCTGAACTCTTCCTGGGTCACAAAGGCCAACCCTAGTATCCACCTTCCCATCAACCCATCCACCCACCCATCCGTCCACCCACCCATTCATCTATCCACTCACCCATCCATATAACCACCCATTCATCCATCTACCCATCCATCCTTTTTATCTACCCACTCACTCTTCCATCCATTTACTCATCCATCCGTCTACTCATCCGTCTATCCATTCATCCAACTGCCCATCATGTTTTTATGGAGAGCTACTTTGGGCTAAGAACCTTTCTAGATGCTGGGGATATGGCAGTGAACAAAACAGACAAAGTCTTGTTCTTGCAGAGCCTATATTTTAGAAGTCACATAGTAAACAAGTTAGAGCATCATCATGATAATGTCAGAAAGTGACCAATGCTTTGAGGAAAATAAAACAAGGCAATAGGAAAGAAAACAACTAGGATGGTGCTTTTTTAATTAACTTCTTTGAAGAGGTGAAAGTTGAGCTGATGGCTGGCTGCAAAAAGGTGATAACAATGGGTAAACCCGGGAAGAACATTTCAGGCACAGAGAGGGGCAAGTGCAAATGGGCTGAGGCAGGCCAATTTCGAGGAACAGGAAGTATGGCTGCAGAGGGGGATAGATGAGACCAGAACCGTAGACAGGGCCACTTCACATAGGCCTTGTAGGAAATAAGGAATTCGGATTTTATTTTAATTTCAGTGGAAAGGCATTAGAGGGTTTAAGTAAGGGCCCTGATATGACCTGATTTCCATGTTTAAACACCACTCTGGCTACTGTGTGGGCAAGAATGAAGCAGGGAAACCTTTCAAGAGGCTACTGTGGTCGTCCAGGTGAAAAACGAGGACCCCCCGGATGACTTATTGCTCCAGAATATTTTTGGGGGTTCCCTTCAGAGCACATGTAATCAACTGCGACTGGCCTGAAAACAACAACATAGGCTTATTGCCCTCCTAACATGGTGGTGTCGGAAGGGCACCCTCGAATGTGAGATCATCTGCCCGAATCCTTAAAATATTTAAATGCCCCAAATCACATGCTAAACAGAAGGCTCCTTTGAGGTTCCCAGAGGTTCAATTCTACTGAATTTCCCTGCTTTTCATTTACCTCAACTGGTTCCAGCTGGATCTGGAAACCGATGTGTCAACAGTCCCTGCCCATGAAGGCGTCCCGGCGACCAGCAAACAGGTCATCAATTGTAATCTACACAGAAAACCTGATTCAGTCAGAGGCTTTCCAAACCCCACATAGCTGGGCCCTATCTGGGAGCAGGTTCCTTGCTGGCAGCAACAAACATACATCACAGCACCCCAAGCTTGGACTGACTGTCACTGGAAAGATAGTGGAGTTCCCTGATTCTCTGAGGTCCTGGCATACCCCTTGCACTACTACGGCATCCTTAAGTAAGCCTGACCTTGCAGGACTCTGCCCATGCTAGCTACTTCATGATTAACTACCTTTCTGAATTTATCAAATGCTGTTCCTTTTCTGGCTCCCACTAGATCCATCTGGGTAGTAACATGGACCCAGTGATCCTGGCATACGGAAGCATTTGTCTTAAAAGAGCCAATTCCCTCTCGATGTCAATTATCAGCTCAGTTTCCAGCCAGCAGGTCAAATATTCTCTCCCAGGGCCCAGATCCACAGGATGTCGCCTGAGGTATGTGCAGAGTGCCCCTCTGTGGGCCACTGTACTGGGGGCATCCACAGACCAGCTCGTGCCCCCGGCCCTGCAGGGTATGGGCCCACGCCAGCACATCCAGATCATCTGCAAGCATAGGCGCACGTATGTGCACATGTGCACGCGCGCACACACACATAAACACACACACACACGCTGTCAGAAGTTAGCTTCTGGGAGGCGGCCTCCGAAGGCCCAGGAAACGTGGCTGGGGCAGAGGAATGGACTGTTTACGGAGCAGGTGCTCAGCTCTGGGCTGTGTGAATCAGGGTCGTGAGTGGAGGCAAGAGTATGGTCCTCAGCTGGGCAGAGTTCATGGAGAGTTGGGGAGGCAGCGAGGCATGGAAGATGGTGATGGATAGGTGGATCGAAGGCGCACCCACAGAATTCACCCTAGGCCCTGTCCCCTGACCTTGCACAAATACCTTCCCCTCTCTGGGCTTTGCTTCTCCCATTCTTATGATAGAAACAGTGGCTCAGAGGAGTTTCAGAGCTTCCTAGCTACAGTGGAATTCCATCACGCATAAAGGTCCAGACTCAGCACACGGTCAGAATCATGCTGAGTTAAAACTGTCCCTGAAAACTACTTAAAGTACAGCACACCTTCATATGTGTATGTGGAGAAGACAGATTACGAGTACATATATCAATTATGAATGCATTGCACGATGTAACTTATTTCTCTTTCACCATACATGTACATTTTAATTCATAAATATACATACATTGAAGAAATATGACCAGAAATATACTATTTCTACAAGTTGATCAGGCTCAAACCCATGACCCAGTTTTAGAGCGATCTAGCTGAAAATTTCCAGCCGGAAAGTATATTTTGTTGTCACTTCAGAAGCAGTGGACAGGCATGACAGTGCCCCTGCCCACAGGAGGAGAGCCACAAAATGCCAGCCCTAGAACCCCCCACCTCAGCCAGGTTCTTTGGCCACCCAGTGGAGGGAGAAGCCGATCTGAGGATGCAGTCACCTTTGTTTTAATAAACCCCTCTGCCCACCTCTAGGTACTCTGCAGTGGTGTCTTGGCCTCACCCCTTTCTTAGTCGTGTAGCGTAGGAGGTTTGGGATCCTGTGGTACACACCACATGTCCATCGAACTCTTGCTCCCTGACTCCCCAACACCTGCATAGGGTGGATGGGCTCTGAGGACACCCTTCCCTAAAACTGGCTTCTGACATCTTCTCATCCTAACCAGCCCCCTCCGGCTAAGCCTTGTCATCCTCCCTTTACAGCTCAGCCTCTTGTTCCCTGTAGCTCTCAGGACATTTGCACCCAAAGGGCATTTCTAGAGGCCCATGGAAGAAGCAATTCTGGGTGAAAGCCCTGACCCAAATGGGGAGCAGCTCCCTAGAGAGGTGCAGCAGATTCAAACGAACTCCGGCCCTTTCTTCAGCACAGACTCATGAGATGTCCCACATGTGGGGGATCTCCCCTGGGGTGAAGTTTCAGGACAACTGTCCCCCTGAAGCATACAGGGCGACACTGTTGCCACAGGCAACCTTCTGGTTGACTTTGCCTCTGCTCCCTGGTCCAAGGGGGCAAGAGTGGTGGAGGGGGCCACGTCCCCAGCCCTCACACCCACCCCCCAACTGAGAAGTCACTGGAGCTCTGACTTCCCTCTGTTGTGGGCCTGCCTCTCCCTGCCAAGGTTTTAAAAGCATCTGAGCACAGGTGCCAGCCTCCAGGGCCACTAAGCGGAAACTCAGGGGAGGAAAATGAGGATGCCAACCACATTGCCATTATGTTCTCCCAGAACATGCAGTGCTCCCAGACAAATGTGTCTCCAGCGTTGTCACACCACAATATTCATGTGCCTCATTACTGGTTTTAATTTTGCCTGTTGCTTATTTACTGTCTACTTCCCCACTTTATTGCCCGGGTTGGAAGAGTTACTTATCTATGCCGAGAACAGAAGGTCCCCAAAGTGAGATCTCTCCAGAAGTTTCTGGCCCCACTCAGCCCCGGCAGAACAGGCTCCGGCCCAAACGCACACGGCGCCAACGGCTCCTCCACGCGACTCTTCTTTTAACATCCCCACCACCCTGACTCACTGCTTTCCTGCCTCTGGAATGGGCTCCCTCTCCTTTCCATGGCCAAATCCTGCAGGGCCACCTCCTGGGCTGACAGGAGGACTGATGATGCTGCACAGGGCCCGCGGATGCAGGATGAGGACACTGACATGCCCTCGTGAGCAGGGCTCAGTCTGGGCTCCACTGTGAGGGCGGGCCACCCCTGTTCCCCCTGCAGGTGGGTTCTCAGGTCCCAGAAACCAGGGGCAGCAATGTCCTCTCCCAGCTGCTTGGGGAACCGGGTGTGGCAGTTCATCCCTGGAGACACCTCGGAAAAAGCAAAATCCATATCTCCCTTGAATGAAAGAGGATGAGCAACCTGACTTCATTAATACGCTTTTTTAAATGTTGTAATGAATGCTTTTTATTTATGTTTGGAAAGCACATGATAGTATAAAGGAGCAAAACTCATCCACATACCTCTGTTCATCAGAGTAAACTCTTAACCTTTTGGAGATTTTATTTTTTATCTTTTTTACCTTTATCTCAAACAAACCAACCAAGAGAAAACAAAAACAGAGTTCAGAGCATAATCATGTCATAGAATCTCTTGTTTAAAATCTTTTTTCCAAAATTATAAAGTCACCCTGTGTTCTATGTAACCAATGATGAAAAACAAAAACACAATTAACAACCTGTCTCCTTCCCTCCACTCCATCCTCAGAAAATAACCAATGCTAACAGCATGTGCTATTCCTTCCATACTGCATTTTTGTCCATAAAACATAATGGACATCAGAGAGATAAAGAAGTATTAGAGAGAGAGAGAGGGAGGGAGAGAGAGAGGAAGGGAGGAAAGAAGAAAGGTAAGAAAGAAGACAGGTAGATGAGAGAGAGAGGAGGAGAAGGAGGAAGAGGAAGGAAGGAAGGAATGGAGGGCGGGAGGGAGGAACTGAGTTAAAAGATGAAAGGGAAAAAAAGACGAAAAATTTAAAAGAAAATGAAAGATTTAATAAAAGTAGGGTTTTACTCTCCTACCTATATCATATATTTTTGTTTTTCTATAACTTGTTTTCTTCTCAGTGAATAATCATGGTATCGCTTTGGGAAAACAGATCCATCTGTCTCTCATAACTGCATCGTATTCCATAGTTCTGACACAATGTATATCGAATCATTCCTCTATTAATGGACATTCAGAAGATGTCTTCTCCCCCCTTCCTTTAAAAATAATGCTTTTATTTCCATACAATAGAGCTATAAAATGGAATTGCTGGGTCAAAGGATATGCATATTTTAATTTTAATAACTACTCTAAGATTACTTTCCCAAAAGGCTGAATGAAGCAAGTCATATTCCCACTAGCAATATATGGGCTGCCTAGATCCTTGCAGCTTTGCCAGCACTTAACGTTTTCACTCATACATTCTTGTCAGCCTGGTGGGTAACACACAGTATTTCAATTTTACTTTAATTTTTACTTCCCAATTCCCTGAGGTTGAATATGTTCTCATCAGCTTATGGACCACTGGGATTTCCTTATCTGTGAATTGCCTATTGATAGCCTTTGACATGTTATTAATTGGGTCTTGTCTTTAACTTGTCTTTTTTTAAAATTTGTGGATACCCTTTGCATATTATGTATATTAACCAAGTGTTGTAAATAATTTTCTCAATTTATCATTTAGTCGTACAATTTCCCATATCTTTCAACCCATTTTGTAAACATTTGGAATGCCTGTGTAATATGCCAGAGTGTGAATGTGAAGGTATTGATTAACAATTCCCTATATATTGTTGGAATTCAGTTCTCTCTCTGTGTCTCTCTCTCTGTCTCTCTCTCTCTGTGTCTCTCTCTCTGATATTATGAATAATGTGGGAAACTCTGTCCATACTTTATGTTATTTTTATGAGGAAATTTAGTACATTTTAAAATTAAGAATTTCATTTTTAAAGTAAATTTACTAAATCAAAAATATGAACATTCTAAAAACTGTTGATGAATATTGTTAAACTGCCTTCTTAATAGATGTAAAAATTTACTCTTCCCCCAAGTCCAGGTTCTGTCTTATGCCCTTGCTGGTGCTGGGAATCACAGTTCTGAAAGATCTATACATTTGATGTCTAAAGATGTTATCATATTTATTGTTTTTATTATTATCCCTAAAATTTACTCATGAGATTGATACTTTCATATGCTCGTTTGTCATTTACCTTTACTCTATTATGATTCAACTTTCTCTATGTGGCCTATGCATTTTTTTCTTTTGGGTATCTTAATTTTTTAAATTTATTTATATGTGGATTGGGAGTTTGGGGTTAGCAGAGTCAAACTATTACATATAGAATGGATAAACAACAAGGTCCTATTCTATAGCACAGGGAACTATATTCAATATCCTGTGATAAACCATAATAGAAAATAATATGAAAAAGAATGTATACATATGTATAATTGAATAACTTTTCTGTATAGCAGAAATTAACACAACTTGTAAATCAACTATACTTCAATACATTTTTAAAAATAAGTACAAAATAAATTTATGTATATGAATTCTTTTTGTAGGTAGGGTAAAAACACTTTGTTTATTATATTTGCAGAAAATATTTTCCCAGTTATGAGTTCACTCTGTGAATTCACTTATAAGTAAAATGTTTAAATTCCAATATAGCCACATCCACTGACCCACTATAATTTCTTCCATAGTGTTAAGTCATCTCTAAGCCAAAAGATTATTTCAATATATACTGATGTTTTCCTCTAGTTTGCTATAGTTTGATTTTTATTTAACATTTAACTTTTCAACCCTTTTACTTATCTGGTATATGATGCGAGAATAAAATCTGCTTCCTTCCCCTGTGTAGGTTTCCATCTACCCCAGCATCATTTGGGGAATAGTCCTCAAATATTAAGATCGTCTAACAAAACTGATTTAGATCTCTCTAGTCTGCTTCTTAGATTTGTATATTTATTTTTGTTCCAGTATCAAATCAATTTAAAGATTCTTATGTTATAATACATTTTATTTGGCAGAACTAGTTCCCCTTCCTCCCTTTATTCTTTGGTTTTAGTTTTTTAACTGTTGCTTGCCTGTCTAATTTCTTCCAGGTATTTAATGTTACTTTAGAAACATTTTGTTTCTTATCCCCCTCCTGAAAAAAATCCTTTCCACACTGTGATTGGGATTACATTGAACCCTAATCTAATTTAAAGGGAATTTAGACATTCAATCTCCTTGTTCAGCTGTCTTCTTGAAATTTTCCCTGGATGTTTATATTCTTGATTTTTTAAGTGGTTTTTATTATTAGGTTAAAAAATGAACTTTTGTATGTTTATTATGAATATAATACAATCCATTTCAAGTTAATTTAAGGGTCGTGATTTTTTCCATATGGATATCCAATTGTTTCATCACCATTTGTTGAGACACTATCCTTTTCCCATAAATCATCTTTGTCCCTTTGTCCAGAATCAATTGACCATGCAGGGATGGGTCTATACCTGGATTCATTATTCTGTTTCATTAATCTATATGGCTATTCCTATGCTGATTACACTGTTATGATTACTGATGCTTTATATTAAGCCTTGAAATCAGATGTTGTGAGACTTCCACACTAGTTCTTCATAAAATAGTTTTGGCTATTCTATTCCTTTTGCTTTTACAAAGTAAAGAACTACCTTAGAATCACCTTGTCTGTTTCTATTCATTAAAAAACATGCTAAGATTTTAACTGGGATTGTATTGAATCTGTAGCTCAGTTAGGGGAGACCTGACATCTTAACAATAATGAGTCCATGAAGATGGTATATCTCTCTTTTTTATTAGGTCTTCTTTAATTTTTCTCAGCAATGTTTTGTAGTTTTTCTGTTTATTGGTCTTGTACATATCTTTATAAATTTATCTTATGTACATTTGGTATTATTAATACAACTATAGATGGTATTTTAAAATTTCACCTTACCAATTATTTGTTGCTAATATAAAAGATACAGTTGATATTTTGTGTATTCATATTGTATCTTGGAACTTGTTAAACTCAGTTATTATCTCTAGTAGCTTCTTTGTAGATTCCTTAGACCTTTCTATTTAGAAAATTGTGTCATCTGCAAATAAAGGCAGTTTTACTTCTTCATTACCCATATGTATATGAAGAGACACTACACCACCAAAATTTTATAGAAGCTGATTTGTAAAAGGCAGAATAAAAGATCCACTTATGTAAATTATGGCCTGGTCTAAGGGACTTACTCAAAATAGCAATGTCCCCTCCACTTCTTTTTGCTCCTTAGAGAAAATTAAAGTCTGTGTCCACTGAGAATAGAAGCAATGGGTCAGATGAAGAAGCTGGGTCTAGGAATTTATCTGGTGAATTGAAACTGTATAGACTTATTCAGAATGTTCAGACTAAAATACATGTATATTTTTAAACTTCCTAATTTATCTGCATTTATGCTTCATCAGAGTCCTGTTCTGGTGAACCTCCTTTGAGACTGATGCAGGTAATTCATGTTCTATGCCTTTGCTCATAGTAGGCGTCAAAAAAAATAAAATAAAATAAAATACAATAAAACTTGAATGTGGAACCTCATTAGGACTCTTTCTGTCACAGAAAACTTACCCCGACTGGCATAGAAAAACAAAACTTGGCAAGTTATTGTATTTGCTCAGGTAACTGATAAATTCAGGGCTGCATCTTCAGGCCTGGCTGGATCTTTCTCTGACTCTTGGCTTTGTTCATGAGCACCCTCTTCCCACATTCTTGCAAGATGGCCTTCAGCAACTCTAAGCTTATCTTCCAGGAGCTCAGTAGGCCCGTGGAAAGGGAGCTCAGCTTCTGCACTAGTTACAACAGAAGTCCTGGGTTTGAGTCTCACTGGCCCAGCTGGCATCCTTGAACCCCCACCTGTGAGTCAGGGAGATGGGCTTAGCTTCACCCAAACTACAGGGATAATCAAGAGGTAATTAGCAAACACACTGTAGGACTCCATTTGTATGACATTCTAGGGGAAAAACAAAAGGGATAAGAGTAAGGAGAGGGGTTGACTAGAAGGGAATGGGGTCATTTTATGCAGTGATATAAATATTCTTTATCTTGATTGCACTGGTGGTTACACAACTGCATACGTTTGTCAAAAGCTGCAGAATTGTTCACCTAAAAAGGTGAATTTTGCTGTATGTAAAGTACACTCAGTAAACATGAATTTTCTTTGCAGCCACTTAAGCCGAAGGTACTCTTTTCCCCGTGGGGAATCAGTGTACAAAGGCTGCAAACAGCAGCCTCCTCGGTAGTGCATGCAGCCTGTGGCCTGTACGGGTTGCCCTAAGGGACCTTACACATAGCCCTTTCCAGTGGACATTCATGACTGGCATGCTGTCCCCAATCTAGGCTCCAGACAGGTATGCGAGGTGCCTTTGGAAAGCCCCAGGGCATAGTGGTCAGTGTCCACATTGGCCAAGTCATAATGTCCATCTGCACGAAGCTGCAGAACAAGGAACATATGATTGAGGCCCTAGGCAGGGCAGAGTTCAAGTTCCCTGGCTACCAGAAGATCTACATCTCCAAGAAGTGGGTATTTACTAAGTTTAATGCAGATGAATTTGAAAACATGGTGGCAGAAAGCGGCTCATCCCGGATGGCTGTGGGGTCAAATACATCCCTAGTCATGGCCCTCTGGACACATGGCTGGCCCTGAACTCCCGAGAGCTTTGGTACTGTCCCCTCCTTACTCATGCCCACCAATAAATCTTACTTTCAATCCTACTGTCAAAAACAAAAACAAAAATGCTGAATTTTAAAGAAGAGTCTTAAAAGAAATATGTAAAGAAAACGTATAAGATTTTTTAAAGGAAAAATGTAAACCTTGTGTTTCTGGATAAGACAACAGAACATTTTAAAGATGCTAATTCTTTCCAAATTAATGTACTGAACTAAACAGAATTCTAAATGTAATTTTACCCTAAATGTAAATGTAGCATCCTAAATGTAAATGTAGTATCCTAAATGTAAATGTAAACAAATGTATCCTAAATGTAAATGTAAACAAAATCTGAAATGTAATGTACAGTCTTAAACAAAATCCTAACAGATTTCCGGGGGCGGGTGTAGATATGAAATTTGACAAAATGATTTTAAAATTTATCTGGAAAAATAAATTACTGATAATGCCAGAGAAAGTTAAGAAAAAGACAATAATGAGGGGAAATTGCTTTTACTCTGCACCTTTGACTAATAATTTTCAATCTGGATTGTGTATGTGTGTATGGGTATGTGTGTGTGTGTATGTGTGTGTTTATTTTGTTGTGGGCGATGGGCATGTTTCAAAGAAAGGAGAAGGAAACTTTACAAGAACTTCTCAGAAGAGAGTATGTAATTCAAAAATAATGTTAAATTCTATTTAGTTAATTTTCAAAAATTAATATATTTTAAAAATATATACATACATTAAATGAAGAGATTTTTATGCATCTAAGATGGAAAAAGATGGGTTTACTTTTTTTAAGTCTCTACTGAAATAAACTGGATTAAATAATGTGATATATTTAATTTTTTAATATCAGGAAATAAAGTAAATATTTACCTAACTTTGGAACACAGACCAATTTCATCACCAAGAATGCTATCAAAAACACAAATCTTTTCAACCTTTGGGGATTTTTTGTTTGTTTATTTGTTTGTTTGTTTTGTTTTCTCTGCACATAGTGATGTGCCAGGCATTGCACTAAGCATTTGGGGGGAGGGTTCCACAATAAAAGAGTTCTGTTTTTTCTAACTTGCCTTACTTGTTCTCTGTATAGAATTCAACAATATATAAAATCACACCAAAAAAGTAGGAGTCATCTGAAGTCACATAACATTGAAATGACCATTATTAACCCTTGGAATCATCTCTTCATTTATAGATTTTCTTTACCCATACACATATATGCATACATTCTTTCCATAAATAATAATATTACTTATGCCCTCCCGTCAGTCATACTCTTACACCACCACACCCCATGTCTGCTCTGCCAGGTAACCCATGCTAACAACCTACAAGGTTCTCCATACTCATATAATTCTATACATACTTATTATACAAAGGATTCTCTATAATCCTATTTACATGTTTATACCTGTTCATATGCATCTACTCTTTGGAGCATTTTTCATTGTCTGATATACAAAAATGGTGTATCTTACACACTTTTCTGCATTTTATTTTTCCTACTCAACAATACCTCGTAGCAATTCCTCAAAGTCACTGAACATAGCTCCAGTTCTTTGTTGTCAATGGCTGCATGCTATGCCATGGTGAAGCCATACCTCACTTTCTTTAGCCATTCTGGTTGCAAAATTTGCTCTGTTTTCAATTTATGACCAGTGCAAACAATACTGTAACACTCTTGTACACTTGTCTGTCCTTATGTATAAGTCCTTTCAGTTCTAAGGGGTCATTTTACAAGAGGATAATCACAGGGTTGAATAGCATGTATATTTTTAAATGTTGCCAGACCGCTTTCCCAAAAGGTTATAACACTTCACATCTTCACCAGCAACTATAAGGGTATCCTTTTTCCTCATGTCTACCAATGTTAGTTGATATTAGAAGACCTTTTTTTCATATAAAATCTCATCATTAATCTAAGTTGCATTCCCTTGACTACTACTGAATGACTTTAAGTAGAAAAATAGTAAAACATTTCAATTAAAATCAAGAATTATACAGAAGTGGGACTTCCCTGGTGGTGCAGGGGTTAAGAATCCGCCTGCCAGTGCAGGTTCAATCCCTGGTCCGGGAAGATCTCACATGCTGTGGAGCAACTAAGCCCGTGTGCCACAACTTCTGAGCCTGCGCTCTACAGCCCACAAGCCACAACTACTGAGCCTGCACACTACAGCCCGCAAGCCACAACAACTGAAGCCTGCACGCCTAGAGCCTGTGCTCTGCAATAAGAGAAGCCACCACAATGAGAAGCTCGTGAACTGCAACAAAGAGCAGCCCTCATTCTCTACAACTAGAGAAAGCCCACATGCAGCAACAAAGATGCAAAGCAGCCAAAAATAAATAAAATAAAATAAATAACTTTATTTTAAAAAGAATTATACAGAAGTCACCACTATAAATATTATTATTATACATTTCTCTTGCCCTAGCATGGTGCTAATAGAAATTTCTGCAGTGGTGGAAATATTCTCTATTCTGTGCTATCCAATATGATAGCCACTGTCATATGTGACTATTGAGCAATTGAAATGTGGCTAGTATGGCTGAGGTACTGAATTTTAGTTTTGTTAATTTAAATTCTAATAGCCAGATGTGGCCATGGCTACCACACAGGATAGGGCACTTCTAGAAAGTGCAAAACAAAAAGTTAAAATAATGGCTACAAACATTGGAATATACACACAAATTTATCTTTTTGCCGATTGTATACCTAGACAACTCACAATATTTCAACAAGTAAGAAGAAAAAAACCCACTAGAAGTGATGAGACAATTGTAAGGTAACTATATATAAGCTAAATATGTAAAAATAAATAGCTACTTTACTTAGTACTAAGCACTTAGAATAGAATTAGGTAAAAATTATTCCATTCACAATACAACAAAAAAGACAAAACACTAAAGGATACATTTAACAGGAAAGCCACAAGACACATATGACACAAATTTTAAATTGTAATAAAAAGAGTAAAATGAAGCCAAATGTCTAGAAAGTTGTACCAGGCTCTTGGATGGGAAGATATAGATAGATAGATGATAGATAGATAGATATACCAATTATTCTAAAATTAATTTATAAATTTAATGCAATTCCAAGTAGAATTCCAAAAGGCTAACATAACCCTTGAATTCTCATAGAAGAATATGCCTAAAACTTGCTCCCAAAATGTGGGGGAAAAGTGAGTGGGTACTTACTTTATGACTTACCAGAATCTTCTCAAAAGCCATTACAACAAAAATCAACATAATATTGACATATGAATAAACAAATAGATTCATGGAAATTAATTAAAAATCCAGAATTTGATCCCTATCTATATGAAATTTATATTTGACAAAGATAGTGTTTTATTCAGTGTGGAAAAATGGACAATTTAATCAATAATATTGGCAAAACTGGTTATCCATATGGAATAAAATTTTAAAAGACTTTTATCCAATAACCATAGGCAAAAAATAAATTTCAACTAGATAAAAGGCTCAAATAAGAAAGAAATTTTACCAGAAAATCAGAAGATTGTTCACACAATCCAGGGGTTAATATCGCCTTCCTAAATAATAAGTAAGAATGGAAACTCATTCTTACTTATTACTTATATCTTATTTTTTTCCTAAAGTAAATAAATAAAATATTCTTATTTACATTTTATTAAAAAGTAAAGGGAGTTATATCTAACCCTATATAAATATAAGACATTTGTTTGGCAAAATACAAGTCAACATACAAATGATAGAGCTAGAAAATAATATTTATAATAAGGTTACTTTCCATACCATACAAAAATTCACGCAAACTAATTAGAAAAAGACAAACAAGCAAATTTGAAAAAAAATGAGGAGTCATGAAGAGAAAATTTGCAGAAGATATAACCCAGATAATAAACATTAGAACAGGTGCATGAGTCAACTCCAGTAGAAGCCCTGTGTTCTGCTTCGACTCCCCTTCACTTCCGGTGCCAGGAAGCTGGGAGTCTGCCTCTTTGTTGAAATCACCTGGCTACCAGGCTTGCTCCACTGCAATCAACACTTGTCAAGGTGTGGGACCACTCCGGACCTTCCACTTTACAGATCCTGCATGGGAAGCAAGGCCTGGAGATCCTCTGCTCTCAGATCCTCCAACAAACCTGGAGGTTCTGCTCAGCCCAGAAGAAGAGGATGGATGCCCTGACCTTTCTACAGAGCTCTCTCGTTCAGCCTGGGGAGAGCGGTCCCCTCCTCTACTCTAGAGTACTCTTCTACACTTATATTTAGGTCAAAACATTGACCCTTGGAAGCTCAAACACTAAAAAATAAATAAATAAATAACTGCTTGTGTGTGCCTTAGAATTCTTGGCCTGGGTGTACATGGTGAGTGGGTGAAGGACCTGCGATGGAGAATGGAAGAAATTGCTGGGGCTGTTTATAAAAGAAATTAGTTAATGCTCGGCAATAGCATCCCACCACAGTGAGATTATATGAGTTTCTAAAGTCTCAGGATGAGCAAGTGGAGGAGGGATCTGGACCAGGACTTAGGACTTCTGACACGGAGCTAGGAGTCTGTGGGCTGGCCACATCTTCAGCATCTTATGCTTGTCTCCCTTGTCCCCCTGGCAAACCCTCCAGGGAAAGCAGTGCTGACCCCCTCTGTGCTATCAAAAACTGAGGGAGGCTGCTCCTTGCCTGGGTGGATGCGCTCTCTCACGAGCTCAAGCATGGGGGCTTGGGGCCTTGAGTGGAGGGAGGGTTGAGCCAGCTCCACTGCACAGGTTGTCGCCATCAGACACCTCCCGTCTCCCGGTCCAGGGAAACTGACAGGCCTCACAATACTGCACCCTGGGCCCGGCGAGAGTGAGTGACAGCCCTTCTCTGATGGGCGATTAATCCTGCAGTAGGTGGTACTCACTCCTGGCTCTGCCACTCACCCTTTCTCCAGTACCACCGTTGACTGACAGTGCATGTCATCCTGACCTTGCACATCATTGGGTATAATTGCCAGGGGCTTATTAATTATTATCATTAATGCCTTGTGTGTGCATGGGGGTATGCTTTTCGCCCAACTCACTCATAACAACAAAGGTTGCACCTGTGGGGTGGCTACCAAAAGGCTGGCATCTGGGGCTTGGCAGTGAGCTTTGGGGCCAGACTGTCAAAAGGCTGAGGTCACTTTCCATGCTGTGGTTCTCTGCAGTCATGGGGTCTGGCACAGTGACAGGTTTGGGAGGTCTGCTTTTGAGAGGCCCCATGCAGAGGCAGGTGCACTTGTCCCCAGGGGCCTCATTGCAGCCCAGACTCTCCTTCCTACACAGGGCCAGCCCAGAGCCAGACACAAGGTAGTGGGGACTCTTCAACCACTTGCATCTAGAAAGTGGAGATTCAAAAAATTAAATCTGGGAGCTCCCTAGGGATTCTCTACTCCAAACCTTAATCTTCCTATATGAGGGATTAAGACTCAGAGAAGATTCTGCAGACTTGTGACTGCCAAGGGGGAGGGGGGGGGGATGAAGTGGGAGTTTGGAGTTAGCAGATGTAAACTATTATATATAGAATGGATAAACAACAAGGTCTTACTGTACAGCACAAGGAACTATATTCAGTATCCTGTGATAAACCATAATGGAAAAGAATATAAGAAAGAATGTATATATATATATATATATATATATATATATATATATATATATATATATATATATATGTATAACTGAATCACTTTGCTGTACAGCAGAAATTACCACAACATTGTAACTCAACTATACTTCCGTTTAAAAAAAAGACTCAGGGAAGGTTCTGAATGAGCTCAAGATCACCAAGACAGTTAGTGATGTGGTCAAGTCTAATGGCTTGTTTTCTTCATGAGTACTTAACTAGGATTTGAGAGCCTCTCAGAAGTACTCATTACATTTAAAATTCGAGGTAGGAATTGTTTTCTTTTGTTGTTGTTGTATTTCTTGTTTTTTACTCTATTTTCCAAAAATGGCCCTTGGCTATTATTTAGTAGTACTTGTTGTTTTTAAATGCATAGAGTTTCCAGATGCTATTTTAGGCACTGTACCTTTTTTAAATTTATATTTCATTTAATCCTCCTGATGATGATAAGTTTGAGTTATGTACTATTCTCATTTCATACCATTTTTCCATTCATGAGGCCACTGAGGCACAGAAATGATAAATAACTTGCCCAAGGTCATCGCACGCTATTCCCAAGTTTGCATACATAGAATTAAATGCAGACAGTCTGGCTGCAGAGTCTGCACTTTTAATCACTAGCTTATATTGTCAGAAAATTAACATTTATTAATTTAATTAATAAATAATTGTATGTATGAATTGTCAGCTGTATGGATGTTGGTCTAGGTGTTGGTAATATGCTGGGAAACAAAATAGATAATATCTCTGCCTTCATGGAACTTGTATTCTGGCAAGGAAGACTGAAAATAAATAAGTGGATAAAAATAAATAAGACAATTTCAAAGAGTGAAAAGTATCTTAAAAGAAAAAACAAGATAATGTGACAATAACTAAGAGGGAATTCTTTTAGATAGAATGATTAGGAAAGACTTTGTTGAAGAGAAGACAAGAAGGAGCCAGCACATGAAAAATAATCAGAGAAAGAACTTTCCAAAAAGAGGAAGAGCAAATGCAAAGATCCCGATGTGATAATGAGCTCGGCAAGTGTGATCACCAAGAATAGATAGATGGAAAAATCAATAGATGAGTGGATGGATAGATAAGGGATATGAGCAGGGCATGAACTTAGAGTCTCAGAACATCATCTCCTCTTCCTCCTTCTCATCATCCAAACATTGTCACCATCCCATTAAATGAAAAACAGAGGCAATTGTCTAAATATCTATAGCTAAAAGAAACCACTTTCAGTAAAGGATGGTGTAACCATAATCTTACTCAATAACTGTCTGTGTTTGGTCGTGGATGTAGCTCACATAGTTACATCTCCAAGTCACTGGCTAAGTACCACCACATCTCATGACTTGCACCAACCACACCCTATAAGAAGATCTGTTTTCAGCAATTTATGTAAACAGGGTAGGCCACAGAATGGGAGGGACAGTAACATGGTGAGTGACAGAATTTGTGAACCATGGGCCCAGGAAGATCCTGCATGTGAGTACAGAGTATAGTGCTCAAAATACCATGAGAAATGCTTTGAAAAAAATGTGTGACCAAATGAGTAGATTTGCTAGTGCTCCTAATTAAGAGGTGTCAAAGAAGTAAAGGAAGCAAATGTTTTCCTTATGTTTCTATTAGAGGTATTCCTGTATTTATCTAGATTTATCAAAGGTATATAAAACCCTACCAGGCTCATATCATATATTACCTGCTCAGAAGTCAACCTGGCAATTTTCTATTTCAAGAAGCCAACAAAATTCTCCCCTGACCTCACACTTGGAAATTAAACAATACACTTCTAAATATTCCATGGGTCAAATATGAAATCTCAACAGAAATTTAAAACACATATAACTGAACAAAAATTAATATATAAAATATCAAAATATGTAGTATGCAGCTAAAATAATGCTGAGAGAGAAATTTATAGCACTAAATACATTAGAAAAAAAGAAAAGTCTCAAATCAGTCATCTAAGTTCCTGCCTCAAGAAAATAGAAAAGGAAAAGCAAAGTAAACACAAAGCAAGCAAAGAGGAGGAAATAATAAAGATCAGAGCAGAAATCAATGAACTGAAAACAGGAAAACAGTAGCAAAAAATCAATAAAACAAAAAGCTGTTCTTTAAAAAAAAATTTTTTAATGATAAACCTCTATCAAGACCGACCAAGATAAAAAAAGGGAGGACACAAATCATCAGTATGAGGGATGAAATGGGATATTACAACAGATCCCACAGCCATTAAAAGAATAAGAACGGAATACTATGAACAACTTTACACTCGGAAATTTATCAAATTAGAAGAAATGGACCAATTCTTTTAAAACCACAAACTACCAAAACCAAGTTGAAATAGACAACCCAATTAGTCCTCTAACCATTAAACAGACTGAATTTGTCACTACAATTTTTCTAAAAAAGAAATGCTCAGTTTCAATGGAAAATCCTACCAAATACTTAAAGAATTAACAAAATTTTGTACAATCTTTTCCAGAAAATAGAAGAGGAATAAGTACCTCCAAACTTATTTTACTTACCTTGATACTAGAACTACACAAATACAGTACAAAATAAGACAATTACAAACTTTATTTCTTATGATTTTAAGCACACACACAACAAAATATTGGCAAATGAACCAGTGTTATAAAAGAAAGAATCAGACACATGATCAAGTTGGATTTAAGTTGTATTTATTTCAGATATGCAAGAGGTTCTACATTCAAACATCTATCAATGTAATCTGCCATATCGACATGCTAAAGAAAAAAATCACATGATCATATCAACTGATGCAAAAAAAGGCATTTGATAAAACTCAACAACCATTTATGTTACCAAAAAAAAGAAACCTCTTCCCTCTAAGACAGGGAAGAAAGGCAGGAATGTCCACCCTCACCATTCATTCAGCTGGGTACTGGAAATTGTAGCCACTGCAATAAGGCAAGAAATGGCATACAGATTGGTGAGGAAGAAATAAAACTGTTCCTGATGTGTGGCCCTGGGCAGAATCAGCTCAAATTATACAAAGGTTCATGCATGGGATGCCTTTAACCCAATCCACTTTTCTGATTTGAACTGATGCTACAGCCCCTGGGTAAAGATAACAAGGCTGCATTCAGTGTTTCAGGAATTTCACTCTGCCTTGGTAAGAGGGCTATCTAGGGCATACAAGGACATGGGTGAAGATTCTTGGTAAGGCAAGGAGTCTGCCTACACAAGGTCATTGCTACCCCATGATCCTCAAGGACATGGGTCCTCTTTGCTCAGCAAATCTATCTCTAAACATGATTGTCAGAAAATGCATGTTTTTTAAGAGGGTGACTTAGATGTACCAGTTGTTGTGTTTCTTTTTTTTCCCAGTTGCACATAGATGTTTTCAAAACAGAAGGCCTAGATGGTGTTCTTAACAGCAGGGTTATTGGTTATGAGCCATCTGCATCCTGGTAGATGGACACCCAGTCCTGCCAACAGGGGGATCTGCCTTCTGGGAGAACTTGCACAAAACACTTGTAGGTTAGAGCAACAAATATCATTACAGATGCAAATAATTCCTATTAGGACATTCTTTTAAAATATTTATAGATAAATCTCTTTTCAAAAATAATTTTACCAATATAAAGCCTACATTCCTTTCTCCATCACCACTAAAAGGGATATGGCTAATCAGTTCATAGAACAGTTCCAAGCAGAAACTAATTTTTCAATCATCTGCCAATGGCTGCTATACACTGGAACTGATTATAGAGAGAACAGTGGCTCTTTAAAGCATTCATATGTTGGCTCTGCCTGGAGCAGGGATCTCAATCCTCCCTGCCTGTTGGAACCATCTGGAAACCCCATTCATAGAGCCATGGATTTCACCGTTCTGACATGAGACCAGGCATGAGGATTTTTTAAAGATACGTGTTTTCTCATGTGCAGCCAGACTGAGGGCTACCGGCCTAGAAATACGAGACAAGACGAGAATTATTAATTAGGCAAACTTTATTGAGCACTTATGTGTGGCAGGCACGGTTTTCCCGGTGGTGGAATCCTAAAATCTATGCTCTGTGGCTGGTACTATTATCAGACAAAAAATGAAGCCATTTGAACAGCATCTATGCACACACTTCTTTAGGAAGGAGCTGAACTCTAGACGTCCTATTTTATTCAAGCAAGACCACAGTGCTCAACACAGCCGGCAATGGCAGAGAGTAAATCTGTAGCGACAAGGGAGGATCAGAGACAGGGAGAGATATGAGCACAAAGACTGTACATGAAAGAAATCTCCGGCCATTCCAGAATATTGACAAAAGTACATGCTGATAGCCAAAGAGCATGTAAGAATTTTAATACCACATTTCCAGTTATGACTAGAGAAGCATAATTAGGTACTAAATTACAATGTTAATATTCATTTGAACAAATAAGTACTTGTAGTAATAGCATCAGGGCCCTGGGAGGGCAGCAGAGGAGTTGATTAAATGGACAGAGTTTCTTTGAATGAGTTTCATCCTGAGTTTGGTGAGGTTGGCTCTCAGCAAAGTCTTCAGAGGTCAAGACATGGACTGTGAGTGGTGTCATTTCTCCCTTTGTAGCTACAGTCAACAGATTCAAAATGAAGCAAATAAACATACAAGCAATTACAGATTACGGCCCCTAACACATGCTAGAGAGGAACGGGGGGAAAAGCCCAGGAGAAGGCCACTGTGAGGAAGGAAGTCCATTCAGGATGCCAGATGCAGGGATGCACGGTGCAGGAGGAAGTCCTGAGCAAAGCCGCTCAATTTTTCTAGCAAGGAGAAGGGTCTTGCTGAGGTCTCCTATTATTGTGGCCTTATCTATTTATACCTCCATTTCACCCAAAAAGAGTCTGAGGTGGGACTTACCTGTCATGTGCAAGTAAATTAAAGTCATTCCGTAAAAGGGTCAAAAGCAAACTGAAGTAATGAGGAGGAGAGCTGGTGGGGGGAGGAGGTTAAGAGCCAAAGAAGGAGGGAGAAAGAGAAACACACACACACATGCACACACATACACATACAGCTACCTATCTGAGTTCCTAACTGAAGTCCAAACCTTAAGTAGAGCAGTTCTTTTACCCATTTCCCCAGGAATTGGTTGTCTTCCTACACAATTTCTTTGGGCTTCATACAAAAGATAAGATTCTATATTAAGCAATACTAATTAGCGGGGGGCCATCTCCAGTATGTAACAAAAGCAAATCTATCACCAGCTGTGGGAAAAAAAACAGTCCTCAGCTCCCCCAAACCCCAAAACACATAAGCTTAGCATTTAAACTGGCTGGGGTAAGAGCCATTATTTTCATTAATGGAGCTCATTTTTATTTTATTGGGCTTTTTTACTATCAGATTAAAAGCATGCTTTTATTGTAGTTTTTTCTAATGCAATCTTAGATGATGTGCTCAGAATGAATGGAATAGTTATTGTTTTAATTATTTTTTCATTTTGTGTTTTTATTTCATTTGTTCTTTTTATTTACTACTCTGAAGTTGCCATAATAACACAGGCGCAGGGTGCTGGGAGGCCTCCAGTGAGCACCCCCGCAGTGGCTGGTCTCTGCTAAAGGCCAAGGAACAGGAAAAGTGCCAGCACACTGTTGCTTTCGGAAACCAGGGGCCACCCAGCCCTGCAGCACAGCCCTACTGATGAGGGCACACAGGGCAGAGCCAAGGGTATGGTCCCTTTCTGCCCCTGCTCTTGCTCTGAGCCACCCTGGCTCACGGGGTAAAGAAAAGGTGGGAAGATAAGCCAAGGGGCATGTTACTCACCCACAGCCATGGTCGCTCTCCTGATGCCTGTGAAAACTCAGATTTCAACATGCAGAGAAACACAGCTGGACTTGGACATGTGTTCCCTGCCCAAGAAGGGAAGGGAAGACCACAGTGGCTGTCCGGTAAATCCAAAGGTCTCAGCCACCCTGTGGGTTTGGGCAGGCAGGATTTCTAGAGTCCTCGTTGAGCACTAGAATATGAGCATGTGAGTTTGCTGTCCAGGGACAAGCTGAAAAAATATCAGACACATACATGCCCATAATGGTCTGAGGAAAGCCTCATTTGGTGCCATGTGTGTGCTGATGCACTCTCTCTCTGGGGCTGCTCTCCTCTATGATGCAAGGGAACAACCACCTTCGGCAGGAGGCCAGGCCAGTGCTTGCATCTGCCAATGCCCCTCCCCCTCCCTGTGGCGTCCCACCCCCTTCCCCTTCCTGATTCCCCTGTCTCCCTGGCCCCCATCTGCAGGAGTGGTCCCTAAAGTATGCTGTAGGCTCCCAACCTGCTTGGCCTGTGAATTTAAATCTAGCAACGATCTAAATAAAGATCATGTTAGTACCCTTTTCAAAGGACTTCCCATCACAATCAAAAGAGAATTCTTGCAGACCCCATGAAGCCACTGCCATCTGAGCCTTCCTGTCCCCTAGGCTCATCCACCCATCTCTGTGCCACTCGTCTCACACCAGCCACAGCAGTCACCTCAAAGGAGCCCACCTACCCTCTGCCTGGAGGGTCCCCCCACACCTCTTCATGACTCCGTCTCCAGAGGGGATTCTCAGAGAGGCCTCCCTGCCTTCCCCCATCACTTCCTAGGCCCTCATCTGTCTTCATTTTCATCATGTCACCTGTCACTTGTGACTTTACATCATTTATGCATTTACTGGTTGTCCATCCACCTGGGAGTGAGCAGAGGGAAGTGCTGTATCCCTGGGCCCCGCACAGCAGCCCTGGGCACTTGGAAGGTAGTCAAGAAATATTTGTTATAAGACACCTAGGACTCTCATTTACCACTGTTTCCGCAGCACACGGAACAGTTCTCCATGTATAGTAGGCGGTCAGTACATGCTTAGTGTACAGGGACAAGCTGAAAAAACACTGGACATGTCAATGCCCAGAAATGCCTGACCAAGGACTTGCTTGTGGCGAACTGGGTTCCAATGGATGAATCTGGAATTTCCGGAGGTGAACCCAGGACTCAGCTTCCTCTTTCCAGCCCTCCCCAAACCAACAGAATACTTCTGAGACCTCTTGATTTTATTTCTAAACAAAGATAAGGTATCTAAGGCTTTAAAACCCCACACTGTTTGCTTCTTTATGAATGCTGAATCACTGACTCAATTTATTGCATCCTTTGAGTCATCCATGTCTCATTTCATAAAACATATTCTTTCTAAGTTAGGATTTTACATCAGGATTGAAACAGAATATTGAACTCAGTTTAACAGAGTCTCAGCACTAATTTCTGGAAACAAATTCCACTTAGAAAAGATCCTATTCCCTTAAGAGAAGTGAACACTGCATATAAAGAACTATTTTTTTTCCTAAAGATAATTTGGAAGGAACTCTCCTACCTTGGAGAGAATGCCCTGATTTAAGTTACATAAACAAAAGAGGTCCATTTATCATGACCCTCTCTCAAGTGCCAGGGCTCTGTGGCATCCTGGGCATCGGGCATGAAGTCACCAGCTCTGTGGACTGGTAAATTGTCCTTCCACAATGCCCTTGTGAATTCCATAGCAAATAAAATCATATTTCACCCAGAATTTTGGAACAATGGGGACCAGTCACGCAAGGGGTTCTTGACTTAAGTTAGGCACACTATTGTTAGTTACTTTTGCCAAATATACCTTACCTTTAAAAAGTGCTGCAGGAGATAACGAAGTTGTGGGCCATACATTTATAAAAAAAAAATATTCAGCACTTACACATAATTGTGTGTCACTTAGCTGGCAGGATATGGAACGCATGTTGGGACCCTACTGTTCAATCGTTAGGTTAAGCTGTGTGCAAGCTTCTGCACTGGTTCGCCAGGAATAATAGACTACTGATAATTATTATTACAAATTAAATGTATATTATACAAATTATGTAATTAAATATTATATAAATATAATCATAAAAATAATAACGGCCAACACTTCTTGAGTGTTTTTTCTCTGCCAAATGCCATTCTAAGCCCTTTTCTACAGGTGTTGCCTTGTTGAATCCTTACATCCATGGTACCGGACAGTACTATGATCTCTCATTTTAGACGAACAGATTGGGGCACAGAGAAGTTAGGTGACTTGGTCAAGATTACAGAACTGGTAAGTGGCAGTGTCCCATCTGAGCTCTGGCCCCAGATGCCATGATGAAAATGAAAGCAGGTGAGGGAGCTGGATGTGATGGGGAAGGTGAGCAGGGTGGCCTCTCTGAGAATCCCCTACTGGAATAGAGTCATGAAGAGGTTTGGGGGAAGCCTCCAGGCAGAAGGCTGCCTGGGCTCCTTCAAGGGATGGATGATGTGGCTGCCCAGAGATGGGCAGATGAGTCTAGGGGACAGGAAGGCTCAGGAAGGCCTCATGGGGTCTGCAAGGAGTTACGATTCTATTTTGAATGTAATGGGAAGCCCTTAGAGAAGTGTGCTAACACGATCTTTAGATCTTTGCCTGATTTAAATTCAGAGGTTGAGAACCTACAGAATACTTTGCGGACCGTATCTTATACAACTTTAATCTCCTTCTGGGTAATGCTGGTGCTTATTGGGAATATGTGATGATACTTTGAGGAAAGGTGTCTTCCCAAATGTCCAGCATCCTAATCTTGCCAGGGTTTATGCTCTTGGACATAGGGGCTCCTCTGGAGTCTCACATTCCACTTCTCACTCACCTTACTCCACTTCTTACCTTCTACGCAGAAACTGTCCATTCTCCACTGAAAAAGCAAAGCTGGGCTGCAGCTCTGATACGTGGGGGCCGGAGCCGCAGGTTCAGTCACAGGGGAGTCAGTCTCTGTCAGCCACGCGCTCAGACGTCTAGTTCCGAAGACTCCGGCTGTGACCAACTCTCCAGGTAGTGCTGTAGACTGGAATCCTCATTCTCCGCACACATCTTCGTCCTTAGGGTCTCCTCACTCTCTGTCCTTTGCTCTGTTCTAATTTGAAGGAATTCTACAAGACTCTCCTGGCTCAGGCATGCACACCCAGAACATGAGAGCACCTGAATATCAGAGCATGTGTGCACATGCCCAGGGTGTCAGAACACGTGTGCGCATGCTCAGGACATCAGAACACGTGTGCCCATGCAGGACATCGGAACAAAGTCAGCTAGTGCGTTCTTCAGACTTCAGAGACGTGTGTTGTTGGAAAGCTTTCAAGGATTGTTGGTTTCACTTTTCTCCAGCCCAGTAATGAGGGGAAAGAGAAGAGTGAGCAAGGGGGAGGGGCTGAGTGCCTTCGAGATAACGAAGAGTGAGCTGTCACTGCACACCATCAGGGATGGCTCATGGGAGGAGGCTTGTCACGGGATATGAGCCTACCAGGCTGTGGACACCTCAACTGTGAGGTCTCTATCAAGAGGACGTGGCAGAGTCAGCCTAGCTCAGACAGCATCTCTCTGTGAATGTCACAATTGGCTTGAAGGCTAGTATTCGTTCCTCTAGACCGCTCCCTCATTATTTCTTTATTCTGGTTAGATCCGTCCATTCTGACTCAGCAGAAAAAACACAGGAGATGGAGACAGAGCATCCTGAGTATTCTCTGTTTTGAGTTGGTGTCTCAGGCCCTGCCAGGCTACACAGCACACACCCAGGGCTGAAGATGACACCTACAAAAGGGGCTTCTCGCGGGCTTCCCTAGTGGCGCAGTGGTTGAGAGTCCGCCTGTCGATGCAGGAGACACGGGTTCGTGCCCCGGTCCGGGAAGATCCCACATGCCGCGGAGCGGCTGGGCCCGTGAGCCATGGCCGCTGAGCCTGCGCGTCTGGAGCCTGTGCTCCGCAACGGGAGAGGCCACAACAGTGAGAGGCCCGCGTACCGCAAAAAATAAATAAATAAAAGGGGCTTCTCTCCCAAACACTGCTGCTGTACACATGTGCACGCGTGCACACACACACCCCTTGCTGGAGAGCCTCCGGCACAACCTACTAGCTCATGCACCCAGGAAGTCCTGGATTTAATGGCTGGGCTTATCTTGTGCAACATTCCCAAGGCTCCATTTTTCATTAAGCAATTTTTAAAGAGTTTTATGACCCTGTGAACAATAATTTTTTTTAGTGAAAGCAGACTAAATTGTAAGTGGCGGTAATTACACCAAACTAATTGTAGGCAAAATTAGTAACAGGTCAGATCTGTTTGCAAAAGAAAATATACGCTTGGATCACACCTTAAATGATCTCTAGGAAATTAATTCATCATAGAAAAAAAGAAATCTTCCTAAATTAAAAGTGGTTTCTCCAAGAACATTTGCAGGAAATAAGGTTTCCTGTTTGGTTTTGGTTTTGGTTAGATATCCAGTGTGTGTGTGTGTGTGTGTGTGTGTGTGTCTTCATGTGTCTGTATGTGTCTTTGTGTGTGTGTGCACATGTGCACTGATATTGGAGGGTGGGGTTGTAGGTTTTCACAGAGCCAACCCACAGAACTAAACGCCTCCTTAGTGGTGCACAGAGTATAACCTAAACGTCAGGAGACTTAGTGCATCCTAGTGCCCTAAGAGGTCATGGTAGGACCTTATTCTGCTCAATCCTTCTCTCCTAGATGGGATCAGCTCACTTTAAAAATGTCTCCCAGAGAAAGCATGATTGGATATCATGTGGCATTTTCCTCTGAAGGGCCATCTTAGCATGGAGGACGAGCGTTTGATAAAACCAGTACAGAGGCCACGCAGAGTTGACCTATGTTCCCACAGAGGTCAGACTCATGATGACCCAGATCCCACGTGCACTGAAGTTCACAAAAGCAGAATTACTTCTTTCATGGAATTTGAGTCCCAAGGTCACTACCCACAGCTAACATCCTACGTAGTTGAATTATCCTTGAGGTCCATTGTGAAGAACCAAGTTGGAAAGTGACATTTCATCTCTCAAGTAGTTTTCAGTTTGGGAGCACTGATTCCTGCCTCTGCAGGAGACGATAAGCTGCAGTACCTGGTTTATGTTTATGGGCCGTATTGCATAAATCACATCTCTTTAAACCCTAATATCCACTTAGCATGGAGCAAGGGCGTGCCCAGAGGCATATTCACCTGAGACCTATGTAAGGCAAGATCAGACGCACACCCAAGCCTGAGCTCTGTTTGGTGGTGAGGTCACACAGTTCAAACTCTTCAGATGCCTTCCTTCTCATTTGCTGAGCACTTGAAATTGCATGACTTAAATATGAATATCATGGATTCCCCTGTTAGCACCACCTGAGAGGAAGTGCCTCCAGCCCAAATGTGCATGGAGAGGTACCAGTGAATTTCATAAGAAAATAGGTCGAATGGCTGGGGAGGTGCTTTGAGAAAAGCATGGATTACTGCAGGCCCAGCCTGGGGAGGGTCCAGAGTAGCCGCCTCACTCTAATGTAGGAATGCTTTACAAAATACACCAGGAAGCATTAGGATATGTGAATTTCCAGGAGGATGAAAATTAGGCACCTCTCATGTACGCGTGCGCAGTAGATGTTGGTGTCCGACCCACAGTCAGTGCTCGGTGAATTGAAATAACCATAGCTTCTACACATGCATCCAGTGATGTGAGGTATCCATGTGGTGAGGAGGTCCAGCAGAAGCCACTCTAGGCCATGTCCTCCCTTTACCATGTGGGTCCTGGGTAAGGGTCATCCAGTCGGTCGCAAAACGTGTTCAATGACAAGAAGTGCACAGATCCTCAGCCCATCGCATCTTGGGTGGCTCTGAGTCCTAGAAATTGCATCACCAGGCCTGGAATCCAGAGGTCCTCAGGGGAAAGAAGCGTTTGTTGGTGCTGGGTTTGGCTCTCCTCTAAGGGAGTATCAGCTGGGTACTCAGTGACCATTTATGCCCCTGCAGTGAAAGGATGTCCTCACTCTTCCTAGCCCTCCTGGTTCCCGACAAGCCTGAGCATGTGCACCCTATCAAGACAGTATGTGTCCCTCTTAATGGTCTCCCACACCAAGGTCTGGGGCAGGGGGTCTTTCCATTGAGAGCCTAGGGGTAAATTTAAAATGACCATGTGGCAATGGGGGTCAGAGATGCCAGTGTGCCAGGACTTCAATAGGACTGAGAACTGGGGAGTGTATCCCAGGACAGGGAGGTCCTTGTGGACTTTTTCCCATGACAGATCCTGAGTCACCTCCTTTGGCTTATAGGTTCACAAGATCCTTCATGGCCTGGCCCTGCCTACTTTGTAGAGCTGCATTGCCCACCATGCTCTAGCCATCTGAGACCACCTATGTGCCTTTGACTTAAACATGTATTCCTTCTGGAAGTCCCTCCCTGCTGCTTCTCCGGGTGGAGAATAATTCCCCCTAATCCTTCAAAACAAGTCAGGCGTCACAGCCTAAGGGACTAGGGAGTTCTCACCTCTCATGGGGATGCGTGTTCCTGCTTTGACCCTAGAATGCAGAGCTTTCAGCCCAACGAGCACTTTTCATGCTGTATCATAATCATCAATTATCTACTCCATGGCTGCCCCACCTTCATCAGGCCTTGAGCCCCACCCCAGCAGGTGTGTCCATGAGCCCATGGTCTAGCCTCATGCCTGGCAGAGTGGGCAGTTGATGAATGTTTGTGAAATGAATGAATGTGTCATGTTACCTCCAAGTCACTCTTCAGTGGCCACGTCAAGCTCTCCTTGGTCAGTTTTCAAAAATAAACAGCATTTACAGGAAGGCAGCACCTAGCTCACTTCTAGAAAATTCCACAAAAGGCATGGTTTTAACCAGCGTTCTGGACCCAAAAGGCAGTGCGATACCCAAGATTCGACATCAGTGAGGAAGAGGAAGAGGGGAAAAGGAGGAAGGATAGGGGGATGAGGGTAGGAACAGCCAGATAGATTCACATAGAAACTGACCTTTGCACTTGTTTCACTCAACTACCTGAGCTTCCCAGGCAGTGAAAGGCAGGGATGCATGCAGACCCCTGGCCCCAAGGGAGAAACACTCTAGCAAGTCCTCATGAGCTCTGGCTGAGCAAGGTTCCCAGGAAGGAAGCCCAGTCAGAAGTTCAAGTTTTGCAAGAAACAATGTGGCTGCAACAACTCAGATCCATCCTGAAGTCTTTCAGCAGTGGCTTCAGCCAAGTAGCTACAAGAAGGGCCTTCAGAGATACAAAATCTAAGAAAAATAGTCCTGGCATCTAATTACAACCATGCAGTTTGCTGCTTTTATCTGTAATTGGACTGTATAGTCTTTCATTCTAATTTACTTTACATCTAAACTGTGATAATCAAGACAAGCAGAACAGAATGGTCTCTAACTGGCTATCCTACTGACACCCGTTAATGCCTAATTATAACAACTAAATTAAAGATGTGACTGTAAAGAGGTGGAATATCAGTTTGAAGCATTTAATTCTGTGCAAAGAAGTAGAGATTTTAAATCCTAAGTAAGAAAATCAATATTATGCCTCATTATATTGGTATTGCTAAACAGATTAATGAAATTGAGTATTTTGTAGTGTTGCTTTTCTTTTTCCCAATGTTATCCTGATGCAATGATGGTTTGTAATGAAGGAGTACTGCAGGGGAGGAAGTCTAAATGGAGAACCAATTTATATACCAAAATTGGGAGATAGCTAATCTCATTTATACAGCAAAGATTTCCTTTTGATATGGTTAGATTTTTAGATAGGCATCATGGGTCTGGACTTTTTCAGTCTCATGGAACAAAAATAAATTCAACCCAAAGCTAAGGGAAGGTGCTTTCTCTCCTCTTCTCACGAGGAGATATGTAACAGGGACCATCTTGACAATGCCAGCATTCACAGACACTGTGGTTTGGGACAAACCTCCTTGAAGCTCCCTGTGCCGGTGGCCACCCAGGCGGAACATGGCCACCCATGAAAATGCAGAATGTGAGGAACAGAGGGAAGCTGGGCAGATGAATGGACAATTGACCAGATCCCCAAGTGCCATCCAGTTGGTTGGAAGCTGGAGGAGAAATGGTGAGATGAAGCCACGCTTCAGGTTCGACAACAGAGCTTGAAAGTAGAAGGACCAAGGTTTGCAAAGGGAAGGTGTGCAGTTCCTGGGCTGGGTGGGGCACTGCAAACAGGTGCCTGGCTAGGCAGCAGCAGCATGTCCATCCAACCTGCCCCGTAGTCTTTTATTTGTTTGCTTACTCTTTCCTTCCTTCCTTCTTTCCCTTCCTTCCTTCCTTCCTTCTTTCCTTTCTTTCTTTCTTTCTTTCTTTCTTTCTTTCTCTTTCTTTCTTTCTTTCTTTCTTATTACAATTGCCCATCCTAATTTCTAAGTTTTGTAACGCAAAGTCAATATAGGACTCAAAAACCTAAAAATTGGCAAATGCTGACAGTGTGAGTCACCATGTGAGTCATCCATCTTAGTGCCCATGCCACAGAGATGCACAAAGGCAGATCTTTGAGGAATCCAATGATCCTGAAAGAGAGAGACTAACCACTTTGAGGAATCTCCAGAAATCTTGTGGATTTGGATTTCCTGACCAGTGAGTTACTGTGAGTGAACAACTTGAGGGTTATGGTTTCCAGACCTCTTTGGGGGCCAGGGACAGTATAACAATGAAGCAGGCCAAGATCCTGTGCCCTGGAGCTTACATTTACAGATGGCTAGGCCATGCAGGGCTGCTAGGCCCAGCAGGCAGAGGGAACCCGGAGCTGGGTCCCAGCCTGGAAGGAAAACCCAGCTTCAGTGAATATACCCAGAACTTCTAGACTGGAAAATCAAAAAAGAAGACATGTTCATTTCCACTTACATTTAATTTTTCAAAAAGGAAATTTCATTTTGAATTTTGCATGTATCATCACCTTTTCAGATTCTAGAGGTCTTCACCCATCTCATAAGCTCATGCATGACATGAAGGTAAGGATGATGGTGCCCTAATGGCAGTGATCATCACAGGCCCAGGAGAGGTCACCAGCCCCCTCAGAAAGGCGCAGCATAGCTCCTGATCCTGCAGGACCAGACATGTCTCTAATTGTCCCAGTGCTGCAGGCACTCGGAAAGCAAGCGCTGTAAACTCCAACCAGGCCCGTCTCTCAGGTGCACAAACAAAGCCAAATAAAAACTGCTGGCAGCCGCTGGTCCCACTGCAACAGATGTGTTGCCTCTGAACCATCTTGTCTGTTCTGAAGGGTTTTGTTTCTTTTTTTTACTTCATACTGTCCATTCTGTCTTGTTTACAAGGCTGCAGGAACACCTGTGGAAAAACGGGTCCCTGCAGAAATCCTTGACTTCCATTTAGATGGTTTGAGACTAAGCCAGCCAGCTCAGCAAGCCCATCTGCAAATGATTCTGGGTTCTTCTGCACACATTTACTCTCGATCTAGAGAAACTCGAAGAATCACCCACAGAATAATCCCAGACCCATAGCATCACCACACCTTATGTGCCCGTGATCATTACCGTGTGCAGACCTTCATCCACACATGTGCTGAGGACCTGCTGTGTGCCACTTGGCCTTGAGGTCTGTGGGCTGACTCTTGGTTCAACCCAACTCCACATCGCACAGGCTGCTTCCGTTATCTGGCCTGTGTCCACATAGACATGGCTTTGAGATCAGAGGCCCTGACAGCCAGTGAAGGCTGTAAGGCCTCCGACCACCCCATATTGTTTCTTCTGGTTTCAGGTGAAATGGCTCATTACCTGGTGTGGAAAACCGACATGGAAGCCACCAGAGCGAATGCTATCCCTTACGACAGAGAGAAGAGGCATGCTTCTAAGCAGACCTCAGTCTAGGGGGGTGTTCCCTGCTCTCAGCCTGACTCTGGGCACCTTACAATCCCATAGCCCCA
Organism: Mesoplodon mirus; assembly: GCF_964341445.2. NCBI lineage: Eukaryota > Metazoa > Chordata > Mammalia > Artiodactyla > Ziphiidae > Mesoplodon > Mesoplodon mirus. The sequence goes on from NC_138995.1 coordinate 46,685,448, forward strand.
TACATACCTTTAAAGACCATTTGCCTAGTGCATTATTTCATTAGCAGGGATGATGGAAGAGCAGTGACATGACTTGAGACTTCGTGTGAGAACTGCCGCTTTTTCTCAACCTTATGTTTTTAGTCCATGGTTTTTGCTGTGTAACAAGCCACAGCACCAAAACTTAGTGGCTTAAAAACAACCATGTTTCATGTAGCTCGTGCTTCTATGGGTTGGCTGGGTGGTTCTTCCAGTTCAGGCTGGCTCAGCTAACCACTGCTTGGCTCACTCGTGCATCTGTGGTCAGCTGCTGAGTCGGCTGGTGGCTGGAAGTTCTAAGGTGTCCTTGGTCAGACTTCTGACAGCTGGCAGGCTGTTGGCCAGGGTGACAAGGGTGACTGGGCCACATGGTACTCATCTTGCAGCAGCCCAGCCCTGGCTTCCTCACATGGTGATCACAGCAAGAGAGTGAGGCCGAATGTATGTTTCAAGTCTCTGCCTGTAGTGTGTTTTCCACTGTCCTGTTGGCTAAACTCAAGTGCCATGGCCAAGACTAGAGTCATTATGAAAGGACACCACCTAAGAGCTTAGATGCCAGGACAGGAGGAATTTGTGGTCATTTTTGCATCCATCAGAGTTGTCTTGCTTTGTTTTGTTTTGTTTTCATTTTCTAGTCTCTTTAATTGAATGATTCAATCATTTATTTCTAACACTTAATGTTTGTAAATGATGTACAGGTTCAGCTTTGATTCCCTCTTTAGTACACGATATTTAGAAAGACCTTTTTAAATTTCAATTAGAGTGAATTTTTTTGTCTAACATTTTCTTTTTTTCTACTTTTACTATATTTTGGTCTAACAATTTGGCTTGAATAATTTCTAGTCTTTAGATTTTTTTAAAGCCATAGGTTGTGTTTAATTCTCAGTATACCATGGATATTTGAAAAGTGTATATTTTTGTTTGACACAAATATACAATTACAAGTATATGTAGATTAGATTTGGATATAGAATCAACCGTGTTGGTAGTGTTTTAAAGTTTTCTCTACTGTTATCATCTGCCTGATCAGTTAATTTCTGAGAGGAGAATGTCATGTTATTTTCATGGGCTTTTACTTGATGTATGTCTGTGCTGTGTTGTACAAGGAATTAAGAACTAATTAATTATATAAGAAATATGTAATCTTTTATATTCCTGGTGAAGTGAATTTTTATTAGAATAAAACAACTCTTTTTATCCCATTTAATGTTGGTTGTATAGAATTTCCTGTCCTACTGGCCAGGGCAAAGAGTTGATAGAGCCATTTAATAGTGAGAGTGCTGGTTACTAGCTCATTTATCTGGTGAGTATAATTATGAATTAGTGTGCTTTCTTGGTGTAAAATTTGTCAATATATTTAAAATTATAAAAATGCTCACTCTATTTTAAAATTGAAATTTTACTGAGATTATTATAGATTTGCATTCAGTTGAAAAGAATGATACAGAGAGATCCCATGTACCTCTTCCTAGTTTTCACTAGTGGTAACATCTTGCAAAACTATAGTATAATATCACAACCAAGACCATGACATTGATACAGTCCACATATCATTCAGATGTCCCCAGTTTTACTTGTACTCATTTGTGTATTATGTATATTCAGTTCTATACAATTTAATCACGTGTATAGGTTCACATATCTACCACCACAGTCAAGATACAGGACCTTCCATCATCACAAGAATTTCTCATACTGCACTTTTACAATCATACTCTCCTGCCTCTCATTCTCCATCTCTTGTCCCTAACTCCTGCATTTATAACATTTTGTCATTTGAAGAACAATATATAAAATATGTAGTATGTAACATTTGGAGATTGGATTTTTTCTTCACTCAGATGATTCCCTGAAGATCCATCCAAATGACTGCATGTATCAATAGTTTTCTTATTTTCATTGCTGAGTAATATTTCTTGTATTTCTTGTTTAATATTCAATTAAACCGTCCACCTGCTGAAGACATCTCAGCTGTTCTAGTTTGGGACTATTATGAATAAAGCCACTACAAGCATTCACGTGCAGGTGCTTATGTGCACATAGTTTTAATTTCTCTGGGATAAATACCCAAGAGTACAATTTGGGGTTCCTATGGCAATTTCATGTTTAGTTTTATAAGAAACTGCCAAACTGTTTTCAAGAATGGCTATACCATCTTACATTCCCATCAACAAAATAATAGTGATCCAGTTTCTCTACATCCTTGCTAGCATTTGGTAATGTCACTATTTTTTATTGTCACCATTCTGATCTGTACGCAGTGATATCTCATTATGGTTTTAATTTACATTTCCCTGCTGGCTCTTAATATTAAACATCATTTCATATGCCTATCTTCCATCTGCATATCATTTTCATTGAAAAGTCTGTGTCTTTTGCATATTTTCTAATTTGAGTGTTTGTTTTGCTTAACTATTGAGTTTTGCATGTTCTTTATATACTCGAGATACTACTCCTTTGTTGGCTATGTTGTTTGCAAATATTTCCACCCAGTTTGTTACTTTTCTTTCTTTCTTCTTCACCTGGACTTTCACAGAGGAAGAGTTTTTAACTTTGATGAGGTCCAATTTATCAAATTTTTCTTTTATAAATTGTGCTTTTGGTGTCAAATCTAAGGACTCTTTGCCTAGCCCTAGATGCCAAAGTATTTTTATTTTCTATTTTTCCTAAAGGTTTTAAAGTTTTATATCCATAATCAATTTTGAGCTAATTTTTGTATAAGGTGTGAAGTTTAGTTTGAGTTTCATTTTCTTGCCTATAGATGACCCCTCATTCCAGCACCATTTGTTGAAAAGGCTATCCTTCCTTCATTGAACTGCTTTTAATCATTTGTAAAAAGAATATGGAACACTTCATGACTTTGTTTATCATCCTTAAGTAGTGGCCATATTAATCTTCTCTGTATCATTCCAAAATTTTATTATATGCACTATCAGAGTGCATACTGCTCATGTGTTTTGACTCATCATTTTCACTTACGGAAATTCATTCCTGAAAATGAAGTTGTATGCCCAAGGCTATTTAGTACAGCATTATTTATGACAGCAAATAAAAGGAGGGAACATGTCCAAAAATGGTAGACAGGTAAAGTGTGTTAGTCATCCATTGCTGTATAACAAATTGCCCCAAAACTTAGCAACTTAAAACAACAGCTTATGTCACAATGTCTCTGATATCTGCCCATGGCTTATTTGGATCCTCTAAATGAGAAAGACTGTTCTCAGATGGCAGCTGAGGCTGAGGTCTTTCTCTGAAGTTTCAACTGGGAAAGGATCCATGCCCAAGGCCACTCATGTAGTTGATGGCAGGATTCAGTTCCTTGCAGGCTTTTGGACAAAGGGCCTCAGTTCCTCTTTGGTTTTTGGTCAGAGCCTATCCTCAGTTTATCACCTTGTGGGCTTCTCCATATTGCAACTTGCTTCATTATAATGAACAAGCAGAACAAATGCAAGAAAGTGCTAGAAGTCTTTTGTCACCTAATCACAGAACTGACTTCTCATTGATTTTGCTGTATTCTATTCATTAGAAGCAAATTGCTAGGTCCAGCCCACACTCAAGGTGAAGGGATTACATAAGAATGGGAATACGAGTAGGCAAATATTTGGGGATCTACATCAGAAGCTACCTACCACAATAAGTAAATTACTACATGTTTTTACAATTCAATATTATGCATCCATTGAATTACCCCAGTAATTACATGAGGTATAGTCTTGCTGTCATGGGTGATGAAAAGAGCCTCAGTGACTTGTGATTCAACATCAAGTATTCTAAAATATGTTGAACTGGAGTACCAGGGGAAGATGGGAAATATATTAGACAGAAAAAATATTTGATAATGACTGAGAATTTTTCAAATTAACTAATAAAAAATAAACCTCAGATCCAAAATCTCAATGATCTTCCAGTAGGATAAAATAAAAGAAAGTCACACCAATGAATATTATATTGTAATTGCTAGAAATCCATGATAAAAAGAGAAACCTTTAAAGAAACCACAGAGAAAGAGATTCTGAGAAATAAAGATAAGAATGATAGTTTACCTTTTATCAGAAATATTGAAAGTCAGAAGATAATGGAATAATATATTTTAAAACTAGGGAAAGAAATTGTCAACCTAAAATTGTATATCCAGTGAAAATACTAATCAAAATTGAAAATAAAATAAAAACATTTCAAGATAAACAAAACTAAGAAAATCATCACCAGTTGACCTGTTACAAAAGAAGTGAAGGAATTTCTTCAGGCTAATGGGAACTGATACAAGATGGAAACCTAAGCCTACATGAATGAAGAGCCCTAGACATGGCAAATACATGGACTAAATATTAAATACATTTTCCTCATTTATTAATTTCCTAAACAACATTTGACTGTTGGAAGAAACAAAATAACATTGTATTGTGGAGTTTCAATATATGTAGAAGTAAAATGTATGTCAACAACAGCAGGAAGAATGAGAAGGTAACTACTAAAACCAACAAAGAAGTTCAGACATAAATAAATAAAGGATAAAGAATGAAACACTAAAATTTTTCAATTAGTCTTGGAGTAAAAAAAAAGGAACAATAAGAAAATAGAGAACCAATATGATGGTAAACTTGAACCCAACAATATTACTAATAATATTAAATGCTATTAATATTAGACTAAAACATGAAGACCAAATCATATGTTGTCTACAAGAAACAGTCTAAATATAAAGACACAGATAAGATATATGTAAAAGGATGATAAAATGATATATAAACAACAAGAATGAGAAAGGCGATGCAGCTATATTATAATCACACAAAGAAGATTTCAAGATAAAAATATTTCGAAAGATAAAGAGAAACATTTCCTACTGACAAAGGGTTAATTCATCAAGAAGACATACTGAGTGAATGTGCATATAACAACAGATCTTCAAAATACATGAAGCAAAAATAGACAAACTAGTGGGAGAAACAGACAAATTTAGAATTATAACTGTAGACTTTTATTCTCACTCCAGTAGTTGATAGAAGAAGTAGACAAAAAAGAAGAAAAAGAAAAAGGGATATTTGAATATTACCAACCAATTTAACCTAACAGAGCTGCATAAAACACTTCATTCAAAATCAAAATGCATATTTATTTCAAGTGAGTATAGAAAATTCACCAAAATAGACCATCTGTTGAGAGATTAAAGAACAACCAATAAATATTATACCTTGAAATACAGAATAATTTTATGACTATAATAGAATTGTTAGAATTAAATTAAGAGTTAGCAAGTATGAAATACATCTTTTTAAAAATCCACAGTGTTTGGAAATTAAACAAAATCTTCTAAATATGTCATGGATCAAAGAAAAAATCACAATGTAAATTGTAAAATATTTTAAAAGGAATAATAATGAAAACACAATGTTTTAAAATTTATAGGATACAACTAAAGCACCACTTGAGGTAATGTTATAGAATTAATTGCTTATATTAGAAAAATGAAATGGTTTAAAATCAATAGACCTAATTTTCAACTGAAAAGTCTAGAAAAAGAATAAATTAAATCAAAAGTAAACAGAAGCAAAGAACTAATGATATCAAAGGCAATCAGTAAAGTAGATCATTTCTTTGAAATGATAAATAAAACTGCTAAACTCCTAGAAAGACTGATCAAGGGAAAAACAGAAACACAAATTACCAATATCATAAATAAGAGACATTATTATGGCACCTACAGACATTAAAAGGATAATACAAGAATATTATGCCAAAAATTCAAAAATTTGGATGAAATGGAAAAATATTTGAAACATGCAGCTATCCAAGCACATCCAAGAAATGTAAAAATATGAATAGTCCTATATCTGTTAAAGAAATTACTTTCACCATTAAAAATCCCCCACAAAGAAAGCTCCATAGTCAGATGGCTTTACTGGTAAGCTCTCTCAAATATTTATAGAATAAATAATATCAAACTTTCACAAATTCTTTCAAAAAATAAAGGAGAAGGGAACATTTTCCATATTATTTTATAAAGTCAACATAATCCTCACACCAAAATCAGAGGACATTATAATAAAAGAACAGAACAGACCAATATCCTTCATCAACATAAATGATAAAATCCTTTACAAAGTATTATAAAATTTAATCCAACAATATGTTACAAATATAATACATCTCAAAAAAGTAATATTATTCCCCCAAATGTAGGACTGGTTTAACATTTGAAAATCAATTGCAATTTACCACATTAAAAAATAAGCAGAAATATTGTATAATCATCTAATAGATCCAGAGCAAAAACTTTTGATAAAATTCAACACCACCTCTTTTCAGCAAAGTAGAAATAGTAGGAAAATTCCTCAAACTGTTAATGGGGTTCTGTTGAAAACTTACGGCTAAAAACATACCTAGTGGTGAACAACTCATACATTTCCAACTAAGATTAAGAATAAGGCAAGGATGTCTGCTTTCATTTTACTAGAAACCCCAGACAATTCAATAAGGCAAAGGAAAAAGGAAAATTCATAACAAATGGGAAAGAGGTAATAAAGCTATGCATATTCACAGGTAACATTGTAATATACAGAGAAAATCCTAAGAAAATTACCCCCCAAAATATTAATTGAAATAATAAGTGAATTTAGCAGTATCGCAATATATATACAAGGTGAATATACAAAATACAATTGCATTTTTACATACTAGCAATAAAAATATTAGCTTATACAATTTTAAAATAGCACTAAAAAGACATAATACTTAAGAGGTAGATTTATCAAAAGTTGTACAATAAATTTGCCCTAAAATCTACATATAACTACTGAGAGAAAATTTTTTAAATCTAAATAAGCAACGAATTAATCTACTTTTAGATTGAAATTCTCAATACCTCCAAGATGTCAATTCTTCCCATTTTGATCTTTTCATTCAGTTCCATGCCAAAAAAAATTCAAGAATCCAAATTGTAAAGCTGATTCTAAAAATTATATAAAAATAGGTCTAGTAGAGCAAAAGCAATTTTGAGAAAGAAAAACAAAAGCTATTATTTAATTGGCTGCACCAGATCTTAGTTGTGGTATGCAGGATCTTCGTTGCCCTGTGTGGGGTCTTTAGTTGCAGCATGTGGGCTCTAGTTCGCTGACCAGGGATTGAATCTGAGCCTCCTGCAGTGGGAGTGCAGTCTTAGCCACTGGACCAGCAGGGAAGTCCCTAAAACAAAAGTTATTAATGCTTGTTACAAAGAAATAGTAACACTGTGGTTTTTGTATAAGGAAAAACAAAAAGGTCAATAAAACAGAATAATAAGTCTAGAAATAGATCCACATCTAAGAGTCAACAGATGTTTGACAAAGGCACCAAAGTAATTCAACAGGAAAATAATAGTCTTTTCAACAAAAAGTTCTGAAGCATCTAAATATCTGTATGGAAAAAAAAAAAAAAAGATGATCTTTAAGTCCTACCTCACACCACTGACAACAATTAAATTAGTGTAAACTGTAGTCTAAACCTAAAGCTAAAACTATAAAGCTCCTATTAGAAAAGTTAAGAGAATACCTTCATGACCTCAGAGCCGGTAGAGATTTCTTAGTGAGAACCCAGAAGCATCAAATATAAAAGAAACATAAATAAATTTAACTCCATCAAAAGTAAAAACTGCTCATCAATAGATCTTGATAAATAAAAGAATACATAAGGCAAAGACAAGGAGAAATATGGCAAATGACTTGCATTTAGAATATACAAAGAAATCCTACAATGCAATAATAAGAAAACACCCCATTACTACTGGTAAAAGACTTGAACATACACTTCACAAAGATATATGAATGGCCATTATGCACATACCAAAGGGCTCAACATTATCATTAGGGACATGCATACTAAAACATTAATGAGATACCACTTCAAACTTCAAAATGCTAAATTAAAAAAGAATAACCACACCAACTGTTGTTGAGGACATGGAGCACCTGGAACTCTTATACACTGATGATGGTAAAGTAAAGCGGTAAAGCTACTACGGAAACTACTCTGGCAATTTCTTATGAAATTACATACATACCTACACCATGACCCAAAATTCCACTCCTTGGTATTTATCTAAGAGAAATATAAATGTATATTCACAAAAAGACTTGCACAAGAATGTTAGTAGAAGAAAGAAAGAAAGAGATCAAGGGAGAAAGGGAGGGAGGAAGGAAGGAAGAAAGGAAAGAAGGGAGGAATGGAGGGAGGAAGGAAGGGAGAGAGGGTGGGAGGGAGGAAGGGAGGGAGGAAGGAAGGAAAGACAGAAGGGAGGGAGGAAGGAAGGAAGGACAGAAGGGAGGGAGGGAGGAAGGGAGGGAGGGAGGAAGGAAGCACGGAAAGGAGGGAGGAGGGAGGGAGGAAGAGAGGAAAGAAAGGAGTGAGGGAGGAAGGGAGGGAGGAGAAAGGGAGGGAAGAAGGAAGGGAGAGAGGAGGAAGAGAGGAAAGAAAGGAGGGAGGGAGGAACTGAGGGAGGGAGGGAAGGCGAAAGGGAGGGAAGAAGGGAGGAAAGAAGGGAGAGAGGGACAGAGGAAGGGAGGAAGGGAGGGAACAAGGGAGAAAGGGAGGAAGGGAAGGAGGGAGGAAGTGAGGGAGGGTGGGAAGGAGGGAGGGAGGAAGGGAGGAAGTGAGAGAGGGAGGAAGAGAAGGAGGGAAGGAGGAAAGAAGGAAGGGAGAGAGGAAGGAAATAAGGGAGGGAGGGAGGGAGGGAGGGAAGAAATGAGGGAGCGAGGAATGGAGGGAGAGAAGGAGGAAAGAAGGAAGGGAGGAAGAGAGGAAAGAAGGGAGGGAGGAAGGGAAGGAGGGAGGAAGTGAGGGAGGGTGGGAAGGAGGGAGGGAGGAAGGGAGGAAGTGAGAGAGGGAGGAAGAGAAGGAGGGAAGGAGGAAAGAAGGAAGGGAGAGAGGAAGGAAATAAGGGAGGGAGGGAGGGAAGAAATGAGGGAGCGAGGAATGGAGAGAGAGAAGGAGGAAAGAAGGAAGGGAGGAAGAGAGGAAAGAAGGGAGGGAGGAAGGGAAGAAAGAGGCAGGGAGGGAGGCAAGGAGGAAAAAACGAAGAAAGACACAAATGTCCTCCATCAATAGAATAGACCAATAAATAGTGGTGTTTTCATACAGTGATGTACTCCTCAGCAATGAAAGAATAAAATATTAATACATGCAACAATGGTAGAATCTCAAAAACTTTTTTCTGAGCAAAAGAATACCCACTGCATGATTCCACTTAGATGAAACTGATAAAACTAATTGATGGTGTTAGAAACCAGAACTGTGGTTGTCTCTGAAGAGAGGCAGCCAAAATTTACTGGGTAGGGTCATGAAGCAACTCTGGAGTGTGTTAAATGCTCTATATTATCACATGGTTATGCACTTTTCTTCAAAACTGATCAAACTTCACATTAAGCCCTATGCATTTCACTGTACGTTAATGGTACTTCAGTAAAAGTTTAAAAATCTTAACTGATAATCCTATCTGTTTTGGGCAAACTCTTGCTCATTAGTTGTAGTCCTCAAAATGAATCCCCCCCAAGACCCCACAATCTCATTTTGCATCTGCTAACCTGCCAAAAGAATGAAATGGCAAACCCCAATCTAATATAGTTCCCCGTGCATTTTTTTCTCCATCCATATTCCCCTGCACCTGCAACACTGCATGTATAAAAAGAATAGGTAAGAAAACCAGATGGAATCTCATCCAAATTTGTTACTGAATATAGTTCCCAGGTGAATGGCAGTACCACATTTCTTTCATAGGCAGGCAGATACAACAGTTTAAATGCCTCTTTCTGAATAGTTTAAAGACTTCTCTGGCTTGAAGGTTTATTCAGTTTTCATTAAATTTTGATTTTGTCCTGTTTGTCAGTGCTAGCTGGTTCATACACTTGAAATAGCAAGTGCTAAAACTGTTCAATATATTTGGTCATCAGAAGTCCCTCCCATCTTTCTCCCAAGCCTAGTCAAAATCCTCTGTGGAGTCTCAAACTCCACGGCCTCTGGGCAGAGTAATCTCTAAGCAGAGAGTTATTAATGTCTCAGGAAACTCACTACCTGGGGACTTCCTTGGTGGCACAGTGGTTAAGAATCTGCTTGCCAATGCGGGGAACATGGATTCGAGCCCTCGTCTGGGAAGATCCCACATGTCCCGGAGCAACTAACCCCATGTGCCACAACTACTGAGCCCGCATGCCACAACTACTGAAACCCACTTGCCTAGAGCCCATGCTTCACAACAAGAGAAGCCACCCACCACAATGAGAAGACTGCACACCGCAACAAAGAGTAGCCCCTGCTTGCAGCAACTAGAGAAAGCCCTCGGCAGCAACGAAGACCCAACGCAGGCAAAAATAAATAAATTTATTTTTTTAAAAAAAGAAACTCACTACCTTTAGGTCTGAGGTTTCACAATTCCCTACACCTCATCCATCTTCCTGACTGTGACAACAGATGAAAAATTCTTGAAATGAAAGGGAGCTGGAAAGTCATATTTGGGCTTGGATCAGTAACATCAAGTTTCTCTTTGAAACAAGTTCTCCAATCATTCTAATCAATAATTTTAAAAGGCTGCAGAAGTCAATTTCTAAATTGTTAAGCAAGAAAAGTAAAATGCAACCAATGATGTTCTGCTTGTTTTGGAATTTCAGTGAAAATGTCATCCTTATTCTAAAAGACAAACATGTAGGTAGCGCACACCAATCTATCTTCTTAGACCCAGAAGTTGCACTATCCTCAAACTCTAGAATGAGTTGAATGCAAATTATTAATTTCATGGTAAAGCCAATATAAAGAGATAGTGATAAGAAAAAATGATTATGTTCTCTCAGGTAAGTCCTTTGTGTGTTTACAGCCATTAATTGTCTCCTGGTGATCTGTTAGCCTTCATCAATCCTTGCTACTTTGAAATGAATTAAGATCCAACACCTAGGAGTTTGCTGAAGGAGAGAATTCCAGAGACTGACAAATGTACTCCTAACTGCCTCCTTCTCAAACTCATCCTAAACCCCGCTGTTTATCTGATTGGGTTGGGGAGACTAGGTCCCTTTAGACATGTGATGTCATGGTGTCACAGGATCCAGGAGATCTAGTTACCTATCCCAGCTCAATCACTGTGTAAACATGAATAAGTCCTTCACTCTCATTCTCCCTCATTTTCCTTATCGGACAATATTTGGTTGGTGAGTCTAGAATTATAGAGTCACTTTGTGTAAAGAGTCATAAAAATATAAGCCAACCAAGAGGATCCATCTCAGTCTTCCCCCACCTAACTCTCAAACTTACCTGCAACTGTTTCTATTTTCTTTCCTTCCTCCCTGTTAGAGTGAGCAGCTTTCCTCATACCTAAGACCAACTTCTTCAGCTGTGCTTGGGATCCCAGCCCCTGTCTTCTAGGAAATGGCTGCACATTTGAATCACCTGGTGAGCTTTTATTTAAAAAAAATACGTCCCAGCCTCACTCCAGAAGGGAGATTTGGGGGATAAAGATAGTGGCTGAGGCATCAGCATTTTTTCAAAGTCATCCAGGCAATTTAAATGCATAACCAGAGTTGAGAAATTATGATCTAGAAAAGATTGTGTGATTCATTATTGCTCTGTGGGTGCTGGTTCCTTCCTATTAAGAATTTAGACAAAAGTCTCCCACTATGAAAACCCCTCCCTCAACTCCCCCCATCCCCAGCTATCTCCCAACTCTCTCCTCATGATATGTTACTGTTTTTACTTGTTGAACTTGATTTGCTTTAAAAAAAATAAAGTTAAGAACCTTTGCATCTATGTTCATGAGGAGTATTGGACGGTAACTTTCTTATACTGTCTTTGATTCTTAGTATCAGGGTTATTCTGGTCTAGGAGATGGAGAATAGTCTCTTTTCTTCCATTTTCTTCAGGAGTTTGTGAAGAACTGGTATTTCTTCCTTAAATGTTTGGCAGAACTCACAGGTGAAACTTCATGGCTGGGAGTTTTCTTGGTGGGAAAGTTAACTAAAAATTGATTTTCTCTAATAGATATAAGGTTATTCAGGTTATCTAATTCTTCTTGAGAAATCTTTAGTGGCGTGTGTCTTTTATGAAACTTTTTTATTTCATTTAACTTGGCTAATTTAATTTCATAAAGTTATGAAAATTTATAATATTGCCCTACTATCTTCTTGATATTGGTAGAAATTTTACTCTCAATCCCGATGTTGGCAATTATTACTTTTACTCTTTTTGTCCAGATCAGAATAGCTAGAGATTTGCTGATTTTATTAAATTTCTCAACGAACCTTGTTTTGGTTTCATTTTTTTGTATTTTTTTGTTTTCTAGCTCATTGATTTCTACTCTGATCTATATTATTTCATTTCTTCTTAGTTACATTTCCCTTCTTTTTCTAGTTTCTTAATTTGGAATCTGAGGTCATTGATTTGAGACCTTTCTTCTTTTATAACATAGATGTTTGGTGCTATGAATTTCCCTCTAAATGCTGCTTTAATCAGCATCTCATAAATATTAATATACTGTGTTTTCATTTCATTCAGTTCAACATACTTTCAAATTTCCATTTTTATTTAAGTTTTGACAAACAGGTCAGAGTGTGTTTGTTATTTTCCAAATATTTGGGGATTTTCACATATTTGTCTGTTATTGATTTTTAATTTACTTCCACTGTGGTTAAAGAACATATATTCTATATGATCTGAATCCTTTCACATTTACTGAGTTCATTTTTGTGGTCCAGAATATGTTCTATCTTGGTAATGTCCCATGTACAGTTCTTGGATGCAGTGTTCTATAAATGTCAATCTGGTAAAGTTGGTTGACAGTGTTGTTCAAATCTTCTATGTCTTTGATGATTTTCACTCAACTTATTTTATCAATTAATGAGAGACGAACTTCCCTGGAAGTCCAGTGGTTAGGACTTCACCTTCCAATGTGGGGGGTGCAGGTTCGATCCCTGGTCAGAGAGCTAAGATCCCACATGCCTTGCAGTGAAAAACCAAAACATAAAACAGAAGCAAAATTGTAACAAATTCAATAAAGACTTTAAAAATTGTCCATTAAAAAAATCTTTAAAAAAATTAATGAGAGAAGGGTGTTGAAATCTCTGATTATAATTGTATATTTGTCTGTTTTGCCTTGAAGTTCCTCTTGCCTACACTGTGGCCTGGAACCTCTTTCCAGGCAGTGAGCTGGGGCAAGCATAGGGCTCATTTTTTCTCTTAGAAATATTTGTCTTTTATTGCCTAATATTCAATGCAATTTTTTGATGTAGATTTTGTCCTTTTATTCTGGCAGGAACATAAGTCCAGACCCTGTTACCCCATCTTGGCTGGAACCTGAATTCTAGGTAGTCATTTTTAACACCTACTTCTTTCTCACCTCCATAAAACTCCATGAATTCAACTCCAAATTATCTCTTGGTTGTATTCATTTCTCCTCATTTTCATTGTCTTCTCTTTAGTTCAAACCACCAACTTTTCCTCCTTATTTGCTATAGCCAGTGATGTCCAATGGGTTTTCCTCCATCCACTTTGTCTGAACCCCTTCCCAGTCTATTCATCCCAGAGCACCACGGAAACCTTTATGAAAGTACAGCCACATCATACCACTTCTTCCACCCCTAAGATCTTGTAATGCTTCTGTTTACTCAAAGACACTATAAAAAAGTGAGGAGATAAGCCACAGACTGGGAGAAGATATTTGCAGCATATCTAGTCAACAAATTATTATATCTGGAATATATAATTATTTTAAAAAATAAAGAAGAAGAAATCAAAAATGTAAAGCAGCCATTCATAAAAGTGACCCATAAAAATATGAAAAGATACTCTATCTCTTATTAATCAGGGAAATGCAATTTAAAACTATAATGATTCACCAATTCCTTCCCCATAAATAGGAAAGTTTTGAGAAGTCTGACAGTATCAAGTGTCGGCAGGATATAGAGCAATAGGAATCACAATATGCCATGGGAGAGCATATGAATTAATATGACCACTCTGGAAAAAAAATGATATTTGAAAACTTGCATACCCCACGACCCCAAAATTCTACTCTTAGGTTTTTAGCTGAGAAAAACTTTTATATACGTTTATAAGAAAAAGAATATACATATATATGCATATATACCTGAATCACTTTGCTGTACATCTGAAACTAACACAACATTGTAAATCAACTATATGTCAATAAGGAAATATAAATATAAGAATGTTCATAGAACTATTGCTTATAGTTGCAAAACAATGTTTGTAGTTTCATCAAAGGAGAATGACTGTGCATGTAATGGAATACTATGAGGCAGAAAAAATGAATGAATTATGGGGAGGGTGGGGGAGGGAAGGGTTAGGAGTTAGGGGTTAGCAGATGCAAACTATTACCCATAGGATGGATAAACAACAAGGTCCTACTGTAGAGAACAAGGAACTATATTAAGTATCCTGTGATAAACCATAATGGAAAAGAACATGAAAAAGAATGTATATATATGTATGTATATATACAACTGAATCATTTTGCTGTATACCTGAAACTAATACAACATTGTAAATCAACTATACTTCAATAAAATATTTTAAAAATGAAAAGTAAAAGAAAATGAATGAATTACAGAAACTGATACCATTATAGATGAATCTAACAAACACTATGTAGAGCAGAAACAAGGGAGAGAAAATTTCAGATAGGGTAATATCAATTTTATGAAGCCTAAAAGTAAGCATACTACCGTATTTACTTAGAGACACATACATATTATCATAGTGGGTAGTGTGAGATAAGAGCTTAAGTGCAGATAGGTTATTGGGAGCTGATCCTAGCAAACACCAGTAGGAGAGAAGGGACGTGAGAAGGCAGGGAAGGCAGCCAATAAGGGTGCACTATTAAGCCAGCTACCATCAAGGTAACTGGAGTTGAATCCTGCAGAGAAACTCAGTGCCCCAGGATATCTCACCAGAAGGATGAGGGACCTGGATGGAATATTTATATACTAATTCCTGCCCATCTTTGTTTGAGGGCTGCTGGGAAGAGGCATTAATTCCCCAGTAATTCTGGCCAACCACAATGGGGACAAAGTAGACTCTGATGGCTAGAGAAAATCTAGGCAAAACACAGAATGCTCCTGCTGGAACCTGGGAGTTGATCCCAAGACTGCACTGAAGTGGGAAAGGCAAGGGGATATGGGCAGAGTGCTGACAGAGGCTGCTGTACATAGTGGACCAAGAGTATAAACCCAGTAGAGGAATGAGCATGCTGCATCAAGTACAGAGGTTACTCTTGAGTTTAGAAGGGGACTTAATGAGGAGAGACACAAATGCACTGATGCCAGGTGGTGGGTACCTGCAGGAAACAGCAGGTACACTCGATGGGATAAATCAAGGAACTGTTTACAAAGGTGAGGACAGGGTGCTGGGAGACCACTGTGTTCTCAGGGTTTTTCTCACCAGCTGGGCTGAAGAGACAAGGACAGGGGAGCAGTTCCAGGAACCTGAAATCAGGAAGAACCTGGCTGTAGGGCAGGAGCCAGAGGCATAAACATACCCTCACACATTGCTTCCTCCAATCTCTGAGCTCAACAGGAAGTCAGAAGGAGGCCCAGAGGAGTCAGCCCTCTGGGGCACAGGTCAGGTGGAGAAGGGTGGAGAGTTGATCTGCAGGCAAAGAGGTGTTGAGCACATCTCTTTGGTGTGGCTTGTATTATTTTTCATATTGTTGAATGCCTTACATACTGTTGAATACATTTTGAAAATACATCTTTCATGTGTTAAGTTGCCTTGTTCATAAACACCAAAACCTAATATGGCCACCTGGTTTTCATCCCAATCCAGGTTTACAATGTCAACCAATATCATCTCCCTTGCTCTCTCTTTTGTCACCACTGGGCTCCTTTGTGGTCGTAGACATCTTCCATCCTCTCCTGCCTCAGGGTTTCCATGCTCGTGGCTCCTCTGGCATAAAATATTTTCTCACCTCATCTTTGCTCAGCCCAAGCTTAAACCTCAGGCTCCAGTTTAAAGGTCTCACCCCAAAGATGCCTTTCCTCTTCCCTGGGATCCCTAAAGTCCATCTGGTGGGTACATCCTTGTGTGTCATTACACTTTCATAGCTTATTTACAAAATCACCAGCACCCACCATATACGTAATGGCCAAGACCTCCTTGGGTTCTGGGAAACACAGACAAAATAAGAAACTTGGTTTTATTCATCACACAGTACCTGCCACCCCAATGGAGACTGACACAATGTTCAAGCCTCACTCAGGGAGAGAAAATGGCAAAGATTTTGGAAACCCTAGTGTTAAAGTATCTTGTCCTGGTTTCTCACCTCATGATTGCAACATGTCCCAGGGCCTTCACATGCCTAACATCACTGCCTCAAAAGGGCAGCATAGGGGCTTCCCTGGTGGCACAGTGGTTGAGAGTCCACCTGCCGATGCAGGAGACACGGGTTCGTGCCCCGGTCTGGGAAGATCCCACATGCCGCGGAGCGGCTAGGCCTGTGAGCCATGGCCGCTGAGCCTGCATGTCCAGAGCCTGTGCTCAGCAACGGGAGAGGCCACAACAGTGAGAGGCCCGTGTACCGCAAAAAAAAAAAAAAAAAAAGGGCAGCGTGGAGCTTGGAAGGTCTCAAGTTACTAAAGCAAAGCTTACCTCTCAGGGAACCTGAGTTGCCATCAGAAGGCAGAGCAGCATGGCTATGGGAGTCCAGAAGAAATTAGTTGGAGTACAGACAAAAAAGAGCAAATTGTAAACCCAGAATGTGAACATCTAGGCTTTTGTGTTCTCCTGCCTAGTGGAGGTGATGTGTGAGAATGCAGGAGACAAACATTTGCCATCCACAACTGCAATTCTGTTTGAATATTATGTGTCATCGTGGCTAATATTAAGTCTCTGAATATCAAGTCAGCCCTCTGCACTTTTAACCAATGAATATATTTTAGTAATTTAGAGCCTGCCCTTTTCTTACAAGGGGGCCAGAATCTACCTACACAACCCTAGAGCCAAGCACAGTGCCTGATTCACAATGACAATTGGTTATTTACTGAATTATAGAGTCTGCAGTCAGGTACCTGTCCACAGCCAGGAGTCCGTTGCATGGAGACAGCAGCCGGGCACAGAAATGAAATCTACCTCAGGTCAGTAACAGCTCATTCTGTCAAGCCAGAGTACTGAGGACACAATAACAGCGTAAATGGAATGAAACAGTAGGAAAGAGGGGCTGGGGGGCGGGGGGGGAGTGAGTTGGAGACCCTGCAGGGATCCAGAGCCTGGGCCCCCCTACCCTGTCATCCTTGGAGCCAAATTAGCTTTGGGACTGGGGAGATGGAGAACCCAGGGCTGAGTGATGCCCTCTCAGAATCTCCGGACTCCTCAGGTCACTGGCACCTTCCTCTGCCAGAAACACAGCATGATGGGCATCAGGCCACTGAGCCCTGTGGGCCAGGGCTGCCACAGGAAGAGACCACTGAATTATAAAATGGTGACTTTCTTTAAAATCACAAGTCAATTCCCACTCCTTCTATGAAATTTAGACAGTGTAGAAATGAACAATAAAGAAAATGATAATTACCCAGAATACTACCACCTAACGAAAACTACTGCTAACGTTTTGCATTTTCCTTCCACATTTCTTTTCCATAAAAATGTGGAGGGTGTGTAATTTGTGTGCAGATTGCATGTGCTGTGAGTTGTGTGTCCTATGTTGCTGTGTTTTACGTTAGCGTTGCGGACGTTATGTGGTTGTGTGTTCTGTGTGCAGCAGAATTAGTGCCTGTGTATTTGTGTATGGTGGGCGTATGAGTGTGCTGTGGATGTAATGTGTGTGTGCATGGGGTGTATGGTGTATGTATCGTGTGCTGTGTGCTATGCATGTGTTGTATCTATTGTATGTACCACGTGTTTGCCATGTGTGTTGTGTGTTGTGTGTTTGTGCATTGTGTGGGCGCGTGTGGGAGGTGGGTGTGTGTATTGTTTGTATGAGTGGCTCTGGGTGTGGCTGGAGCCTCTGTGGTCAGTTAAGCAGGTTGATGGGAATGGCGTCGTAACCATTTCAGAATTATCCCCTCCTTACGGCAAATGAGATGGAGTTCCAGGTACCAAATTGGTATAGATTTTCCTTTAAAACTAAATTTAAACATTTAAAAGGAAGTTTATTTAAACAAAATATGTAAAGTGGATAATCCTTTAGGAGGAAATTTGGGAAAGCCCATACTAGAGGATTTTGAATCATCTCATCCTCCATGATTCTGTGATAAAAATGCTGAGTGTTTCTTCTGGAGACTTAAAAGACCTATGATGAAATTTACTATCAATTAATAAAGAGTTAAGTCAGAATTAGGAGGCCCTCTGACCAGTCAGTCTGAAACTGGATGGCCCTCTCACCCCCGGGCTGGCAGGACTCAGGGGCACAGCTGACCCCAGTGGCATCATGGCGGGAAAGGGGACAGCCCAGGCCCTGGCCCCAACACTGCTAAGCAGTGTCTCCTAGTGGCCTTCTTCCTAGGTAAAACCACGATTCCGAGGATGGAGCACCGGTCTCCACTGTATTGTGGCCTCTTCACTCTCTCTCCACCTTCTCAGGCAGAATAAAGACCAAGGGTCAGGACTGCAGGGAAGAACCCCCAAGGGCCTTAACCCCAATGTGAACCCCAGGTGCCCTGTGACTGAGCATCCACCGACACTGGGCTACAACAGGCCATGGAGATATCCTCCTGGACCCTCCTTAGACTTCCTTGGCTGTCGTCATCAAGACCCCACACACCTATATGGAAATAGAATGTAAAAAAGAATGGCTTTATGAATATGTATAACTGATTCACTTTGCTGTACAGCAGAAAATAACACAACATTGTAAGTCAGCTAAACTCCAAATAAAAAAAAAAAAAGACCCCACAGCAAACATTTTATATGGTGTTTGGCAGTTTACACATTGCTTCTATTCACATTCATGGCTTCCCCCAAACAAAGCTACGCAGGGGACATGACCATTGTGCCAAGCCAGGGGCCGTGTGTGTGTGTGTGTGTGTGTGTGTGTGTGTGTCTCAGGAGAGCTAAGGCAGTGGTGATTTGGGGTATCCAGAGAGTTGAGTCAGGTCCGATCACCTTTGAGTTTCTTATGCCTTGATAACCAGGTAAGGCCCTTCTTTAGTGTCACATGGTTTTTAAGGAACAGAGTTGGCTTTAAATCCAGGGGCTCTGATCCCAACCCTCCTATACTGTCTTCTACACCAAGACCTCCCTGGATGGATGTGGTCTCTAGGGCACTACCCCCACACACACAACTTCCCCTCTCCTACCCAACCCCGCTTCTACTAGGAAATACCTTCTCCCTCTGAAGAGTCCCATGCTGGCCACGCCTTTCCAGGCAGAGAGCAATTTCTCCCTGAGACAGGCAGGGAACGTAATGAATGAACAAGACCTTAAGGAAAGAAAGAGAGCAAACCATATTTTTCTTTCTTTTGAGATAAAAATAATATGCCTGCACGTCAGAATCTCCCATGACAGAGCTAATGTCCAGGAGCAAAATGAGAAAATAGCAACCTCCTCTTTCTAATGTGAACATAACAACGGGCCCGTCTGACAACCAAAGAGCCCCAGAAATCCCTCCCGCGTGCAGCTATGCTGGGAGATCTCTGAGAGTTCTAGAGGAAATTCTTTCTTTTGCTTCATTCTAACCCTCTTCATTATGTACAGCCAGAAAATATCTGTAAAAATTAACCTAAAGCTTAATGGTTTATGTAAGAATGCCTTAATAAAAATATGTTGGCAAGGTTATTGAACTGTACAATGAAACCCCTCCCACTCAATACTTTTCAGTCTAATTTCTGTCTAAAGCTTATTCAGCAAACCAAAATGCCAATGCTCTCCTTCAATTTCCACATCTTTGAACCTGCTAATTTACGAATAAGAAAGGATTTATTTGTGTTATTAGCTACGTGTAACCTCTTCTCGACAAAGTAGCTTTAAATACTGAAATCCTGAGATGCCCAGAGATCCACCAAATATCTGAAGAATGACTTTGATTTCTTTCTGCAAGCTGTGTTTGATTTACATCAATTAGGGCCTCCACATAAGGTATCATATAACAGGAAGGCTAATAACCCAGAAATAACCTCATTAAAAGAGACAGCACATCGGTCTAAACAGAATGAACTCTAAGCAGAAAAATTAGTGACCTGGAAAGTAGCAGGAAGAGGTAATGGCAGTACCAAGAAAAAATACATTCCCGTTAGCAAGTCAAAGGAGGAAGCACCAGCAATAAAGTAAAAATACAATAGAAGCAGAAGAAGAACATTTTTTTAATGTTTTTAATCTGTTCAAATCCTGGAACATACAATTTATATGGCCCTGGTCAAAAATAGTCTCTAAAATCATGTATGTATTCCTTGTAGCCTCAAACATGAGATTCTACCCCCAGCCTGTTCATGTGCCAGATGGATTGACTGCATCTCCGTGGCCAGGCGGGTTCTGGGGCTCTGAGACTTCCCCCCATCATGAACAGTTTTGCAGGTTGGTGAGCTTCCTTTTGACCATTATCCACCCGATCCCAGTTCATGCAAGGTCTTTTTATCACACTGAACTCTGTTCCACAGCACAAACCATCAGGGAAAAAATTCCCCCTCTGCCTCTCCATATTGATTCCAAGTGCCCTACCCTGGATTCCCACATTATGGGAGCAAAGTTTGCCAAGAAAATGACTGTTTCCACGAAGACTCACACATGTGGTTTGGCTAATTTAAAAAAAAAGAAGAGAAGAAAGAAAGTGGTTGCATCAGACACAGAAAATTTCTAATGGCAAGAAGACAAACAATGGGAGAAAATATTTGCAAATGATATGACTGATCAATAAGGGATTAATATCCAACATATATAAACAGCTCATACAACTCAACATCAAACAAACAAACAACCTGATTTAAAAATGGGCAGAAGAACTGAATAGACATTTTTCCAAAGAGGAAATGCAGATGGACAACAGGCACATAAAAAGATGCTCAACATCGCTAAGCATCAGGGAAATGCAAATCAAAACCACAATGAGATATCACCTCACACCTGTCAGAATGACTATCATCAAAAAGTCTACAAGTAACAAATGTTGGTGAGGATGTGGAGAAAAGGGAACCCTCGTACTCTGTTGGTGGGAATGTAAATGGGGGCAGCCACTGGGGGAAACAGTATGGAGGATTTCTCAAAAAACTAAAAATAGAACCCAGCATTTCCACTTCTGGGTATATATATGAAAATAAACAAAAACACTAATTCAAAAAGATACGTACACCTCAATGTTCATAGCAGCATCATTTATAATTGCAAGATATGGAAACAACCTAAGTGTCCATCAGGATGAATGGATAAAGAAGATGTGGTATGCATACAATGTAATACTACTCAGCCATAAAAAAAGAATGAAATCTTGCCATTTGGAGCAACACTGATGCACTTGGAGGGCATTATGGTAAGTGAAATAAGTCAGAGGAAGACAAATACTATATATATCACTTATGTGTGGAATCTAAAAAATACAAAAAACTAGTGAATATAGCAAAAAAGAAGCAGACTCTCAGATATAAAGAACAAACTAGTGGTTACCAGTGGGGAGAGAGAAATAAGAGGCAATATAGGGGTAGGGGAGTAAGAGATACAAACTATTAGGTATGAAATAAGCTACAAGGATATGTTGTACAACACAGGGAATACAGCCAATATTGTATAATAGCTATAAATGGATTATAACCTTTAAAAATGTGAATCACTATATTGTAACTTAAATAATATTGCACAGCAAATATACTTCAATTTTGTAAAAAGATGAAAGAAGCCATTAAAAAAAAAAGGAGACATGGAAGGAGGAACATATCCATGCTGGACTCAAACTCCTGGTATCTGGAGCGTCTGGCTCCCCATAGGAGATCCCTCAAGGCTACATTCATGAGGTGCCTAATTCCTGAGCAAACAGAGTCATGCCTGTTTGCGTGTGTGTGATGACACAAAAAAATCATAACTAAGCTTTAAATTGATACATGTTTGTACATAGCAGATTAAGACTGGGATTGCAATTGAATCAGCGGGAACATCCTGGTTATCTCTTACTCAAATTTTCCATTGGCCATTCCTGGGCAGGTAAAGCCACCAAATAGAAATCACTTCTCCAGGGACCCTTGGCTTTGGAGCAGTGCTTCAGCAGCAGGAGACAAAGGACCCTAAGTCTTTTCTCAGGCCAAGAAGAGAAAGACAAAGGCCACCATGAAGAGCAGGAATCAGAGGCCTGGGAGGCCCAGGGTAGAGGGCTAAGGCCTCAGCCCCAAATGACCCACACTGGGACCACCAGGCTTCAGGGCCTCAGGACCAAGCAAGGGCTCTCCCTGGTCATTTAGTGTGTGTTATTCCTCTCCTACGCCACCCTGCTCCAGCACTTGTGTTCATCAGAGTTCAGAGTCCTGGGCTCCCAAGCAGAAGACCTAATCTTGGGTTGAGGTTGAAGAATCAAAGAGGAAAAGATGGGAGCAGCTGACTGTCTAAAGAAGTCTGACAGGAAGTCTGGTACTTCCTGCATCCAACCTTTCTGCTCCAATCTGGCCCCCACAAAATCACACACGCAGATGGGCATGTGACTACGGGACATGTGGCCTGGACCACTAGGTCAACACACTGCTCCTGGCTTCAAGCCCACAATCCCCTTCCTTTCCCAAGCGAACCCTCTGGTCCAGCCTGTCCTCCTCTCCCCACTCAAGCCAAACTCATCCCTCCCTTCTCGCCTTCATTCTCATGCCCCTTCCTGGCCCCACCAATGCCACCCAGAACGCTCCTTCCTCCCCTCCTATCCTTGTGGACACAGCCTCAAGGGCCAGCCCCCTGCCCTTCCCGATGACTCTCTGTCATTTCCAGCATCACCTCCTGGCCTAACTCCAGAATCCCTTGGTCCCTCCCTCCCCTCCTTTTTTTCTTTTTTTTTTTTTTTTTTTGGTTTTGTTCCTTAACTATTCTCAAACGGTGACTAAAGAGAGAGAGAATGCTGTTTCTCCAAGACAGGGACCATGGACTTGGGTTCTTGCACAGGCCAGACAGGGAATTCCGTGCACGGGACTGGGTGAGGACGTTGTGAATGGAGGGACTAAAGTGGGCAGCTGTTGCTGTGTTGGACCAGTGCTGCCAAATGTTCTGTTTTACTAAAAAAAATATTAAAGCCAGAAATGAGGATTTTTGTGTGAAATCTCCTAGAGTTGGCAACCAATCCGATAGCAATTTTAAGCAAGAGTTGGCCAACTAGAGTCTACTGGTGGCGAAACCAGCCCTTGGCCTATAGGCTGCATGCTCCCTCCCAGGAGATAGAGGGCAGCTCCCTGCAAGCAACAGGTGCCCACCTCTCCCTCCAGGTGCACGAGCTGTGGCCTGGGGGTGGGAAGATGTCACAGGCTGGGAAGAATCCAGGGCCATCTTGCTCCTTATCTCCCAGGAAGACACAATCCTTCCTCCTCATGTGCCCGCCCACTGCGGGTGGAGACATCTTGGCTTTCCTCACAGCATCATTAAGGCATAGAAAACAACGCTTAAGTGTTTCATTCAACTCTGTGAGGATTGCCAGAAGAGCTAAGAGCTTCTTAAGCAGATTCCTTCCAAGCCATTTGGGCCCCTTCTATAAATAAAGCTTCAGACAATTTCGGAAAAGCATATTTATTTATCTGATAGATCATAACGGTTCCTTCGGTGCCTTTAGCCCTGTGGTGTGATCTTCGAGCCCTTAGCTCCCTTTCACTTAGTTAGGCCACTTTCTGGGAAGCAAAAAAGGTGTTAACCCCTTCGACGAGCAGATGCCCAACCTGATGTGGTCCTCCTCGCAGTGGGTCTCGCTCCGATCCGAGCCATTAACATGAAGGCGGCAGCAGATGCCAAAGGAACTTATTAATAAGCAGAGGCTGGATGACTCCAAGCCAGCAAAAACATTTCTAAAGTGGCTAACGGCTAAAGGAAAGGGGCAGAATAAGGGAGGAGGAAATGGTTGTGTCCTTCTCCAAACAGCAGGTAGGAAGAAAAAGGAAAAGGAAAGACAAACAAGTTGGAGACAAGTGATTACAAAGGAAACAATTCTTTCCCTCTTGGGTTTCACCTGCCTCAATTTCTGGTCCAAGAATTGCAGCTTTGGTTGGCTCAAATTGTGCAGAGGAATGCTTTCTCAGCCTTTAACATTATTGATACTTGGAAGCTGGAAAATATTGGTTGTCAGGGGCTGTCCTATGGGTTGTAGGATGCTTTCTAGCCTCCCTGGTCTCCACGCACTAGATGTCAGGAGCACCTTCCTCTCCAGGTGTGAGGACCAAATGTCTGCAGACATGGACAAACGTCCCCCAGGGGAACAGAGTAACTCCTAGTTGAGAACCACTGGACTGGACATAGAGATGAACTTGAGAATCAATACACAAGAAATAACAGAGATCCAGAGCCTTGGAGAGAGCCAAGCTGGGTTCAGGTCTCAGCTCCACCAGCTCTACGGTGACCTTGGTCAAATTACTTCCCATCTGGGTCTCAATTTTCTCATCTGTAAAGTAGGATGATACTTGCCAACCACATAAGATTATGCCAGAGTTAAAATGTCATTTGTATCATGTTCTTAGCACAAAGTGACACACAATAAGAAATCACATATCACCTATTATTATTGTAATCTTTATTATCAGGAAAATGGTCTCTGTCACAACTTAACACACATTTGCCAATCCCTTTAACCAGTTGCCCTCCATCACAAGAAGCCTTTGCTGTGTGATTGATTAGTATTAACAACACCTCCCCCAATATATAAAAAGTTATATTCGATGAAGGCCTGCCACAGACCCTTAAACTACTTGTATTAGTTAGGGTTGGTTGTAAGTGACTGGAATCCACTCTTAGAATGCTGTCGGGCAGCCTCAGCTTCCATAATCAAAAAGGAAGGCTGTTAAACCAGGCTCAGCAAATGGTAAAACCAAGGCAAATCTGGGGGCTTAGTAGCAGGGGTTAATCCATGCTCCTGTCCGAGCGCAGCCTCTAGAAATAATCTGTACCAATCTTTTTGTTTCTGTTCCTTTATCACCTTGTTCAAGATTCAAAGTCCCAGGAGACAATATGACTGGCTAGGCTGGGACCATGTGCTCACTCCTGGCCAGGGCGGGATGGCACTTTGGTTGACAGGCTTACTAAGGCTGTCCACAGTAGGGGAACAGGAAGTGTCTTTTTCTGAAAGGAAATCGGAGTTTCATTACTCCCAAGATTGTCACAAGGATATTGGGGGCTGAATGGGCAGAATCAACAAATGCTCACCATACACTGTCCCCCAGAATGCACCCATCTGCCCTTTGCTGGGGCCATAGCTGTGTGCTCCTTCAGCGCAGAAAGTAGAAATACCCCCACCAATTCAGGATTCACTTCGTACTCCATCACAACCTCCCAAATAAGGCCCCATCTTTTAGAGGGCTCTGACATCCCAACCAAAGGAGAAGGCCACCATTGGAGAAGGTGGTGGATGAGAAGGCTGGGGCACTTTGTCCTCTGGCCAGGAACACCGCCTGGCATCATTCGTCCTCCGGGCTCTGAGACCTATGACCTGAGACCCCTCTCCAGTCGACACTTCCTCACCTCACTCCAGAGGGACAATATCTGGCCTCTTCACTCAGTCTTCCCCACCCCCACTCCATTCCCACTTGTGTTTGATTCTTGCCTCTGAACATGAAGATGAACTTGATACAAGCACACCTGGATGTAAGTCCCTGGAGCTAATTAATTGAGAGTCTCCTTTATTAAATAAGCCCACAGACAAGCACAGGAATGAACATGGCCTCCGTGGGTTTGAAGCTGAATGTTGAGCCGAGTAAAGGAGAGGGCTGGCGGGTTTGGGGCTATTGATTTGTCAAGATGCAAAACCCAACCTGCGAGCCATCCTTTCTGCTGAGGTTACCATTTAGGTCGGAAGATGCTCTTGGCACTAAAGCATGGCATGAAAGCTTCCCTTAGATGGAAGGATAAGGGAAATGTTAGACACACAGTGAGAGCAACTTGGCACCCGAGATTTATTAATATTTTAAATGTGGAAGGCATGTGTTCCAGGGCTGACTCATTGCTTGCTGAGGAAGAATCCAGGTAAACAAATTCCTAACATCATTAAAAACAAAAGCCTCACCTTTGCATCTTGTTCCTTCATCAGATAACGATGATGAGCTAATTACTCAGATATAAGCATTATCTTTCAGACAAAAGGATGAAAGGGCTTAACTATGTATCTGTGGTTTCTCCATCATAACATCCTTGGAGACAAAACTTAAATCATAATTTTATTAATGACACACAGAGGATGGGATCAATTTTTCCATAGACTCAGAACTTGGCAATGAAGAGATCAGACAGAAAAGTTGAAGAAAAGAAAAGAAAAAAAGTAAACCTGGGACACCCTGTTCTCCACGTAGAGCTTTTTCTTCTCAGATGAATCTGAAAGAGAAATAAAAATAAAATAAACAAAACAAAACAGAGGTCATTTTGTGGGCAGATTCCAGCTCCAGGGGTCCCTGTGATTTGTTCAAAGGAAACCGACCCCTTCCCCATGTCCCTTGCAGAGATGGCTTGTCCTGCTGGTACCCATCACATCAGTCAATCCAGGTGATAAGAACAAAAGTCACTTAAGACGGTGGCTTCATACCCCACCAATTACTTGAGCCTCGTGATGAATGAAAAGAAAAAAAATATCCATCAAAACTTCAATAATTTCACCAAAAGGAGTGAAAACTCAGGCACAAAATCAGTCAAAGAAACAGTTTGCCTTGCCTTTTTTTTAAACTGGTTTTTATTTTCTATCTGACTAGCAGAACCATTTAAGATCCTTGAGGGGGCTTCCAGGGGGCTTCCCGGGGGCTTCCCGAGGGGGTTTCCCAAGGGGGCTTCCCTGGTGGTGCAGTGGTTGAGAATCCGCCTGCCAATGCAGGGGACATGGGTTCGAGCCCTGGTCCGGGAAGATCCCACATGCCGCAGAGCAACTAAGCCCATGTGCTACAACTACTGAAGTCCGAGTGCCTAGAGCCCATGCTCTGCAACAAGAGAAGCCACCACAGTGAGAAGCCCGCACACTGCAACAAAGACACAACACAGCCAAAAATAAATAAATAAATTTATTTTTTAAAAAAGATCCTTGAGAGCCTTCAAAGACCATCTACTGCCAGACTATCAGCTGAAAAAAGGTGTCTTATTAACGATAAAATGTTAAAGAGAACATCCGACACTGTATTTCATAATTAGACTTTCAATTTCATACATACATTGAACCTGCATTTTATAGTTTGGTCTGGAACATAGGCCTGGGGTCACTGAGCCGCCGGGGTGTTTATCTCCCCAGATCTCTCTCTGAGAACAGTCCTACCTGCTGGAAAGCCTGGATCTGGAAGGCTTCTTCTGGGAAGACTTCTCTCTCCATCCCCTTCCGCCCTTGTTTTCTCCTTTCTTGTCTGTTGCTCTCCCCTGGGACGCCCCGCACTGGGAACAGCATCTATTATGTTTCCCTTCATTGTCCACACTGAGTGGAACCCACTTCCCACATCAGGCTACAAGCCCCTGTGAGCTGGAGCTCTGAGGTCTTCATCTCCCTCCAGCACCTGGCCCAGGATGGCTGCCTTCGGGGACGTGGCAGGCGAGTGAATTAAGTTGCTGAGTGGGAGCAGCCCCAGGCCAGGATGACAGGCACAGGAAAAGAGTCACCAACTACTTTCAGGTGCTATCACAGAGGGCCAGCCGCGGGGGAGAGCCAGGAAACTCCAGCCTGGGCAGCTGGGAGGTGCGCTCCACAGGCAGGTCTGGGCCACCTTGCAGAGTCCTGGGGTGGGTTTTGCCTTGAACAGAGGGTTGATTCAGAACTAACTGTGAGGCTTGATTCTCCCTGATCGTTTCTTGACATCCAAACTGGTAGACACCCTCTGTCTCAGCATGTGACATGGGAGCTGTAAATTCCCCTGGAGACCTCTCCTACTAGGTAAGATGCTATCACTCCCCAGGGTCCTCTTCACTGGGACCTGGGTGCATAGAGGAGACAGAAATCAGCCCCAATGCAGAGGGAGAGAAATGGCGATCAGGGAAGGCTTCACGGAGGAGGGGGCAGAGCTTGTCTGTGCTACGATCCCACGGCACAGGTGC
Source organism: Mesoplodon mirus (assembly GCF_964341445.2). Taxonomy (NCBI): domain Eukaryota; kingdom Metazoa; phylum Chordata; class Mammalia; order Artiodactyla; family Ziphiidae; genus Mesoplodon; species Mesoplodon mirus. The sequence goes on from NC_138995.1 coordinate 46,713,576, forward strand.
CCGTGTTCACAAAGCTTGCACACCTCTACGGAGCATGTGCTCACCCCTCCTGTGGTGTAAATGCACCTCCTTTGTCACCTGTGTCTGACACTTAATGCATGCCCCATAAATATAAGAGAGAAGTAGCAAAGAACAGCTTGAAAAGCAAATCTAGCCTGACTTTGAATTCTCTCTGGAGAGCCAGTCCTTTTAGAGATTACATTTGACTGCCTTTTGTGAGGCATCTGCTCTCAAGTTCCCCAGAATCCTTGCCACACCCTGTAGTCTTATAGCCGATCCACTTCGTTCAATTTACATTACCTGAATGGCCCTGGTAGGCTCTGCATTTGCCACCCTTGCCATATGTGAATAAAACCATAGGATACTGAAATGAAAGGTAGGATTCTGATAAGAAGAAATGAATCCAGAGGCAGTGCAGATGGCAGGAAAGCAAGGATGAAAGGATGAATATAAGGGTGTCCTCTGGGGTGTGTGGGAATGGTGAGGGGTCAGCTATAGCTGTCATAAAGGCAGGGATGTGCACAAGTGGGAAGGTAAGAGTTTGATTATAAATAGAGGCAAGATGGGACCTGCTCTCTGGGGCCAGGACAGTGGAAATCTGACCTTGGCCTCAAACTATCATTTTCAATCCATCTTGGAAATTTTTGTCATGTCTGCATACCATCTGTTCTTAAATTTACTAAAAAAAATTTGCCTAACTTAAAAAAAAAATCCATCCTCACCCTAAGAAATGAGCTCTATCAAATTCATGATTTTCATGTGCTAGTTACAAATCTTCTACTATATTTTTATTTTAATGAAAATATTACCCCAAAATATCTTTCTGTTACCACCTCAAAGTATTTAACCCACTGATCTAGGGATGCAGGTTCTACATTGGGAATCACTCCTTAGTCTTTCTTTTGTCAAAAAGCAAGACCATGACAAAGATTTTCACTCAAGTGAAGCCACATTTGGGGGGGAACAAGTCAGCCTTGCTGAATCAGGGTGTCTTTGCTCAGCTCTCCAATTTTGAGACTCAGAATCCTTTTGGACTTTTCCTGTCTCAGTGCCAGTGAGTCACAAATTGTGTTCTTCTAATCCATTCTCCAATTTCCCCTCAACTTCTTCCAGCCTCTCCCTCCTGACTAGGGCACGATGAGAGGGGTGGACCAATGTCACCTGAAGCTTAACCTGGCAACAACTGAACCCATTCTGAGTAGATGGTAAAGCCAGACTGCTGGGCTCACAAGCCAGCCCCACCACTTACACCTGTGTGATTGCAAGCACAGAGCTTAGCTTCTTCACACCCTATTTTCATTATCTGCAAAATGGGCATGATAATACTAACCACCACGTAGGGCCGAGCAAATAAGTTCATGCATGTAAACACTTAGAACAGTAGCTAGAACATAAAAATCCTCAATGTGTGAGCTATCATTATAGTTATTATTTATTATTGTATCCCACTTAATAAATCTTTCCCAAGCACCCCATTCTTCAAAGGTCTCAAATTCAATCCCCACCCTCCTTGTCTTCTACCCAGCTCTGCTGTCTCTTCCTGGGAGGAAGCCGTTAAATCCACCCTCTTTATTTATTTATTTATTTATTTTTTATCCGCTTTATTGAGATATAATTGTCATGTAAAAAATTTTTAATTTTTATTGGAGTATAGTTGATTTACTATGTTGTGTTAGTTTCTGCTGTACAGCACAATGAATCAGTTATACATATATCCACTCTTTTTTTAGAGTCTTTTCCCATATAGGTCATTACAGAGTACTGAGTAGAGTTTCCTGTGCTACACAGTAGGTCCTCATTAGTTATCTACTTTATATATAGTAGTGTGTAGAAGATGTGGTACGTATATACAATGGAATATTACTCAGCCATAAAAAGAATGAAATTATGCCATTTGCAGCAACGTGAATGGAACTAGAGATTGTCATACTGAGTGAAGTTAAGTCAAACAGAGAAGGACAAATATAGTATGATATCGCTTATATGTGGGATCTAGAAAAATTGTACAAATGAATTTATTTACAAAACAGAAACAGAGTCACAGATGTAGAAAACAATCTTATGGTTACCACGGGGGTTGGGGGGAGGGATAAACTGAGATTGGGATTGACATAAACACACCACCCTCTCTTTTCCACCATACTCCCACTCTTGGACCAATCTCTATTCACTTCATTCCCAGGTTCCAGAATCAGCCTCCAGCAAATTGCATCTCTTACCCCATCCATCCAATTGGCCTAGATCACTTTTCTGTCCCTTTGCTCTGTAATAGCCAATATTTCCCTATTTTCTGGCCACTCAAGAGCAAGTTCTCTGAAGGACTTCCAAGTCCAGCCATATTTGACCTCACACAGTCCTGTCACCTGTATCTCATATTGACCCGACTACACTGTCTTCCTGGGACAGATCTTTCCACCACTCCCCAAACAAATGCTGTAAATACAAATGCTGGTCTGGGTATACTCAGACCACCTATGGACATTCCCCATTGATCTCATCACTCCTGGCCCTGAAGCCCCCTTCATAGTTATATGACCAAGTCCCCCTCTTCAAGCAGCACATCTGACTCCCATTGCTCCCATTATGGCCCAGGAAGTTGGCAAGAGACCTAGATTCATTTATTCTCTGAGCCCTGTTGTCTGAGGTTGTGGGGAAACGAACCTAGCTAAACCAATCACAGTCTTTGGGAGCCCTGAGTGACTGGTCCAAGTGAATCAGGTAACCCAATCAGAATCTTTCTAGAGGTCACACTGATTGGTCCAAGTGAGTTAGCTGAACCAATCAGAGTCATTCCCGCAGAGCCTCTAACTGGAACTGGTGGGGAAATTTTTTTCCACTGGGAAGGCAAGCTCAGAACTATCTGGGAGGAGCTGCCAGCCTTGTGGGGAGGCTGACACTGAGGGAAACAGGTCAGAGAGATAAAGATAAAAAGAGGGAGTCCCAAGAGTTTTGAATCTCTGGTTCCAGATACCCCTTCCCTCTCTGTAATCTAACATGAAAATTCCTCCAAAATGCTGCCAATAAGTAACCACCCTGCTTTTTTCTTTTTAAAGCTATCCAGAGTTGGTTTATATTTTTGGAAAGGAGAAAAAGCTTATAGGCTGTGCTGCACAGCCCAGTCTTGATTAAGTGTGTATATTTTTTGCTTTTACTTGTGCACATATATGAGTCATCTCTCTCCATAAGGGAAAAAATCATGTCTCCTGCTGCCCTCGCTTCTCTCTTGGCATTTAGCACAATCTTGGGCACCAAGTAGACACTCACTAGATACTTAGGCCCATAGAGCAGGGGTCCCCAACCCCCAAGCCATGGACTGGACAAGTACTAGTCTGCAACCTGTTAGGAACCGGGCCGCACAGCAGGAGGTGAGAGGTGAGGGAGCGAGCGAAGCTCCATCTGTATTTACAGCCGCTCCCCCTCGCCCCCCATCACTCACGTTACCGCCTGAGCCATCCCACCACCCACCCTCCCCGTGTGTGGAAAAATTGTCTTCCACAAAACCGGTCCTTGGTGACAAAAAGGTTGGGGACCGCTGCCGCAGAGCATGTTACAATGGGCTTGTAGGTCCAGTTGCAAACAGAAAAATTCTAGATCATCTAGAGCTAGCCTAGTCACAAATGTGAAAGAATTGAGTCACAGAGAATTATGGTTTTCTCAGTAAAGGTTGCTTAAAACAAAAGCCCATTATTCTGCCTGCAGAAGACATTTAATCAATTTACATGAGGGATTTCAAAATTAGTCAGACTGTAATGAACTATGAAATACTGATTAATGCATTTTTGCAATGTTTGATTAAAAACTTAACATGTATGCTAACACATTTTTACTATTACAGCATTTATATGTTAAAATTTTGTTTCTTACAATTACCAGAATAGAGATTCTGAAATGCACAACCAAAGTATGTTTCTGGTGAACAATATGTAAACAATCTTTCTACCAGGAAGTGTTTCTTGATGCTGAAGAGGTGTTTCATTTTTGGAGAGTGGAGTGAAGTAGCCCATGGGGTACCTTCGGTATGGACCTGGTTATTAGCTATTAAATTATTTGAGAGTTCTCCAGAAGCCACTAGGAAAGGAGGCAGCCCATCTCCCTCCCCAGCCCTCCCCTAACAATCAGGCATTCTCCAAGAGACAAAACAATCCTGATTTTAGGAAGGCAGAAGGGGGCAGAATTTTCTCATTCTTTTGGCTGGAATTTGAATTTAGCACTACTGGCCAAAATGTTTATTAGTTCCTCCCCCCACCCAGGGAATTAGCTGGCTATGAATTGGAAAGTTTCAAAAATCCTCTTGAACTTACAGAGGCCGTGGTTTTAATCTTCTGAGGATGCATCCAAGGACTTTTGTGTCCATATATTTCATACTGAAGGCCAGTCTCTTTTATGTAACTAGAATGTCATTTCTCCTGGCAAGATCAACCAACCCAAAACATAGGGTGAAACTGGAGTCATGAAAGGGAAAGATGTTGAACTGCAAGAATCCAATCAGAGTATGATCTTCCTAGTTTCAGTTACTTAAAACAAATCCCACTTGCACACATGCAGAAGACATCTAAACAGGTAAATTGACACACGCCAAAGTAAAGTGTTAAAAATTAGCCTATCAAGAATTTGGAGATGGAATCCCACAGTAGGTTTCTAAGAGTACTAACACACTGAGCATGGCCCCAGCCATGAGATGATCTGACAAATGCTGGTTTTCAAAAGTACTTCAGAGGAAGTCCCATCGCCACAGAGGATGGTAACTCCAAAACAGAAATACACGAGTGCATTCACCTAGAGAAGAGGGAGAGGTCACATGTGTGAGCACACACGTGAGTGAGTGTAGTGAAAGGAACATACTTCATGATTATCACGAGCACAAGCAATTATCTCACATTTAGATTTTAAGACTCCCTTAGAATTTTAAAAATCATTATTTTGCAGGATCGCCATTATTCTGATTCATTAGCAAGGCATACTTATTAGGATCTTAAAATAACCAGGATGCTGGACATGTAAAAACATGTTTCTTGCTGTCATGACAACTAAATAACAACAATAATGCTCACATCCGAATGACTACAGGGAACACAGTTATTCTGCCTGAATATAGATAAGTTAATTATGGAATCATCAAAAGAACAACAGCTTTGTCAATGCAAAGATGATTCTAAAATAATCAATAATGACAATCTTGTTTGGTAATTGGCTATTTGTTTCCAATATAGGATCTACATTTGGTCTGCATGAAAATTCAGCAGGCTGTTTAGCCAGTAGAAGAAAGAAAAAAAGGAAAATCTTTCAGTTTAGGGCTGGTGGTTGTCAGTAGCAACAAATAATGGAAAATTGCCATCTGGCTTCTTTTTTTAAATGAGATTTGAATAATCAATTTAATAATGGATGGAGCACTTGCTTACAGAAATAATCCATTGTCATCACTGGGGGGGAAAAACTTTGGCACAAAAGATAAAGCTCTGCAGTAGGACTATAAGGTAAAGCAAATAAACATCTACTTACATGCCACAATTTTTATTTTCACTGCTGACTTCACATAAACTAGAGGATAACACTTCCTTCTATATGCTTAGCTTTTCACATTCAGTGTTTAATAATCAGGACAAAATCTACAGATCAATTGGTTTGCCATAGACATTCAGTTCTACTGGGTCATAGAGAAGGAGACCCACACAAATGGTTGATTCTTTTAGCACATTCTTCCCCCATCATCATGTGACATATAGTGGGAGAGACCTGATTTCAGTAGAACAGAGGAAATCAGAATGCATCTGGCTATGTTGTGTGCGTGTGTGTTTCCTCTACTGCACCACCCAGAGGAAAAGACTGTATAGAAATAGAGAAAAAGAGAAGAGGGTCACACCAAGGTTCAGGGTAACTATTCATTTACATGATAAAAATGAAAATATCAGGGAAAGAAATTCCTACCCCAAGCGAAGCAGAAATGATGACACTGGAATATGGGACTTGTGTCATGTCATTATATTTTTTTAATGAAATGTGCATGTACAGTATCTCATTGGCCTCAAACGATCCTTGAATCTTTTACTAGAAAATTCACCATGTAGTTTGATAGAGAAATAAGGGATGAATTTCAGGCCCTGTCACTTTTTGGAAAGCAGCATTAATGCTCCAAACAGCAGCATCTGGGGTCTACTGACATATATGACTAGAAGGCAGGGGCTTCTCATCACCTTCATTTGAAGGTGCTTGAAAACTTGAGGGTATGAAGTAGGATTGCCCTGTTGAGTCCCCACCACTGGCTGTTCTTTCCGTGGAACACCTAATCCACTGGGGAAAGTTCTCTTTCATCCTGCATTGATCTTTATCCTTGGACTTTGTCATTCTATAATTTCTCCTCTGAGGTTCAGATCATTTGCTTCTTTTCTCACAAAAGTCTCACCACTGTTCACCTCTGCCCCTCCCCCAAACCAATATATTTCTTATTTACTCCCTTGGGACCTCCAGTTGACTCAGCCCTTCCCTGAGTCAGGGTCCCATTGACTCCTCTCATTCATCAGGGAAGATATAGCTGGTTTACTCTCATCGTGGAGATCCCTCTGGGACCCACGTTTGCATCAAGCTTACTGGTACTTCCTTGACCCAAGGCACCTCTACCCCATTCCTGCCTTGGGCCACAAAGCATTTCCTAAGATCTCGGATCTCACTCACATCCTCTGCACATCTGTGCTGTACAACACCATCTCGACCCTCCTTCCATCCCCACTGGGTCTTGTCCATCCCCCAACTGGAGCCCCCCAGTGACCACACACACTTTCCCCGTGCTTCCCAAGACTCGCACCCTACTTCCTGGAAAGAGCAAAGACTGCAGTCACCTTCCCACAACTACCTGTCACCTGTACTCCATACAGGTGTCTCGTCTCTACCTGAATTTCTGCTGTAAATTGGAAGACTTGGGAAAATTCCAAACACATTTTTATGTTCCTTTCACCACTAATAGTGTCAGTCCAAGCAGAAGCTCCCATTCTCAGGAAAGAGGTGTTTTCCACCTTACCGGTTGAAATCTCTTACCCTTATACTCCATCCCCTCTCTCACTCCTTCTCCAGATCTCTAAATGTCCCCTCAGCCCAGAAGCTTCAATCTCCTCCTTCCCACTGGTTCCTTCTCCTGCCATACTCAGATTAATCCTGTCTTGAAAAGGAATAAAAATTCCCCCCTCGGCTCAGCATCCTAGATGTCCAACGACCCACTGGATACCCAGGACAGGGATCCAAGAGAGACACCTGCAGTTCACATGCCTCCCAGAACCTGAGAGCTCGGAGGACAGGTATATTAGTCTGCTAGGGCTGTCACAACAAAACACACAAACTGGGTGACTTAAACAGCGGGTATTTATTTTCTCACAGTTCTGTAATCTGTAAGTTCAAGATCAAGGTGTTAGGAGGTTTGGTTTCTCCTGAGGCTTCTCTCCTCAGTTTGTAAGTGACAGTCTTCTCTCTTTGTCCTCACATGGTCTTTTCTCCATGTGCACACAGCCCTGGTGTCTCTTTGTTTGTTCAGATTTCCACCTTTTATAAAGAAACCAGTCATATTGTATTAGGGCCCATGCTAATGACCTCATTTTAACTTAACGACCTCTTTAAAGACCTTTCTCTACGTACACCCACATTCTGAGATATTGGGGAGTTAGGACTTCAACATATGGATTTGGGGAGCACACGATCCAGCCCATTCTCACAGGTGAGATCGTCCAAACAGTGTGCACCAGCGAGGAAAGGAAAGCAGTCGTTCCCGGGGAGCCCAGACAGTCTGGGAAAGGAAGAGAAGGAGATTGGGTCCCCAAAGTCAAGATTGGAGGGGTTCAAGCAGGGGAGGCCGACCCCTAGAAACCAGTGCTGTGGGGCAGACAAGCTGAGTGAAAGCAGAGAGGAAATCCCGAGATCCAGCGCTCAGGGTGTCCCTGGTGCCTTTGCAAAATGAAGTCAGCAGTGCTGGGCACAGAAACCGGATTACCATGATCTCAGCAGCTAATAGGAGAGAGGAAAGCAGAGGCCAAGGGCACATAGGAGATTCCTGAGTGATCACAAAGAAGGAGGCCAAAGGAGGAGGCCAGGTTGAGGATACTGAGAGTTGGGGTGAGGAAGGATAATTGTTCCAGAAGAAACAAAATAAAAAGCCATACTAATACAGTTTACTCAATTCATATGCACTATGTCTAAAAACCAAAAACATTGGTTTAGAGAAAAGCAATTAGAAGTTCAAACCAGGTTTATTATAATGATCACTATAATAATAATTATGATTTATTTGTTTATCAGAGATTCAATGAACACATTGCAGTTATCATTTCATGAAAGTATCATCTCTGCCTGGATTTCTGCTGTGACACAGAAGATACGAATACCCCAAACACATTTTTATGTCCTCATCCGCACTAATGGACTCGGTTCAAGCCACAGCTTCTACTTAACTAAGTGACATAGCGTGACAATGGAAATACAAGCAGGTCTCTGTGCTTGAAGTGTGTTCATGGTTCTTTCCAAATTTAGAGTACTATCTCTGTGCTACTCTCCCTGCCCCATGAGCCTGTGGCTCTGCCTTATCACTGACATTCTTGGTGGGCACTCAGGGAACTATTCATCCTGGTAGCCACATTTGCAAGTCTGTTCAGGCTTGTAACATGTGAACTAGCTTGCTAGGTGTTTGACCTGGGATATCAGTTGCTAACAGGTCTAACATGTAGTAATCTTCCATAAGAAGATTACTCCCACAAGCATAAAATATTGGCCATTACATATAAGGGTAATTTTTTTGCTGTATTCAGGCAAGAAAGCCCTTAATAAAGGAGTCTTTTCTATATTTAAAAAGGGATCCTCTCTGCCTCAGAGACTCCAGCTTATAGAAGCTGCTTGTACAATGGTAAACCCATCAACCCGGCAGTAATGAACAGGTTGATAGCGTTTTGCTGGAGGTAAGGTCTGGACATGGCTCTTATTTGGTGATTTTACTTGAGGGCATGGTCAACTTTCGAGCCTTGGCTCTATCGACCTCTTTGGAAAAATCTAAAACCTACTCTACATGAAGCAGGAAAGGCATTCCCTGAGGATGGGGTGGTGACCAGCACCTCTTCTCAAAAAGACAAATGCAGAATTGTGCAGGAAAGAAAGGCACAAGCACACTATGATTCGGCAAGGAGAGGGTGATGGACTCAAGATGGGGTGATAAAGATCAATTGCCGTGGCTTGGAGTTACGACACCAACAAAGTTACAATGACATTAGCACAAAGAGAGAGACACAAATCCATTACAAAGATACAATCAAATATTCAAAAAAGCCTGGCATGCTCATTACTTGTTCATGCTAATACAAGTATATTAAGAAATCTAAACAGTGTTAGCGCTCAATCACTCACAAACCAAATGAGGTTTTGTATTTATCAGACCCCAGTCATCAGGGCCCAGTATAGCTGTACAAAGGTGGTAACGTGACATAACTGGAGATATTTATATCAGCCTACATGGACTGAGAGATACACTAGGATTTATTAAACTGAGTTGTGCCGTCACATTCAGCAGAGCAATAAAAGAAATAACTGTGCAGAAGTCATTTCCCCAGACAATAAGATTTACCTTTGCAATCTCTTAAAGATGTTGTATCTGTTTTCAAAGGGTCGCTGGCAGCATTTCCGACCTTAATAAACTATTTACAGATTAATTTTTTCAACAAAGGATGGGGTGCCCAAAAGTAGGTTCCATTTTTGAGAGCTAGCGACAGTGACAGTCTCCCAGCCTTTCTTTTCCTGATGACTCTGAGCACAGCCAAGCATATTCCATTTTCTCAGGGACCGCTGTCTTTTATTGAGTGACATGACCTCAATTTCCAATAAAGAGAAGTCCCATTCAGGACACCCCCATAGAGCTCAAGCACATGGATTTGGGGGAGCCTGAGAGGACATTTAATAAGATACATGAGTTTTACAGTGAGGAGCACAGCATGAAACACAAGAGAATATTCTTGAAAATGGATCTATCTTCAGCATGAGAGTTTTATTACAAGTTTTGCTCTCTTCCTCCTTCGAGAAGATTTCTGCCACCTTGGCTTCTGAGCTAATCCTCTCTTTCTCCAGCTTTTCTGCCTGCTTTGGTGAGTCCTGCTTCCCAGGTCCTGGAAGTGGGTGTCACCTACATTTCTACTCTTTACTTTGATTCTGTCTCTTCACCCTCCTTGGCTGAACTCATCTGTGCCCACAGCTTCCAGGTACTTACACTCTGGAAATTCTCAAAATTACATCTCTGGCCCAAACCTTTCTCTGGAATCTGGGAGCCTCTGACCTGATCTTGAACCTCAGCTCAACACCAGGCAGCCAGGCAGCCTGCAGCCCAGAGTCTCACAGACAGTCACCTGTGAAGCATCTCCATCCCTTCCATCTGTCCTCCAGGGAAATGCCCCACTACAGGTCCTCAGATGCTTTCTCATCCACTGCTGCAATCACATTCCATTTCTCCTGCCCCCAGGATGGTCTTTCTGAAACGTATCTTGGATCCTGTCACTGTCCCTGCCCAAATGGCTGTGAGTGGCCTACAGAGAACACACAGGCCTCCGTGCTCTCAGGAAGCATGTGCCCTCACTGAGGTTTAGGCATTTGCAGGAAGGCTATGTTATGACTGCACTGTAAGACACACCATCGCCCACCAGTTGTCCATGCACCTGCATTCTTCTTGCTTACCTGTGTATCCAATGCCTGGACAGCCTTCCTTTTCTCTCCATTGTCTAGCTCAAAATCATCTCTTGGGGGAACAGCCCAAATCAGCCACCCCTCTCCCATGGGGCTCCTTGGGCCCATGCCATCCTCCTGATGCCTCCCAGTGAGATGTTTTTGTGACTCCGGCTGAGTCCCAGAACAAGCTGCTAAATGCCTTGCCCTGGCACCATGCGCCCCTCATCCCAGCAGCCCAGGCCCAGCCTGATTCCTGGCCCACAGCAGATGCTGCCCTACTCGTTGAAAAATGTCTTCTTTTCCTGTTTCTCTTCAGTGTACAATGGCCAGAATTGGGATCAAAAGTCTAACAGTTAGGTCATGCCTGGTGTCAGGTAGAAGAGAGAACTCTTTCCCAATAATCCATGTCATAATCAATGCAGGTCATCTGAAGAGCTCTATGGTACTGTGCTGACCCAAAGACACTCCAAAAGACACATGAAAAGGATATCCTGCTGCTGCCCCTGGCAGTTCGGAGTCTAACTGGACAGTGCTAAGAAGTGGTTTCAAGGGACATAAAAATCAGCAGGTGGGAATCCCCTGGTGATCCAGTGGTTAGGACTCCACCCTTCCACTGCAGGTGTTCTGGGTTTGATCCCTGATTGGGGAACTAAGATCCTGCAAGCCGTAAAGCCTAAAAACTATATATTAATTAATCAATTAATCAATTAATTAATTAATTGCAGGCTGTAACTTTAAAAAGAAAAATCAGCGGGTTCCAGCATGGTCCAGTAGAAAACTACCTGCTGGAATAAAGTTTGAGGCGCTATGGGTCAGAATGCTCATTCCACCCTACCAGGTGTGTGCCCTGGATCTCTGGCTTCAGTGTCCTCAACTGAACGTGTCTTCCAGGTGAGAACACTAGCATTGACCCCATAGACGTTGTTGGAAAGTAAGCCCCACGTGGGTTGGAACATTGTCTCCCCCATTCACTGGTGTATCCCCAATGCCCGGCACTTAGAGGGCACTCAGCACATATTTAGGATGGAAGGAAGCAGAGAATGAGAAGATGATGAACACTATGATATAGAAACAAGGAAATTTTTAGGGAGAGATGACTCCTAAGGTGAACCTTAAAGGAAGTTGGAAATGTAATGTGAGTTTTGTATTTTTGCTTCCACACTCAAAGAAATCAACACTTTTTCCATTTTCTAGTTTGTATGCTAGCTGCAGTATACAGTGATTCAGTGTTTTCCCCTCCATCTCTTCATCTGTGCAGGGGACGATCCTTTTATGTTCTCAAGGGGGCCGCTTGCACTGGTCATCAGCAGCAACTTCTCCTTCTCTAACACACTTACCAGGCTTCTTCTACACCCCACGCCCCTCTCTGAAGGAGTGCACTGCTCTGCCCGTGAGAATATGCTCCAGATGCCCTGTGTCCAGGCTGACGTCAGCTAATTCAGACAAGTGGAGGAAAAGGGAATAATGGGCTAGAGACTATTGTCTATTAGAATAGAAAGCTACAAACTAGAAACCAACAGCATGATGTCCACTTGAGCTCTTTCTGGGCCTATGATTTTCTACCAGCTCATTCACCAAATATCTAATGAATGTCAGTGAACAATATAGAAAGGCCCTCTGTTTGAGGAACTCATAATGTTTGTAAGCAGAGTATCAATCAAGCATTCCACTTAAATAAAAGAAGTAAAACCAGGCTGTAAAGCCTGGTTCGAATGTCATCTCCTTGGAGAACCTCTTCTTCATAACTCATGGGAAGGGAAACTATAGACAAGCCCAAGCTGAATTTTGTCAACTTAAGAATCAAAGGACAGGATCAATGTGGTTTCCTATGATCAATACTCCAGCACAGGCCTTACAATGCATTCCCCAATGTACAGGAGAGGCTCTATTCTTTGAAGCTCTAGGATAATTTCCTCTTTGAGGCCTTACCACTTCTTTCTGGCATCATCAAACCTTTGCAAAATCAGCTGCTATTTCCCAATATCTTTAATATCATCAGATAACCCCAAATTGACTGTTTGAACAACTTCCCAACTATAGAAGTTAAAGTCGAACTTTTTTAAAACTAAGATTACTCTTTTGATTTACTTATATTTTTTTAAACCTATTACCTCTTTTTGAGAAAGGGGTAGAAAGCTTATTTAAAGAAATAATGGCTGAGAACTTCACAAACCTGTGAAAAGATTTAGACATCCAAGTTCATGAAGCTAATAGCTTTCCCCAAAATCTCAAACCAAAAAGATCTTCTCCAAGACACATTATAATAAAGCTGTCTAAAATCAAAGAGAAAGAATTTTAAAAGCAGGGGAGAAAAAAAGATTGATCTCATACAAGGGAACCTCCACAAGACAATCAGTAGATTCGTCATCAGAGACCTAGGAAGCCAGGGATAATACATTCAAAATGCCAAAAGATTGAAACTGGCAGCCAAGAAAATTTTACCCAGTAAAGCTGTCTTTCAGAAATGAAGGTGAGATAAAGAGTTTCCCTGATCAACAAAAGCTGAGGGAATTCATCACCACTAAACAAACCTTACAAGAAATGCTGAAAGGAGTTCTTCAGGCTGAAATTAAAGGACACTAATTAGTAACATGAAAATACTGAGAAAAACTGTTTTTCTCAGAAAAACACTGAGAAAGGAAAGCACATAGTCAGAATTCAGAATACTCTAATATTGTAATAAGGTGGTGTGTTACCTACTTAACATTACTATAAATGTTAAAGGGCAAAAGTGTTGAAAATAGCCATAGCTACAAAAATGTGTTAATGAATACACAGTATGAAGAGATGAAAATTATGGGATGAAAGGATGATTCAACATATGCAAATCAATTAATGTGATACACCATATTAATAAAATGAAAGAAAAATATGATTATCTCAATAGATGCAAAACAAGAAAAAAACATTTGACAAGAAACATCATTTCATGGTAGAAACATTCAACACATAGGATATAGAAGGAACATATCTCAACACAATAAAGGCCAGATATGACAAAGCCAAATCATACTCAATAGTGAAAGCTTGAAAACTTTTCCTTTAAGATCAGAGATAAGATAAGGGTATCCACTCTCACCACTCCTATTCAACACAGTACTAGGAGTCCTAGCCAGAGCAATGAGGCAAGAAAAAGAAATTTGGCATGGAAAAAGGAAAATTGTCATTGTTTGCAGCTGATATGATCTTATATAGAAAGTCCTAAAGACTCCACCAAAAAACTGTTAGGACTGATGAACAAATTCAGTAAAGTTACAGAATACAAGATTAACATACTGAAATCAGTTGTGTTTCTATATACTAACAATAAAACATCTGAAAAAGAAATAAATAATCGTGTTCATAATAGCATCAAAAACAATAAAATACTTAGGAATAAATTTAATCAAGGTGGTAAAATTCTGTACACTGAAAACTACAAGATGCTGATGAAAAAAATTGAAGAAGACACAAACAATAGGAAAGACACCCCATGTTCATGGACCAGAAGAATTAATATTGTTAAAATATCTGTACTAGCCAAAGTCATCTATAGATTCAATGCAATCCTTATCAAAATTCTGATGACATTTTTTCACAAAAATAGAAAAAAACAGTCTTAAAATTTGTATGGAACCACAAAATACCCCAAATAGCCAAGGCAATTCTGAGAAAGAACAAAACTGGAGGCATCATATGCCCTGACTTCAAACTATACTACAAAGCTATAGTAATCAAGCAGTATGGTTGTGTCATAAAAATAGACCCATGGACCTATGAAACAGAATCAAAAGCCCAGAAATACCCACTCATGTACAGTCAACTAATAGTTGACAAGGGAACCAATAATACTCAGTGGGGAAAGGATAGTCTCTTTAATAAGTGGTGCTGGGAGAATTGGATAATCACATGCAGAAGAATGCAGTTGAACCCTGACCTTACACCATTCACAAAAAATCACTTTGAAATGGATTCAAGAGTTAAACATAAGAACTGGAACCATAAAACTCCTAGAAGAAAACATAGGGGGAAGCCTCCTTGACATTGATCTTGGCAACATTTTATTGGCTATGACACCAAAAGCACAAGCAACAAAAGCAAAAATTAGTGAGAAAAGTCAATCTATGGAACAGGATCAAATATTTGCAAATCATCTGATAAGAGGTTAATATCCAAAATATATAAAGATCTCATATAATACAATAGCCAAAAAAATCTCATTAAAAAATGGGCAGAGGAACTGAATGATATGTTTCCATAGAAGACATTCAAATGGCCAACAAGTAGATGAAAATGTGCTCAACTTACTAATCATTAGAGATATGCAAATCAAAACCACAGTGAGATATCACCTCACACCTGTTAGAATGTCTATTATCAAAAAGACAAGGAATAACCAGTATTGGTGAAGATGTGGAGAAAGGGAATCCTAGTACATTGCTGGTAGGAATGTAAATATAAATTCTTTTCCATGTGGAAAACAGTATGGAAGTTCCTCAAAAAATTAAAAATAGAACTACCACATGATCCAGCATTCCCAGTTCTGGACATATAACCAAAGGAAATTAAAACAGGATCTTGAGGAGATACCCACATCCCTATGTTCACTGCAGCATTATTCACAATAGCCAAGATATGAAAACAACCTAAATGTCTGTCAACCAATGAATGGAATATATATATATATATATATATATATAATAAAATATTCTTCAGCCATGATAAAGAAGGAAATTCTGCCATTTGCATCAGCATGGATGAATCTTGAGGGCATTATACTCAGCGATATAAGTCAGAGAAAGACAAATACTGTATGATATCACTTACATGTGGAATCTAAAAAATCCAATCTCATAGAAACAGAGAGTAGAGTGGTGGTTACCAGGGGCTAAAGGGTGGTGGAAATGGGGAGATATTGGTCAAAGTGTACAAACATCTGATTGCAAAATGAATAAGTTCTGGAAATCTAATGTACAGCAGGTGATTATAGCTAGTAATACTGTTTTATTTACTTTAAAGTTGCTAAGAGAACAAATCATGCATGTTCTCATCATGAAAAGAAAGGATATGGTAAAAGATATGTGATTTGATGGAGGTGTTAGCCAACACTATGGTGTTAATCATTTTGCAATATATAACTGCACTAAATCAACACATTGTACACCTTAAACTTACATAACGTTGTATGTCAATTATATCTCAATAAAGCTGGGACAATAAACCAGATAATACCTTCTCTTCATTCCCTACCTCACCCCCAAATAATATATCATAATGTTGATTAGTTCAGTATTTGGTGTTATGTTATTATGACCATGTAAATGCCATTCGCATCTGAGCTATGTATAAATCATCATTACATTTTCTTTCTTGAAAAACTTTTTGTTTCCTTGGAGGTCTTAGTTTTCTTTTTGTGTAGGTGTTTTTTGTTTTCTTAGTTTTCCATACACTTTTCACTAAATGACCCTAAGTTTTTCCTCAATTGTTTAAATCATTTCTCAAGAAGTTAAAATGCATCACAAATTCTACTTCCTGAAGAAATCTCTCTCCCATGCCCAATGAACACCTACTACCTTCACCTCTTTCCTGGCTTGGATCTCTTGTTTCCTGTATCCATGCCTTTCTCTTTCTTGGTTCACTCCCCCATTTTGGTGGAGCACTTCTTCCTGTAGCTTTCTGATAAGCAGGAAGTAAGTTATTTGAGACCTTGTATGTATGAAAATGTCTTTCTTCTGTCCTCATACTTGATTGATAGTTTGGCTGGGTAGAGGATTCCAAGATGGACATCATTTTCCTTCAAAATTTTGAAGGCATTGCTCCATGGCCTTCCAGGTTGCAGTGTTGCTGGTGAGAAGACTCTCTCTTTCTCCCCCTCTTGTAGATTATTTTTTCCATTCTTGTCACTCATAAATTTCAGTGATAGGCTGTTGTGTGGGCCTATGTTCATGCAATGAACTGGTCTTTCAATTGGGGAAATGTTGCACTGCTGTCATGGAAATTTTCTTGAATCATCTCCTCAATGACCTCTTCACCTCCATTTTCTCCAGTATCTCTTTCTGGAACTCAGCTCTGCATGATTCCTAGAGCAGCCTTCTAATATATTCTTTTTACCCTTTATCTCCTATTTTCTATCTCTTGGTCTTTTTGCCCTGTTTTCTGGATGATTCCCTCAAGTATATCTTCTAGCTGCATGGGGTGGGGAGGAATCAGAAGATCTGGTAGCTTTTAAAACAGACTCAGCCAATTCCCAAGCCCCTGGGGGTATCCAGTTTTCCCTACTGGCTTAGGAATTGAGAGGTTTTTTTCCATTTTGTTACTTATTTTCTTGTTCTTTTTGTAGCTCTTCTCTGTTTTTTCTTCTTTTGGTTTCTTTACTTGTAGTTTGATAATGTTCTTTAGTGCTATGATTGTGTTCCTTTCTCTCAGTTTTTGTGTATCTATTGTAGGTTTTTGATGTGTGGTTACCATGGGATTCATATATGTTGCCCTATAATTACATCTACCTGTTTTAAACTGGAAGTTATATAAGTTCAAACACATTTTAAATGATCTACATTTTTTTACTCCCCTCCCACCCATTTTGTGTGTTTTTTAAATTAATTTATTTAATTAATTTATTTAATTTATTTATTTTTGGCTGTGTTGGGTCTTCGTAGCTGCCTGTGGGCTTTCTCTAGTTGCAGTGAGTGGGGGCTACTCTTCGTTGTGGTCTGTGGGCTTCTCATTGCAGTGGCTTCTCTTGTTGCAGAGCACAGGCTCTAGGTGCACAGGCTTCAGTAGTTGTGGCACACAGGCTCAGTAGTTGGGCTCAAGGGCTTAGTTGCTCCATGGCATGTGGGATCTTCCTGGACCAGGGACCGAACCCGTGTCCCCTGCACTGGCAGGCAGATTCTTAACCACTGCACCACCAGGGAAGCCCCCCATTTTGTATTTTTGATGTCATATTTTACATCTTCATGTTTATCCCTTTACTGTTTATTGTAATTATACTCGATTTTACAATTTTTGTCTTTTAAATCTACATACTAGCTTACTTAAGCGTTTGTTCTACAGTCTTCATTATATATTTACCTTTACTAGTGGGATTTTTCCTTTCCTATAAATTCTTCGTGCTGTAGTCTTTTCTTTTCCACTTAGAGAAGACACTTTAACATTTCTTTTACAGTCAGTTTAGTATTGATGAACACTTTTAGCTTTTGTGGAATTGGTATTCTTAACGCCTCCAAGCATTTCACAACTTTCACCCTTTTGTTTGCCACCTTCCAAAACTCTCTTGCTACAATGTCACCTCCTATTCCTCCTGTCCATGTGCCTTTAAAAATACCCTTTCCTGTCCTTTCAGTACAGTTGCAGGAGGGAGACCAAAACCCCATTCTATATCATTCATAAAAGGTTGTCGGGCTTCCCTGGTGGCGCAGTGTTTGAGAGTCCACCTGCCGATGCAGGGGACACGGGTTCATGCCCCGGTCTGGGAGGATCCCACATGCCGCAGAGCAGCTGGGCCCGTGAGCCATGGCCGCTGAGCCTGTGCGTCCGGAGCCTGTGCTCCACAGCGGGAGAGGCCACAACAGTGAGAGGCCCGCGTACCGAAAAAAAAAAAAAAAAAAAAAGTTGTCTATAAAATAATACATTGCAAAGGTTTTTTTTCCAGTCAAACACTGGCTTTTTTGCCTCTGTGTATGGTATTCCCCTAGATGGAGTGGTTGTGTGTTGTTTGTTTTATATGTAGGCAGATCTGTGGATCTTTCTGTCTACTGAGTTTAAAATCCTGCAGGAGAAGCCCCCAGGATCATGCTTTCTAGGCACCACTATTTTAGGGGTTTGGCATCCTCTGGCCAACACATATTCTTGATAAAGAAAGTCAGAACTCTGAATGTCTACCCACCCCTTCCCTGAGAACCTTCATCCCACCAGGTGGCAAGTCCTTGGTAATTCTTGGGATTTACAGTTGATCTGTGTGCTTCCCCCTCCCCATTCAGAAGTGCACTTACCCAGGCAGGATGCCTGTCCAGTCCTCACCAAGAAGGCACCCATCTCCAAATAACTCCATGTTTCTACCTCTTGGGGAAATATCCCCTGTGTACCCCCACCCCCAAGGGTACTTCATTAGCCAGGCTACTCAAGGCCATGTCTGCACTGGCCGCAACTCCTTGGAAGAGCAAAACTGGCTCCAGACACACTCATACAGGGCTTGGCTTGATGCCATTTGTAAGCAGTGACTGATAAATCCATAGCTTCAGATCAGATAAAACTTTGATAAATGGTTTCTCAGTGCACCGGTAGCAATACCTACTCCTGTCTACCCTGAGCCACCTGCTGCAATCAGCTTCATTTTGTTTAATCAACAGCACAGACAACAGTGCTCGAAAGCCATCACGCCAGTGAGAGATGGCAGAGATAGGTTCCAGCTGAAGTACAAAAACTCACAGCCCTGACCAGAAACGCCAGAGCCTGGCCAGTGCGGCTCATCTTCCTCCGTCTTGGGTACGTGAATAGGAACAAAGGTGGCCTTGTATGGTGAACCAGAGGGCCCTGGGCCTGTGCACAAGCGCTGAGAATCATCAAAGCCATCCCTTAGCTGGGCACGCCTCACCTGGCTTAGATCCACCTTTACCTGGAGCAAGTGGCACAGCGGCCCCAGCTACTGCTTGGGAGGCAGAACTGCCCGGCGCCATCATCTGGTGAAGGCACAACTCTGTCTTCATCTTGCCTGCAGCATTGGGTCTACTCTTCACCCACGTAGCCTACACCCTGCTCCCTGAATCAGAATCTCCCAAATAAAGAAGTTGTATTGACCAAGCAGAGAGATAAGCTGCTTTTGCACATTCATGAGGGAAAAGCATTTGAAAAGCCAAAGGGTTCCCTAAAAATGCAGGTGCACAATTCAGTCCTGCCCACGCCCCCAGCTGCACAGGGGAGCTCTGGACACCCACCACCCTGCTGATAACTTCAGACCCATCTCCGCCCCCACAGACAAGGAATTTCATCCCATCAGCCCTCCTCACCATCCAAGGGAATGAAGGGAAGGACACAGTTTTCCCAGGAGGATGGCTGTGTGGGGAGGTAAGCCCGCTGCTCCAACTGGTCGGGGTCCCTTGTGGAAGCACACTGGTACAGACCCAATACAACTCTAACTCCAACGTCCCAGGGCTTGGAAATTCTCTGAATCTGTTGCTTTCCCTATAAAATGGAGGGAGAGTGGCCCAGGCTTGAAAGACAGCAAAATCTGATTTCAAAGCCTAACTCTGCCACTGACGTGCTATGCAACTCTGGGCAAGTTAATGTACTTCTCTGAGCTTGATTCTTTACCTGTAAGACTTTGTGTTTCCATCTCCAAGTGTATTCATTCACTTAATCATTCAGGAAATACTTACTCAACTCTTACTGGGCTCCAGGGGATGTTCTAGGTGCTGGCGATGGTAATGAACAAATGTTGGAACTACTTAGGGTGCAGTGCCTCACGGAAGCGCTAAACAAATCATGACTATTATTACTCTTACAGTTGCTAATGAGTTTTGTCCTGAGAAGCAACTGGAATTAAAATATGTTGGTATACTCCAATAAAGATGTTAAAAATATATATATATATATTGCTGTGTTTTATAAATATAAAGCTCTCTGCAGACGTCAGCTAATGTTATTTCTTCTACAGGTCAAACTCTAAGAGAAGGCTGATTGGTTACCCTTGACCTCTCTCAGTGCCTTAGGATAGGTGTCACAAGTTCTTGCCACGTCTCCTAACTGCACACAGTAACCATGCCCTGAAAGGGCAGAGGGCAATGACAATTTTTCTCTCCCTCCAAGTCCCAAGGTGCCTTTTTTGCCTTGCATTTCTCTGCTCACTGCAGCTTTCAGCATAAATACCAGAATTTAAAATTATATAATGTTAAAACAAAAATAAATGTTTAAAAATAATATATATATTTGTATGTGTATGTGTAGATAGGTGATAGATGATAGATAGATGATGATGATGATAGATAGATAGATAGAGATAGATAAGGATCCATGATTGCCTACCTACAGTAATAGTTCTTTAAGGAGGGCCCTGGGAGGGTTAGGGTGTACTCTATAAAACTAAACTGAACCAATCCTGCCCCCAAAAGAGGCCACAGAGAGAAGGAAAAAGAAGGAAGAGAAGGATCAGTTGGCACTGCTGTTTTTCACCCCAGCAGGCCATCCAGCTATACTAGCCAAACCCTGAGTGGGTAGGGCCACAGCAAAATCGAGGTTGGGCCAGGGTAATGGTGAATGACTCAGAGGTCAAGCTACTTAAATCATTGGTTTTCTCTTTGGAGAGAAGCACCTTGCTTACGGGTCTCTCTGCATGCATGAAAAATGGCTGGGACCTGGAAGGTAGGCATGGGTGAGAGAGAACGAGCCTGTGTCCCTGCAGAAGGTCAGAGGTCAGTCCATGCCAGGACCCAGGGCAACACCAAAGCTTACCACTGGTGGCTCTGCCACAGTGAACGCCCTGGGGTGCATCCTCCAGACCCAGCATCATGGTTGTCTGAGTGCCCTTCCAGTGTCCGCCAAGCAAGCCAGCAGCAGATACATCTGGTGGACTCCCAGGGACTGCTGCCTTATTTGAAGATGGCAGAGGGAACTCCACACTCACCCCACCCCCAATCACAGAGGTAAAATCAGGATGGAAACCCAAAAACCCCTTTTTGTACTTAATTTCATTAATTTAAAAAAATGTGTAAATGGCAAAAATGTTGACACGATTAAGCCATTATGGTCTATTGTGCAATTATTTCTTTGATAGTTCACCATGGCTCAATTGGAGACATCTTTGCTGAGCTTTTTTGCTTGTTTTCTTCTTTTCCTTAATTTTCTTTCCTTCATCTTTCCTCCTTTAAAAAAAAAAAAGAGGGAGAATTTTTCATTTGCAGATCATTGACTTTTTAATGTCAGATTATTTACTCAATAGTCAATAACGGTGCCTTTTGATTCATTATGGGCTATTGCGTAAATAGCTAATTGCATTAATTACAGCCTTTTTACAAATGTTTAGTTTGCAGCTCATCACACCCATGGACTGTGTAATTGCTGCTAGCAAGGCTGATGGGCAGACACAAGCCCTGGGTGTCTGCTTGGTGACAGGGGGACGTCTGTTGCTTTTGTTCCAACCTGACCAAGTTATAAGCACTAACCGCATCTGTGTGTGTGTGCAAGTGTGCATGTGTGTGCACATTTGTGTATGCATGTGTGTGGGTGTAGAGGGGAGCTGTAAGTGTGTGCATTTGTGGATTATCTCATTTCACATTTATAAAGATGAGGAGTGATTATTCTTACATAGCTGAAAAATTTTGCTTGGAAAAACATAGTGCTAGCTTATAAAAGGCTTTTTCCATTTTTCCATGACTCAAAAATACCAACATGCTAAGACATAGTGTGTTCCATGAGGCATTTTCCTTTTTCAGGTTGTAGGTAGTTACCTTGAGAATGGACTCAGACTCTGGGTGTGTACAGCACAAATATCCCAGGAAGAGGGACGGCAAACCCAAGAGATTCATTCTGTCCTTGTAAACAGGACTTTGTGTTTGCAAACTGAAATTCCTGTGGGCACAGACTCTTTTTGGAAACCATCTTAATATCTCCCAGTGCCATATTTTGCATATATGTATATTTGAGGTAAACTGAGACACCAGATGGACCAAAGCCACCCTGAGTCAACTGGGGCTCACTGGTGGCTTCTTGGATCAAAGTGACAATTCCTTGCTCTTTTTTCTTCCTCTCTAAGCTCCCTTACCTACCTGTTCTCTGAGCCTCAGACCCACTGTGGGCCCTTCCTTCATTGTCCCATATGGCTCCTATTTTTTCCTTCTCTTTCTCTTCCTCAGGACCACTTCATATACTTCACAGCTTGGGCTAGACAATCCCTGATGGATGGCTTTGCATGTCAGGGTCCTAAGCAGTACATTCAGATTAGAAAACAAAGTCTTGGTCACTCTTTAAAGACAATTCATGACACCTCCTAGTGATCAGGTTGAGCTAGCATCTCGAGTAAGGAGACACAGAAGCGGTGCTCTGTGCCACACCAGCAAGGCCATCCTCCACAACAAAATCTAACCCCACACGTGAGCTCCAGGCTCACCTGCAAATGAACCCTTGGCAAAATGTCCATCCAGTCATCACCTGCCTACTGGAGAGCCTACAAAAGAACCACAACCAATCCTTATAAATCACTGAATCCCAAGACAGCATTCATCAATCAAACACTAGGTCATGCCCATTTTAATGTATACCTTCAAAGATCTCGCTTAACTGGACATCACTGAAAGGATTTCAAAGTTAACAGACTTCCTGAACATATCAAATAAAATTATTACCTTTCCTGCATATTTTTTAAAAAGCTGGTATTGGATACCATATGATATCACTTACACATGGAATCTAAACTATGACACAAATGAACTTATCTATGAAACAGAAACAGACGTAGAGAACAGACTTGTGGTTGCCAAGGGAGAGGAAGGATGGGGGAGGGAAGGATTGGGAGTTTGGGATTAGCAGATGCAAACTATTATATATAGGATGGATAAACAACAAGGTCCTACTGTATAGCACAGGGAGCTATATTCACTATCCTGTGATAAACTATAATGGAAAAGAATATTTTAAAAAAGGATAGATAGATAGATAGTTAGATAGCTGAATCACTTAGCTGTACAGCAGAAATTAACACAACGTTGTAAATCAACTACACTTCAATTTAAAAAACAAGTTGGTATTGAGATCTATATGAAAAGTCAGCTTCTGACTTAGGTACTAAAGGCCAATGGTGACTCCTTCCTGTTCCCCTCCTCCTTCTGTGTCTACATCAGTTTGTCTTAGACAATAAGATACACCTTCCCAACTGTGAACAAGAACTTGATTCACAGACACACAACCCTCATGCAGATTCTGCTGTGCACCGGAGCAGCAAAATACAGGCAGATATAAAAAAGTACTTTCAGAAAGTCAAAAATGAAAAAGTTTGGGAGGTTGTCCTCCAAATAACTAGAAAATTTAATTGCCCAGAGACCCTAGCCCTCAAGCATTTTAGGAGCAAAACTTTTTCCGGGGCGTGGGAAAAATGCCTCAGCTGTTCTGTAATGGGAGGCATGTGGCGCCTGCGTGGCCAGTGCCAAAGTGGTCCCTTCCACTTGCTCAGTGATGACAAAGTGCTGAAGGTCATCAGGCCTTTGTAGTTCCATTTCCTGGAACTTGGGCCAGCAGCCTGGTAGAACACCACATAAATGCATCCTGCTATCCACATGCATATTCCCCCACCTCCAGAATGTTTCTTCCATCTGATAGCTTTTCAGATATCAATGGTCAGTAATCATTCTAAAATACTCTCAAGGGCAAAAGGAAATAAATATATTCCAGCCTAGGAGACAAAAGAGAAACTATACAAAGGACTAGTTTAGATGAGATTATGACATTTATCATTCAACTGAGACAAGAATCTGAAACCATAACATAATAAAATTCATTACACATTATAGGTCCTTTTTTTTAAATTTTTAACATAAGGGATAAATGTCACACCTCTCCTATCTGGCAAATTTAGGTGCTCACATCTATTCAGATGGTTCCATTAAATTTTGGAGATTTGGAGAAAAGAAAGAGACAGAGACAGTTTGTAAAATAGAAAATTCACTGCACTTCTGAGTTTTGTTGCAAGTGCAAGAAGCCAGTGTCAAGACAGTTCAGGTTAAAAAAAACCTGTTTTTTCAGGAACGTGCTCTGGGGTCTCATGGGACCAAGTACAGAAATGGTCTGGATCTCAAAAACCCTGAGAGGCAGAACATTCAGGACCCTCACCTCCCATCACTATTCCTTCTGCTCATTGCTTCCCTCTCCCTCTCTCTGCCAAATGGGTACCAAGGCTGCCAAACATTCCCACATTTCCACTGCTGGAGAGAAACAAACTTGTCTACCTGCATCCCCAATCCAAGAAAATTGCAGTTGGCAAGTACCTACGACTGAACCCATCGACATTACAACATTAATGGTGCTGACCGCCAGTACCATATGGATCCAGTGGAAGGGAAAGGATGGAATACATTCTAAAAGAAGAGGGAGAGGGCTTCCCTGGTGGCACAGTGGTTGAGAGTCTGCCTGCCGATGCAGGGGACATGGGTTCGTGCCCCAGTCCGGGAAAATCCCACATGCCGCGGAGCGGCTGGGCCCGTGAGCCATGGCCGCTGAGCCTGCGCGTCCGGAGCCTGTGTTCCACAATGGGAGAGGCCACAACAGTGAGAGGCCCGCGTATCGCAAAAATAAATAAATAAATAAAAATTAAAAAAATAATAAAAATAAAAATAAAAGAAGAGGGAGAAAGAATGGGATAAGTAGAGAAAACATAGAGTATTCTCTACACACAGGCAGGACTTCCACTGGTAGTTATTGTGACCACCTTTCAATTATCCATCACCAGGTATAGCTGGTGAGCAACAATAGGCACCACCTAAACCATGGTTTCAGATAATCGGCAAGCCTTTGCCAAGTTCTTGCAACATGGACCAGCAAGAGAGAAAGGTAAAACGTGGCCCTAACCATGTTTTGGAGTCTCCGGGTAGAGAAAGATTCCCACCAAGCACTGCTAGAGACAGAATGGCTTTGTGGTGTCTGTTGGTGGTAACAGCCGAATAATGAGCCTGGTCAGAGAGTTCGTAGCTAGTGTGAAAGGGATTTGTATATACAGCTCTCAAAGCAGGGGCCACGGGGCAGTCAGAGGGAAGAGGTGGGGGTAGTTTCTGCCTGCAGGTCACCTGGTGTTTATGGTGTAGCCAGTGGGTCCACATCCCAAGGCTGATGTCCCATGTCCCCTGAAATTCTGGGTGAAAACTAAAGGTTCTGTCCTTACCTGAATCTTCTGGCAAGTGTAGAGAGTGTTATTTCCCCTGGGACCTAAGAGAAGTCCTTACATAACTTCCCGGGGAGATGATTCGATCTGGACTTGGCATTTTGGGAGGCTCAGAGAAGCACATGTTCTTGTCCAAAGGCATAGCCTGGGGACTCCTGAGGTTTCAAACCATCATCAGATTTGCCCTGGGTGCAAACCACTGGCTCGGCATCGTGAAATTGAAATGGCTGTTTTGTGATGCTCATCCTTTGCCTTGCACACACCTGCCAGGTGTGCTTGGAGACAAACAGGGGCCACACTTGAAGAAAACCCAAAATTAATCAATCGGGGGCACGTGGGGGGGGGGTTCGTATTATGAAAGATGATTCATACCATAAACAATTAATTTCAGAGTCCTCTTTAATATCCAGAAACCATTCAGCTTTTTAAGTAAGAACCAATCCCCAGAAGCTTGTTTCTTTTTCTTTTTTTTTTTTAGTGTTTATTTTTACTTGTTGACAGTTTGCTTTATTTATTATTTATTTTATTTTTGGCTGTGTTGGGTCTTCGTTTCTGTGCGAGGGCTTTCTCTAGTTGTGGAGAGCGGGGGCCACTCTTCATCGCGGTGCGCAGGCCTCTCACTATCGTGGCCTCTCTTGTTGTGGAGCACAGGCTCCAGACGCGCAGGCTCAGTAATTTTGGCTCACGGGCCCAGTTGCTCCGCGGCATGTGGGATCTTCCCAGACCAGGGCACGAACCCGTGTCCCCTGCATCGGCAGGCAGACTCTCAACCACTGCGCCACCAGGGAAGCCCCCAGAAGTTTGTTTCTTATACAAAGTTTCAGGAATATGCAAAATACAATACATAGTTATATTTAGAGCTCTAAGAAGATTGAAGCTGAAAGGGACCATAGGAATAACCTAGTCTGCTGATTGTCAAACTCAAGTGTGCAGAAGTATCACGTGCAACACGTGTCAAAAAGACCCCGTGTACCTTCCCAGACAACCCACTTCCACAGGCTGGGGCGGGCCCCATGAGCATAGTGCTGGAGAGCCATCAATCACACTCTGAGAAATGCCCTGCCCACTACTTAGGAATCAGAAGCTTCGGTGACACCCAGTGCCATACACAGGCTGAGCCGAGTCAGGACTAGAAACCAGGGCTCTGACCCCCAAAACCCTTCCTCTAGCTCAGTGACTATTTTTCTATAATGCCTAGATGATTCATGGCTTCAAGAATATTTTATCTCTAATTCTGATAAGCTACAATTATTTCCCCGGGAGTGGGGCAGATAGAATATAAGGCAGAAGATAAGGATGCTTTATAAATTGGAAGAGAAGCCTCTAGTCTCATATTAATCCACACAAATTTACTCTAAAAACAATTGCATTTACTTGGTTTTTTGTTTGTTGGTGTTTTGGGGGATTTTTCTGGGTTTTTTGTTTTGCTTTGAAACAGTGAGACTGAAAGCAAATGATACAGAAGAAAATCAAATGAAAGCCCAAGTCATCCTCCAAAGAAGAATACTAAGTAAACTTTTAATACAGATGATCCTGGGATAATTTAATAGCTAAGTGATCCATGATTTTTCTTTTTCTTCTTTTTTTAAAAAATAACTTTATTTATTTATTTTATTTTTGGCTGTGTTGGGTCTTCGTTGCTGTGTGCAGGCTTTCTCTACTTGCTGCGAGCAGGAGCTACTCTTCATTGTGGTGCGCAGGCTTCTCATTGCGGTGGCTTCTCTTGTTGCAGAGCACGAGCTCTAGGCACGGAGGCTTCAGTAGTTGCAGCACGCAGGCTCAGTAGTTGTGGCACACAGGCTTAGTTGCCCCGTGGCGTGTGGGATCTTCCCAGACCAGGGCTCGAACCCACGTCCCCTACATTGGCCGGTGGATTCTTAACCACTGTGCCACCAAGGAAGTCCCTCCATGATTTTTCTTAACAAATATCCTCATTGAGAGAGAGAGAGAGAAGCAGCTAAGAAATATCTTTGGATTCAAAGCCATTTCTTTTTCTTTTACTTAATTTGCAGGTATCTCAGCACGATCTGAATAAATTATGCTGACAATACCATAATATAAATGATAAATCATCAACACAGTTTTAGTGATATATTGCACGAAATGTAAATAATAACCAGGACTGCTAATTGGCTGGCTTCTTAGGAACAAAGCTGCAACCGTGTGACTGCCCCAGTCCGGGCTCAGTCATTAAGCATTTCTGCTGGTAAGCTGTTTCTGCTGGTCTGAACAGGAAAGCACAGCCTCCAAGACAAGCCTTTGTGTGGAAGTTCTTTTGGCCTGAGAGCAAGATCGTGGCAAATGGCAGGCCATGTTTGTTTGCCCCTCCAGAGTGCCAGTGGGCTGGGACCTCACCTTGCTTCTCCTGAGAAATCGTGTCCCCCAGAAGTAACAAGAGTTAACAAGGAAAACCTCTTCACGTCAGTCAAGTTGCTGACTCTTTCCAAAAAACTCTTCTGACTCATTTTGATTTCTTTTTTTTTCTTTTGCTTTGATAACGATTTGATTACAACTTCATTTGACCAGAAACATAAGCTGTTTCTATGTGCTTCTTATTTTGAAAATACCTTGTTAGCATTCATCATATGTTTATGCAGCTTAAAAATATATTTTGTTTCATTTTCCCAAACAAATCCTTCTGCTTTCTGACAGGGTTGAGATTCTTATCTGCAGTTTTCCTGCTGTGTCAAACAATGTCTTGGGAAAAATAACCTGGTGTACAGTGGGCACATTCATTTATTCGACTGAGGATGCCAGGCGTGAGTCTGGGTCCTAGGGAGACACGGAGTGAATGTCATGTAGAGTTCCCATGTTCAGGGCCTTCCATTCTAGTGGGGGCAGGTTGAGAATGAAGAGTGATGAGCAAAGTGACTTGAGATCATGTGGTACAAAACAATGCAGGACAATGGGATAGAGTGTCCAGGTATGATGGGTGAGGAGAGGAAGCCTCCATAGGGCAGTGACATTTGCATCAGATCTGTGGGACCAGAAGGAGCCAGCATGCAAAGATCTAGGGAGAGGGTGTTCCAGCCAGAGAGGACAACATATGGAAAGGCCCTGAGGCTGAAGCAGCCTATTGAGTGTAAGGGAGGGAAAAGAGAAAAAGAGAGGAAATCAGGGAGGCAGTGGGTGGAGAACTGGTTCCCCTGTGTAGGGATGATTCTACCCCATGGACCATTTGGTGATTCTACCTTCTCCCACACCTGAGGTCCTTGCACAAGCCTCCACTCCCAAGCTCCCACTTCACATGACACCTTCTATCAATAGGGCTGTGACTCTGAGCCACCACCAATGCAACTCCCAGACCCTCCCTTCTCCTAGCTCCTTGTGCTTGGGATTGGAGTTTATTCCCTCCCCAAACCTGCCAGCTTCTTAATTAGGGCCACTCTGATTAGAGTTTGGCCAGCCCACTGCAAATGTGATTCAGGTGGGTCTTGGATGCCCCTTCCAGGGACTGGGCCTGGAAGGATGTTTCAGTGTTGATTGTCTCGTTGGGATCCAGGAGCCCAGCTAAGATTGCCCCTCTCCAAATCAGGGGCTGATATGTTGCTCCTAACCACATACATGCTCTGGCCTGATGCCCCTTTGTTCATCATTTGGCTAATCCTCGCAACTCACCGTCTCTAGGGATATGAGAATGGAACAGGTGATGTCCCTGACCCCTGAAAGTGGGGTTATCAAAACATTCCCTGGAGAGTGCTCTGAAGTGGCTTACAGTGCAGGGCAACCCTCCTGAAGGAAAGCTCTCAGGAGTAACCGTCCCTAAAAATTGCTCCTTCAGATGGGCTAGCAGCCTTGGTTCCTTCCCAGGGTCAGTTTGGACACTAGCCAGCATCCCATGGAGTCAACCAGCAGCCAGATAAGGGTGGATTTTACTGTCAAAAAGTATCAACACAGGGACTGTGGCCAACATAAGTGCTGCAGGATTTATCAACTTTCTTCTTGTTACTGTCATTTCTGGTCCCCCACCCCACCATAATCAAAACCATTTATAAAGTACTCCATCTGCACAGAGCTCCAATTTAGGCCTGGGACAGAGTGAGTTAAGCAGACAAAAGGTCTCCATCACAGAAGTGAGGGTCCATCAGGGATAGACAGTAATAAAGCAGATGAACTAGTTAAGGCAGGCATAAAGCCAAAAGGCAAAGTTACAAAGTATTTGCATTAAATGCAAGCAGAAGGGTCAGAAGACTCTAGTGGGGACCAGAAGTGGAGAAAGAGGGCCCTGTGTGAGTTGAGAACAATTCTTCCATTTGGATCCCAAAGACTTCCTTACCCAATGGAAAGGCACATCCATTGGATTAAAAGACAAAAGACCATTGTTTTATTTAATTTCAATGTTTAAAATGTAGTCAAAGAGCCAAGAATATACAATAGAAAAAGAACACTCCCTTCAATAAATAGTGTTGGGGAAACTGGGCAGTCACATGCACAAGAATGAAACTGGACTACTATTTTTCACCATACACAAAAAGTAAGTCAAATGGATTAAAAACTTGAATGTAAAACCTGAAACCATAAAACTAAAAGAAAACATAGGCAGTAAACACCTTTACATCATTCTTGGTAATTATTTTTTTTGATCTGACCCCAAAAGCAAAGGCAACAAAAACAAAAATAAACAAGAGGGACTACACCAAACGCAAAAGCTTCTGTACAGCAAAGGAAACCATCAACAAAATAAAAAGACAACCTACTGATGGAAGAAAACACTTGAAAATGATATATCTCATAAGGGATTAATATCCAAAATATATAAAGAATTCATACAACTCAACAGAAAAAAAACAAACAATTCAATTTAAAAAATGAAATCTTGCCATTTTCAACAACATGGATGGATCTAGAAGATGTTGTGCTAAGTGAAATAAGTCAGACAGAGAAAGACAAATATCATATGATCTCACTTATACATGGAATTTAAAAAACAAAACACATACAAACAAAATGAAAGGGGGCTCATAGATACAGAGAACAAATGGGTGGTTGCCAGAGGGGAGGGATAGAGGTTGGCAAAATAGGTGAAGGGGATTAAGAGGTACAAACCTTCAGTTATAAAACAATTAAGCCAAAGGAATGTTATATGTATATAGCAAAAGGAATATGGTCAATAATATTGTAATAACGTTGTACAGGGACAGATGGTTACCAGACTTATCATGGTGATCATTTCATAATGTATGCAAATCACTATTTAGTACACCTGAAACTAACATAATATAGCATGTCAACTATTTCAATTTTTTAAAAATGGTCAGAAGATCTGAATAGACATTTTCTGAAGAAGACATACAAATAGTCAACAAGTACAAAAAGATGTTCACCACCACTAATCAACAGGGAAACACAAATCAAAACCACAATGAGATATCAACTCACATCAGGTAGAATGGCTATCATAATAAAGACAAGAGGGCTTCCCTGGTGCGCAGTGGTAGAGAGTCCGCCTGCCAATGCAGGGGACATGGGTTCATGCCCTGGTCCAGGAAGATCCTACATGCCGTGGAGCGGCTGGGCCCGTGAGCCACGGCTGCTGATCCTGCACGTCTGGAGCCTGTGCTCCGCAATGGGAGAGACCACAACAGTGAGAGGCCTGCCTACCACAGGAAAAAAAAAAAAAAAAGACAAGAATAACAAGTGTTGGCAAGGGAAAAGGGAAACATTGTGTCCTATTAATAGGAATATAAATTGGTAAAACCTTTATGGAAAACAATATGGAGGTTCCTCAAAAAATTAAAAATAGAAACACTGTATAATCTAGCAATTCCACTTCTGGGTATTTATCAAAAAAAAAAAAAAAAGAAAGAAAGAAAAGGAAACACTAACTCAAAAAGATATATGAATTCTTACGTTCATTGCCAAGATATGGAAACAACCTAAGTTTCTATTGATGGATGAACAGATAAAGAAAATGTGTGTGTGTGTGTGTGTGTGTGTGTGTATAAATAAATATAATGGAATACTATTCAGCCATAAAAAGTAATAAAAGCTTACCATTTGTGACAAGATGGATGGACTTTGAGGGCATTATGCTAAGTGAAATAAGTCAGGCAAAGAAAGATAAGTAATGATGAACTCACTTATATGTGGAATCTAAAAAAGAAAAAGAAAAGAAAAGAAAAAGCAAGCTCATAGATACAGAGAACAGATTGGTGTTGCGAGAGGCAGGGGTGGGGGGGCAAAATGAGAGCAATGGGTAAAGGAGGTGAAGAAGTATAAACCTTCAGTTACGAAATAAATAAGTCATGGGGATATAATGTACAGCATGGTGACTATAGTTAATAACACCATGTTGCATATTTGAGTTACTAAGAGAATAAATGTTAGAAGTCCTCATCATAAGAAAATAATATTGCAATTCTTATGGAGTTAACTAGATATTTTGTGGTGATCATTTCCCAATATATGAATAAAAATAGAGTCATTATGCTGTAAACCTGAAACTAACATGGTATATGTCAATTATACCTCAATTTTTAAAATGTAGACCAGACTTCCATTTCATGAACAAGAGCCATAGACTCATATTCCTCTGCCTGTGCCCTCTAAAAACAACTAAATACCTTGGAAATAATTCAACACACAAGATGAAAGAGCTTTGAAAACGGAAAAGAAGACAGTGGAATGGCCAAGAATCTCAGAACTCGAATGATGGCATGATGAGTATCCCCAGGTTTTCTTTCTATTTTCCGTATAATTCTAGACTGGGTTTCAGAAAAGCCTGCAACTTGGAACTACCTACAGGTATATGCGTACACACACACACACACACACACACACACACACACACACACACACACGAAGCCAAGAGATTGGGAAGGGGGATGCCCAACAAAAACCTGGTGGGAAACCCCAACCATGCTTCACAACTTGGGCCCCAAGTTCTGATCTGTAGGTGGCAGTAGTAGTAGCAAAGCCCAGCTGTTCCAACCCTTGCTTTATAACCAGGGTCTGATCTGTCTTCAATGTCAGCAGCAAAGCTCCAGAATCGGACAGTCCAATCTGAAAGCAACAGCAGCAGCAGCAAAGCGCTATATCTCCGCAGTCTCCAATCAGGGGAATAAGGAGACCCAGGTCCACTAACTTCTGCCTCTCCTCTTAGAATGTCACCTAGCATCAGCAGGCATCCCGAGAAAGCACCTTCTGTCCCTACAAATTATACCTGCAGAGGTTGATTGGGAGACCTAGTCGCATCAAAAGAATGAAGCAGACCAGAGCAGCTTTGCAAGGGCTCAGAAAACTAAAGTGCTATTGGAACTGAAGCCCATAAAAATAGTCCAGACTGTACACTAGCCTAAACAGATGCAAAAATAGATTTAAATAGGATCAAGTCCCCTAATATAATAGTCAAAATGTATAAGATACAATCTAAATCCACTCTTCAAACCAAGAGGCAGGGATACCATAATTTGAACAAAGAAATATAAGCAACTGATGCCAATATGCCAGGATGAATGAGATGCTGAATTTATTTGAAAAGGATTTTAGAATGACAATCATAAAAATGCTCCAACAAAATCGATTACAAATTCTCATGAAGCAAGTGAAAAGATAAGAAATACAAGCAAAGAAATAGAAGTTATAAAAAAAGAACCAAATGGAAATTATAGAAGTAAAATATATGAAAACAAAAATATAAAATCCACTGATGGGCTCAATGGTAAGTTGGAGATGACAAAGGATAGAAGCAATGAACCTGAAGACAAATTAATAGAGTTTATTCAATTAGAACACCAGAGAAACAATTAACAGAGCCTCAAGAATCTGTGGGACAGTAACAAAAGACCTAACTTTCATATTGTAAGTTTCAGGAAGAAAAGAAAGAGATAGTGGAACTGAAAAACTATTAAAAGAAATAATAGCCGAATACTTCCCAAATTTGGTGGGAAACCTAAATCCATGGATTCATGAAGCTGAACAAATTCCAAATAAGGATAAATCCAAAGAAATCCACACCAAGACACATAATAAATAAAATTGCTGAAAACTAAAGACAACAAAAATAACCTTAAAAGGGGCAGAGAGAAATGATGCATTACCTGTAAAGAAACTCTAATTTGAATGACAGTGGATTTCTCATCTAAAACTGTAGAGGCCAGAAGGAAGTGAAACAATATTTTTCAAGTGCTGGAAGAAAAAAACTGTCAACCTTGATTCCTATATCTGGCAAATCTACCCTTCATAATAAAGGAGAAATAAAGACACACTTGGACAAATAAAAACTAAGGGAATTTGTTGTTAGCACACCTACCCTTTGAGAACAGCTAAAGGAAGTTCTCCAAACAGACAAAAAAAAAAAAAAAAGATAATAGAAGAAGGCTGGGACCTTCAGAAAGTAAATAAAAACAATGGAATGGATAAAAATAGAAGTAAACATAATAGATTATTCTTTACCTCAGGAGTTTCTTTGTGGTTGAAACAAAAGTTGTAACACCATCTGATATGGCACTCAGTGTATATACAGGAACTAGTTTAAACAATTATATTTCAAAAGTGGGGTGAGTAAAGGGACCTAAAGGGAAATAAGACTGTTACACTTCACTTGAAGTGGTAAAACATTATGCATATGGTAATATTTAGAATAACCAGTAAGGAAATTACACAAAATGATATATTCAATAACATTATAAATAAATAAAAATGAAACTCTAAAAATATTCAATTAACCCATGGGAAAGTAACAAAAAAGAAATAGAGTTAAAAACAAACAAAGGGGAAAATAGAACATAAATAATAAAATAGCATACTTAAATCTTATTATACCAATAATTACTTAAAGTAAATGTAAATTACTGAAATGTAAACAGTCTAAATGCAACAGCTAAAAGATAGGTATTGGCAGAATAAACAAAGACCCAACTCTATGCTGTCTACAAGAAACTCACTTCAAACATAATGACTAGGTAAGTTAATGCAAAAGACTGGGTGAGGGGGAAGTATATCATGGAAACATTAATACAGAAAAGAAAGAGAGAGAGAGAGAGAGAAAGAGGGGAAGAAGGGAGGGGGAAGGAAGGGAGAGAGAGAGAGAGAGAGAGAGGAAGAAAGGAAGGAAGGAAGGAAAGAAAGGAGGGAGGGAGGGAGGGAAGAAGGAAGGAGAGAAAATATGGCTACACTAATATCAGATAACATAGACCAGAACAAATATAATTGTTTAGGATAAAGAAGGACATAACATAATGATAAATGAATCAATTCACAGGAAGATCTAGCAATCCTAAATGTGCATGCACCAAATAACAGAACATCAAAACAAAAACTGACAGAGCTGAAATAAGAAATAGATAAATCTACAATTATATTTGGAACTTCAATACCCCACTATTGGCAATTGATAGAACTACTAAACAGTAAATCAGCAAGCATATAGAAGGGCTGATCAACTGACATGATCTAACTGACAATTATAGAACATCCCCCTGCAACAACAGCAGAATACATGTGCCTTTCAAGCACCCATTGTTTACCAAGGTAAACCATATCCTGAGTCATAAAACAGACCTCAGCTAATTTAAAAGAATTGAAATCATGCAAACTATGTTCTCTGACCATAAAGGAATCAAACTAGAAATCAATGACAGGAAGACAACAGAAAAACTCAAAACACTTGGAAATTAAATGACACACTTCTAAATAATCTATGAGTCAAAGAGGAAGTTTCACTGAAAATCAAAAATGCATAGAATGTAATGAAAATAATAGTAGGCTATATCAGAACTTGTGGGAAGAAGCTAAATTAGTGCTGAGAGGGAAATTTATGTTAGTAAATGCTTACATTAGAAAAGAAAAAAATACCTCAAATCAATCATCTAAGTTCCTACCTCAAGAAACCAGAAAAATGGTACAGCCACTGTGGAGAACAGTATGGAAGTTCCTCAAAAAACTAAAAACAGAGCTACCATATCATCCTGCAATCCCACTCCTGGACATATATCCAGAGAAAAACACAGTCCAAAAGGATACATGCAAACTAATGTTCATTGCAGCACTGTTTACAGTAGCCAAGATATGGAAGCAACCTAAATATCCATTGATAGAGGAATGGATAAAGAAGACGTGGCACATATATACAATGGAATATTACTCAGCCACTAAAAAGAATGAATAATGTCATTTGCAGCAACATGGATGGACCTAGAGATTGTCATACTGAGTGGAGTAAGTCACACAGAGAAAGAGAAATAGTGTATGATATTGTTTATATGCAGAATCTAAAAAGAAATGATACAAATGAACTTATTTACAAAACAGAAACAGAATCACAGACTTAGAGAAGGAACTATGGTTAGCAGGGGGGAAGGGTGGGAGGAAGGGATAGTTCGGAAGTTTGGGATTGACATCTACACACTGCTGTATTTAAAATAGATAACCAATAAGGACCTACTGTATAGCACAGGGAAATCTGTTCAATATTATGTAACAACCTAAATGGGAAAAGAATTTGAAAAATAATTTTTAAAAAATTGAAAAAAGAAAGAAACCAGAGAAAGAAGAACAAAATAAACATAAAGCAAGAATGAGGAAGGAAATATTTTTTAAAAAGCAGAAATCAATAAAAATGGACAGAAGAAAATAAAGGAGAGGAATGAAACAAAAAGCTGTTTTTTTAAAAAAATCAATAAAATTAATAAACCTCTAGCCAGGCTAACCAAGAATAAAAAGAAACAAGATGCAAATTACCAATATCAGAAGTAAATAAGGCTCATCACTACTGATCCATGGACACTAAAAGAATAATTAAGAAATACTGTGAACGAATCTATGCCAATAAATTTGATAACTTAGATGAAATGGACAACTTCCTTCAAAGACACAAATTACCAAAACTTACATGGAGAAATAGATACTATGGATAAGCCTATATCTGATAAAGAAATTGGATCAATAATGAACAACCTTCAGAAAAAGAAAACACCAAGCCCAGATGGGTTCATTGGTGTATTCTACCAAACATCTACAATAGAAACTATACCTATTTTCTTCCAGAAAATAGAAGTGGAAAGAATACTTCCTAATTTACTCTATTAGGTCAGCATAGCATCTGACAAAATACAACACCCAATCATAATAAAAACTTTCAGCTAACCAGGAGTTTCCTCAATATGATAAAGAACATCTACCCAAAAAACAACAGCTAACATCACACTTTAAGGTAAGAAACTGGATGCTTTCCCCTTGCTTGGGAAGTCCTACCTAGTGCAAAAAGAAATAACAAAGGAAATAAAATACATGATTGAAAGAGAAGAAACAAAACTGCTTTTTTTCACAGATGACATGATTATCTCACTGGTTAGAGGGATTGATGAACGGATGGATTAATGAACATGACAGTCCCAATATCAGACCAATGGTAACTAAATTTTATGACCTGGAAGAGCTAATCTCACTGTTGATGTATTCTGAAGTTTCACAAAAGAGTCAAAGGGACCAGCCGGTGTTTCATTTTTTCAATGAGATATTAGTATGATTTTTAGAAATTGCTGTACAAGCAAAAATCTCCCCATGCTCTGTAAGTGCTACTTACCTCTATTTACATCTTATTCCTAGACCTTATCCTCACTTTCAGAGACGTATTTTAAAGGTCTGATCACTTCAGTCCAAAGCTAAACAATTTAGATAAACAACCAGTTATCTGAATGATACCTGGTGCATTAGACCTCTTGAAAGAATTTCCTGTGTCAGTGGAAACGTGTTTGCTTTCTAGACAACATCACCTGGAATAAAGGGAAGAAATTTCAGAGCTGCTTGACTATGTAGAAAATAAAGTTTAAAATAATTCACAGGGTATAGTTTGACGTCCAGGAGCTTACATTCAGGAACTGAGACATTGACAGATACGAACATCCAGATGATTGAACAAAACCACTGTACAGATAATAGTTAAGGGCTTCCCTGGTGGCTCAGTGGTTGAGAGTCCGCCTGCTGACGCAGGGGACACGGGTTCGTGCCCCGGTCTGGGAAGATCCCACATACCATGGAGCGACTGGGCCCGTGAGCCATGGCCGCTGAGCCTGCACGTCCAGAGCCTGTGCTCTGCAAAGGGAGAGGCCACAACAGTGAGAGGCCCGTGTACTGCAAAAACAAACAAACAAAAAAACAGATAATAGTTAAGATTAAGCATGTCTCATGTATATAAGCCAACATTAAACCCAATAGTCAATAAATTACCTGTAGTAATTTAAAATCCCTTAAAAATTTTATAATCTCTTTGGCAGCAAACATCAGTTTTCATTAAACATTTGTCTTATAGTCCACACAAAGTTGCATATGAGACATAATTAAGCAACTCCTGCCTCAATCACTGGGATTTGGAGTAATAATTCTTTTTCTTTTGAATAATTTCAGGAGAGATAATTTTGTATGCAAAAAAAGAAAGGGTGGGGAAAATAATGAAAATATGAGCCACTGTTACTATGCACACATTAAATGAAAATTCAGTTGGTTTCTTGAAATACTGGTGACCAAAACCAAAAGAAAACTTTGCACAGTAATGGTCTAGTCTAGAATTTTGATTGCTTATATCCCTTGTACTTCAAACCTCATTCCTGTGTGCCAAAAGGTCTTGATATTACATCAGTATCATCCTGAAATAATTGTAACTCTGGAGGAGGCAAACAGGCAAAGAAAACAAAGGAGAATTTTATATGTATATAAAATTATAATTATATATAATTATATATATATATATATATATATATATATATATATATATAACCTGTGACTCACAAAGTAGAACCATGTAGCTAAGTGGTACATTTCAGTTAGAACATCTATGTTATGGGAAGAATGGAGAGCTTCCTTGCATCACTGTTGATTCAGGATAATACCTGTCAATGGACATATTTCAGAATGAGACAAAAGACTATTCCCCTTGGAAGAAGCTGTGGTTACCAAACTTTATGTGATCAACAACCTATTTTTATTTTTTTAATGAACCCCAAGCTTTGAAACACTTCGTCTATGACACAAAGCAACATAACAATTAATGCATTTCTTACTCTTTATATAATCAAATGTTTGTGGTTGCCAATCAGATATGCAGATCACCCCAAGATGACCACCATTAGCTGAACTGATACACTTCAAGACAAGGACTAGATACTTGATAGTTTCTTTATCCTTAAGATACCTCTTAAGAAAATTTACTATTTTCCATTAAAATTTTTGAAATAGTTGGAAAATCCCCATTCCTATTTTTAAAGATCTCTATGAATGCAGGGATCCCAGGTCAGAAAATACCAGCTTAGAAGAATTAGTTCAGGCAAGGAAGTAAGAAGTGAAACTATCTTTCAGAAGGGCTCATATGTCCCAGGGAATATTAGTACATAATGATTGATTTGGGGATATAAACATGTACAGTTATTACTCATCATGAATAAAGATATTTATGGTAGCTGGTGGCAAAGGGGATGATGTTGTGCCCAAATATTACTAATGTATCATTCAATCCCAGAAGACAATGAAGCAATATTTATAAAATTGTGAAAGAAAAAATGAAATAAAAATTGCCTTTTAGACAATCATAAACAGGCTGTTTAGAAATAACAAATCAGTATATTTGAACAAATTTTGCTAAGAATTTTAGGAGATAATCGAGTACAATAATAGAAGAGGGAGGAAGCTGCCCAAATATCTGCCACCTCTTCTTTCTTGTAGTTTTAAATTACGTAAAATTCAATCTCAGATGGATGGTGGATAAAAATGCTACTTATAGAGATGAATGGAATGGATTTAGTCACCTTTCCTCACATATAGGTCCAGCTCTTAAGAGTTTACAAAATGATATCACATCCATTATTTCAACTGACAAAAAATTAAAGTCCAAAGGGTACTGTGGAGTTTCGAGGAGATGTCCCCTTTGGACTTTCATGTGGTAGTTAATGGCATATTAATTTTCTACTGAACTAGAAAATCCAGGTAAAATGCAATAAGAAATACCTGCTTAATCAGAGAGCTCCTGAAGTAGTCAAGATTGAAGGGCCTAATCCTGTAAAAAAATGGGGAGAGCCATGAAAATGAGCCCAAAACTCCACTTACTGATTTTCCCTTTGAAGAATTTACCAGTTCTAGGCTACAAAGGGCAAGAGCCTGAGAAGCCAGAGCTTAATTTCTTCTTATATCACAGGAGTGAGGAGACAAAAATTGGAATGCAGAACTGCCCCTGTAGCTACACGTAAACGGCCAGATTCCCTGAGAGTGACTACCTGGCACTCTACATCATTTTTCTCCTTGAGACACTTGATGATTCCAAAGCTTTGTGAAGCTAGATTCCCTGAGGCCAAGCAGAAAGTGGGAGAAAAGCTGAGGGGAGCTTTCAATAATTTTACCACACTGGAAATGCAAAAATTAAAGTTCAAAACTGTGCAATGAGGCAGAGCACTGGTAAATATCGCCCAAAGATTCTGTATTATTTCCGGAAGTATGTCTGTCATACAATAAAAACTTATCAAGTATGAAAAAGAAATAAAACCAAGAGGAGGAAAAACGGATTTAAATAGAAATATTCTCATAGGTTTAGAGTTATCCGACAGTAGTTTTAAAATAACTGTGATTAACATGTGCTAAGGAAATAGACAAGATGAGATTCTCCCAAGAGAACTTTAAAAAATATTTTTATAAGGATTATACAATTCTTATTAAAATTTCTATAAAATTATTTTTATAGAAATTATTTATTTCTTTATTTTATAAAATTATTTAAAATATATTTTAAAGAAAAAATGTAAATTTTAGATCTAAAAGATTTACTAAATGATATTAAGGACTCAGAAGAAGTATTTAGTAACAAATTGAACACTGCTAAAGAGAGAAAAGTGAACTGGAAAGTAGAACAGTAGAACCGTAGACAATAAGTAAAAAGAAGCACATAGAGAAAAATGTATAGAAAATACAGAATGAAATATGAGGGACATATAGAGAACACTGAAAATGTTAATATACCTGTATTTGAATACAATGAAGGGAGAAGCAAAGGTAAGGAGCAAGAGCAATATTTGAAGAGATAATGGCCAAGAATAATTGGAGGAAATAACTTGCCAAGATAACAGCAACAACTCATTAGAAGATATCCAAGCAAGATTCAAGAAGCTCTACAAATTGTAGGCATGATAAATATTTTTTTTAAATTACACCTCAGAACATCAGAGTTCAAGTGATAGTAACAAAGAAAAAGTCTTAAAAGAATCCAGAGAAGAAAAGAAGTATTACCTTAAAAGGAGCGAGAGTAGAACTGACAGCCAAGTCTATAGAAAAATGATGGACATCAGGACAAAATGGAAATGTCAGGAAATAAGTTTCAATAATTATCAATAAATATCAATAATAGATATTATTACTGAAAATATCTTTAAAAGCAAAGGTAGCTTCCATCTATAACCATGATGGAGAAACAAGAACTAAATTTACTCTCCTGCCTTAAAAGTTTTGTAAACTGGAAAAACTGTTTGAAACTATGGATTTCAGACAGCACGAGACAGTAACACTGAAGTGAATAAAACAAATGAGGTGACCCCTACAACAGTTTGTGGTTACTCCCTGGAGAGTTCCCAGACTACACTGCAACAAAGAAGGAGAATCCAAACAACCCAGTAAGTCCCTTGAGTAAGAAGACAAAATTTTGAGTTTCAGAAAGCCAAGGAAGCCAGAATTCACAGGGAAGAATTCAGGAGGAAAAATTTCTGCTCTTGAGATCTATAGAGGGGTCCCCTCAATTCTTCAGCTCAATATAGATCAGTACAATTGTGTGAGGAAATTACCCCAAACCAGGGTAATACCACCAGAAAGCAGCAGGTGCAAAAATTGTCAAAGGTCACATACGGCTAAAAACAATTCACAACAGCCAGATTAGAGAAGCTTCATAACACAGGACATTTTGTTGAGTACTTAGAAGAGTATTGCCTCAATATTGGGGCAATAGCAGCCTCAGTCAAAAGGCTGTTCCTTACCTGTCTTACAAAGTTTAAGTGCAAAGATATTGAAACAGCTATTATAAATATAGTCCATATGTTCAATAAAGTAAAATAATGAATGAATATGATAAGGAGAGACATAGAAGGGCCCACATTGAACACCTAAAGACGAAAAATACAACGTGTGAGATGAAAACTATACAGGGTGTGATTAACAGCAGATTAGACTGAAGAGGAAAAATAAGTGCACTATCCGAAATGAAACACAAAAATATAAAAAAGACTGAAAAAATAAAGATTGTTATGTAGGAAAAGTTTAAGTGGACTAATGTTGGAATCCTAGAAGGAGGGAAGGCAGACTATATTGTGGCATATATAACATATGTAGCAGTCAAATATATTATAACAATAGCAAAAAGGCCAAGAGAGGGAGAAATGGAAGTGATTGTAAGGTTCTTTACCATAAGAAAAATGGTATTATATCACTGAAGGAAGACTGTGATCAGTGACAGATATATACTATAAACCCTAAAGCAGCTGCTAAAATAAAACAACAAAGAGTAATAGCTAATATGCCAAGAAAGGAGATGAAATGGAATCATCATAATACATCTTCTATTACTCTAAATTCAGAAAGGAAAAGTAAGAAAGAACAGGTGGGACTAATAGAAAACAATTATCAAGATGGTAAATTTAACATGACTTTATTAATAATCACATTAATCATAAATGGTCTAAACACCCAATTAGAAGGCAGAGATTGTCAGAGTGGATTTAAAAAATAAAACATTACCCAACTACATTCTGTCTTAAAGAATCTTGCCCTAAATTCAAAGACACAAATGAGTTAAAAGTTAAACCAAGGGAAATTAAAAACTATTTTGAACTGAACAAAAATGAAAAATACAGCATATTGAAATTTGTGGGATGCAACTAAAACAGTGTTTAGAGGAAAATTTATAGCATTAAATGTT
Source organism: Mesoplodon mirus (assembly GCF_964341445.2). Lineage (NCBI taxonomy): Eukaryota > Metazoa > Chordata > Mammalia > Artiodactyla > Ziphiidae > Mesoplodon > Mesoplodon mirus. The sequence goes on from NC_138995.1 coordinate 46,755,974, forward strand.
TGTACAGAAAAGAGAAAATGCTTGAAATTAATAACCAAAGTCTCTAAGGAACTAGAAAAAAGAACAAATAAAACCCAAGGCAAGTAGAAGAAATAATTCAGTAAGTACCCTACATACGAACCTTCAAGTCATGAACTTTCAAAGATGTGAACATACGTTCCATCAACATCAGGCATGAGTAAAAATGAAGCTTGCTTTCTGTCTCCTATTGCTAACGATCCTTCAGCTCTACCATCTCCCACCTCCTCTCCCTCCTCCAGTCAGTAACTCTCTTGCCTGTTCACTTGATGCCAGCCCCTGTATGCCAGCTGTACTGTACTACTCTACTTTTCAAGGTGCCATACTGTAAGATTAAAAATGTTTTCTTTATTTTTTGTGTTCGTTTTTTTTAATGTATTATTTGTGTGAAAAGTATTATAAACCTATTACAGTATGGTACTATATAGCCAATTGTGTTAGTTGGGTACCTAGGCTAACTTTGTTGGACTTACGAAGAAATTGGACTTACGAACGCACCCTTGGAACAGAACTTGTTCGTATGTAGGGGACTTGCTGTAATTGCAGAAATCAATGAAATTAAAAATAGGACACTAAGAGAAAATTAATGGAACCAAACCTGGTTCTTTGAAAATATCAATAAAACAATAATAAACCTCTCACCAAATGTACTAAGAAAAAGAAGACCGACAGAGACATAGAGAGACAGAAAGAGGAATGTATCATCTATATCAGGAATAAGAGGGGACATCACTACAGACCCTGCTGAACTTAAAACAGTAAACTGAGAATCACCCATGTCTTAATCTACAGGGAACTTGTCAATAATTTAGATTCCTAGGCCTTACCCCAATCATAGTGTTTCAGAATCTCATGGTTGATATGGGAGGAGAACATACTAGGGGTTTGCCTTTTTGAAGACATTTCAGCTGACTGATGTAAAGTGGAGCCCAAGGTTTATTGTCTTAGAGTAGGGTCAGCTAGTCTCCAAGCTTCATGACTAGAAAAATAAAAGGAGGTTGTGCTCCACTAACTTATGTGAGGAGTCTCAATCTGTTCTCTCTGGAAATAACTTGCCAGGCATTTTGTAAGGGGCAACTGATGTAACAATGCTTTTTCTTTATGTGGCACATATGTTGAGGCTTAAGGTCAAATAGGTGGCAGCTTCCCATGTGCATATCCCAAAGAAGTAAAAGACTAGCATCATCCTCAAATACCACAATGCTACATTACCATAAAACTATCCATAGGACCTTTTGTGGGTTCTGCCTGATTTCTAGGTTTCTAGCTGTAACATCCACCCTTTTCTCACCTACTTAAAAAACAATTGAACTCAAGAAGTTAGAACAATATTATGATAGGGATAACTACAAATCTCTTTGATATCTTTCAAGTAAATCACTCACAAACCTATTTGACTCTCATCGGTGATTCTAAAAACTCAGAAAACAATGATATACTAGTGATGATACCACCATCATTGTAAGCTCACAGCAGCCAGAGACTGGCCTAGTTATTATGCAAAGAAAGATATTCTCTGGTCATAACCAACTCCCCAAACCCCAGGGCTTCCCACCAGTCCAAGCAGTCCAGAGTACTGGCAGGCTACAGCCTATTACATACTGTTTAAGTAAAGATTTGCAAGGAAAATAAATTCACAGCAACATTCATTATTGATCATTCTCAAAACTGTCTGGAGAATTCCCCCAGAGGGCTTAAGAAGGAAATTAAACACTGTTTTCCTGAGTTGTTTCCTGCTGTTTTTCCACTTCATTGGTTTTGCTCCCATAATTATGTGTGTTCCTATAACCACATAATGTTTTAATATTGTTGAATTATTTCATACAATGTCTGGATCATATGTCAACAGTTTGGGTGTGAATAACTATGATAATGTTATAATAATAATCATCAGGATAAGAAGGTATCCTTAGTGCCTCCTTTTCACCAATATCTCTTAACTCTTTAATTTCTTTTCATCTAACCTAGACCTGCTCCATCAAAATCTTCTAATAACCAACTCCAAATCTATGTCTCATTTCTCATCTCACTTCACTACCATTGACCACGGCCTCTTCTTAAAGCTCTTTCCCCTTTTGTTTTCCCTACTGTTGCTCTCTTCTGGTTCTCTTCCTATGTCTCTGACCTCATAGGTCCTTGTCACCATTTTCAAGAGTTCTAAAAGTTTGGCATTTCTCAAAGTTCTAATCAGAGTTTTCTTATCTCATTCCAAACACTCTCCTGAGCCTCTCACCTCCTCTCATGGCTCAAAATGTCATCATCAATCTATATATCCAGAATTTAGACCTTTGACACAGGATTCAAGGTGTTATGTACCCATATCTTAGTTTATTTTTCCAGTTTTATTTCCCACTATCCTCTCACATACCCTGTGTTCCAAACCAACTAATCTACTCAGTTAAGCCAACATTCCAGATGCTTTTCTATATTCATAGCTTTGACTTTCTAGTCCTTCTGCCTAAAGTGCTTCGACTGATCCTATCTGGCAGTATATTTAAAATGGCAAATGATCCATTAACAAGTTTGTTTTATTCAAGGAAAGTAAGGATGGTTCAACATTAGGAAATATAATATTAATATAATTTATAATATCAGGTATGACAAAGGAAACATATAATATTATTCATAAAGGAAAAGACATTTGATAAAATTCAACAGTCACTCCTAACTTTTTTTAATGCATAGAATACTAAAAATAAAATACTAACTCTTTTATATGACTCAAAAAAAAAAAAACCTTTCTCAAACCAATCATCACCCATTATACCTAGTAATAAAACATTTGAATCATTCCTTTTTTTTTTGGCTGCTTTGGGTCTTCGTTTTTGCACATGGGCTTTCTCTAGTTGTGGCGAGCAGGGGCTACTCTTCATTGCAGTGTGCGGGCTTCTCATTGTGGTGGCTTCTCTTGTTGTGGAGCACGGGCTCTAGACGCCCAGGCTTCAGTAGTTGTGGCGCACGGGCTTAGTTGCTCCGAGGCATGTGGGATCTCCCGAGACCAGGGCTCAAACCCGTGTCCCCTGCATTGGCAGGCAGATTCCACTGCACCAGCAGGGAAGCCCCAGATCATTCCTTTAGGGGGAAAATCTTTAGAAGGATACCTGTTATCACCACCATTATTCAACATTTTTCTGAAAGTTCTATCCAAAGCAATAAGAAAAACTATAAAAAAATATAAATTTAGGAAAGGAGAAGGAAAAAGGGTCATTATTTACACACTTTATGAATGTTTACCTAAAAAAGAAAACTATATATTTGAGCTAATAATAAACTTTAGAGAGGTGGCCAGGTAATAAACATTAAGAAATTAATCACTTTCCTGAAGTAAAGCAATGATCAGTTAGAAAATATAATACACCTGAAACATTATAAATCAAATATACTTCAATTAAAAAAACTTTAACCAATAGTATACGTAAAATGACAGTGTTAGGGTCAAAAGAAAATTCCAACACAAACATGATCATATATATATATATATCTCACTCCCATATCCTCAGGTTATGAAGGTATTCATAGCATGGTTATTTCCCTAATATTTTTTTAAATTATTATAACGATTTTTTAAATTTAAAATTGCAATAAATAGTCAATGAGATTTACAAATAGTTTTACAATAAGGTAGTCCATTCTGATGAGAATAATCATTAAACTGTTAAACTTAACTGCTTTAAGTTGGATGTCAGATTTAAAGCTAATGAATTATGTACTTTACAAGAGTGAATTTGTGATACACTAATTATATCTCAATAAAAATTTTGAAGTTAAAGAAAAATGCAATGCCCCTAAAGAGCTTACTACTCATTCTCACATGGGATTATGCTTACCTGTATATGGGCCTTGAATGTGTCTGTGCAGAAACAGACATAGACACACATATTTATAAATATATGAACCAAAACAACGTACCTTCCAAACTTATTACTGAAAATAATGAGATCTTCAACTTCCATACAAATCCTCATGGTACCTGATGAAATTCCAGATCATTTTACAACTTCTCATACATTTTCATCACACATGTCCACGTGCCATGCTCATTCAAATGGGAAAGTACACACAGAACTACTAATTTTTATGCTGGTGATGCATTATTTATGCCTCTCTTGTTCCATTTTGCAGACAAGGACACAAGGCTCTGAGAAGTTAAGGTATGTTTCTAAGTTCACAAAAATAGGAGGGTCCAGATCTGGGGCTTTGAACCCAGGTCTCTATATTGCATGCCAAGATGCCCAGGGCCCAGCGTTGGAGATCCTGCCTTTCTTCCCACAGTAAGGACAGACTGGAAAATCTCTCTCATGCCTCCTGGCTCCAAGATCTTGTCCCCTTACCTCCCAGGAGCAAAAGTTACTATGGTGGAGGGAAGGACTGTGCTACACACGTTATGCACCTTCCAGTTGTGTTTACCAAAGATGCTCTGAGGATGAGAAGTAACTGGGAAGCATCCTCACCCCTCCAAAGGCCCACTGAACCAGAACCTTGAAAGTAAGAAGGGAAACCTGCATTCTGAAGACCTTCACAGGCACCGCTGATGAGGCAAGTTTGAGAAACACTGCATCACTTTCTTCGAGCCTGACAGCCACAGTGTTAGCATCATTTCCATAGAATCCATGGTTTTAAAATTTCATGGAAATCTGTATGACAGAGAAATTTAGCAAAGCAATTTTGAGCATGAATTCAATTTCCAGTGATTATCTGTAGGGAGTGTGAGGACCTGAGACATGACCTTATTAAAAAACAAAGGTAAGCAAATGTCAACAGGGCAACATTTGGGGGTATGTCTAACTAACAAAGAGTTAAAGCAATAACCAGTGTTATTCAGGGCTTAGGAAATGGCTACTCTGAGGGAGAAAAAATTTCATACAAACTCTCTGCTGTGACTCCAACACTCCTTATCTGGGAATTTATCCTTAGGAATAATTACACGTGTGCAGAAATGAATTTTCAAGCCCTCTAATGCTACAGTGTTTACAGTAGCTGAAAGCTACAAGCAATCCAGGTGTCCAACAGCAAAGGATGGGGTGACAAAACTAGTGGTTGAATTAATAAAAGAAAACACTATGTAACTATTTTTTAATATGAATCTGTGTTCATGGACTTGAGAAAATATACATAATGTAAAATTAAGTGAGAACAAAGGTTGCAAACAACATATGAGCTCATTTTTGTTTTAAATAATAATTACATATACAATATATTACACATTATATACATATACATATATATATATATATAACTTTATTCATGGAAATGAAGATTTCAATGGATGAATACCAAATTCCTAATAGTGATAATAGTGGTTATCTTTGGGTTTATTTTCTTTTCTCCTTCTCTCATTCTTTCTTTCTTCTTTTCTTTGCTTTGCTTTTCTTGTTTGCTTGAGTGTATGTTCTAATGTTACCAGGATTATCTTTATATTTATAACCTAAATATATGTGTATCATGTGAGTGTCCCAGAAGCTTCCACTGGTCTCAGGAAAGAACACGCTGACCAGCAGGCAGGCAGGGGTGGAAAGTGAGGAGGCAGATCATCAGTGTGAGCGTTGGCCTGGGATGCTCCTGGTCCCCTCCCCAGCTTCCTACTCAGAGAGAGGCGAGGCTGGCTCAGGCCCCGACGGTGACGCCGATGACGGCGACAGGGAGGTGTGCGAAGCCGGGCTCAAGCTGTGCCAGCTCTTGCTAATCCTCTGCAGTATGGTTCGCTGCTAATTTGTCATGGCACATATTTGCCTTATGTCTAATTAGCATCAAATTGCAAACTGCTATTTGCTAACAATTTGTTGCATCAATCTGCTTGAAAATCTATAGTTTAGAATTGGATTGCAACTTACCCTGTCTATCAAAATTCTAGTTCACACATACACAAAATAACTTCCCCTTCCCGCCAAAAATGTCGCAATGTTTGCAGTGGCACAAAAGGAGAACGATGTAATTTTTTTTCTTTTTTTTTTTTTTCAAAGGAAGAAGAATAACCATGGTGTGTCTCATTTTGAATGTCCTGGTTTTGGTTTCCCATGGCCTGGGAAGATGGCTGGGCTGGTGTTCATGCTGAGAGACCATGCTGGTTCAGGCCTTTCTTCCAGACTCTTCAAGAAATTCAAGACACATAAAAGCATCAGAAGCCCAGTATTTGAATGCCAGAAATAAGACCCTCATGTCAAGTTGCGCAAAGAAAAAACAGAGTTCTCTCAAACCCATACCTCCCATCAGTCCTGCTAAGGGATGCAGCCTCTCCCCAGCATTTTGCAGCATCAGCCCATTTAATGCTAGCAGCCACCCAAAGAAGTCAGGGTTAATATTTTCCTTATTTACAAAGAGTAAAACTGAGACTGAGCAGATAAATGTCATCTGTGGAGCAGATCTGCGACATTTCATGACCTGGTTGACACTTTCAATAGCAAAAATAGGTAGTAGGAATAATAATGATGCTAAAAACGATAATATGAAATATGACTTTAAAAAAATAATGAAATAAAAAGGAAACAGCATCTAATAATTGCATTTCACTTGGTAATTTGGCCTTGGGGAAACAAAACATCTATTTGGATGGCAGACGTTTTGATTTTGCAGCATTCCCCAGGTACACGATGAGGACCCAGGCCTCAGACTCTCAATAGCTCCTACTGGTCTCAAACGCCACCTCTGGTGGCCCAACCAGAATGGAGAAGGGCAACCTCACTTGCAGGTGGGACAATTTCCATGGAGTCCAAGTAGAGTCAAAAGTGACATTGGGGTGGGGGATCTCCTCTTCCCTCTTTTCTGGATGGAGGAAAGCAAAACTCCCACCACAGGGAAACTGCAGCTCCCGCATGGAGCACAGACACAGTAATTGGGACCTTCTCAGCCCAGGAAGCGATTCATTCAAAATGTTCCATGGTTTGAACCCATTAACCTCACAAGTGGCTCAGGGGCACTAGGATCTTATGGTATGTCTATCCAGCTCCCTTTAGCATCCCTGAAGAACTGCCTTGCCTTGAAAAAAACTACACACTAAACAGTGTGGAGGTTTCTCAAAAAATTAAAAATAGAACCACCATGCCATCCAGCAACCCCTCCTCTGGGTATATATGCAAAGGAGATGAAAACAGGATCTCAAAGAGATATCTGGATGCCCATGTGCACTGCAGCATTATTCACAATAGCCAAGCTATGAAAACAACCTAAGTGTCCATCAACAGATGAATGAATAAAGAAAATGTGAAATGTATATTCCATTGTGTGTGTACACACACACACATGCACATACACACACAATGGAATATTACTGAGCCATGAGAAAGAAGAAAATCCTGTCCTTTGCAACAACTTGGATGAATCCTGAGGGCATTATGCTAAGTGAAATAAGCCAGACAGAGAAAGACAAATCCTGTATGACCTCACTTATATATAGAATCCAAAAAAGCTGAACTCAGAGGAACAGAGAGGAGAGTGGTGGTTACCAGGGTCTGGGGGCGGGGGGGGGGATGGTGGGAGAAATGGGGAGATGCTGGCCAAAGGGTACAAACTTCCAGCTACAAGATTAACTGGATTAAGTTCTGCAGATCTAATGCACAGCATGGTGATTATTATAACTAATAATACTGTATTATATACTTGAAAGTTACTAAGAAAGTAGATCTTAAATGTTCTCATTCCAAAAAAGAAATGATAATGATGTGATGTGATGAAGGTGTTAGCTCATGCTATGGTGGTAATCATTTTGCAATGTATAAACGTATCAAATTAACACACTGTACACCTTAAACTTACACAATACAATAGGTCAACTATATCTCAATAAAGCTGGGGAAAAAAAGCCTCTATACTGACATCTTAAATAATAATAGTGAGTTACTATTGTAAATAATAATAGCTGTTACAATAAACAGTCAAAACCTCTACTTTTGTAGCTTCTCCTTGGAATTTCCTGGGAGTGGAGATAAAAGATTACCTAAGAGCATCTTCAAAGAAGGAGCTAGAGAAATCACAAAGATCCCTGGACAATTGACAAAACAGTTCTCTCTCCACATCCACGGTCCCCACAAATGCAATCAAGAGTAATTGGTTAGGGCTTCCCTGGTGGCACAGTGGTTGAGAGTCTGCCTGCTGATGCAGGGGACATGGGTTCGTGCCCCGGTCCGGGAAGATCCCACATGCCGCGGAGTGGCTGGGCCCGTGAGCCATGGCCGGTGAGCTTGCACATCCGGAGCCTGTGCTCCACAACGGGAGAGGCCACAACAGTGAGAAAAAAACAAAGAAAAAACCAAAGAGTAATTGGTTAGATGTGCAGGACTGACTCACCTTCAACAGATCCTCAGGGATCATGCTCCGGGTGCCGTGACCTGTGATAGGTGCTGAGATGGGAGGGGAGCAAGGGGACCCAAACCATGGCAGAGCAAAAGGATGCAGAGGCACAAGGAACATGGCTACACCAGGCAAGTTCCTGGTGAGGACCAAGCAGTGAAGGTACATCAGTCTATGTCAGGGAAGGCTTCCTGGAGGAAAAGATGCCTGAGTGGAAAGAACAGGGGACAGGGATGAAAGGACACATCCGGGCAGACAAATAAACAGGTACAAAAGATCCCAAGATGAGTGCGGAGCTGGAGCTTCCCAGGGCCACGGGCGAGCCCAGAGTTCCTAGGCCAACTTCTGCCATTTGAAGAGGCCCCTTCCAAACAGCAGAATGTTAGGATGCCTGTAGGAAAAGCCCTTTTCCATTCTTCTCTGAGAATAACTTTGCAGCCACCTCTCGGTTGAGTTCATTGAAGGAGTTTGGCAAAGGGAAGGAAGATCGTGAGCGGATTCACTCAGACATAAGAAGTAGGAGCTTTCTTCACATGTGCTCTTGGCATGAGTCTTTCACTTAATAAGACATGAGATGAGTGTTTGCCTCATACCAGGAATCAAATAGAAGGGATGCTACCAGCTACTGTATGGATGCACATTTGTCTATATTTGGACTGCAAGGAGACCAGACACTGCATTGACCTGCAAATAACACAAGTGCATTGGGAAGAAAACCAAAAGGAGCCCAGGAAAAACAAAAAATCCCCAAATCATCACCGCTGGGAGGGAGAAGGATGTCCGGGCTAAAGAACTATCTTGGGGATTGTACTGAAGTCCACTCAGGTAAGCCTTCTACATCTCCCACGTCATACAAACACACGAGGATAGCTAACGGTGTCAGGATTTCAGGATCTAGAAGACCAGGCAGGGAACTTGGGTCATTGAGGTAGTTGAGGAGGGCAGTCAGACCATGAGGTATTCAGAGGCCAGACACAGTGGTCTTGCCCAGGACGCAGGGGCCACGCTCTCTCCATCTGTGGTGTAAATGTCTGGACCAGAAGTCCTTCCTGGCTGGCATAGCAGAGGACCAGGACATGGCCCCCCTAGCAAGGATAGCATCTAAGAAGGCAAAGGCATCCTGTCCTGTAATCAAAGCCTAAATGATCTCTCAGGATCTGGTTGAAGACAGATGTCCAAAAAGAGCACGCCTCGGGAGCCAGAGGTACAGGTCTTTCAATCCCCCACTGGCTCGTGGAAGCTACTGGGTTTCCCCCATCCTCCACTTGCTCGGTGGGGTGGACCCACTTCCTGCACCCATGCATTCTGCTTCCAGGTGGAAGGTGGGAGCAACAGTAGGTGTGTGTGCTCGTGCCACAGACTGTGCTTAGAAGTCTTGTGGCATTCATAGAGGGGACAAGCTCAATGGTGGACACGACGTTACCCCCCAACCCCTCCCCACGTCGGCCTGTACGGGAACCAGCCCGGGATCCCTGTCCCCTCCACATGCCCCAGCGAGGGGCCACCTCTGCATCTCCCTCCTGCCTCTGCAGCACGCTGACCTTTAACTTTTTCTGTAGCTCAGAAACATGGCTGGGAGTTCCACAGAACTGCTGTCAAAAATGTCGGGCCGCCAACTATAAACTTTATTTTGATGTCTTGCTTTTCGGGAATAATTACTCGGTACCTAAAATGTTAGCCTATTTACTGCTTGTGCAAAAAGATGACAATAAAATCAATGTTGCACAATTCCCCAAAGCCCATCAAAGTCTTTTGCAATGTTAATGGATCGGTGGGTCTAAGAGGTATAATCTCATGCTACCCTGAGTGGATGCCCAGCTCCAGCAAGGGAACATTCTTTCTCTTATCAGCCTGCTAACCCCCGTCTGCCAAATTCATTCATTCTCAAAAGTTGGCTCCATCCCTGGGATGAGCAAATGGGTGGAATGAGGGGAGGAGGGTGAGAGCAGATTGACAAGTACATGAAATTGCAAACTCTTGGAGCCGGCTGGCACTTAGAGGGACTGACAGGTCCAACCCCATTATCCTGAGACATGGACACATGTCCAGAGAGGGGGAGTGGCCCACCCAAGGCCCCACAGCTACAAAGTGATGAAGTCAGACCCAGAACCACATCTTCTGGCTCCTGGTCTAAAATTCTATCCACCACTCTGCTCTTGGAGTGGAATGATTTTTTTTTTTTCCCTTGCAGCATTCCCTCTTAGAACACAGACATGTCTAGAGCAAAGTGACACCTTCAGCCAGGAGGGCAGGTTGTTCTGTACTCCTAGTCGTGTGACTGGTACAAGAGCCAGCAAGGCTTGGATGCTCAGAGAGGTCTGGGGAAGGATCCATAAAAATTTCTGTTCTGGGCAGTTGGCATATGCTGGCAAATTAAAGGTTCTGGGAAGTCTCACCATAAGTTTTGTGCTAACTTTGCTTGCCCAGTGTTTCTAGAATGTCTATGAGCCAGGCATTTGGGTGGGAGAAGAGGTAAGGATTATCAGAAGGAGAATTCACTGCGGCCAACACTGCCTTCAACCTATTCACCAGCATCACATGGGGATGTTGATGGCAGCGGAGAAGCAGGAATAGGGGTGGGAAAGGCTTGATGGAACAGAGGCGGGTGAGGGCAAGGGACAGGAGGAGAGTGGTGCAAACAGACTGCACTGTGGTGTTGCAGTCTCTGTGTGGGCCCAGGGCAGCCGGAGCTGTCTCACCCTGGCATGTGTGGGGGGGAGGGGGGTCTGGATGGAAACCAGGAGAGGGCACAGAGAAAGCCAAAAGAGATGCCCAAATTGCGGCAGAGCAGCCCCGGTCTGTCCAGTGTAAGATCGCTTCTGACTGATGGGGCGCCAAGGGACAGCAGAAGGCAGAGAATGAGACACAAAAGGCCATTTGGAAAGGACATGCCCCACCCTTGCACTGGTGCTCCGGCCAGTCTGGGCCATCCCCTCAGGGCCAGCTCTGGGACGTCTCTGTGCATGTAGAGGCCTGAACCGCCCCTGGCGTGACCACAGTGGTCACTAGGGCTGTGTGGGGTGGACATTCTGCAGCAGGCTCTGGGCCAATGAAATGCGCCCTCTCTAGGTACTAAATTCTTACTCAGGGGCCAATCCCTTGGGAAGAGGGACATGCCTGAGGTCTTGCTGAGGTGACATTATGCTCTTGGTTTGTCTTCCACCCCAGCAATTTGTGGCCTCTTAGAGCTGCATCAAGGGAATGAGCTGATGACTTCCGGAAGAGCCTCTCTACTGGGCCACGGACCTGATGTTCCCCAGACCGCATCACCCCCCGAGGCCCACCCACCATTTTTCCACTCACTTACTTTGGTTTGTGGGGTTTTCCTGCAGCCCTTCCCATAAACTCAGCAGGACACTCCCCAGGGACATGTAATTCTACAACTAAGAAATAACCCTGCCTTTTGTTTTCCATCCCCAAAACAAATGCCTATGGATGCAAAGTTCCCCCAGTGCTCAGGCTTTAACAGTTTTTGGAGGGAAAACTTCACATGTCTCACTGAAATCTGTCACAATGCCTGCCCCCTTAATTCCCTTCTCTTTTACTCAGAAAAACTCAATTGAATCCGGGAGGCATGATTCTCCGTTAGAGAAATCATTTTCCTTTCCTCTGTGGGTTGGATTTGTTTAGATGTTCACTGATCCGGCTCCTGATGAATCACCCCCTGCTGCCTTCTCCCAGCTCACAGTGGGGTCGTGAAACTCACTGGGATCTAGAAAATCATTAGGGTCCCCTCATCCCTTGGCCACGTGGGGACCTGCTGCTCATCTGGACCAACATGCCACCATTTCCCACTTGAATTTCTTCAGAGCTCCCAGGTAAGCAGGCGTCAATCCAGATGACTGGTCGCAGACCCCTCTGTGAACATGACCTCCACCACCTGCCCAGTGAGCTCACCTCTCCCACCTGCCCTCCCCATGTACCACTGGATGAGAGAGGCTCATTGGGAAAAGCAAAGAAAAAACCCACAGGACCAACAGGGAGAGGTGGGAGACTCTACTTAGATGGTGAGAACTGACCTAACCAAGAGCTTAGGAACGAGAGAGGAGATAGAAAAGTAGGAAAGAGAAGGAGGGAAATATATATTCAAGGGAGAGAGAGAGAGGGAGGGAGGGAGGCAGGGAGGCAGGGAGGGAGCACCTTTCCATGGCTCCTGCAGTGGGTCCCAGATCTAAGCATCCATCACTAGATGCAGGATGGAGGATCTCTGCCCCCTTACCTATGACCAGCGGCGATGTTTTTCCAGCGATTCCACAGGAGTCAAAAACCCAACAAAGCGCATCGCGGGCGCTGTAAAGGGAGCATGCTGCTCGTGTCTGTGACCACTGTATGCAAAGCTTGGCATTAGTCACAGCCAGGCCGGCTGTGACAGGCCTGAAGTGAGGGAGATTAATGCGAGGCTGGGGCACTTTATTATTGTCATTCTGTTCTTTCAGACTCTGCCTCTGACTTTCAATTTTGCTCTAGAATTAATTGTCTGCTCCCTGCAGTATGACTGATGGAGAAGGCTACGCGTAGCCCAGGCACCTGGCTCTGGCCTTGACAGTCTGAGGCCCAGTGCAGGATGTATTGTGTGCGGTCAGAGCAGGGGACAGACAGGCAGCTCTCGAAGAATCGGCCCACGCCACACCTGCCTTCAATCAGATGTGACTGAAGATCATCCTTGGCTAAGCATCGTCTTTGCTGGTAGAGTCCCTCACATCATACCCATGCTCCTGTTAAGGACCCTCCCTGGAACACAGAGCTCTGTCGGTTGGTGGAGTCCTTCTCAGCCCTCAGCTCTGTGACTTTCCTCCTTTCTATGGTCGTGGCAGTAGATTAGGAGTGCAGCCTCCTTGGTCCCAGCCCTCCCAGATATAAGTGTTTTTGTGAGCATGTTATACACAGCATCTCTGACAGTAGGAAATGCAAGGTTGATCCCATTCTCCGGTTAGAGTTGCATATTCACCTGTCTCCTCCTCATAACCCACCTCGGCCTCATCTTCCCCAATCTCAAAAATATGATCTTTTATTTTTAAAAATTTAAATTAGAAAGCCTCCCTTAATAATCAACTCCTGAAAGAAGTCTGCAACAAAATAGCAGTGTTCTCTGCTTTAGAAAGAGTTAGAGCCCAAGAAATGGTTGTTGAATGGATAAATGAATATATGAATGCCCGCAAGGATAAAAGAATGGATGAACAAATAAATGCGATTGTTTTTATAAACAACTCCTTCCTAGTCATCTTTCAGGCTAAGTTCGGAGGATTTTCATTGTTCTAGACCTCAGCCAGCCTCATTCCCACTGCAGACATATTTGTGAAAATTTGGGTAAAATTCTTTTTTTCTTTGCTTTGTAAATGGAACCCCACTTTAGATGTTTAAGAACTTTGAGGAGGGAGGAAAGAAAGTCTTTGTGGAATGCTTTTACAACATTAACTTCCATGCTGTGGCCTGGGTGTTTGTTATTCAGATTGCTTTTCAACATGAGGTTTAGATGTTACAGTCTCAATGCAGGAGATGCACAGTTTTCCAGGCCCTCCCAAAACAAAGTTCCATTAAAGGAACATCTCACATTTCCAAAGCCCCTCTTCTGCTAAACTGGATAAGACTGACACCTGGAAAAACCAACCAAGAATGGAAAGGACAAGTGTTGATGAGCTGAAAACCATTTTCAAGTCTGGTTTCCTTCAGAACTTTCAGGAGTTCCTTCTAAATATGCTGCCTGACTGTAACCTGCCATAAATTATTACAGCTTTAACTCATCTGGTACTTTCATACGATTACAGTATTATGTTAAAGGGTACAGAAATATATAACATGTTCAACTGTCTCTACAGCTGATACCAGAGGGAAAATTATCATCACTCAGTAAAGAAGATCCAACCTCATTACATTAATGATTTATCACAATGGGAAAATGTGAAAAGTAACTAGTTGCTTTTAGGAGAAGAGGCAGCTTTTCCCATTGGCAATTCCTGCAGGTTCTCACAGAAGAATTTCGAAGTGGCTCCAGATAGCCACCCGCCCCCTTCCAAAGCTCCCTCGGAAACCGTCAGGAAAAGGTGTGCAGGCAAACGTTGGAATATCCTTCAAACTTGACATTAAGTATTCAAATGTTACTTAAGCAAAGTGTGAGCAATTAAATTAATCAATCTTCCCAGCCACGTACAGAGCAGATGTTCAATAAATCCTCTTTGCTTACAGTGAGGGGGGAGAGTCCACTTTTAACTGTCCTTCAGAGATGACACAGGTCAGGCATCCTCTGCAGCCTCCTGGGCCACCGTCCAGTGCTTCTGCTGCGCTTTCTTTTATTATAAATAACAGCAGGCACCTGGACTACCTGTGCTACCTGGGAGCCTCAAGTTTAATGATCCTTCCGACGCCAGCCTCCGATCGCTCCTGATCCCGGGGACCAGGGCTGAAGGGAATGGCGACGGAGGGATGACTGGCAGTGACGGATGACTCTTGGCCGACCGGTGCTGCTGACAAGCACTAGGATGGGCCAGTGTTGCAGAAAGGGCAGGAGAAAAGTATTCTCTTGCCTTTCAGAGTTTCTCCAGAAAAACAAGCCAACGAGCCAAAACCACTCAAGACTCCCAATAAGGGTGCAAACTCCAGCTTCCTTGCAGGAGGGCTGGCGTGGTCTCAGCCCTACACAAAGGAGCTGTATCAATTAGAAGCTGTGTGTTAGGTGAGGGTAGAACGCCTTGTTCCTTGACACCAAGGAACAAGAGCCTTGTTCTCTTTGCAGGAATAGTTCCCGGGGAGTAACTTCACGCCTGGAGCGTAGGGGTCCATTGAGGAAGTCAATTCTCCCCCTACTGGCAGATGATCATGCAGCCTCCCGGTCACATCACCTAGAACTTGAAGTAGCCTTCTTGGCCTCCACTCCGCCGCAGAGGGAGTCGACTTCCAATTTAACAAATAATTAAATCCACAAAAGTGCCAGTTTGCCAAAGAGAGCAAGACTTGACCTGTTCCCTGCGGCTTCTCCAACTATATCTGTTGCCCTAAAGGGGAGGGTGGGGAATCCCAAAGCATGGACACTCAGCTCCGCGTCCCTCAGTGCCACCCCCCAGACTAGGACACTTCCCAGGCTGAAGCTTCTGACCCCCACCCACCGCAACCCACAAGGCCACTGACATTCAGAGGTGGCAGTTACAATCCCTGCCCTACAGATATATAACTTCAACCTTTTGAAGGCTGACTTTCCATATATGGACTTTATCCACGTTTTAATGAGGCTTTAAAATCCCCAAGATTAAGCTGGTATTTTATGTAGAACTGCCTGCTTTTTATGATATCCTGACATGTTGTGCAACATTTGGCGACTATATTGATCCTTATAAATTCAGCATCTATATATATTCATGAAAAGTACCTTTTCTCCCCATTCGGGCCACAAGATGATCCAGACACACATTTCCCTGAGTGGAGACAATAAAACGGCTATTGTCATGGTTTGGAGCATACACAAGTCTCAGTGTTTTCAAATTAAACCCCTTTTACCATCTGCCTGAAAACTCCTCAGCGAGGAAATAACAGTGCCCTTCCAGGTATCTGACGGCGTAAGTGCCCCTGTTTCTCCTGCAGGTGAGCCTGTTATAAATCCTGAGGGGCCCAGCGAGGACTTCTACCTGCCTGGGACATTATACATCTTCATGCCCTCATGTTTGCCCAGCCACAGGGACCAACCTCCCCATGTTTCTTGTACCATTTCATGCTTTTAATCTGAAACAAATGATTGCACGGGGGAGAAAAAGCATTATCACCTTGGTGAAGCATCAAGAGTATTAAAAAAAAGAAGGAGAAGAAGAAGAAAGGAACTATGGGCAAATTCATCTTCGGCTGCTACAATCAATCTCTCACCTAAAGAAATACACAATAACTAGGCGGGAAAGAGCCAAGATTTATGACTTAGAAACATCTACACTGACCAGCATATACCTAGTCTTCTTGGCTCCCTCCCTACCTGAATGGCTCTCTCTAACAGTTACAATGATAAACTGTCTCTCCCTACTGTTTTACAAGTACATTAGCTTTATTTAATGAGATCTCAGAGTAATTTAACAGATGTATATAGGACATAAGACTAGGAAAACTCTTGCTACTTGGATACTTTTCCAAGGTATTCTAGGACAGCTAATCTGAGGTGTAGCTTTAGATTCTTTGCAAAAGTATTATTCAAATTTTCCGAAGCCTTTTAAAAATGATTTTAATAGAAATATTATATTACAATCAATGAGGAGAGAGCCACTTTCACATTTGCTTGCATTCAGCCTATCAAAAGCCAGGATTAATGGGCTTTCTGAAGTCACGGGGACTCACTTTCATATTAAATTGTCAGAAAGAATGTCACTGTCAGAAATTAATAAATTTGTAAAAAGTCTCGCATTCACCCACCTCCCAGAAGGAGGAAGAAGATACCTGGGTACAAGGGCAGGGAAAGGAGGGAGAGGAAGACTTTTTGAGACAGAGGTAAGGCTCCTCTTTCTCTGCCAAAGTCACACTCTCCCTGGGGGGCGGGTGTCCTTGCCACCTTAAGGCTGGTGTGTTTGTTAGGACCTCCGCTGCCTGGCCAGCTTCTTTTTCCTTCCCTTACATGCCTTACCACTTAGTACTCCGGTAGCCGTAATGAAAAAATGACAATGGTACTAACTTTAAAAATTGCTTTAATAAACTGCCAATCCGTAAGTGAGAAGAGGAAGTCACGGAAAATTACCTGGTCATGCTTAAAATAAAATTAAAGGTGGAGGGGGCCTTTTTTCTCCTCCTTTCTCCAAAAGCCCAAGGATGGGGCTCTGACACACCATGTTTCAATTTTCTAACCAAACCCTCCTGAGACAATATCCATACTTGCCTGGCACCACATACTCATCTGTGATACAATTTACTCAGTTTCAAAGTGGAATATTATCCTAGGTTTGGTAAACGATTGCAACAAAATCCATTGGGAAAAAAAAAAAAAAAAAAACAGAACAACCAAAAAAGCGACTCAAAATTTCACCCAGCAGTTCTAACTGTTTGTGACATTTTCTGAAAAACGAACAAAAAAAATGGTCTTACTCAAGGACTGGTTGCTTTTTGTTGAAACGTTTATTTCTTTTTCAAATCCTTTTAACTTATTTGTCACAGGCTCCAATTGATATTGACAGTTCTGCGAAGTCTTCTGGGTGCCTCCCCTTGGAGGCTGGAACAGTCCCTCATGGATGGAATCCCTCATCAAGCGCTTTTATATGGGGTCACCTCTGAAAGCACAACACGTGACAGCGGGTAGGTGTGGGTTAAAGCCTGTGCAGCTTGTGTGTCAGCTCTAGGTAAACATATTTCATGGCCTTCCACAAAAATATAGAATATGTTATAGGGTGCTAACGGCTCCTTGTGCCTAATTTAGGAAACCCAATGCAGCCTCTTTAAAATATAACATTAACAGTGAGCATAAAAACTCAGTCAAATGAAAGGTTATGGAATTCGTGGTGACCATATGCAATTGCCACAAGAAATCACAAGGCACCAGCTCACTTTGTGGGTGAGGGGCTAGGAAAGAAGGGGAAAAGGGAGAGAAGGGGGTGGGGGGAAGAGCAAAGGGGCAGGGCACACCCATCGGGGCAAGAACAAATCTGTTGCGTGAAATTTCATTTCTTGAGAGCTATACATCAAGTTGTATTTGTTTAATGAGGTTGGCACTGGAAAGATGTATAGAACATGTCAGACACCCGGTCCCGATGCGTAGTGGGGAGAAGATAACATCTCCGACTCTGACCGCTCACTTAGTCTTCCAGCCGGCTTCTCTATCTGGTGGTTCTTTAGGGAATAATAAATGAGAGGGCAGAAAGGAACGAGGAGCGAAATAATGAAAAACACACACACAAAAGGAAAAGCATAACATTGGTGAGCAAAAGAGAGCCAGCTTCACCGACCTCACAACTACATAATCAAGAGAAAGTTATCACCGAAGAAACTTTTTCTAAGCTGTCCGATCTTAAAGAACAAGGAGTCCTATGAAATTTACAGCACTTTTAAGATATGCAAATTGAATGCAAGGTATAGACATAAGGGTAATTAATTGTAAATCTAAGAATAATGTTTCTTTGTCAGGCTGTCTCCATGTTGTGGAATACATTCTAATGTGCCTTAACTTGGAATATTTTTTAAAGGCTGGTCTAATTAGAAGATGTTCAGAATTTCAAAACACTAGTTATTCTTATCATTTAATTTAGCCGTTCTAACATTTAATAACAGAATTTATGGATTGCATCAAAATATTTTAATCTTTCAAGGTTAAAGCACTTGTTGCCAAGTCCAGATAGTCAGGATCCGTGTGAAGAGAGACAGTTACCGGGAGACCCACCTTGAGCAGGTCCTGACCATGTGTTAGGTGTGGAGGGAGCCAAGGGGTCTACCACAGTCACTGTGTCCCCTCTCTTCATCATTTGGCATGAGCTTCTGGCTCTTGTGCTGATTTCCTTATGATGTTGGGAACAATGTAACTTATTTGCATGCTTCATGCTTAGCTCTCTCCTTCTACCTGCTGATGAAAACCTCTCACATCTTGTTAATGAAAGTGGTGGTGGGCAGAGTCTGTGTATAATGGAACCCCAGAAACTCCTAACTGCAAAGACAGGGAGAGAAGGTTTCAGATCAAGGGAATCTGACACTGGGCTCTCACCCAGAAAGCTCTTCATCAAGATGCACTTGGAGAGGGGCTTCCCTGGTGGCGCAGTGGTTGAGAGTCTGCCTGCCAATGCAAGGGACGCGGGTTCGTGCCCCGGTCCAGGAAGATCCCACATGCCGCGGAGCGGCTGGGCCCGTGAGCCATGGCTGCTGAGGCTGTGCATCCGGAGCCTGTGCTCCACAACGGGAGAGGCCACAGCAGGGAAAAGATGCACTTGGAGAGAAGTGGGAAGGAAAGGTGGGTGAGGGCCTTTAGCGAAGCAAAGGAGGAGTGAGGGTCGGAGGGAAAGCAGCTCGGTCCTCTGTCCACCCACAAACATCCAGCTCAGACAAGTGACCACTGAAGGGATAAGACATTGGTTGCCACTTCCTTTGAGGATGAAAACAAATGAAGTCTCTGGAATCCTATCTCCCCTTCCTCAGAAAAGTTTTGACTAAGAGTGGGCATGCAACTGCGGAAGGTCTGGGTAGGGGGAATGCAGATGCAAGACTGGCCCAAGGAGAGTGCTGGAGAAATAAGCCCCTCTCCGGGGCTAGAGACATAAATGCATGGACCCAGGACAGCATTCTTTTTCTGAGCACTCGGCACTTGGCTGGGTGCATCTCTTGCTGCTATGGCAATGCCACGACGACCTCTTGAGTGTCCCAGGACACACGACACCAGCTCTGGGCTGAGGACTCCTCAACTGAAACCCCCAGCCCAGACCTTCTCGGTGTATACAGCTTGAAGCTTCAGTGACACCTACTCTTGATGACCAATGGGCATTTCTAACCCACTGGGTTCCAAAGGGAGCTCTTCTGTCTGCAACGCGCTGCTCCCACCCTACAGAGCTCTCAGGCTTTGGGTCACAACTCAGATGCTACTTTCTCTGATCACTCTATTTCATGCAGTGCTCCTCCCTCCTTTCTCTGTATCATATTCCTTTACTTACTTAAGAGAAACATACACAACTTATGTTCATTTCAATTAGTTGTTTATTTTATGTCCTCTGTGTGAACCACTAAGAGAAGCTGGGAGGTGGGGGGACAGAGGCGTTCTCTGCCATGCCCACTGCTCAGCCTGTGGCCTCTGGCCTTTCATTTGCCAAGAGTGGATTCTCAGTAGATAACTGGTCAACAAAATGACATGGCTCAGAAAGCCATGTGTTCTGTGCCTCTTCCTGGGGGCCACACAACAGTCCTGTAGCCAATCCCACGTTGCCATGTGCAGAAAGATCATCCCAGCATACTGTGCTCACCTCTGGGCACCTTGCAGAGAAACGAGCTGGACCAGAGAAGAACTGTGACAGGAGCGAGGACTCTGGAAAGTGAGTCTTCCAGGCTTGGTTTAAGGGACTAAGACTGTTGAGCTTGGAAGGAAAAGATGACTGAATGGAATTATGACAATCATTTGAAAGATAGGATGGAGGGAGAGGGATTTAAATTGTTCTGTAGAGATGCAGACAGCACATTTAGGGCGTGGAAGTGTGGAGGCAGGGCAGATGGTAGAAAGAGTGGGACCCCAGAGCAAAATAGCCATGGCCTCAATCCCAGCCCCACCACTTGCTACTTTGTGGGATCCTGGGCAAATACTCCATTTTGCCATGACTCAGCTCAATCCCTATTGAAAGGATTTAGTGAAATGTTTGTAATGCACCTAGCTGCTGAATGTTAAAGAGAGAGGTTTATGAAAACTAGCACTCCCAAGCCTTATATTTGAGGGAAATGGTGAGGTTCCATTGAGATTAATGGCAGAATACCTTGACTGTTAATTTTCACCACCTCACACTGTAACTCTAGTCTCTTGTAAAGTTGAACCATTCCCTGCCCAGCTTTCTTGAAATCTGTGATTCACTAGGAGGCTGTCCTCCCTACCCTGAAGAATCATCAGCCTGCCACTGCTGACCTTGGTCACTTTTAGTCCACTCAGCCCTGGGGCCCTATTCCAATAAGTGGATGTCACCCCAGACATTCATGCTAGTTACTAAAGTTCTCAATATTTATGCTGTGGGAACAGCTCTCAAAGTTTCCCTCCCCAAAAACACCATTAAGAAAACAGAAAAGCAAGCCAAAGCCTCAGGGAAAGTATGCATGGTACGTATATGTGACAAAGGACTTGGTTCCAGAATATGTAAAGAATGCCTACAAATCAATAATAAAAAAACAAACAACCCAAGGTACACAGTGGGCAAAAAAAAACTTGAATGGTTACTTCACACACACACACACACACACACACACACACACACAAAACAGGAGGAAATGATAGGCACCTGAAAAGATGCTCTACAGTAAAATGCAAATTAAAACCACAATGAGATATCATCTCATACCTAGCATCGTGCCAAAAATTGAAAATTGACAGCCCCAAATGCAGACAAGGATGTGGAGCAACTAGAGGTCTCACGTATTGCTGAGGGGAATGCAAAATGGAACACTTTGGAAAACAGCTATAAAGCTAGTCTAACCCTTACAATTTGACCCAGGAAATTCCACTCCTAGATATTTATTTTTAAAAATTGTTTACAAAAAAGACTTTGCCCAAATGTTCACGGCGACATTATTCGCGTCACGTTGTTCCCCCATGTTGTTGATATATGCAACAACATGGGAGAATCTCAAAAATATTTGTATGATTTTTTTTATAGGAGGTCCTATTGACAACAATGGAAGCCATGGTGACAGAAATCGTGTCACTTGTTGCCTTGGACTGACTTACAGTGGAGGTTGACTTACAGCAAGGTTGGTGAGAACTTCCCGTGGGACAGAAATGGTCTAAATCTGGAAAGGGGGTTGGCCACATGAATATGTACACTGCTCAAAACTCGTCAAATTGCCCACCTGAAATCTGTGCATTTTATTGTATGTAAATTTATTTTAATAAAGTTGATTTTAAAAAAGAAAAAACAATAATGACAAGACTTCCCTCATCACTTTATTTATTTATTTATTTATTTATTTATTTATTTTAATTTTTTTTTTTTTTTTTGCGGTATGTGGGCCTCTCACTGTTGTGGCCTCTCCCGTTGCGGAGCACAGGCTCCGGACGCACAGGCTTAACAGCCATGGCTCACGGGCCCAGCCGCTCCGCGGCATGTGGGATCTTCCCAGACCGGGGCACGAACCCGCGTCCTCTGCATCGGCAGGCGTACTCTCAACCACTGCGCCACCAGGGAAGCCCCCCTCATCACTTTAGATTATGCTCAGTTGGAAAGGGCTGGGCCCAAGGTGTTGAGGGCTCAATGACATATCTCTTTAAGACCAAGCATGTGGTCCTTTCTCACTGGGTGCACCCAGGCCATCAAACAGTCAGGTTTATGTCTGTGTGTTACTCAAGCCCCAAGAAAACCAGTTAATGCAGATAGAGAGAAGAGAACGGAGGACTCTGCGCTGACCACAAGGCGTGGCCCCTCCCTCAGTGCTGATTCCTCCCCTTCCGATGCCTGGGGAGGGGGAGGGTATGGCACCTGTGACCCTGCCACTTCATTCAGGGAGCCTGGATATCTCAGTGCACCCCTGAAACGTGCCTTCAAAATGAAGCAGCTTGGGCTTCCCTGGTGGCGCAGTGGTTGAGAGTCCGCCTGCCGATGCAGGGGACGCGGGTTCGTGCCCCAGTCCGGGAGGATACCGCATGCCGCGGAGCGGCTGGGCCCGTGAGCCATGGCCGCTGAGCCTGTGCGTCCGGAGCCTGTGCTCCACAACGGGAGAGGCCACAACAGTGAGAGGCCCACATACCGCAAAAAAAAAAAAAAAAAAAAAAAATGAAGCAACTCATTCATTCCCTACCACAAAGGGTGCTTTAGCAGAGCTGCCAGGAGAAAGAAGCATGGCATCCCCTCTGTTTGGGGCCCTGACAGGTTCCTACAGGCCAGCAGCAGGGCCCACAGAGGCGAAGAGCACTGGCTCGGAGGTCAAACAGGCCTGGCTGCAAGTCCTGGCTTCTCTCCCTTATTGGCTGTGTGACCTTGAGCAAGTTCCTTAACCTCTCTGTGCCTCAGTTATCTCAGCTCCATCACGAGTACAGTCAAAGGGCCTGCCTCTCAAGGTAGTTGTTAGAAGTAAATGAGACAGTAGAGGTAAAGGCCTTAGAACTAACTTGGTAAGTGTCTGGTACAACTCATAAAAGTTAGCTATTATTATTCTATGAAAACAAGGATAAAGAAGTCAGAGGTTCAGACAGAGATGGCGGGAAAGGAGGAGTAAGAGATAGGGAGAAATTGAATTAGAGAAAAAGATCAAGGTGACAGTGAAATGAAGGTATGGGAGAAAGAGGTGGAAACAAGAATGAACTCAAATTACACTTCTCTGCCTACAGCTTGCCCAAGCGTGCCCCACAATCTGCTGAGCATAATTTGGACTTGGTTATTTAAAGGGCTCCGGGATAATACACTGGGAAGACAGGTCTGCACTGTAACTCACACAATTTATCACACAGGGAAGAGCCACTAATCTTTTTAGGAAACAAGGTATTCACAGTTATTTAAAGCTAATATTTATGCATCATCACACATTGTGAACACAGCCCAATCTCCATCCACACGGCCAAGATCTGGGAAGGTCTTTAGCGGCAACGTTCCATATTTTAAGCACCTTATAGAAGTCTCACCCTGTAGTCTGAACCGGTTCTGTTACTAAGTGCATCCACACACCAGATCTATTCATGCACACCGCTAATTAAAAGAGCAGACTTTCCTGAGGTGGGTGAATGCTGAGCCGCATTGAGCGGATACAGTCTTAAGTGAATTTCTTACAGGCCAAAGTCACAATGTTGCTCTGCTAAGCGTAATCAATTAGTCAAACTCAGAACCTTCAGAACATGCATAAATATAGTCCGGGCACAGTCCAGCTGGTCCACTAGAAAAATCTACACTTTACAAGGTGCTGAGGACAGAAGCGTGGGTACAGCAGTGTGGGCGACCCCCCAGCAATAACTCGAAAATCCCTGGCCCTACCCATCCCATTAAGGACCCGATCTCATCCACAATGGGCCAGAAGGTCAGGTATAAACTGTCAGTACATTTTTCTGTGTGGTCACCTTCCAGCCACTGCCCAGGCTGCCTCCATGTCCCCTTAGAAGGCCCTTTCCTTGTCTCTCTCCCTCTTCGCTTTTCTCCCCCTCTCCACTGAGGGACTCAGCTGTGTTTCCTCTCTGGAAACCAGGACCTCTAAACCTGCAGAACCCAGAGCTGCACAGACAGGAAGCACAAATTCCCTAAGGGGGCTCATGGGAGTGATGGTAGATGGACACCCATATTACCACCTTGCTTCCCAGGTACGTGGATTTTTTTATCTGTGGAGTAAATATAATCGTATATGAGGACAAAACATCCAATAATCATCTTTTTTTTTTTTTTTTTTTTTTTTTGCAGTACGCAGGCCTCTCACTGTTGTGACCTCTCCCGTTGTGTAGCACAGGCTCTGGACACGCAGGCTCAGCAGCCATGGCTCACGGGCCCAGCCGCTCCGCGGCGTGTGGGATCTTCCCGGACCGGGGAACGAGCCCGTGTCCCCTGCATCGGCAGGCAGACTCTCAACCACTGCACCACCGGGGAAGCCTCCAATAAAGATTTTTAAGTCAAAATGTATTTCTCATCCTGGAGGATGGTTGGAGCCCCATTCTCATAAGTTATCACCTCTGAACTGATGCCTTAGCTGTGCCTTTTATAAGCTATTCCAACACTCTATTAGGCTAGCAGTTTCTGGATGGGACAGTACACGGCATGGCCAGTGGATACCATCAGCATGAACCTAATCCCACACTTCCTTTGCTGTATAGTGTGCCTTCTGGTAGTGACCAGCATTGCCTGAAGCTCTGCCTTTTGGGAAGCTGTTCCCTCATCACTGTCTTTCAAGGTCATCCATCCCTGAGAGGGACTGTAGTGTGGCTGCCATCAGCTTTCAGCCTGCACCCCCTTGCAGAGCCAACCTGTCCATGAGCCGGTCTCAGGTTCTTTATCCTCCATCAGCTGGTCACAGGGGATCCCTATACAGCCAGAGGAGCAAACTGAGGGGGAGGTACTGATACAACCGTGGAGGATGCCGTGTGGGTCTGCACTACCTTCTCATGCTAATTACTTGTGTCCTCTGGTCCCGTTTGGACTTGATCCCAGTGTACCATTTCCAATTTGTGATGGTTTCTTTCTGGGTGTGGCTAGCTTTCTGAACTCGTGAGTCTAACAGATGAGCTCACGAGGGGCAGCTCTGGCCACTTGGCTGCCTGGTGCCCCGTGGTCAGCTGCTTCCTCTTTAACTGTGCGCATAGCACAATCAATGGTTTTTCAAATGGAATGTGATTCTCCTGGGCAGATGGCATGGCCTTGACCCAGAACGCTAGGGGGCACTTGTGATTCTTTCACTGGAGCTTTTCACAGATTCCACATGGCATGGTTTCGAGCACTCTAATACCACTGGGTCTACTAGGTTTTATAGCCCAAAGGGCAGGGCTGCTTGCAGTGGAGCCAGGACCTGCAGTAGAGTCCTTCCTTGATCTAGGTTCCATTTAAATCTGACAGCCTTTTGTGCCACCTGGTATATGGGTCAGAGCAGTATTCCCAGGTGCAGGCTTTTCTGCCTACTGAACCCCAAGAGCCCACCAGACATTGTGCTTCGTTTTTCATCAAGGGAGATGCAAGATGTGATCATTTCTCCCTTATTTTGGATAGACTGTTGTGACATTACCCTGACCATGGAACCCCTGAATTTTAACTGATGCGGCCGTCTCCCAAATCTTCATAGGGTTTATCTCCCAACCTCTGGAACACATATGTCTTAGCAAGGCCACAAACATGCTAGATACATCTTGCTCATTTGGCCCAGTTAGCTTGTTCTCGATATGATGTATCAATGCGATATTGTGCTGTGATATTCTGCCCCACATGGAGCACATTACTTTGGACCGTATTATAACACAGGGCAGGAAAGTTAACATCTCCCTGGGGTAAAACTATAAATTATACTGTTGTCTGTTCCATGTGAATGCAAACTATTTCTGATCATTTCCAATAGGGATTAGAAAAAAGAACAAATTTGCCAAACCAATGCTGCCCACCATGAACTTGAGGCCATGGTAACCTGCATCATAGAAAAAAGACTGCATCTGGCATGGCCGCTGTGGTCAGGGTCACTACATGGTTGACTCTGTGGTTGTCACTGACATTTTTCAAGATCCATCTGGTTTTAACAGGGACTACGCTGGTGAACTGGATAGGGATAGGATGCAAACTACCACCCTTGCAACATTCTTTAGATTTTTAACAGTGGAACTAATTTTAACTATATTCTTCTCCCCAGAATAATGCTGTTTTCCCCACTATAATAGCTTGTAGTCTGTAGTCCTAGGGCCCACCATGGGAGCTGTGCCAGATACCAAGTCCGTCTATTCTGATTATACATTCATGTACCAGGCGAATAACCCCTAGGTGTGTGGCCTTTGACCACGACTCCATTTATTACCTAGTCCCATTGTACCCCCATGCATCTAGAAGGGCCATAATAACACTCCAAACAGGATGTAATCTCAGACCCTGAGCCCACTATTCCTTGAAATGTTTGGCTATTTCCCTTTTCCCAGGACTTAGTTACCCAAGTATATGACTACGGTTCTCTTTGGGAAAGGACTGGGGACTCATAACCATGTATATTTACCATAGTGCTGCAGAGTCTTTCTTCCTGGGTGTATTGTCTTCTCTCTTTTTTAAAAAAAAATTTATTTTATTGAAGTATAGTTGATTTATAATGTTGTGTTAGTTTCTGGTGGACAGCAATGTATTGTCTTCTCATCAGTCCAAGGGTATCAGGTTCAAAAAATCGCTCAGGTCCAAAAACTGGGCATGGTATTCTGTCATTTTGTTGGGGTAATTTCTTTCAGTCTCTTGCTCAATCATTCTTGATTTCTTTTGAAATCAAGAAAAACTGAGTAGCGCTGCTGAGTAGTACCCATGCTGGCTGCTCCGAGGGACCGCTTTGTACTATTAACCATCTCCGTATCTCTCTGTGGGGCAGGCCAACCCAGCTGTCCCACCATCATGGGTACTCATCAACATAATCACACCTACCTGACTTCTGGTGGTTAAACAGGGCCACCTGGCCTCTACTGTTTTGAGGGGTCCTACAACCCCATTGCCATTATGAACCTAGTTCTCTAACAGCTGTCCTAAAGTCAGCCCTGGCCAACAGAGATGCCACCACCAAACTCTTTAGTGATGCTTGTGCCTTCCCACCAGCACCTTCCTGGCAGCTTTGAAAACCTGAGCACCTTCTGGGTCTTCCCCTGGAACAAAATTCCCTGGAGGGTTTATCAGCTTTGCATGGTCCACGCATTTAACATTGCTACTTCTCTGAATTTTTTAATCCTTTCTATCACAACTTTCCCTGAAAATTCTGGCCTCTCAACCTCATTTACTCCTGGGGTCTTTGTCAAGGAGAGGCATTTGGGCATGCCTGAGTGGTCCAATATAGAAAGAACTCTCCCTTATGAAACCTACTAATCTGGCTCCCTGAATCCCCCTCAGAATCCAAGCCATGTCACACTCCTCCAACCCCTGTGGTACCTGCTGCCTTAGGCTATGGGTATATAGTCCCTTTCCTTCCTTTATCAAGCCAAGCACATCCCAGCTGGGTTACGTATACCAGCGTTCACAGGAGTGAGTAGCAAGGACCAGAACAGAACCCAGCTCACCTGCATCTCCTGCTCTCTCTATTACATCATTGCTGCCCCAATGCCTGTGCCCTGACTCACTGATTCTAAGCATTTGGCATGCCTCTGCTGGTTCGGAAGGCATCTGTGGTAATCATATTCACATTTAAAGCACTGGTTAATTCTTCAACATCTGTCTTCCACATAAGTATGAAAGGTGCTCCTGGGTACCTCGGAGGACATAGCTGAACCCATTCAAGGAGTTCTCAGACCATAGTTCAGAATATTGCTTTTCAAGGGTTATTCTTCTTCCACCTGCATTTCCAGTTGAAGCATCCCTACTTTGAGGGAGATGCCCTTGTCTCCAAAGTATCACTCAAGTACTTAGGCAGGAGGAAAGAAGTATTGTGTTGAGTAAAGAAATATGGTAGGAAATGTGTTTATGTATAAACTGAACAAAAGTCATAGAAATAAGAATGTGCCAATAGTTCCTTCACCCCGCAAACCTTTACTGAGCACCTACTCTATGCAGGCACCGTGCTAGGCTCTGTAGGGGAGCAGTAGCACCGTGTGAGAGGGTGGGGAAAGCATGGTTGCTAGGTCATATTACTGAGTCTGAATCCTGGCCACAATCAGCTTGACGGCATTTCACAATGTCTGAGCCTCGATGAATTCCTCTTTGCAATGGAGATGAACAAACTGAAGGGGCTGTTGTGAGAAGCCATTAGAACACAGCTATCCAGAAACTTTCCAAGTTGTAAAACGCTTTCTGTAGGCTAATGCAGGCCACTGAAAGAAAGCCCAGGCTGTGGTTCCAAATAAATATCTAGAGGGGAAATAAGACATTGAATAATTAAGGAAAATACAGGTATAAAAATGAGCGAGGACCAAAGAAAGGACAAATAGAATTCTACCTTTGCCAGGAACAAAGGGGGAAGGCTTTATGGCCAAGGAGCCATGAGGGATGATCAGTATTTCTATATTCTAGGAATAGGATATGTGGGGGGGAGGGGCAGGGGCTAAGTTGGGGCTGGTTCATGGACACCATAAAGTTTTGATGTTAGATTGTGAAACAGTCTTTCCCAAACTTCTGTCATTTATATGCCCTCACATTATCTTTGACTAATCCATGTACTCCCTATAATATTACCAACTCAACAGTTTCCTTCAAATTTTTACATCTTACTCACTTTTACTTATAACCTTATCTTTTCAAATTATAGTTTTCTCCAGATATATGCCCAGGAGTGGGATTGCAGAATTATATGTCAGCTCTATTCTTAGATTTTTTAGGAACCTCCATACTGTTTTCCACAGTGGCTGCACCAATTTACATTCCTACCAACAGTGTAAGAGGGCTCCCTTTTCTCCACACCCTCTCCAGCATTTGTTATTTGTTGACTTTTTAATGATGGCCATTCTGACCGGTGTGAGATGGTACCTCATTGTAGTTTTGATTTGAATTTCTCTAATAATTAGTGATGTTGAGCATCTTTTCATGTGCCTGTTGGCCGTCCATATGTCTTCTTTGAAGAAATATCTATTTAGGTCTTCTCCCCATTTTTCAATTGGGTTGTTTGGTTTTTTGTTATTGAGTTGTATGAACTGTTTATATATTTTGGAAATTAAGCCCTTGTCAGTCGCATCATTTGCAAATATTTTCTCCCAGTCGGTAGGTTGACTTTTCTTTTTGTTTATGGTTTCCTTTACCGTGCAAAAGCTTCTAAGTTTGATTAGGTCCCATTTGTTTATTTTTGCTTTTATTTCTATTGCCTTGGGTGACTGACCTAAGAAAACACTGGTACGATTTATGTCAGAGAATGTTTTGCCTAACTCATAGCCTTATCATAAGCAATAATGTGTGCCAATGCACAAGTTGACTCTGTTAGGTAATTGCATTTCTAATACATGTGAAGATTTATTTATGACTATAAAACTGTTCATTTGTGTCCCACCTAAAAATCTGCTGTGTATGACCATGGTAAATGGGCCCACTGGGAAAGGGGACTCACTGTGAAGGGTTTTGTGGAGAAGGATGGTATAGTTAGAATGGCCTCTACAATACAGCTAGAAAGCTATTTCAATTGTTTATGTGTCCCCCTAACCTGGGAACAGAGGAGTGGGAATGGCAGGGAGAAGGTGGACAGACTCAAGGATCAATATGGTTGGAGAATGGATACCAGAGTCAGGTGCCCTGTAGACTATGTGTGACCAGGGAGGAGAAGGAGCCCAAGAGTAGACCAGAGTGTTAAAACCCAGATGCTGAAAACCCTAGAAACTCAGAAAACTCCCTCTATTTTCATGGATTAACTGAAAAGCTGAATTTAACATAAATTAACTCAACTTGAAATTAATGTAAATTCTGGGCCATTTCTTTGGGGAAACAGGAATTAATGAATAGGGTAATTTATATATAAAGGTTCAAAAATATCTGAGGGAAATTGGATTTTGAGACACCATGTGTTTTCACTCACTCATTTAAGGGCATTGCCCCATCAGGAAACCATTTGTGAAATGCATTCAGATATCGCAGATAAATGGTCTTTGAACAGGACAACAAACTACAAAAAAGGAGGTCCAACCAGCCAAGAATATATTAGTAAATACTAAGACTTACCAAGAAAAATAATGGCAAACAAAACAACGTGTTACTGTTGTTGATACCGACTAGGGTTCTTGGCCTTCCCCAACCAACAGAAATTGATAAGAGACCAGACAAGAAATTCAGGCAGGGCCTTATCGCGGCCCCTGCTGCAGCAGGGGGGAGTGAAAACAAGTAACAGTATCCCTTGCTCACTCCCTGAGGGCGGTGAGCTTGTTCCTTATATGGGGTGAGGGTAGGGGTGTATCCAGAGGTCGGGCCAGAGGAGGGGCTTACGTGGTTTGCCCCCCGCCCTTTTGGTGGTGATGAGGGCATGCGCAGTACCCTGCTTTTGCTCCCGGCTCTTCAGAAATGGCAGTTGGGTTTTATTTGTCTTTTTGTATCTTGTTGTCTATAATTTGCCCCAAATGCACTATGCACCCAGTTATTTTTAGTTCCTTATAGTTTCTTTGTATTTTGTTGCTCAGGGAGACGTTTGTTCAGGTGCAAGCACTGCAGCAAAGGGTCCCAGGTCCCAGGTCCCAGCCTGTCTCATTGTCAACTATCAAATGAGAAAGTTTTATCTCATCATTTATTTATTTCATCATTAGGGCCTTCATCAGATATTCCCAGCCCTCTCTCCCTCTAGGACACATGAAGATCTGCATTTCTTGGCTCCATGTGGGTGGGGCCGTGTAACTGGTTTGAGCCAATAAGCTATAAGCAGAGGAGACATTGGTTGCTTGTGAGCCAGCTCACTGAGTGGGAGATGCCCAGAGCTCTCTCTCCATCTGTATCCGTGACCAAGCCACTTTCCAGACGGTGACTGCTCAGTCATCCCAGAGTGAGGACACCTGGAGCACAACCCAGCTGACACAGGGTGGACATGAGCACGAACAAGAAGTAAACTTGGGTGTCACAAATCATTAAGGACTGGGGTTGCTAATAAGCCTACCAACAGATTCAATGATTATACTCAGTGCTGGCAAGGGAGAGATACAACAGAAACAGAATGTAAATTCCTCTAACTCATTTAAAAAATAGTTACCCTCTTTGACTCAATCATTCCACTTATGGGAGTATATCCAAGAATAAAAGGAAAAACATAATATGGGTATAAGCTTTATAGTCAAAGTACAGACTAATGGCCAAAAGCATTGCTTTTGTCAAACTGACATCCATTTCAATTCTGGCATTACCCCTTGACAGCTGTGTAACCTTGGGTGATTTATTTAACTGTCTAAACCTTTGTTTCTTGATCTGTATGATGGGGGAGTTAATATTTCCTTACCTCACAGGGCTACTCAAGAATAAATTATATACTGTATGTAAAAACTTTAACAAGACACCAAGTATACAGTAAGTAACACACATCTGCAGAACCACACAAACACACACACACAAATGTTACTTGGTTCATTACACTAGGGAAAAATTGGATACAACCAAATGAACAACACAAAAGGAAAAATGAAAGATAGTAAGCCCACAAAATAGATATGATACAATCATGAGAAAATGTTTATGTGATAACATTAATTCTAAAAGAATTGATTACACAAATATAATCACAATTATGTATAAATAATGAACAGAAAAAAATCATGAAAGGAAATATATCAAGATCATAATGAGTGTGTTTGGGAAGTGAAATTGGTGGGGTTTTTTCCCCTTTTTTGTTTTCCAAATTTCCTTAATTAAGGCATATGCTTGGACCCGAAAAGCAGACTCCTCTAGTCTTGAATCCCAGCCCCCAACTCATTAGCTGTGTGACACTGGACTAGTTATGTAACCTCTCTGGACAGGGTTCCTTACATGTAAAATGGAAACATATGCTTATCTCATGGTGCTGTTCAAAGTAAGAAATTAAAAGATCCTTTAAAGTTATAAGTATAATGCCTGGAACATAATAAACAGCCAATAACTATTATCTATTTTTATTGAAATTATCATTGGATATTCCTTTTATAATGTTGGAAGGAAAGATATTTTAAAATCTAAGATAAAGCCTTTCATAGCAGAAAATTGCCTGTGACATATATAGTATCCCTTCACTTGGGAAGTTCATGGTCCAGGGCAGATGTAAGGCAATGGACAAGCAGGTCAGGGGCACAGCATAAAGTACAAAGAGATCACTTCCCAGGTTAAGAAAAAAGAGATGGCCCAAATGCTGTCCCAAGAAAGGCACTTGGCTTGGAACTGCTATCTCCCCAAGGTCAGGGCCAGCATGTCAGAAGCATGCAGAGCCCTCTCCCTGACAGCTGCCCCTGCAGCAGCTGGCTTACCCCCATGATGGATGGGAATTACAGCCATTTTCAAGAGACTAACAGAAGGCAGGCCTTGTCCTGAGCTATAACAACAGTAGTAAAGTTCTAAGGAGACCAAAGGGTGCCCACAACCACACACTTCCCCCAGCCATGGCTGCAGTAATTATGACAGTGACAGCTGGGCAGCCCAGGGACATGACTAGAATAGGCCAAGGCATGGGCATATGGTGCTGCTGGTGGGCAAGGCCAGCCCCACCTCCCTCCCCGGCTGCCCAAGTTCAGCCCGCATCCTCACGCCTGACTGTCAAGAGGCCTTGAAAGAGACCACCAGGGCACTGAGGGTGCAGGCACGGGGTGGGGCTGGAGGGGTTGGGCCCACCATGGCTCCACGGTGCCCGGGGCCAGACACACAATTGCCAGCTCGGTCTGAAATGGCAGTGGCATGCTCCAGAACTCACTCCTTCCAAGTGTGTTCTGACTCCTGGGCCCTCCACACTGGGCCATGTTACCAGAACATGCTCTAGTCATCTCTCCAGGGACCTGATCACTAGGCTCCTCCAGTCTGAGAAATGACCCAGAATCATCTGCTCTCGTACCGAATTAATCAATCATCTCTCCTCTCCGACGACCATCCCTTGAATGAACATCTATTTGAGGCCATCCCTAGCACGCACTTTCACAAGTCTCTCTCCCCTCTAAGCTTCTTGCAAAGAGAGGCTGAATCTTCCTCATTTTAAGTTCAATCATTTATGCAATTATTTGTTCAATAAATTGAGTACCTACAATAGGCTGTGAACCATACTAGGTACCAGCCAAGATAGACACAACATCCCGGAACTGAGTGGCCTAAACAAAGACACAACTAGAGAAATAATAAGCAACACCTTGGGTTTAGATCATGGGTAAAGTGCTATGACATGTGGTAGGGAGACCATCAGTTCTTAAGAAAACACAGAAGGCTTCCTGAAGGAAGTGTGAGCAGGTGCTAAGAAGTTAAAAATTAATTGTCTGTGGGGAGAAGGAGATGGTAGAGGAAGAATCAGAGAGCCCGAAAGAATAATGAGGGGCTTTGTAGGACTTTTATCATAGAGGCAAAGGTAAGTCACTTGAAGACTTTAAGCCAGAGAATGAAGCCCAGCAGAACTGGAGTCGGAAAGCAGGGGCTGGGTGTGCCCAGGCTCAGAACAAGGCCTGGAGAACAGTGGCTGCTCTGTTTGTTGACCTAAACTAAGGTAGGTAGAAGCAAATGGGAAGTTGTGCTGGTGGCACCTTCCAGGGTTTTCCTTACCCTGTTACCTGAGATGCACATGTTCAGTCCCACAGGCAACTATCTTGGGCGTCAACTCTCTGGACAGCTTTCAAAGAGAATCCATTTCCGGGCTTCCCTGGTGGCGCAGTGGTTGAGAGTCCGCCTGCCGATGCAGGGGATGCGGGTTCGTGCCCCGGTCCGGGAAGATCCCACATGCTGCGGAGCGGCTGGGCCCGTGAGCCATGGCTGCTGGGCCTGTGCGTCCGGAGTCTGTGCTCCGCAACGGGAGAGGCCACAGCAATGAGAGGCCCACGTACCACCAAAAAAAAAAAAAAAAAAAAAAAAAACCTGCCTCAGAAAACACAACAGATAAATTTGAAAAAAAAAAAAAAAAAAAAAGAGAATCCATTCCCTACAAACATCTCCTTGCACCTTCCTTGCCCTCTGCAGTAGCAACACTCCTTGCAGAGAGGGATTTGTCAGGCTCCATGCCTTCCATCCAGGAGCAGATCACTGGGATGGCAGGTGTGGTAGGTCTGCCAGCCATGGAGGGTAGCACAAATGCTGTGAGGACTCCTGCAGATATGGGGAGCTGGACCAGATTCTCTCCAGAGAGTTTTCTAACTCTAGTCTATGGGTCTGTATTTAATTCCTGATCTATTGGTCACTCAAGCCCTGTGTTTACACAGCTAAATGCCTCTCTTCCTATTGACACAATGCCAATAAGGAGGGATGCATTGGGCTTCTCCACCTTGAAGCACCTCACGTATCCCAGACTGATTAAGCTTCCTGACCGTCTTTAGCCCCTGGCAGCTGCATGGCTCCAGCCATTCTGCCCAGTGAGCCGCACCTCTGTTAATTAAGGACTGCCATAGTGGGCAGATTACATAGCAAATCCTAAATATTTGCCCCAAATCTCAGCTCCCAAATTCCCAAGAGTCTTCTTCTGAAAATTGAAAGATAATTGTTTATCAATGGGGTTTCTATCTTTCTGCTTACAAAATTAGTACCTGCTCATTATAGAAAATGTTGAAACACACACACAAGAAAATAAAAATCACCCATGACCCCTCCATTCAGACATAAACACTGATAACTTCTAAATGCATATTCAGGTTTCTTCTGAGTATGTATGTATATGCTTTAGCTGTAATATCCATTTCACCTAACATACTGGGACTATGTTCATGCTAGTAAATTATTTTCTACGATGTGACTGTTAACCACCACATAATTTTCTACTGTGTAGATGTCCAGTACTTTAACCAATCATCTACTGTATGCAATTTTATGATAACTGTTATAATCAATACTGTAATGGACATCCTGGAAATAAGTCCTTGAAATGGGTTTCATTAGATTTCATTAGAATAAACATATGGATGAGAATAACTTGTCAAAAGAAATTTTCTTTTCAACACTTTGGTTATATATTGTGAAATCACACTTTAGTAATGCATTATTTTATTATTTCACCAACAGAATAATCCCTATACAACTATTTGATATGCCAATTGTCAGTACTATCATTTGAAAGAAACATCATCTACAAATAGATGGAGAGATATACCATGTCCTTGGATTGGAAGAATCAACATTGTGAAAATGACTATACTACTCACAGCAATCTACAGATTCAATGAAATCCCTATCAAACTACCACTGTCATTTCACAGAACTAGAACTAAAAATTTCACAATTTATATGGAAACACAAAAGACCCCGAATAGCCAAAGCAAGCTTGAGAAAGAAAAATGGAGTGGGAGGAATCAGGCTCCCTGACTTCAGACTATACTACAAAGTGACAGTAATCAAGACAGTATGGTACTGGCACAAAAACAGAAATATAGATCAATGGAACAGGATAGAAAGCCCAGAGATAAACCCACGCACACATGGTCACCTTACCTTTGATAAAGGAGGCAAGAATATACAGTGGAGAAAAGACGGCCTCTTCGATAAGTGGTGCTGGGAAAACTGGACAGCTACATGTAAAAGAATGAAATTAGAATACCCCCTAACACCATACACAAGAATAAACTCAAAATGGATTAAAGACCTAAATGTAAGGCCAGACACTATCAAACTCTTAGAGGAAAACATAGGCAGAACACTCTATGACATAAATCACAGCAAGATCCTTTTTGACCCACCTCCTAGAGAAGTGGAAATAAAAACAAAAATTTAAAAATGGGACCTAATGAAACTTCAAAGCTTTTGCACAGCAAAGGAAACCATAAACAAGACAAAAAGAGAACCCTCAGAATGGGAGAAAATATTTCCAAATGAAGCAACTGACAAAGGATTAATCTCCAAAATTTATAAGCAGCTCAATCAGCTCAATATCAAAAAAACAAACAATCCAATCCAGAAATGGGCAGAAGACCTAAATAGACATTTCTCCAAAGAAGATATACAGATTGCCAACAAACACATGAAAGAATGCTCAACATCATTAATCGTTAGAGAAATGCAAATCAAAACTACAGTGAGATATCATCTCACACCCATCAGAATGGCCATCATCAAAAAATCCACAAACAATAAATGCTGGAGAGGGTGTGGAGAAAAGGGAAGCCTCTTGCACTGTTGGTGGGAATGTAAATTGATATAGCCACTATGGAGAATAGTATGGAAGTTCCTTAAAAAACTAAAAATAGAACTATCCTATGACCCAGCAATCCCACTACTGGGCATATACCCGGAGAAAACCATAATTCAAAAAGAATCATGTACCAAAATGTTCATTGCAGCTCTATTTTTAATAGCCAGGACATGGAAGCAACATAAGTGTCCATCAACAGATAAATGGGTAAAGAAGATGTGGCACATATACACAATGGAATATTACTCAGCCATAAAAAAAACAAAATTGAGTTATTTGTAGTGAAGTGGATGGACCTAGAGACTGTCATACAGAGTGAAGTAAGTCAGAAAGAGAAAAATAAATACTGTATGCTAATACATACATATGGAATCTAAAAAAAGTGGTCATGAAGAACGTAGGGGCAAGATGGGAATAAAGACACAGACCTACTAAAGAATGGACTTGAGCATACAGGGAGGAGGAAGGGTAAGCTGGTACAAAGTGAGAGAGTGGCATAGACATATATACACTACCAAGCATAAAATAGACAGCTAGTGGGAAGCAGCCTCATAGTACAGGGAGATCAGCTCGGTGCTTTGTGACCACCTCGAGGGGTGAGATAAGGAGGGTGGGAGGGAGGGAGACGCAAGAGGGAAGAGATATGGGGACATATGTATATGTATAACTGATTCACTTTGTTATAAAGCAGAAAAGAACTCACAATTGTAAAGCAATTATACTCCAATAAAGATGTTAAAAAAGCAAAAAAAAAGAAACATCATCTCCATCATAATCATCTCCACTACCATCATCATTAATATCATCATCATCATCATGTTGCAACGAATTAATACTTATCTAGAACTTTCAATGTTCCTGGCACTGAGCTAAATGCACTGCATATATCATGTCTTTTAATGGTAACTCCTTAATCTAGTGAGGTTGAACTTACATTCATTGGCCACTGTGATCCTTCATTTTTAAATTTCCTGCTATTTTTTTTATTTTGCTTTATAACAAATTTAATCAGTTATACATATACATATGTTCCCATATCCCCTCCCTTTTGCATCTCCCTCCCGCCCTCCCTATCCCACCCCTCCAGGCGGTCACAAAGCACCGAGCTGATCTCCCTGTGCTATGCGGCTGCTCCCCACTAGCTATCTACCTTACGTTTGGTAGTGTATATATGTCCATGCCTCTCTTTCGCTTTGTCACAGCTTACCCTTCCCCCTCCCCATATCCTCAAGTCCATTCTCTAGTAGGTCTGTGTCTCTATTCCTGTTTTACCCCTAAGTTCTTCATTTGGGATTGCATTGAATCTGTAGATTGCTTTTGGTAGTAGAGTCATTTTCACAATGTTGATTCTTCCAATCCAAGAACATGGTACATCTCTCCATCTATTTGTATCATCTTTAATTTCTTTCATCAGTGTCTTATAATTTTCTGCATACAGGTCTTTTGTCTCCTTAGGTAGGTTTATTCCTAGATATTTTATTCTTTTTGTTGCAATGGTAAATGGGAGTGTTTCCTTGATTTCACTTTCAGATTTTTCATCATTAGTATATAGGAATGCCAGAGATTTCTGTGCATTAATTTTGTATCCTGCAACTCTACCAAATTCATTGATTAGCTCTAGTAGTTTTCTGGTAGCATCTTTAGGATTCTCTATGTATAGTATCATGTCATCTGCAAACAGTGACAGCTTTACTTCTTCTTTTCCAATTTGGATTCCTTTTATTTCCTTTTCTTCTCTGATTGCTGTGGCTAAAACTTCCAAAACATGTTGAATAAGAGTGGTGAGAGTGGGCAACCTTGTCTTGTTCCTGATCTTAGTGGAAATGGTTTCAGGTTTTCACCATTGAGGACGATGCTGGCTGTGGGTTTGTCATATATGGCCTTTATTATGTTGAGGAAAGTTCCCTCTATGCCTACTTTCTGCAGGGTTTTTATCATAAATGGGTGTTGAATTTTGTCGAAAGCTTTCTCTGCATCTATTGAGATGATCATATGGTTTTTCTCCTTCAATTTGTTAATATGGTATATCACGTTGATTGATTTGCGTATATTGAAGAATCCTTGCATTCCTGGGATAAACCCCACTTGATCATGGTGTATGATCCTTTTAATGTGCTGTTGGATTCTGTTTGCTAGTATTTTGTTGAGGATTTTTGCATCTATGTTCATCAGTGATATTGGCCTGTAGTTTTCTTTCTTTGTGACATCCTTGTCTGGTTTTGGTATCAAGGTGATGGTGGCCTCATAGAATGAGTTTGGGAGTGTTCCTCCCTCTGCTATATTTTGGAAGAGTTTGAGAAGGATAGGTGTTAGCTCTTCTCTAAATAGCTCTTCTCTTCATAGAATTCGCCTGTGAAGCCATCTGGTCCTGGGCTTTTGTTTGTTGGAAGATTTTTTATCACAGTTTCAATTTCAGTGCTTGTGATTGGTCTGTTCATATTTTCTATTTCTTCCTGATTCAGTCTTGGCAGGTTGTGCATTTCTAAGAATTTGTCCATTTCTTCCAGGTTGTCCATTTTATTGGCATAGAGTTGCTTGTAGTAATCTCTCATGATCCTTTGTATTTCTGCAGTGTCAATTGTTCCTTCTCCTTTTCCATTTCTAATTCTATTGATTTGAGTCTTCTCCCTTTTTTTCTTGATGAGTCTTTTCTTGATGGTTTATCAATTTTGTTTATCTTCTCAAAGAACCAGCTTTTAGTTTTATTGATCTTTGCTATCGATTCCTTCATTTCTTTTTCATTTATTTCTGATCTGATTTTTATGATTTCTTTCCTTCTGCTAACTTTGGGATGTTTTTGTTCTTCTTTCTCTAACTGCTTTAGGTGCAAGGTTAGGTTGTTTATTCGACATGTTTCCTGTTTCTTAAGGTGGGATTGTATTGCTATAAACTTCCCTCTTAGAACTGCTTTTGCTGCATCCCATAGGTTTTGGGTTGTCGTGTCTCCATTGTCATTTGTTTCTAGGTATTTTTTAATTTCCTCTTTGATTTCTTCAGTGATCAGTTGGTTATTAAGTAGTGTATTGTTTAGCCTCCATGTGTTTGTATTTTTTACAGATCTTTTCCTGTCATTGATGTCTAGTCTCATAGCATTGTGGTCGGAAAAGATACTTGATACAATTTCAATTTTCTTAAATTTACCAAGGCTTGATTTGTGACCCAAGATATGATCTATCCTGGAGAATGTTCCATGAGCACTTGAGAAAAATGTGTATTCTGTTGTTTTTGGATGGAATGTCCTATAAATATCAATTAAGTCCATCTTGTTTAATGTATCATTTAAAGCTTGTGTTTCCTTATTTATTTTCATTTTGGATGATCTGTCCATTGGTGAAAGTGGGGTGTTAAAGTCCCCTACTATGAATGTGTTACTGTCGATTTCCCCTTTTAGGCTGTTAGTATTTGCCTTATGTATTGAGGTGCTCCTATGTTGGGTGCATAAATATTTACAATTGTTATATCTTCTTCTTGGATCGATCCCTTGATCATTATGTAGTGTCCTTCTTTGTCTCTTCTAGTAGTCTTTATTTTAAAGTCTATTTTGTCTGATATGAGAATTGCTACTCCAGCTTTCTTCTGGTTTCCATTTGCATGGAATATCTTTTTCCATCCCCTTACTTTCAGTCTGTATGTGTCTCTAGGTCTGAAGTGGG
This sequence comes from Mesoplodon mirus, assembly GCF_964341445.2. Lineage (NCBI taxonomy): Eukaryota > Metazoa > Chordata > Mammalia > Artiodactyla > Ziphiidae > Mesoplodon > Mesoplodon mirus. The sequence goes on from NC_138995.1 coordinate 46,795,897, forward strand.
TCTCTTGTAGACAGCATATATATGGGTCTTGTTTTTGTATCCATTCAGCCAATCTGTGTCTTTTGGTGGGAGCATTTAGTCCATTTACATTTAAGGTAATTATCGATATGTATGTTCCTATTCCCATTTTCTTAATTGTTTTGGGTTCGTTATTGTAGGTCTTTTCCTTCTGTTGTGTTTCTTGCCTAGAGAAGTTCCTTTAGCATTTGTTGTAAAGCTGGTTTGGTGGTGCTGAACTCTCTCAGCTTTTGCTTGTCTGTAAACGTTTTAATTTCTCCATCAAATTTGAATGAGATCCTTGCTGGGTAGAGTAATCTTGGTTGCAGATTTTTCTCCTTCATCACTTTAATTATGTCCTGCCACTCCCTTCTGGCTTGTAGAGTTTCTGCTGAGAGATCAGCTGTTATCCTGATGGGGATTCCCTTGTGTGTTATTTGTTGTTTTTGCCTTGCTGCTTTTAATATGATTTCTTTGTGTTTAATTTTTGACAGTTTGATTAATATGTGTCTTGGCGTATTTCTCCTTGGATTTATTCTGTATGGGACTCTCTGTGCCTCCTGGACTTGATTAACTATTTCCTTTCCCATATTAGGGAAGTTTTCAACTATAATCTCTTCAAATATTTTCTCAGTCCCTTTCTTTTTCTCTTCTTCTTCTGGAACCCCTATAATTCGAATGTTGGTGCGTTTAATGTTGTCCCAGAGGTCTCTGAGACTGTCCTCTGTTCTTTTCATTCTTTTTTCTTTATTTTGCTCTGCAGCAATTATTTCCACTATTTTATCTTCCACCTCACTTATCCGTTCTTCTGCCTCAGTTATTCTGCTATTGATCCCATCTAGAGTATTTTTTATTTCATTTATTGTGTTTTTAATCGATGCTTGATTCATCTTTAGTTCTTCTAGGTCCTTGTTAACTGTTTCTTGCATTTTGTCTATTCTATTTCCAAGATTTTGGATCTTGGAAATAGAATCTTGGATCATCTTTACCATCATTATTCTGAATTCTTTTTCAGGTAGACTGCCTATTACCTCTTCATTTGTTAGGTCTGGTGGGTTTTTATCTTGCTCCTTCTCCTGCTGTGTGTTTTTCTGTCTTCTCATTTTGCTTATGTTACTGTGTTTGGGGTCTCCTTTTTGCAGGCTGCAGGTTCGTAGTTCCCGTTGTTTTTGGTGTCTGTCCCCAGAGGCTAAGGTTGGTTTAGTGGGTTGTGTAGGCTTCCTGGTGGAGGGGACTAGTGCATGTATTCTGGTGGATGAGGCTGGATCTTGTCTTTCTGGTGGGCAGGTCCACGTCTGGTGGTGTGTTTTGGGGTGTCTGTGGACTTTTTATGATTTTAGGCCACCTCTCTGCTAATGGGTGGTGTTGTGTTCCTGTCTTGCTAGTTGTTTGGCATAGAGTGTCCAGCACTCTAGCTTGCTGGTCGTTGAGTGAAGCTGGGTGCTGGTGTTGAGATGGAGATCTCTGGAAGATTTTTGCCGTTTGATATTATGTGGAGCTGGGAGGTCTCTTGTGGACCAGTGTCCTGAAGTTGGCTCTCGCACCTCAGAGGCACAGCACTGACTCCGGGCTCCTCAATTTGGGATCATTTGTTGTCTATTAATGTATTCCACAGATGCAGGGTACATCAAGTTGATTGTGGAGCTTAAATCCGCTGCTTCTTAGGCTGCTGGGAGAGGTTTCCCTTTCTCTTCTTTGTTCTCACAGCTCCTGGGTCTCAGCTTTGGATTTGGCCCCGCCTCTGCGTGTAGGTCGCTGGAGGGCGTCTGTTCTTCGCTCAGACAGGACAGGGTTAAAGGAGCAGCCTCTTTGGGGACTCTGGCTCACTCAGGCCGGGCGGGAGGGAGGGGCACGGAGTGCGGGGCGAGCCTGCAGCGGCAGAGGTCGGCGTGACGTTGCACCAGCCCGAGGCACGCCGTGCGTTCTCCCAGGGAAGCCGCCCCTGGATCCCGGGACTCCGGCAGTGGTGGGCTGCACAGGCTCCCGGAAGGGCGGTGTGGACAGTGACCTGCGCTTGCACACAGGCTTTTTGGCAGCGGCAGCAGCAGCCCCAGCGTCCCACGCCCGTCACTGGGCTCCGCGCTTTCAGCCGCGACTCACACCCGTCTGTGGAACCCCTTTAAGCAGCGCTCTTAATCCTCTCTCCTCGCGAACCAGGAAACCAAGAGGGAAGAAAAAGTCTCTTGCCTCTTCAGCAGCTCCAGAGTTTTCCCGGACTCCTTCCCGGCTAGCTGTGGCACATTAGCCCCCTTCAGGCTGAGTTCTCGCCGCCAGCCCCAGTCCTCTCCCTGCGCTCTGACCGAAGCCCGAACCTCAGCTTCTAGCGCCGCCCGCCCCGGCGGGCGAGCAGACAAGTCTCTCGGGCTGGTGAGTGCCTCTCGGCACCGATCCTCTGTGCGGGAATCTCTCCACTTTGCCCTACCCAAGTATGTGGGGAGTTTCTTGCCTTTTGGGAGGTCTGGGGTCTTCTGCCAGCGTTCAGTAGGTGTTCTGTAGGAGTTGTTCCACGTGTAGCTGTCTCCTGCTAATTTTCTTTGTACATTTTCTCTTATATATTTGTCATTTAATTATTGATTTGTAAGTACTCATATAATAATGATACTAAATGCTTTTGTTGCAAAAAATTTTCCTCCAGATTGTGGTCTAATATTTAGTTTTGTTTATGATCATTTAGATATAAAGAATTTTGTCACTTTGTAGTAGTCAAATCCATCAGTCTTTTATTTTATGGACTATGCCTTTATATATACTCTTAGAAAGTACTTGCACACCATTGACATCAAATAAATATTCATGTATTTTCTTAAAATCTTTCTATGGTTTCAGATTTCATATTTAAATATTTGCTCAATCTGAAATTTTTTTAGTTCCTGTTGTGCTGCAAAGATCTTTTATTTTTTCACGTGGTAAGCAAATTGACCCAATTTGACTTACTGAATTCTTCATCTTTTCCCCAGTGATTTGAAATGTCATGTTTATCTTATATGAAATTCATATTTATATGGGCCTGCTTCTGTTTTTTGTACTGTTTCATTGATTTATCTGTCTATCCCTACAATTAAACCAGAATTTTGAATATACAGGAGCACCCCCTTATCCACAGTTTTGCTTTCCGCGGTTTCAGTTACCTGCGGTCAACTGTGGTCTGAAAATATTAAAGAAAAAAATCCAAAAATGAATAATTCATTAAGTTTTCAATTGCATGTTGTTCCAAGTAGCGTGATGAAATCTGTCTTTCTCCATCCTGCCCAGGATGTGAATCATCCCTTTGTCCGGCATATCCCTCCCAACCAACTGTCACTTAGTAGCCAGCTCCATTATCAGATCAACCATGTTGGTATCGCGGTGTTTGTGTTCAAGTAACCCTTATTTTACTTAATAATGGCGCAAGAGTGGTGGTGTTGGCAATTCAGATACTCCAGAGAGAAGCCATAAAGTGCTTCCCTTAAGTGAAAAGGTGGACGTTCTCAACTTAATAAGGAAAGAAAAAAAAGTTTGCTGAAAAAAGATTTTTTTCTTTCTTTTTTTTTCTTTCTTATGAAAAAAAAAGATTCATAGGATCTACAGTGAGTACAAATCTATCATGAAATTGCGAAGGAGGAAAAAGGAATTCATGCTAGTTTTGCTGTCACATCTCAAACCTCAAAAGTTATGGCCACAGTGCATGATAAGTGCTTAGTTAAGATGGAAAAGGCATTTAATTTTTTAAAATAAATTTACTTATTTTTTATCTATTTATTTATTTTTGGTTGCATGGGGTCTTTGTTGCTGTGTGTGGGCTCTCTCTAGTCGCAGCAAGCGGGGGCTACTCTTCGTTGCCATGTGCGGGCTTCTCATTGTCGTGGCTTCTCTTGTTGTAGAGCACAGGCTCTAGGCACATGGGCTTCAGTAGTTGTGGCACACAGGCTCAGTAGTTTGGCTCACGGGCTCTAGAGTGCAGGCTCAGTAGTTGTGGCTCACGGGCTTAGTTGCTCTGCAGCATGTGGGATCTTCCCTGACCAGGGATCGAAACCATGTCCCCTGCATTAGCAGGTGGATTCTTAACCACTGTACCACCAGGGACACCCAAGGCATTTAAATTTGTACAAGATATTTTGAGAGAGAAAGAGACCACATTCACATAACTCATTTACAGTATATTATTATAACTGTTCTATTTTATTGGTTATTGTTAAGAACCTCTTACTGTGCCTAATCTATAACTTAAACTTTATCATAGGTATGTAGGTATAGGGAAAAACATAGTATATTTACAGTTTGGTACTATCAGTGATTTCAGGCATGGGCTGGGAGTCTTGGGACATATTCTCACGGGTAAGTGGGGGCCACTGTATACAAAGTTACAAGTACGTCATTGCATGTTGCTTACTCAAGTCTTTCAAGTCCCTCCTCATCCTTCTATATTTTTCAAAATGTTCTTGGCATTCTGAAGTTCCAGATGAATTTCATAATAATTTTATAAAGCACTACCCACTCCAAAGTTCCACAGGTATTTTGATTTGGATTCCATTAAACTTCTAGGTACTATAGAGATAATTGATAACTTTATATTTCTTTTTAATTTTAATTCAATAGCATGACACAATTTTCCATTTTCAGTCCTTATTCTTTTTTCATCACATTTCTACACATTTCTTGTGAACTTTTTCTTAGACATTTATGTTTGGGTTGCTATTGTGAATGGTATTTTTTACTATCATTATATCACTGGTATGTAGAAAAACTATAACTTTTATTTATGTGTTTACTTTGACCAAACTTTGTTCTGAATTCACTAAACAGTGTAGTAATTTTTCAGTGTATTCCCTTGGCTTCTCCAGCTACATAATTCTATCACCCATAAATGACAATAACTGTGTCATCTATTTTCAAACAGTCATCCCTCTTATTTTTTATTCTTGTTTTATTCAATTGGCCATAATTTAAAGAATTGTGTTAAATATGGCAGAGATTGTGAGACTTCTTATTTAAATAGAAATTCCTCTAGTTCTTCAATCTAAAATGTGATTCAGCTGTTGTTTTGGAAGTGAAAGCATCTTTCTTGATAAAGAAGGTTTAATTTCTATTATACTGATAGATACTAGTTTTGGATTTTGTTTCTTGGGAATGGGTGTCGAATTTTATTATAAATTATTTCAATAGGAAGTGTATGTAAATTTTCTCTTTTGCTATATTAAAATACTTAATTATCCTTGAATCTCTTAATGGGAAAAAACTTATTTAATCAGACAATACTATTAATTTACTCTGCTGACAAATTTTTTCATCATATTTTATTTAATATTTTCATATTATACTCAAAAGTGAGTTACCCTTTTCTGAAGTGTCTTTGCCCAGCTGTGGTATTAGAGTTACCATAGCTTCTTAAAATAAACTGTGTAGTATTTTTAGGGGTTACTATGCTCTAAAACTGTTTATGTAAAAAATACACTTCTGATAAAAGCTTCTTGTGTTTGCTGTTTGTTGGAAGTAAAGTTTTGATAATTTTTAAACATTTCTATTTTATTCATTTGTGCAAGAGTCCTATAGTCTTGGATTTTTTTGTAATGAAGAATTGATTACTCTCATCTTATATTCTCCATATTCTCTGTGCTGTACAATGTACCCTTATAGCTTATTTTATACATAATAGTACCTCTTAATCCCCTACCCCTATATTGCCCCTCCTCCCTTTCCCTCTCCCCACTGGTAACCACTAACTTGTTCTCTATATCTGTGAGTCTATTTCTTTTTTGTTATATTCAGTAGTTTGTTGTATTTTTTAGATTTCACATGTAAACGATATAATTGCAGTATTTGTCTTTCTCTGTCTGACTTATTTCACTTAGTATAATGCCTTCCAAGTCCATCCATGTTGTTGCAAATGGTAAATTTGCATTCTTTTTTATGGCTGAGTAGTATTCCATATATTCCATGTATATATGTGTGTGTATATGTGTGTATATGTGTGTGTGTGTGTGTGTGTGTGTGTATAGATAGATAGATAGATAGATAGACAGATAGATAGACAGATAGATAGATATAGGGTTGGCCAAAAAGTTCATTTGGGTCTTTCCATAAGATGTTATGGTATATATATATATATAAAACCATATGTTTTGATATATATATCACATCTTCTTTATGCATTCATCTCTTGATGGACACTTAGTTTGCTTCCATATCTTGGCAATTGTAAATAATGCTTCTATGAACATTGGGATGATTGTATCTTTTCAAATAAAATGAACATACTACTGAAGGCAAACTACAGATTCAATGCAATCCCTATCAAAATACCAATGGCATTTTTCACAGAACTAGAACAAATAATTTAAAAATTTGTATGGAAATACAAAAGACCCCAAACAGCTAAAATAATCTGGAGAAAGAACAGAGCTGGAGGAATCACACCCCCGACTTCAGACTATACTGCAAAGCTACAGTAATCAAAACAGTATAATACATGTACAAAAACAGACATATAGATCAATGGAACAGAATAGAGAACCCAGAAATTAACCCACATACTTATGGTCAATTAACCTATGACAAAGGAGGCAAGAATATACAATGGAGAAAAGACAGTCTCTTCAATAAGTGGTGCTGGGAAAACTGGACGGCTACATGTAAAAGAATGAAACTGGAACATTCTCTAACACCATACACAAAAATAAACTCAAAATGGATTAAAGACCTAAATGTAGTACTGAAAACCATAGAAATTCTAGAGGAAAACACAGGCAGAACACTCTTTAACATAAATCATAGCAATATTTTTTTGAATCTGGAAATAAAAGCAAAAATAAAAGCATTTATTAGTAATTAAGTGCAGTACCTGAGAAATATGAAACTGCCAATTGTACTTAAAATGAAATGTGTGGATAAATAAAATGTGTTAATATATGTTAACATTTTTAGGTCTGCTGAGTGACACAGAATGTTACATGAGCTACAGCTATTGCACAAGGATTTTTATATACTCAGCTCATTTATAAACTTGGACCTCATATTCAATTTCATTGGTCTCATTTTGTATTTATGGAAATAGTCCCACACCATTTTGATAGTTGTTGCTTAATAATATAAAAGATATGTCAATATAATACATTTACTTCCCTCCCCACTGACCCCCATTTGTCTTTATTCAAAGTTTTGGTTTTATCCTTCCACTTTTATTTTTCCAACTAAACTTTAAATTAATTTGCCAATTTCAAAAAGGAAGTAAGGAGGGGAGAGATGGGGAAGGAAGGAATTATATCAGAGTCTTAACTGGCATTGTTTTAATGGTAAAAGTAATTTAGCAGAACAGCCTTCCCTGCCCTCCTTAACTAATGTCGGCATCTCCATCTTTCACGTTCTTCCCCCTGGTTTTCTTTGTGGTCTCTATCAATACCTGACATTCCATTATGCACTGGTTGGGTTTTATATGCTATTGTCCAACTCCCCAGCTGAAATATATGCTCCATGAAGGCAGGGACTCTCTCCTGAGCATCACTGTAATTTTAGTGCCAGCCATGAGGTGTGTACTCAACAAATATTTCTTAATCAGGTGATTGATGCTCATAGTTTTGAGTTGATTCTCTTCGGTTTTTCAAGAATATAAACATATCATCTGCAAATAGTGATGTATACACCTTTTCTTTTTTGACTTTTATCTCATGTCATTTTCCTATCTAATTATACTGCCTAACAATTTCATAATCATACTAAATAACAGCAACAATTGAGCACATACTTATCACGTTACTGATTTTAAAGAGCTTTTTTAGTATCTCACCTGGTGCTAGCTGTCACTTGAGATAGACATTTGTTAATCGTATTAAGGAAGAATACTTCTTTACCTATTTTACTGAGAAAATGCAGTAGAAGCATTTAAATTTTTTTAAATGTTAAGTAATAGTAGTGATAGAATACACCCTTGCCTTGTTACTCATTTTGTTGTAAATGTTTTGATTGTTTTGCCATTAAGCACAATGTCAGCTATTGTTTTTAACACGTGTATTTATTTTGCCTGTGTTAACAAGAATACTCTTTATTTCATAGATGTTCCTTGAAGGTTGAAAAGAAAGGGGAGTGCCTGGGCTTACAACTGTTTGAGGTGTTTCTTTACCAAAGTTTTAAATTTATACCACAATTACTTGCCTATTTATCTTTAGTTTTTCATCAAGGTCAATCTTCATGTTGGGTTGGCCAAAAAGTTCGTTTGGGGTTTTCTTTCATCAGTAAGATGTTACAAAAAACCCTGAATGAACTTTTTGGTCAATCCAATATTTCCCTGTAAAATTATCAATTTCATCCATGTTGTCATCTAGTTTTTAATATCAGAATTTTACACAGTAGTCTCTTCTAAGTCTTTCAAGTCTCTGTTTGAGATTCTTTTCCTTTCTCCTTGTTAATATTGTGCTTTAATTTTTTTTCTTATTTAGCCTTGCTAGAATTTTAGCTATTTTACTATATTTTAATCTAGCTCTTAGTCAATTATTTTTCTGGTTCCTAATTCATCAAATTTCAGCTTTTATTATTGTTAATGTTGTTTTCTATTTTGCTTGGCTTTAATTTGTTGCTTTTTAATCAACTTTTTGAGTTGAATCCTTAATTAGCTTATTTTCCTTTTTGTTTTCCTGATTCTTAAAAGGTAAACAATATGAATTTTTTTCTCAGTGCAGGACTAAAAGGAAGATATACTGTAATTGCAGTTTTGATTTTATCTTCAGCCCAAGGGTTTTGTTTTGCTTTGTTTCTGAAGACAAGTATCATTGTTTTAAATTCTAAATGGTTAGGTACAGAGGGCATTTTTCTATTGCTATCTGATACTATTTTTTTATTTTTATTTTTATTTTTATTTTTTGCTGTGGGCCATTTTTTAGTCTTTATTTAATTTGTTACAATATTGCTTCTGTTTTTTATGTTTCAGTTTTTTGGCCCCGAGGCATGTGGGATCTTAGGTCCCTGACCAGGGATTGAACCCGCACCCCCTGCATTGGAAGGCGAAGTTTTAACCACTGGACTGCCAGGGAAGTCTCTGATACTATTTTTTAAATGGTCAAAGAATGTAACTTGTAGTATATCTACTTTTTAAAATCTACTGACATTTTGATGGCCAAGTTTGTGTTCAATGATAAGAGAATACATTCCCCTGCAGAGGTCAAGGCTTTTGGTGTGGATTTCAAAGTTCAGACCGAACACCTCTTTGGTTTGCTTGGTGGCTCAAGGACTAAGAAATGTGCATTCATTAGGCTCCATCATCACAGTTGTGCTTTTGTTCATTTCCCCCTATTCCTTTGTATAATTTAGTACTTTTTAATTTTGTGCATAACCATCCATGACAGTTACTCATTGTTTTGAATTGTGACTTACATCACTCTGGGACTCTTTACACCCATTTTCTAAACCTTTTATTTATTATGAATTTATTGTTTAGAGGAATTTTAGGTTTACATCAAAATTGAGGGGAATATACAGAGATTTCCCATATGCCCCCTGCCTCCACACATGCATTATCAACATCTCCCACCAAAGTTGTACATTTGTTACAGTTGAAAACCCTACACTGACACATAATAATCACCCAAACCCCATAGCTTACATTATGGTTTACTCTTTATGTTGTACATTCAATGGGTTTGGACAAATGTATAACAACATGTATCCATTATTATGGTATCACATAGAATATTTTCACTGCCCTAAAAATCATCTGTGCTCCTCCTATTCATCCCTCTCCTCCCCAACCCCTGCCAGTCACTGATCTTCTTAATCTCTCCATAGTTTTCCTTTTCCAGAATGTCACATAGTTGGAATAGTGCAGTATATAGCCTTTTCAGGTTGGCTTCTTTCACTTAGTAATATGCATTTAAGTTTCATCTATATCTTTTCATGGCTTGATAGCTTGTTTCTTTTTAGCAGTTTCTTAATATTCCATTGTCTGCATGTACAACAGTTTATCCATTCACCTACTGAAGGTCATGTTGGTTGTTTCCAATGTTTAGCAATTGTAAATAAAGCTGCTATAAACATCTATGTTCAGCTTTTTGTGTAGACATAAGTCTTTAACCCCCTTGGGTAAATTCCAAGGAGTGCAATTGCTGGATTATATGGTAGTATAATAATATGTTTAGTTTTGTAAGAAACCATGAGTTGTCTTCCAAAGTGGCTGTACTTTGCATTCCCAACAGCAGTAAATGAGGGTTCCTGTTGCTCCATATTCTCGTTAGCATTTGGTGTGGTCTGAGTTCCAAGGAGTGCAATTCCAAGTAGTAAATTCCAAGGTAAATTCCAAGGAGGGCAATTGCTGGATTTTATGGTAGTATACTAATATGTTTAGTTTTGTAAGAAGCCACAAATTGTCTTCCAAAGTGGCTGTACTTTGCATTCCCAACAGCAGTAAATGAGGATTCCTGTTGCTCCATAGTCTCCTTAGCATTTGGTGTGGTCGGAGTTCCATTTTGGCTCTTCTAATAGATGTGTCCCACTTATTTTTAAAATCTTTATGTAACAGTCTTTTGTATAGTGCTGTCTGTGACCGGCATCTTACACATATTAAGCCATTTAATCCCCTCAACTATCTATGAGGTAGATATTATCCCCATTATACAAATAAGGAACTAAGGCACAGAGATTGAATAGCATGTCCTAAGCCACACAGAGAGTAAATCCAGAAGTGCTCTTCAACCCAGATTCCAGAGTCTCTTTTGTTAAATTATTTTTCATTGAGATATAATTCACCCAACATAAAATTTGCCACTTCAAAGTATACAATTCAGTGAGTTTTAATATATTCACAGCATTGTACAACCATCACCACTATCTAATTCCAGAACATTTCCATTGCTTAAAAAAAAAAAACCTGTACCCACCAGCAGTAAGTCCTAACCCCCACTCCCAACGTTCCCCTTATCTGTCTCTATGTATTTGCCTGTCCTGGACATTTCATATAAATAGAATCATACAATATGTATCCAGCTTCTTTCACTTAGCATGCTTTATGGTTCATCCATGCTATAGCATGTATCAGTATTTCATTCATTTTTATGGCTGAATAATATTTCATTGTATGGATATACCATATTTTATTTTTCCATTATCAGTTAATGGGCATTTGGGTTGTTTCTATTGTAGGGCTATTATGAACAATACTTCTATGAACTTTTGTTTTTATGCGAACATATGTTTTCAAATTTCTTGAGTATATACTTTGGAGTAAAATTGCTGGGTCATATGGTAAGTCTATGTTTAACCTTTTGAGGAACCGACAAACTGTTTTCCACAGCAGCTGCAATATTTTATATTCCCACTAGCAATATATGAGACAGAATATGTGTTCTTAAGGGCTGTGCTTTATTACCAATCAGCATTAAACATTAATTTAACACATTCAGATATCATCCTTATTCTCTTCCCCATATTTTTTCATTTCATTACTGTTGGTTTTTTGATTGGTTACCTTTAGAAATTTAAATAATATACTAAAAGTTCTACTTCTGTTTTATCAATGTTTGATGTTGTGTCTTGAGTCCCCACTTTGAAAAGTCAAGACATCATGGCGTAACTCTTCTTTCTACATCTTCTTCCCCCCCTCCACCCACACACATACCTCCACAACCTGCCTTCAGTTAGCTACTTTGTAACTTTACATTGTCAAGGAAGGTGATGTTTCGACTTTCATCCTGCAGTCTGTCAAGCCTTCCATACTTTGTCCTTAGGCTGACCCTAAAACCTGAAAAATACTGATCAGTATTATTGTTATATAACTATTCTGTGCTGGTCATGGAATATGCTAAAATTCCATTTCCTTCTCGGAACATCAATATCATGACTCCTGGGCCATTCAGAGAAGAATATGCCTAGCATTAAAGTCAAATGGAGTCTCATTAATTTGCATCAGTTGTTTAAATAATAGAGCAATTTATTTCACATCATATACAAGACATTCTTACAAAGTTTCATTGATCTATATGTCTGTTTTGGTGCCAATACCAAACTGTTTTGATTACTGTAGCTTTGTAGTATTGTCTGAAGTCTGGAAGGGTTATGCCTCTGATATCACTTATACGTGGAATCTAAAAAAATAATACAAATGAATCTATACACAAAACAGAAACAGATCCACAGACAGAAAACAAACTTATGGCTACCAAAGGGGGAAAATGGGGAGGGGAGGGAAATTAGGAGTATGGGATTAACAGATACAAACTATTATACATAAAATAGAAAAGCAACAAGGATTTAGCATATAACATAGGGAAGTATATTCAATAACTTGTAATAACCTATGTTGGAAAATAATCTGAAATAATCCAAAAATATATATATATTTTTGAATCACTTTGTTGCATACCTGAAGCTAACACAATACTGTAAATCAACTGTACTTCAATATTTTTTTTAAAAATCCAAAAACAAAAATAACTTTTGTGCTTCAAAGGGCACAATTATGAAAATGAAAAAGCAAGGCACAGATGGGAGAAACATTTGCAAAACAGTATCTGAGAAAGGACTTGTATCCAAAATATATAAAGAAACTATACAATGTGATTAAAAAAATAAAAATGAGCAAAAGACTTGATAGCTATTTCACAAAAGAAGATGTACAGGTGGCAAATAAGCATGTGAAAAGATGCTCAGTATTATTCGCCTTTAGGGAAATGTTAACTGAAACTACAGTGAGACACAATTATACACCTATTAGAATGACTTTAAAAAGTACCAAGTGCTGCCAAGAATGTAAAGCAACTGGAATTCTTGTGCATTGCTGATGGAGGTACAAAATGGTACAGCCACTTTGGAAAATAGGCTGGCAGTTTCTCTGAAAGTTAAACATACTCTCACTGTATGATGCAGCTATTCTGCTCCTAGGTATTTACTCAAGAGAAATAAAACCATTAATTCACACAAAACCTAATACACAAATGTTCAGAGAAGCTCTATTCTTAAAATTCAAAAGCTGGAAACAACCTGAATGGCCCCATCTGGTGAGCAGATAAGCACAGGATGCTACATACAATGGAATACTATACAGCAATAAAAAGGAAGGCACTGCTCACAATATTAGATAAACAATATCGATGAGTCTCAAAAACTTTATGCCAAAGGAAAGAAGCCACAAAAGACTATATATTGCATGATTCTCTATCCATGAAATTCTAGCAAAGGAAAAGGAGAGGAGGAAAGGGGAGTGGCTGCAAAGGGACAGGAGAGAGTTTTTTGGAGTGACAGAAAAGTTCTGAATCATGATGGTGCATATATCAAATTTATCAATTACAAGATAAAATATGGAAACTTGGATTATATGTACATTTATTTCAGTAAAGCTAATTTTCTAAAAGGGTGCTTAGCCAATAAACTTTCTTAAGCCCTTCAACCAACCTCCACTTTCAAGTGATGGTTCAACTGAGTATGGAATTTCAGGTCAAATTGTTTTTTCTCCTGCAAACATTGAAGGCATTATCTTCTATAATCCAGTGTTGCTTATCCTATGAGGTGACGTTTTCTTCTTTCTTTAAAATTTTATGATAATGATATTAACAAACCCTTACTGAGAGTTTACAGTGTTCCAAGTCCTGTTCTATGTACAATATTCCCAGTGTCTTGAAATTTCTCAGTGATAAATCTAGTTACAATGTCTTTTTCATTACTGTTTTGAGTACTCAGAGAACTTTTTCAATATAAAGACCACTATCCTTTAGGGGGAAGTTTCTTCTCTTGTTTCCTGTCCTATTTTTTTTTTTTTTGTCTCAGCATCTTCTATTCTTTGCTATTAGTACTTCCAATAATAAGGATTAGACCTCTTGAGGATTGATCCTTTATTTCTTCTATCTCTTATTTTATACTTTCTTCTCTTTCCAGAATTTTTATTGCTTCTTTTATTTTACAATCATGTTTTTAATCTCTAAGATATTTCTTGTTTTCTGAGTGATCCTTTTCCCTAAGCTACTGTTCTTGTTCTTTGAATGTAACATCTTGAATGTTGCTGAATGTGTTTTTAGAGTATTATTTTTTGTCCTGCTTTTTATTTTGGTCTTCCTCTTTTATCAGCTACACACACACACACACACATACACACACACACAGGGATCCTTGGTTGTCTATTCATATATAAGGATAGGATAGTTGGGTAAGTTTCCTCTGGCGTTGAATTAGCAAGACAAGTTCCTCCTTGCCTCACTGCGGAGTGATTTCTGACTGGGAGTTGAGAAGCAGGAAATGGCAGGGCAATTTGTGTGTCTGGCATTGGATTAGGTGAGGAGGGTGTTAGAGAGAAGACCATAATGCTTACCAAAATGAGAAGAGTTTAGTTAGTCCCAGACATTATTATTCAAAGAAGACTTAGCATTTCCCAGATCATACATTCCTTTTATTTGTTTGTTGTTGATTGGTATAAAGCCATCCTTCAACCCTCCCCTAGAAATAAATTCCAGCAACCTGAACTCAGCTCAGCATGTAGAAGTGGGGGAGGACTCATGTTATGAACCAGTTCCCTATGCTGTGCACTGACTTCCAATTACACCCCTGTTTCTAGACCAACTTCCATCTGCTGTCCTCTGACTGACAGTCTATACTGAACCAGGGATCCCTAAGGCCACCTAGCCCCCACCTCCTCCACAACCCTCTTGTTTCATCTTCTGGTCTTCGCTGTTCTCCAATTATGTCATCCACAAGCCTACTCCTATCCACTCATGATCATTCAGAATGTGTTTTCCTCCTGGTTGAAGACCTGCTCCCTACTGCCTGCTCCCTTTTATTCTTTCTATAGGAGTTTTTTGTTTGTTTGTTTGTCATTTGTTTGTTTGTACCTCTATCTGTTCATCACCACAGGATCTTAGAAAGCACGTAGTGTAACCAGCTATGTACCTCCTCTTCACCCTTCATCTTTTGCTCATCGCAACCACTCCTGCTAATGGAATCCACTGCCATAGCCCTGTATTAGGTCGCTAGGATGAAACTTTTTTTTTTTTTGACCATGCCACGTGGCATGCAGGATCTTAGTTCCTGACCAGGGATCGAACCCATGCCCCCTGCAGTGGAAGCATGGAGCCCTAACCACTGGATACCAGGGAATTCCCTGGGATGAAACATTCTTAAATGTTCTATGATCATTTTAAAGACACTAAAACCATTTGTGTATTTTTCACAAGCTCTACACATTTATCAAGTAAATCAAGTTTAATTGTATAATAGCAAAGATGAATTATATAATAATATTTTTCTATATCCTTAGTTAATACGCTTCTTGACTTGTCAAAGACTGGATGGTTTGTGTAAATCTTTCACTATAATTTTGGTTTTATTGACTATAATAACAACTTTAAAATTGCTTTATATATTTAGATGTTGTTATTCGGGGCACCAAAGTTCATGACTACTGTAGCTTCACAATAAAGTGAACCTTTTATCAAGGTAAGATAACTATATTCTATTCAATTATTTTATCTTACATTTTACTTTTTCTGGTTCTAATACTGTCAATGCAGCTCTCTTTTGGTTTATATATTATTAACATATCCCTGCTAATACCTTTATTCTTATATGTTCTCTAAAAATTTACCTTTGTTTCTCCTAAGTGGAAAAAACTTTAATTTCAATTTATTTTTTGATCCATGAAGGAGTTCAATCCCATTCATCCGCTCAACAAATATTTATTGAGCAACTACCATGTATTAGATCTAATATTCAGAAGTGAACAGAACAAGCACAATTCAAGCTACTATAAATTTTTTGCATCTTATTTTCTCTAACTATTTAGATATACAAACTGTTTTCTTCTTTGTTTACTCTACAAGTCATTACCTTTGAATTTAAAGAAGGGAAATAAGGAAGATAGAAATGCAGTATTCATTCAATATTTTTTTAAAAATACTCTTAGTAAACTAGGAATAGATGTTTTTTAACCTGATGAAGAATACTGACTGAAAACATGCCTACAAGTGGTGATAGGTTGAAAGCTTCTCCTCTAAGATCAGGAACAAGACAAATGTATTCACTCTCACCACACCCATTCAACATAGTACTAGCCAGAGCAATTAGGTAAGAAAAAAATAAAGACATTCAAATCAGAAAGGAAAAGTAAAATTGTTTCTATTTGCAGATGATATGATCTTTTTTTTAATTTTTATTTATTTTTTATTTGTTTATTTTTGGCTGCATTGGGTCTTTGTTGCTGCATGCGGGCTTCCTCTAGTTGCAGCGAATGGGAGCTACTCTTTGTTGCAGAGCATGGGCTTCTCATTGTGGTGGCTTCTCTTGTTGTGAAGCACAGGCTCCAGGCATGTGGGATTCAGTAGTTGTGGCCTGCAGGCTCTAGAGAGCAGGTTCAGTAGTTGTGGCGCACGGGCTTGGTTGCTCTGCGGCATGTGGGATCTTCCCGGACCAGGGCTCGAACCCATGTCTCCTGCATTGACAGACAGATTCTTAACCACTGCACCACCAGGGAAGCCGGATATGATCTTATATATAGAAAATTCTAGACTCTACCAAAAAAACTGTTAGAACTAATCAACAAATTCAGTACAGTTGTAGGATATAAAATCAGCATAAAAATGAGTTGCATTTCTATACACTATCTGAAAAAGAAATAAAGAAAAATACCATTTATAATAGCATCAAAATTTTTTAATATTTAGGAACATATTTAACCAAGGAAGTGAAAGATCTGTACACCAAAAATAACAAGACATTGATGAAAGGAATGGAAGAAACAAATAAATGGAAAGATACCCTGTGTTCATCAATTGTAAGAGTTAATATTGTTAAAATATCTATACTACCCAAAGCCATCTATAGATTCAATGCAATTCCTATTAAAATTCAAATAGCATTTTTTATTAGCTTCTGCTTTATAACAAAGTGAATCAGTTATACATATACATCTGTTCCCATATCTCTTCCCTCTTGCGTCTCCCTCCCTCCCACCCTCCCTATCCCACCCCTCCAGGTGGTCACAAAGCACCGAGCTGATCTCTCTGTGCTAAGCGGCTGCTTCTCACTATCTATCTACCTTACGTTTGGTAGTGTATATATGTCCATGCATTTTTTAAATTCTAATATTTATATGGATCCACAGAAGACCCCAAATAGCCAAAGCAATCCTAATAAAGAACAAAGCTAGAGGCATCACAATTCCAACTTTCAAACTTTATAACTTTATTACAGAGTTATAGTAACCAAAACAGTATGGTACTGGCAAAAAAAAAAAAAAGACACATAGGCCAATGCAACAGAATCAAGAGCCCAGAAATAAACTCATGCTTATACAGTCAACTAATATTTGACAAGGGAGCCAACATGATGTGATAGGGAAAGATAGTCTCTTCAATAAATGGTATTTGGATAACTGCATATGCATGTGCAAAAGAATGAAATTGGACCCCTATGTTGCACCACTCACAAAAATTAACTTGAAATGGATTAAAGAGTTAAATATAAGACCTAAAACTGGAAAGCTAATAGAATAAAACATCAGGGAAAATCTCCTTGAAATTGATTTTGGCAACAATTTTCTTTGATATGACACCAAAAGCACAAGCAACAAAAACACAAACACGTGGGACTACATCAAACCAAAAAGCTTCTTCACCACCACAGAAACCAAAAATCAACAAAAAGAAAAGGCAACATACAGAATGGAAGAGAATATTTTCAAACCACCTATCTGATAAGTGCTTAATATAAAAAATATATAAGGAACTCATACAACTCCGTGACAAAAGAATCCCAAACAATGCAATTAAAAAATGGGCAGAGGACTTGAATATACCTTTTACCAAAGAAGACATACAAATGGCCAACAGGTACATGAAAATATGCTCAACATCACTAGTCATGAGGGAAATTTAAATCAAAACCACAAATATATACATACATACATATAAACATGCCTATAGTAAATATATATTTGATGATTAAAACTGAGAATTTTTCTCCTTGAGATCATAAATAAAACAAGGATGTCCAATTTTACCACTTCTACCCAACATTTTACTGTAAGTTCTAGCTAGTGCAATAAAGCAAGAAAAATAAATAGAAGACAGCTAGGTTATAAAGGAAAAAAAATACCATTATTTTCTGATGACATGATTGTGTAAAAAGAATATCCAAAAGAATCTATAGACAATTAGAATTAATAGAGAACTTAGCAAAGGTGCTGGAGATCAGGAAATAGAAAAAAAAAACAATTTTATTTCTGTATACCAGCAACAAACAGAGAAAATAAAAATTTAAAAATCATTAACATTGGGCTTCCCTAGTGGTGCAGTGGTTGAGAGTCTGCCTGCCAATGCAGGGGACACAGGTTTGAGCCCTGGTCTGGGAGGATCCCACATGCCGCGGAGCAACTGGCCCCATGAGCCACAATTACTGCGTGTCTGGAGCCTGTGCTCCACAACAACAGAGGCCGCGATAGTGAGAGGTCCGTGCACTGCGATGAGGAGTGGACCCCACTTGCCGCAACTAGAGAAAGCCCTCGCACAGAAAGGAAGACCCAACACAGCCATAAATAAATAAATAAATAAAAGTTTTTTAAAAATCATTAACATTTACATTAGCATCAAAGGGCAACAAATATCTAGAAATACATCTAACAGAAAATGCACAAGATGTCTCCACTGAAAACTACACAATGTTATTGAGAGAAACTAAAGAAGTTCTAAATAAATGGAAGACTTGATTTGTAAAATCACAAATCTTCCCAAATGTTCTATAAATTTGCTATAATACCAATCAAAATCCAAGTGTGATTCTGAGTGTGTGTAATTTTATAAGCTGATTCTTAAATTCTTATGAAAAGTCAAATAGCCAAGGCAATTGGAAAGAAAAGTAAAGCTGAAGGACTCACACTACCAGCTATGAAAACTCACTATAAAGCTATAATCAGTAAGACTGTGTGATCTTGATGTAAGGAAAGTCCAAAAAAACCTTAATGGAATAGAATAAAGAGTCTAGAAACCACACAATGTTTAGTCATTTAATTTATGAAAAGTTGACTCTGTAGTGCAGTCTTTTCAATAAATGATGTTACGTGGATTGAATATCCATGAGAAAAAGTACTTCTTCACTGCTATCTCACACCACACACAAAAATCAATTCCCCGATGCACTGCAGCTCTAAATGTAAAATGTTAAACAATAGAACTTTAAGAGGAAAACATCTTGTAGATGTGTGAAGTATACAAAGATTCTTAAATAGGACACAAAAAAAGAGAGTAAAAAGGCCAACCACAGCATTGTAGAAGAAAAATACACACACACACAATCTCCAGAAAAAATTCTCTTATCAAAATATGTACATAGGGCTTCCCTGGTGGCGCAGTGGTTGAGAGTCTGCCTGCCGATGCAGGGGACACGGGTTCGTGCCCCGATCCCGGAAGATCCCACATGCCGCGGAGCGGCTGGGCCCGCGAGCCATGGCCGCGGAGCCTGTGTGTCCGGAGCCTGTGCTCCGCAACGGGAGAGGCCACAGCAGTGAGAGGCCCGCGTACAGCAAAAAAAAAAAAAAAAAAAAAAAAAATATGTACATAGAATTCCTACAAATTAATAAGAAAAATATTTTTTAAATAGAAACATAGGTCAAAGACATGAACAGATACTTCACAAAAGAAAATCTCAAAATGGCCAATAAGCACGCGAAAATGTGTCAAGTTAGTTATCAAGGAAATGTAAACTAAAATTACAGTTCAGTGCACTAACCATTCCGAACAGCTAAAATGAAAAAGATAGAAAATACCAATAGATATAGAACAACTGGAACTCTCATGCACTTCTCTTGGTGCTGTACAAACTATTTGGAAAACTGTCAGTATCTACTAAACCTGAACATGTGTGTTTCTTTGACACAGATACCCACTCCTAAGTCCATACTCACCCAAAATGCATACATATTTTTAACAAAAACCATGTGCTATAATATCCATGGTCGTGCCATTCATATTAGTCAAAACCTAGAAACTCCTTAACTGCCATCAATGGTAAAACTGATAAGTAAATTGTGATGCAGTCACATACTGAAATGCTACATAGTAAAGAAAATGGATGATCTACAACAACTCTTTCTGAATAAATATCAGAAACATAATTTTAAGATGTAGAAGTCAGAAGAAAGAATGCATACTATATGACTCAATTTATGTAAGTAAAAGCCCAGTGATTACCCTTGGGGGTGTGACAGTAACTGGAAGGGAGCAAGAGTTATCCTCTGGGGTCTAGCCATGGTCTTCATATTGATGTTGGTGGTTGTTACACCAAATTTTCAGTTTGTGAAAATTCACTAAGCTGAACGTAAAACGACTTTCTGTGTGTATGTTATACTTCAATGAAGTTAAACATAAAACAACAACAAAGGCAACTTAACCACCTTTATTTTTATAATTGTTGGTACCTTTTTGTTAAATGAGGATATTAATATTGTTTCCCTATACTCTTTCTAGTTTTATTAATACAATTAGAAATATTTAGGCCCAAACTATTGTTGTAGTTTTTAGCAATTGTTAAACTTTATGTTTTGAGCATTAATTGCATTTTGCTTTATAGTTTCCATTATAATTTACCACAACTGTATAGACTTAATTAGAAATAAATGAAATAGAGACTAAAAAGACAATAGAAAAGATCATTGAAACTACATGCTTGTTCTTCGAAAAGATAAACAAAAGTGACAAGGCTTTAGTTAGACTCACCAAGAAGAAAAAGAGAGGACTCAAATAAGTAAAGCCAGAAACGAAAGAGGAGATGTTACACCTGATACCACAGGAATACAAAGGATCATAAGAGACTGCTATGAACAGTTGTACACTAACAAATTGGACAACCCAGAAGAAATGGACAAATTCCTAGAAACATACACTGAACCAAGACTTAATCGTAATGAAATAGAAAATTGGACCAGATTGATTACTAGACAGGAGATTGAATTAGTAATCAAAAACCTCCCAACAAACAAAAGTCTAGGACCAAATGGCTTCACTAGTGAATTCTTCTCAAATTCTTCCAAAAAATATATGAGGGAACTCTTCCAAACTCATTTTATGAGGCTAGCATTACCATGATTAAAAGAAAAAAAAACAGGCAAGGACTCCACAAAAAAGAAAATTACAGGCCAATATCCCTGACAAACGTAGATGCAAAAAAATCCTCAACAAATTATTGGCAAGCCAAATTCAACAACACATTAAAAGGATCATGCACCACGATCAAGTGGAATTTATTTCCAGGGATGCAAGGATTGTTCAACATCCACAAATCAGTCAGTTTGAGTATTTTTTAAATGAAGGGCACATGGGTGGTATACTTTTTAAGTACTTTTTTCATGTTTCAAAATTGACAAACTTGCCTCAGGAATGAGAGATTGAGAGAATGTAGAATTGCATTTTCAATTCAAAATATCTTTCATTATTATAAAGGCAGTATACGTACAGTGTAGAAAATTAGAAAATATAGATAAGTAAAAGAAAACAAAAATCATCATTTTTTCACTGTTAACAGCTTAGACTATGTCTTCACAGATCTTTTTCTATACACATACATGGATATGTATGTTTATCAAAGTAAAATCATCCTGTGCACATGGTTTTATAACATGCTTTTATTCTGTAAATGTGTCCACCTTTTCATAGCATTAAATTATAATGTCATCTAGTGTCCAGGCTGCACTCAAATTTCCCTGATTGTCCTTTACGGATGGATTGCCTCAACTAAATGCAATCCAGGTGGTTATTCCCTTAAATTACTTCTAATCTAGAAGAAGCCTCTTTTCTGAGGGTGGGTGGTTGAATGGATTGGGACAAATGCCATATCTTCTGGATTTGTCTGCTCACCTTCTTAGGTATCATTATTGAGGCACTGTCTTTCTCCAAATCTCTGTGAGCATATCTGTTGAGCTCCTGTCATTTGGTGTTACAAAAGAAAATTCAGATAGCAATTTGATTCCCCACCTGCCTTCCTACTGC
Source organism: Mesoplodon mirus (assembly GCF_964341445.2). NCBI lineage: Eukaryota > Metazoa > Chordata > Mammalia > Artiodactyla > Ziphiidae > Mesoplodon > Mesoplodon mirus. Next base: position 46,817,811 of record NC_138995.1, read on the forward strand.
TTTCTAACTTATTTTGTCTAACCCTGAAGTTTAAAAAATGTCATGAGGTGCTATCTCCATGGGACTCTATTCAGTTAATTATGACCAGTATTCAGTGAATGCTTTCATCTAAAAGGTAAAGTTTTTATTGAGCTCAAAGACTTTCTTTCTTTCTTCCTTTCTTCCTTCCTTCCTTCCTTCCTTCCTTCCTTTCTTTCTTTCTTTCTTTCTTTCTTTCTTTCTTTCTTTCTTTCTTCCTTTCTTTCATCTTGTATGTGTGTGTATCTCTATGCCATTTCCTGCTGGAACTGTTAGCATATGTAATTTGACTCTCCTGGACTTAACCCCTGAATGTGTCTCTTTATTGGTCCTCTCAATCATGTTCAGCTCTTTATTCCTTTCATAGGAAACTGTCTTCTCACTCTTGGATTTGGGAATAAAGATGAGGATGGGATTCTCAGTCTTAGCACACTACGAGAAGCACAGGTATTATCAACCCCATCCAGCATGCACTGATCTATTCCCCTCGGCCAGGTTCTGTTCTACATGCTCTACAAGGATCACCTCAATGGATCTTCACTCAAGCCTATTAGGATGGGATCATGATTAATTCCATTTCACAGATGATGAAACTGAGATACCAAGTAGATTAGCAACTTGCCCAACCACATGGATAATCAGTAGTCAGACTGGAATCTAATTCCAGTCTCCTTCTCCCGGGCTGTCTGTGCTGCTAGGAACCTGGAAGGACACCAGGCTTCTAGCCTCTCAGCCCCATGGCATCCCCTCCCCTAGTGGGACCCTACTAAATCTCCTTCCAGGTAAGTTGCTCATTTGCACGCAGCCATCTGTGGACAGGTCTTCCCTTTGGTCTGGTGCTTTTTGCTCTATATTTCATAGAAATTTTCTCAAAATGTTGTAATATGAATGGCTGCCTTCCCTAGTTTCCAGTATGAACACAGATTTTTTCCTATATTTACATTCCTTTGCCTATTTGAAAGGAAACCTCGTGCTAAATACACACTTGGAGGGTTTTTTGGTTTTTATCTTCCCTATCAAAATGTGAGCTCCAATTATTTCATCTCCCTGACCAAAAGCCTTCTGGGACTACCCCACTCATACTGAACAGCATGAAACCCATTAACTTAGAAACCAATCCCTCTACAAACAAGCCCAGCCTGACTTTCCAATCACAGTACCTATCACTCTTGACCCTCTTCATTTTTGGAAGAAGTCAACCTATATCTGCACTCTCCCTGCCCTGGCCTCGCACCTTGGCACCATACTGCCTTCTCCATCCTTTCCCTCGTCCCATCCCTGCTCCTTCCTCAGATGCTGCACAGGCATTTTGCCTCTTCATCTTCCCCCGTGACCTCCTCTCATTCAGGGTCCCAGCAGCAAGCAGATGGTATGCTCTGTGAGGATTCTCCAGGGAGCGTTTACCTACAAAGGGGCCCATTACAAGGTGAGAAGTGCCTGTAGGAGAACCTCAAGGGATGTTGTAGGAACCAGTGTCTGGACCTAAAGGAAGGAGAGAAGGAGAGGTCCCTGGGGCCTAGAAAGAGAATCCTGCATTGTCTTGAGAAGAGCAGAGACCTACAGGCAACCACAGAGGGAGGAACCCAGCAGATTAAATACTCTGACCTCAGACTCCCCTCCAGTCTCCTGCCAGGGCTCCCCTCTGTCAGAACCCAACCAGAATCCAAATGACTTAGGACCCCTTGATATAATGTATGCATATCTGCCTTCTGGGGCTGAGACCAGAGTAGAGAGGAAGAGGGAATGTGCATGGGCATATGGAGAGTCAGCTGCAGACTCTGTGATTTCCATTACTTAGAGTCTGTCCTTACCTACCAGCTCATGGGGGTGGGCACCTTCACTCGGCATCTCTGTACCCATGTCTAATGGCAGTTACTGTGCAGCCTGGGCTCAGTGAACTCGTGTGAGTGAGGGAGCAGTAGTGACACAACCCATCCAATTGTTTTGTTATCCTAGAAGTGGGAAAGTTTGGCCTGGGTCATCTTCATTCCCCTCTTAGTCACCAATAACATTGATCAAGGGGTGCCGGTGGGCCACAAACAGATGTTTTTCAACATGTGCTCTAGTGCTGGGGCTGGTGTCATCTGCACTGCATTCTGAGTGGGCTATCCAGCCCAGACTCCAGCATCCTTACCTCGCACCAGCGAACACCAGCAACCAGCAGCTGACTTGCGTTATTCTCTTGTTCATTTGTTGATGCCTCTGTTCATTTATCTGTTAAGCATTCATTAAGCACCTACAGTGTATAGCAAGGGTTTCAAACTTATGTGCCTATAGGGGCCAGGCAGAGAAAGTAAGCAAAAGCAGCAGCCCTGGTTTAACGAAATAGAGAGCAGTGCCCCTTTAAAGAGGGTGGCTCCCCCCTTTCTGCAGAAATGCACACCCCATATTGCTTTATCTTCCTCTCCCTTTCTTTTTATTTTCACAAAGAAGACAGATTTCCAGCTTGATCTGAAGTCTTTTTTTTAATTTATTTTTTATTTTATATTGGGGGTATAGTTGATTTACAATGTTGCATTAGTTTCAGGTGTACAGCAAAGTGATTCAGTTATACATATACATATACCCATTCTTTTAATCTGAAGTCTTTTTAAATGCCATCTATCAATTTTGTTTGTTTTCTGATCGTTTCCCTGTAGGCACCAGTTTATACCCTCTGATGTTCAGGGAACCAGAGACCAGATACCATGATACATGGAAGGACCCTACTCCCCACAAGTAACTCTAAGACAATGTGGGAAAAAAGTGTCTAAAGAGAGGTAGAGAGAACACATCATGGGAAAAATTCTTCACGCTGCTGGTGACAAATCTCCCCATGACCAACCCACCCATGCAGCCTTGGCTCAATTGTGTCCCAACTTGGAAACCCGACTTTGGAAACACAACATGTGAGGCTTTGTGATTTTGATTAGAATGACATCACTATGGGACAGCCACATTCTTTCCCAAGACCAAAAATTCCCTCTCAACAAAGGGTGAAAGAAAACCATTGTTTACTTATGCTCCATTCTTCTTAATTTCTGATATTCTTTTAGACTACTGCCAAGTCCAAATGAAAAGTTGTTCTGATGTAATAACTATAGACTTTGATCTGAACTCACCAAAGCCATTGTGAAGAATTTCAGAGCAGAACCACTTGCGTAACAAGTCATCAAATGAATGTGAGCCTTGACTTTTTTTTAAACTTTACCAGGAAGTTGGTCTTAAGAGTGAAAATGAGCTTTTCCTGAGAAGTAAACACTTGTCACAAACACTTAAAATGACATTTTCTCTAACTTTTTTTCCTTATAAGGAGCATGGATTTCACACCTGGGAGTGGATGCATTACTGTCTCTGTCCTTTGATCATGGCCTTGGCTTCACACAGATAAACTTGGGACCAACTCCTTGATCTCACTACTCCGGGTCTGTAATTTCGGTAGGTGTTCCACGTTTCCTGGGGCAACACCTAAAATGCCTGCTGCCCTAAACCCCTGACTGGCCTGGGATGGTTGCATAACTTGTCACACCCACTGGATCACTTGTAGATTGAAAGGGCCATCGTTTGACAGGAAAACAAGCATTAGCCTTGACTGTCCTGGGCCAGTTGTGCTATAAGGCCATCCTACCTGAAGAAAAGTGGAAGGCTCAGTATGATGGAGACCTCTCCACACAGGATCAGTATGCAGGAAAAAGGGCAGGAAATGATTAGTCATGGGTGGGCTGGCAGTGGCCTCAGGTACCCCCACTCCAGAGAAAGCAGAATAATTGCAAAGTCATGGAGACTGGGCCTGGGATCCCAATATGTGTGGGAACCCTCTTCAGACTGCTGACACCCTTCTCTCCCTATAGTTTCCCTACGGGTTACCTGAAACCCACTTGTACAGCAATATTTAAGGTCTCTGTCTCTCTGTCTCTCTGTCTCTCTCTCACATGTGCTTTTTTTTTTTTTTTTTTTTTTTTGCGGTACGCAGGCCTCTCACTGCTGTGGCCTCTCCCGTTGCGGAGCACAGGCTCCGGACGCGCCGGCTCAGCAGCCATGGCTCACGGGCCTAGCTGCTCCACGGCATGTGGGATCTTCCCGGACCGGGGCACGAATCCATGTCCCCTGCATCGGCAGGCGGACTCTCAACCACTGCACCACCAGGGAAGCCCCTCACATGTGCTTTGACACTAACACGATGAATTATATCTAGTATCTAGTATCTAGATCTAGTATCTAGTCTTTCCAGAAGTTTCCATGTCAACTAATGATCTGGGCAAGGAGACGGCTGGGGAATTCTTAACCAGCTAAGAAAATGACAGCTCACCATATGGGCCACGCTCCTGAGGCCCCTGGCTGGGAATGCCTGGCCACATTTGGCATATTTCCTTTTGATTCTCAGTGTCTACAGTGTTCAGATATGGATAAAATAGTAATATTATTATTCACATCATAATAGATGCTAAGAATATTGGCTACCATGCATTAAGCACCGTTCTGGACAAGCGTCATACTAGGCGTCTATACTTATAATACTGTCCAATCCTTATAATCCTATAAAGAAGACATATTTATCTCTATTCTACAGATGAGGACACTGAGGCTCAGAGAGGTGAACTGTCTTGCACACAGCCAGGCTCAGCGTTGGTGTTGACGTCCCCCAAAATCTGCTGAAAAGTGATACATCCCAAGCCATATCTTTGCCTTAAAAAAATTAAGTTTGTGTCTTAAGCAGTCTTGCAAATCACTATTACTAATTGTCAAAGTTTATGTAGGAGGCTAGTAAATAGGATTATGTCATTCCCTCCCCAAACACTGGGGAGCAAGGTGGCAAAAATGAGTATACCCTAAAGACAATAGCATTTTTACTCTGCCATCACAGGAGTGGGCTCTTACAAATGTCCCATTTATTCACCAAGACTTTGCTGTCTACTTTATAAGTGTCAAACTAAGAAATACAGCTCAGGAAACAATATTTGGAGCACATTTAATTTGGGATAATAATGAGAATTGTGTCCACTGAATGTTTCAGCATGTTTGCAAGATGCAAGTACCCTGCTCAACCCCTCTGCTGACACTGTGTACCTGAGGGCTAGCCACGTGTTTGGGTCACAACTGCTGAGCCCCCAAAAGGAACGGTTCCCCAGGCACCGGCAGCTGGAAGGAACCAAGTGCCTGTGAGAAGAACCTGGATGAGAATTCTCAGCAAGATGTTCTCTATTTCCTTTCCCTTCCTCTCTCTGAACCAGGGATTCTACGGGGTGAGTGTTTATGGCCGATGCTTTCTACCCAACGTGCGCCCGCAGCTTAGAAATGGACGCAGTGGCTTGCAAGATCAGTGACGACAAACACAGGGCAGAATTGACTGATCCCTGGCGTGAGTCAACGTGGATGTTCCATCCCTCCATTCTGAGCACAAAGGGTGCTTAAAACTTTAATGAATTGAACTCTATGAGTAAGGGATGTTAATCATTTTAATTACCCAGCAGCTTGAAATCAGATATAACAGTCCAATAATGTATCTTTAAACGAATACAACCCTGCCCTATAAAAAATCCCTTCCAAACCCATTCTAATAATTTCTATTTATCTTTTCTGACGTTAACTGTTATCCAGCCCAGCCGGCCCAACAGACAGCCTCCCCCCTCACATTTGGTTTAAATGCAATGCCGTCTAGTTTTTCAATATCACTAGCATCCCCCTGGTGGGCAGAGAGCAAGGCGGTGGCACTGGTCACACTTCACTGCTTTATCTCATGTGACAGAGAGGGATGCTGTGCTTCAATCCAGGCCAGCCTGGCAGAGGGGTAGGTGGCCGCAGAGATCTCCCCCTGCAGCCAAGAAACACCAAAGGGCCCCTCCATGTGACTTGCTAACAGCATGAAGGGTCAGACAAATAGATTTTCCTCTATATTTATAACCAGCATCATTCTTCCTTCTAAGGCGTTCAGTGCAGGTAGCTGTTTTATATGAAATGAACAATCTTTATAGACGTACCAGAGCCATAACAAGCCTGATTTTCAGTGAAGCTGAGGTATATAACTCTTACCGAATTGTCAGGCTACGTGCTCAACAAATCAAGCCTAACTTATGATGTTTGCAGTGTAATTTTTATTCCTGTTTGACTAGCCAACTACCCGGTGGTAATAGGATGTGAGGAAAGGGCAGGGGCGATGTTTGTGCATGCCGTGATTGATAGGCCAGCTCAGTATTTTTCATTTATATCTCCGGATTCCAAATCAGTTAAGTTTAGGAAAAATGAAACAAAGTGGCAAGAAAAATGTTTGCAGATTGCAGACCGGCGCTCCCGCAGATCTGAGTTCAGCCCACATCTGCCGGGATTGTCTGGAAACATTAAGATATCTAAATGGAAATCAATACTATATGTGCCAGGCATTTACTACCAGGAACAAGCATCAAGAGACTTGAGCTAATCAGACTTCCAGCCTGTGCCTCCACCATAGACTCAACCTCAGGGGTGTCCTAATTGCCCAGGCTAATCATAGAAGAGTTAAATTTATAACCGAGAAAGACATCTTGTTTTTCTTACCAGTCATCATTTAGGAGCAGGAAGGTTCACCTGTGAGGTAGGTGCCAGATGTATGGTGGGAAGCTCCATGCACGGGAGGATGTCTCCTCACCTGTCAGAGGAAAGAGAAGACGGATTTACCATCAGCCGTAAAACCGGTCAGCCTCCGGGTGGGAGAGACGTGCACCAGCTCACACACGAGCTGCAAGTTTTCTCACTTACAGCCTCTCCACTTAACCCCGTGTTCTGGAACATGAAAGGAGAGGGCCGTGCATCCACAAGGCTCCTGCACGCTTTGATCCCCACCCCGGTTTTTTACTCTAAGGAAATAGCGCAGGAAAGCAAGTAGCATTAAGTGATGTTAAAAATATATGCATCTGTTTTTCCCCGAGTTCCACGCTCAGCTTTCATCCCTTGGAATCTCCAGAGGAGCTAATATCACTTGAAGACATGTATCTCCCTAATATACTGTACAAACAAGTCACCAATATTATTCACATTCCAACAAACTACAAAGTCACACAATAGCTATTGGATGAGCCCGCACTATACTGCTGAAAAACCATAATGTATCAGGGGACTGTATTCCTAATATTTGCATTCTAGATGCCAACTGTGAGCATATTTTATACTATTTTCAACAAATTACACCAAAATATGCAAAATGTTTATAAGGCTCCATCTTCTATTTTTGGCTCCGGTATATTTGCAACTTAATAGTCCTTCAGAGATTTGTTTGTCTCCTCGGGAGAAATAGGAAAGTGGAAAATGCAAAGAAAGAGAGCAAGAGAGAGGGAGAAGAAAAAAAAAAACGAATGTGCTTTGTTTGTGCAACAAGTCGAGTTCTGCAAGTTTTTCATAAAAGAGCAGAGTCAGCTGTCCTGCAGGCCCTTCTTCAACGAGAAATTTAATAACATTATTTGGATTCTTTGTGCCCTGGATTTCAGATGTATTTTTAATGCGTGTGTCTTAAAACAAAACAACCGTTGTCAAATGCTGTGCTCTCCTCTCACCCGTTTAAATGGTTTCCGAGACAGCACAATGCTGGGAGCATCATAAGGGTTGTGATCAATGAAAGCTTGTGCCTTGCATCCTGTGGCCTCCCAAGGATGCTGTGCCCTTACCAGGGAAGGTTTGTCAGTGCTTTTCCCGGGCAAGGTGTCTCTGGTCTTCGCAGTGTGAACCCTGAAAGTCTCTTGCCTTCTGTGCCAATGTCTCTGCTTCCATGCTCACACAGCTGGGCACAAGGACATAGCTTTCTTGTCTGCAGCCCGGTGAGAGGGCCATCCCTGATCGCCCTATGTCCATGTAGCATTAGGGCTGATATGCTGGAGCAGAAGCCAGGATGTAGGCATTGAAAAGAATTCTGGGTCAAGGAGGGCAACACTTTCCAGCTGCTGCATTACAAAACCAAGTCTGAAAGTTTTCAATCCAGCTTCTCTGTTAGAAAAGCTGAGAAAGAAAGACAGAAAGGTAGGGAGGAAGGGAGGAAGGAAGGAAGGAAGAAGGAAGGAAGGAAGGAGGGAGGGAGGGAGGGAGGAGGGAAGGAAGGGAGGAAGGGAGGGAGGGAGGGAGGAAGGAAGGGAGGGAGATAGGGAGGGAGGGAGGGAGGGAGGAGGGAAGGAAGGGAGGAAGGGAGGGAGGGAGGGAGGAAGGAAGGGAGGGAGGAGGGAAGGAAGGGAGGAAGGGAGGGAGGGAGGGAGGAAGGAAGGGAGGGAGAGAGGGAGGGAGGGAGGAGGGAAGGAAGGGAGGAAGGGAGGGAGGGAGGGAGGAAGGAAGGGAGGGAGAGAGGGAGGGAGGGAGGGAGGGAGGAGGGAAGGAAGGGAGGGAGGGAGGGGGGGAGGGAGAGAGGAAGGAAGGGAGGAAGGGAGGGAGGGGAAAGAGAGGGAAGGAGGGAGGGAGAAAGAAAGAAGGAAAGAAAGAAAGGAATCTCTAATATTTCTAGGAATTGGGCCTCACGCCCTTGTTCTCTAACTAGACCAACCTTTCCTAAGAATACTGAAGCTTCAGCCAAATTCATTACTTAGCCATAAATAATAAAGTCAGAGGAAGAAATATTTAAAGGAATAAATCCATATTCTTTGCCAGCCTTCACCTAAATAAACGGGAAGAAAGTAAAATGCCTCCCAAGTCTTTGTACTCACAGTGGGTCCTCAAAATGTTTTTGTAGGCTGGATAAACGGATGATACATGGGTGGATGAACAGGGAAGACTGTTCAGTTGGACACAGACCCAGAGAGGTAAAACAACATCCTTCAAATGGAGAGACAAAGGAGGAAGTGATTCTCAGAACATGCCAGGCTGCAAGCTGGCAGGTTCACCTCCCAAAATGCTGTGCTGCTTGGCACCAAGCCCTGGGTCAGAGGACAGAGGCAGCCAGACCCTCATCTGCCTGGAGGACAAAGTCCAACAGCTCCCGACCCCTGAGCAGAATGAGTCCACACGTACTCATCAGCCAGATGGAGGCTGTTAGAAGAACAGGCTTGATGGGCCCAGGCCTGACTCAGGACGCAAAGACTTCTCCACCCCAATCCCCCCTCCACAGTCCTCCCCTGACCTGCTCGTGTGGCCGGGTTCCTCATGCACAAGGGCTGCTGTGCAATAGCCTGAATGATGGAGAAATCTCCTGGGTCTCAGCAGAGGGAAGCCTGCCAGAAGCAGAGAAGCAAGGCAGGGCCACGAGCACAGAAAAGTCGATGGGGTTGGGGAGCCCCAGTTAACCAAGCAATAATAGAACTCCTGCTTATGGACGGTTCACCACATGCCAGGCGCCAGTCTTGTGGCTGTGCATGCGGGAACTCAGTTTAATCCTCACCACTGCCCTGGGAGGGGGTTCCATGGTTATCCTGCAGGGGAATTAAGTAATTTGGCCAGAATCTCAGAGTTGAGAGCGGTCAGCAGGGAGTCCATGCCATGAACCCCTAGTGTTCTGTTGCTGAAGGGGGTGTCTGGGCGCCCAAGGATGAAGGCATCACGAGGAGATAAGGTGGCAGAGGGTGAGCCAAGATGCAAATTGGACTACCTTTATATTACTATAGAATGATAATAATAATAATGAAATGAATCCACACCAAGCAAAAAGCTTGAAAATGGATGCTCAGCCAGAGCAGTGGTTCAGTAATGAGCTTCATGGAGAGGGAGGCTCAAATGGAAATGCAATTAGAATGGTTATAAGACAAACATTCGAGGGCTTTCAGCGGTATGATTCGCTGGACTCTGGCCCCCAGTAGGACACGGGGGAAAGTCATTGTATTCAATTACCAAGGCTTCGGCTTCATTTCTCCAATATTCAAAAGGCTGTGATCGCACTGTCATCTCACAGTTAGAAAACCAGAAGGACAGGCACTGCCAGAGCCTGCTGCCCGGTGGCCTGGCCCTGCTCATGGACCAGCTGTGCCCCTCAAGCACCATCGCCAGCCCCAGCGGAGTGGACCCTCCTCGGTCCCACTTCCCACCAGACCCCAGACACAGGGAGCATTTGTAAAGTGCCCCTTCCCTTGTCTGGTGGTTCTGGGGGGAAGGGGCAAGAGAGCAGGGGACAGAGAGGGAGCACTGAGTCATGAGGAGGACATGGCTTGTGGATCCTAATAAATCAGAGTGTCCCCAGGAGGTAGAAGCAACAGGGGACTGCATGCTAGCCGAGCTGCACATTGACCCAAGGCAGAGCTCACAGAGAAATGATGTCCTCTTCAGCAGACTCCTGGAGAGATGGTCTGCATTTCTTCTGACAAATTAGAAGTGCCCTAAATGCAACCATTCCTCAGAAAATAGGCCTGATGTAGCAACGCGCAAGCTGCCATTATCTTGCTGCATAAAAAGACCATTTAAGCGGGGCAGCCTTTAGAACACTGGCCCATTGGAGGCAGCATTTCTGAAAAATTACCCCCTCGACCACCACCTAAACCAGTCACTACCCAAGGGAGAAGGCTCATTTACAACCGAGAAGACCGAGCAGGCTTCCATCAGAGGAAAGGCATTGTTCATTCGTCTTTGTTTTCTGTGAGAGTTTACTGCTTCCCTGGAGTCCCCAGTCCCGGGGAATGTTCATCCAGGACGCAGGAAATCTGCTTACCTGCCCTTATAGATCTATTGTTTGATATAAACTGCACACCCTGAGCTCTTCAGGACTTTGTTATCCACAAAGCCTTGCTCTAACCAAGCAAAACCTTTTGCCATGAGTTTTAGAAACTATTTTGAAATTTTAGAAAGTATTGCTTTTTGTGTCCTTTGGTTTTGCACTGGCAAGCTTTTCTGGAAACACGGTGGTAGGATGCCTGAGCTTGAGGGAGGGCTGGGCAGGGGCCGGGGGTAAGGAAAGGAGGGATGGAAACAAACTTGATTAAAGTCTCAGAATTTTACCCCACAATTCTCCCTAATTCTGGATGGGATACCACTGACTCCATTCACAACTTGATTCAATGCTTCCTCCCCAGAGGGGTTTCCTGATCATCTGATGAAGAACAGCCCCATCAGTCTCTACCCTTCCCCTTACTCTGCTGCATTTTTCATCTCAGCATCTGTTTCTCTGAGATATTACAATATGAACTTCCTTGTTATTATTTCTTGCTCCACCCCCAGCATTGGAATGGAAGCTCCATGAGAGAAAGGACTTTGGCTCATTCACTGCAGGTTCTCAGTACCCAGAACAATACCTGGTACATAGCAATGGTTCTATTAATACCTGTGAGTCAATAAGCAAATGAATAGACCTTGGGAACAGGACACTGTCAACTCCCAGGCTCTCACAAGGGAAAGAGGTGATACTTGTCACCAAAGGACACTTCCTGCAATCCTGTGTCTTGTGGAAAGAATCCAAATTCAAACTCAGAACTTAATTGCAAACAGCATTGTTTGTGACAGCCCTGTGCAGCCAGTGTCCAGTTGAGGCAGCTTTTTGCTGTGTTCATTCTATCAAATTCCAGAGTCGAGCCTGATTTGGAAAACAAACCAGTCTAAAGAGATGTTGAAGGGAATAGGGAACAAGAACCACAGAGCAGCAGTGTGCTCACTTTGACAGGATGTTTAATCAGAGAGGCTGGATGCACTTCTATCAGGGATGCTTCGAAAGGAATTCCAAAACGAGTGGGAGGTCAGAGATTAGAATCTAAGATTCCTCGTGACTTTTCAACGTTACTGTCTATGGTAGACAGAATAATGGCTCCCAAAAACGTCCACACCAGAAGCCCAGAACCTGTGAATATGCTACCTTACATGGCAAAAGGGACTTTGCAGATATGGTTTAAGGATATGAATCCTGGAGATGGGGAAGTTATCCTGGATTATCCAGGTAGTCCCAAACTAACCACCTGACTTCTTGGGGGGGAAAAAAAAAGGAGGACATTTCCTGGCCTTGATCAGAGAGAAAGACAAAAGAAATGTCAGAGAGGTGAAACTCTGTTGTCTTTGAAGATGAAGGCTGCCAAGGCATGAGGGCAGCCTCTAGAAGTGGGGAAAATGCAAGGAAATGAATTTTTTCCTAAAACCTCCAAAAGGAAGGCCTGGATTTCAGTCCAGTGAGAACTGTGTTGGACTTTTGACCAACAGAACTAAAAGATAATAAATTTGAGTTGTTTAAGCCACTGAGTTTGGGGTAATTTGGTATAGCAGCAATAGAAGACTAATAATAAATACATGGTCTATGATTTCTTGCACAAATAAAAGAAAAATTGTTGATCAGAAAATCCTGAGTTCCAAGATTATTCCCCTTTTGATCTCCAGCATGAAATACATGAGTTCCAGTGAGGTGGGTCCCTACCTTAAGCTGAGCAAAGAAGCAAGAGACCAGGGAGAACATGCCAAGTTTAGAAGGGACGCTCTGACCCAAGAGAGTTCAGTAGTTAGTCCATTTAAATCCTGAAAAGTATTTTCTACTATTCTTAAATTAAAAATTTCAGAACCAGAAGGTGAACTCTTTTTCTTCTGTTAAATTGGAGAGATTAGGGTGACTCCCCTGAGTTCACAGCTCATACAATCACATGTATCATTAGAACCAGAAGGTGGAAGCATCATATCCAAGGTGGGGACTCGGCTGGAGAAAGAAGCTCATTAGTTCCTTTGCAGGAAGCAGTCCTAATATTTCTTGTCTCAGGATAAAAGAAGAAGTCTTACTTCAGGAAGAAGACAATACTATAAAACTCAGCCAATTTCCAGGCCACATTTGTCTGTGAAATGTGTTCTCATCTCAACTCGCACCCAAGAGGCTTCAACCTGTCCATTTTGGAACCACAGCAAATATTCAACTATGTTAAATTGAAAAAGGAATAACTTACCTTGTGACTCATTGTCACTGCATACCACGTCCTATTCTATTTAATACCATTCATAGGTCCCACACATTGGGAAACCCCAGGCTACTTCATCAAACTCTGCAGCCTCCTCAGACTGAGACCCACCCAGATCAGATTCAGCCCCTCCTTGTCCACATCTCCAACTGCTCTCTGTGTTCATCCTCCCTGCTCTCCAGCAAACTAACCCAAGTGTGCACATGTGGAGGCCACGTAAAAAATGAAATCTTGGCCCAGATCCAGCACTGACTTAGGCCCATCTGATAGATCTCCAAGTGACAAAAATGTATAATTGGAATGGACATCCTTGGTAGTTGGTAAATCCCTAAATTTCTTCCTGGGACCTTTGGGTGAGAAATATCACACTTCAGAAGGCCAAATGGAAGTCTCTAAAACTGCTCCTGCACAAGCCAACAGAGTCAATATGTATATGATAAAAGGGTGGTAGCCTCCGTCACATCTCATCTAATTCACCAGAATGACTGCCACAAGAGTCAGATCCTGAAGGAAGACAGTGGTCAATCTTGGTAAGGTCCATGGACTCCAGAGGGTAGGAGATAAACCCTAAGAAAATTCAGAGACCCGCGAATCAATGAAGGTTTTAGGGGTCCAGTGGCCAAAGACACACCAGAACATCCCATCCAAATTAAAGGACAAATGATCACATCTCACATTTCTCACAAATAAAAAGAAAGCACTCTGTCAGTTTACCCCCATTCCAGGGTTCTAGAGGCAGTTATTCCACATTTCAGAATATTGCTCCAATCCATTTGCTGAGCAACAAGAAAGTCTTACAACTTTGAGAGGGACCCAGATCAGGAAAGGGCTCTGCAGCAAGTCCAGGACCCATGACCTGGAAGACAGAGTGTTAGTATAGGTAGCTGAGGCGGGGAAAGACTACAGAGCTTAAGCACACCACATGAAAACCACCACTACCCACAACAACAACTCATGGGCCCTAGTAGATACAGAGTACCTACCCATGGAATATCAAATTACCATGCAGTCAGAGCTACCCATCGTGAATTGGGTTTTGTTAGACCCAAAGCCATAAGATCAGGTAGATCCAGCAGCAATCCACTGTAAGATGGAAGAATCTCATCCAGGATCAGCATAAGAGCCCGAGGGCCCAGGTAAGCTGCCTGAGTTGGTAGCCCAGAACCCGTGTCATCCACCACTATTGCACCAGCACCTCTCCCTCAGCTAACAAATATGGTACCATAGGTACTCTTAGGACCAGCTGATGGAGAAGGACAAAGGTTGAGCTCAGTTCTCAGCTCAGTATGTAAAAATAAGCTTCAAAGAGACAACTGCCGCACTGCTACCCCATGCAGGGATGGTCTTGAAAGACAACAAGGCGGGGAAAATCTTCCCAATAGCCTGAACTTCAGGCAGTAAACCTGAAATTCACTTTGTATGAAAAAGAAGTGGTCTGACATAAGAATATATATAGAATCCTGGGCAGTGGCAAATGGCTTGGCTGGTTGTTCAAGAGCCTGGGAGGTGAATAATTGGAAGACTAGAGACAGAGTGCTGGAAAAGAAGCATATAAATGGATCTACAGGAGGACACAATGTATGATGATCTTTGTGTCATGTGACAACGTCCACCAGGAAACATGGAAGAATGTCAGCTGGCTTCTGTCGTTGGCTGGGACATAATGTCAGCTGGCTTCTGTCATTGGCTGGGACAATGGCCTCATGGATGGAGTTAGAGACATGGAAGCGCAAAGATTATGCATGGGTCCAATATTATGGGATCCTATTCTCTAAGACTCATCTAGCTGCTACAACTGCCAAATGTCCAACTTGCCAGCAACGGAGACCAATGTCGAGTCCCTAACATGACATCGTACTCCAAGAAGGCTAGTCATCCACTTGAGGTCAACTTGACTACACTGGAACCTTCCACCCTGGAAAAAGTAGTAATTCAGCTTGACTGGAGTTGAGACATATTCTGGATATGAATTTGCCTTTCCTGCCTGAGTCTGACTTTAGCTAGCAATACTATCCAAGGGTTTACACCAAAACTGGATTTCACGTAACGTTGTATGGTACTGAGGGACCCACTTTATAACACAGAAGGTGTGACAGTGGGAATCTGACCATGAGATACCCTGGTTCTATCACTCCCCACACCACAAAGGAAGCTTCCAGCTTGTGCAACAGAATGATCCTTTGAAGATTCAGCCCAGGCACCAACTTGGAGATGATATCCTGGTTTTTCAGGATCCTTCTGCAGGATTCAGTACACACTCAAAAGCAATGAAAATTGTATGATTCTGTGTCCCTGATGGGTAGAGGACATAGGGTCAGGAACCAGATGTGGAAGTAGGGGTGACCCCACTTAGCATCCCTCTCAGTGATCCACTTGGGGAATTTGTGCTGGCTGTTCCTATGGATCCATAGGTTCTAATTCCCAGACCAGGATCTCTTCCATCAGGAGACTTGGCAAGAGTCCCATTACATTTTTAGCTACATCTGTCACCTATTCATTTGGTGTTCCTATGATGAGAGTCTAGCGTAAAAAGAAAGGAGGAGATAGGGCTGTTGTTATATAATGGAGGGAGCCAGATGATCCACTGAGGCATCTCTTGTCACTAATGCCCTAACTTAAAAACAGATGGATGGGCTTCCCTGGTGGCGCAGTGGTTGAGAGTCCACCTGCCGATGCAGGGGACATGGATTCGTGCCCCGGTCCGGGCAGATCCCACATGCCATGGAGCGGCTGGGCCCGTGAGCCATGGCCGCTGAGCCTGTGCATCCAGAGCCTGTGCTCCGCAGCGGGAGAGGCCACAACAGTGAGAGGCCCACGTACTGCAAAAACAAAACAAAAACAGATGGATGAATGCAACAGCCATGGCTGGAAAAGGTCATGGTGACCAGAGGGCCATTCCCTTTAGAGATGAGAGTCTGATCATTGCACCAGATGAGTCACTCAGACCAACAGAATTGCTAAGCAAGGATAAGAGTAATGGCTACTAGAGGACAGAGGTGATGAGTAACAGATGTGGCCGAAGACCAGCTTCAGTGATGGGGACTATGGTTTGTCCCACTACCTCTCCTTTTATAAGTCTCCCCTGGAAAAAAGACCAACCACGACTCTGCAAGAGCTGTTCATAAAACTTATTATATGAAACCAATAGATCTATGTTGTGCAAGGGCTGGACTGTCCTGGACTGTGAGACCAGCTCCTGAGACCATGAGTATTAGCAAGCGGTCCTCAGCTGGAGAGTGTAGGCTTATCCAAGATCATACCCCCTCCTCAGGGGAAGCCCAATCCAATGGCTGGTTGAGGAGATGGAGGTAGGGGCATAAGGCCCCAACCGTTTGCTTCAATTTGGGGTATTTCTGCAGAGCCATTCCAGCTCCAGAATGCTCCATAGATCTGCTGGGGCCTCTGATGCAACTTCATACAGGGTGTAACTTCTCCCCCTTCCCAAAGCTGAGCTCCCTGTTCTTTTCAGGTGTTTTCCCTAAGAGCACTCCCCCGCAATGAACATCCTACACACAAATCCCTGAGTCTAAGAATCCGTTTCCTGGGAAACTTGGCTTACAATAAATGCTTCTTTAAAAGACGTATCTGTTTGTATTACCACCGGTACACACACATGCCTGAAGTCTTCTTATTTCCTGTCCCTCTGAGGACAAAGACTAAATGCCTTACCCTGGCCCATAAGATCCTGTTTGGTCTGGCACCTATCAATCCATTTCTGCAGATCCTCTGTGCACACCTCTCCATTTTGCTCTCTCTGTTCCAGCTTCACTGACCTTCCTTGCGTTCCTTAGGTATGACACGTGTCTTCTCTTGCCCCAGAGGCTCTGCACGTGCTGATTCCTCTGCATAGAAAGGTCTTCTGTTCTGTTCACTCTTCAACCTCCAGACCAAAGTCTTCTTCAGAGAAACCCCTGATCTTCCCCAGACTTGATCAGGTCATTCTGTTGTGTGCGATCATAGCACTATGCACTCTTTCTTTATAACACTTAATAGTCTGAATGATCTATTTGTGTCATTATTTAATTAATGTTTATTTTGCTCACCGTGACAGCTCCAGCGCCTGTCCTAATGCCTAACTCATAGCTGACAATAGATATTTGTTAAATTAAGACGCTAATTCTTCCCTTAAACTAGATTCAAACCCCTCCATACATAAAGACGGTCTTTTTCACTGTAGTGTGTTTTTTTGTGGGTATTTTCCTTGTCCGGTGACTTAAGAGGTAGTCACAGGACCTAGTACACAGTAAGTGCAGTACACAATACCTGCATTTTCATCTTAGGTTGTTAATATATGTTTTGTTTCTTCCTGTTCGACTGTGAGCTCCTTGAAAGAAGGAGTTCCCTCTTGTCTGAACTTCAAGCAAGGAGCTTGGCGAATGTTTATTGAATTAAATCCTCAGGAAGTGTGAATGTAAACATCTGGCTATTTTGAAGTGTGGAGATGTTTTTATTTCTTCCAGACAGTTTGTATCACACAGACACACACACTGCTAACACAGAGTGTTTGAGGTCAGAGACTGCTGATCAGTTCATTTTTACTCTTTCTATTCTATGTTCAGAAAACCTAACTCTGAGGGAAATGTGCCCCTGGGGTTCATCACTCTGCCAAATGAAATGTTTCAGAAAGGTTTCAGGTCCCATGGACACTGCCGTGTGCCTTGTATCAGAGCCGACAGACCCAAATGCTTCCTGGGCTGAGCTGAATGAGTGGGGGAGAGTCTGCTATGAGTTAATGCCAGATGCCAACCTGCAGGATATGGGTTCAGTGTTGCTGGACATTCTGATTTTTCAAAAGAATCCAGACCTGGGTTTTATTGAACCCTCCTAATTTTATAGTTGTCATTAATTTAAAAAAAGAAAAAGAAAGCAAAAAAAGGCATTGTGATAAAACAAAATATGCCCACGTGAGAGGCAAGTTCATGGGCTTTAGGAGGCTTTAGGTTGGAAGTCAGCTTACAAATCCTCTTCAAACTCACTGGAAGACCAGGCAGGTCCCCAGGAATGCCTGTGCCTCAGTTTCCCCATCTGTCAAATGAGTCGATTAGGCCAGATGGTCCAATTCTCCTATCCCAGGCGTCCTTCTGAATCCTGCTGCTTACCTGACAGTTCTTTCATCCCAAAACACATCATTTTCAATTACAATTGGAAGCCAGCAACCAGAAAGGTATTTTGGCAGAATTTCCATTTCTTTCAAGGGCTAATTACAGAAGACTGGGGGGAAAACAGGCACCATGCTCTCTTTCACATCTCATTACATTTATTCTGCTTTTTTACTAATTCTTCATTCATATAATTTTCACCCTGGGGTCTGCATTTTTGTCTAGTTGCCCCAAGCCAGGGAACCCACCTGAACTCGGGAAGCCTTGATCACCTCCTCTGGTGTTGACGGGTCTTAACCTGACAGCCGTTACCTTCAGACCAGCTTCCTGAGCAGAGTGCTTCTCTAAAGAGCATCCTGTCCGAGGTTGAGGCTGCAGCCTAAGGTATTCTGAAGGGGAGCTTGGGGACGTGCTCCCCTAATCACAGAAGTCCCTGATTCCACGCAGGACCCCAAAACACTGCAGGGGGTGGGACTGTCCATTACAAGCCCCTCCGAAAGAAGAGCTAGGGGAAATATATGGCTGCCACCCGAGTGGTCCCACACCTACTCTGGATTAGAAGCTGCTGTTTTCACGTAGAAGTGTCCAGCCCCATCCACAGATCTTAACCGCCCTCCCTCATACCCTCCAGCACACAGGGACATGCCAGCCCTAGCCACCTCCGTTTGGTAGCAGGCAAAGCCAAGCCTCGGGTCATGGACCTTTATCTCCATTTACTTTACACGGATTCAGGAAACAGGTCCCAAAAGAAGCCAAGGAGGAAAACTACAGGCAATGTGCACACGTTCACCATGAAATACCCACCACAGGACAAACTCGGTAATACCGCCAATGATGCTCCAAACCCGTGACGGCTAGCAGCCGACAAATACCCGCAGACCTCAGTCCATTTTTATTGTATTCAGGCTGCAGTGCTGTATTTCCTGTCTCCTCTTAGCACCACGCATACAGTGTACTTGAAAACAAAAATCTATAGTATTGATCCCACAATGTCACCACAATTATTCTTTTGAAACAGCCATTGAAAACAAATTACATCTGCACTGCCTTTTCATCCGCCCGCTGTGAGTGAGCAATGCTCACCGTGGCCTCCAGCACCCTGGCGTTAGCACTGTGTCACCGCCGACAGGACAGCCCCGGGGAGAAGCAGAAGGGGGAGGGGGTGGCCAGCATCGAAGGGGGATCAAAGATCTGTTTTAGGAGGGCACGGGGGTCTGCCTCGTCCGGTGTCTGCATCCAGGAGGGGTTTGGGCCCAGTGCGGCTGCGATCTAGGTGAATCTGAGAAATTCCAAGTCTACAGACAGGATTGCTGTTGGGGTCCAGGGACTCTTCCCAGCACAGTAAACCAAGTGAAGTGTTGGACTGATGAAACTGACAAAGATTTAGCCACAGCTTCATTTTCCGATACTCAGTTTAAAATCTAATGACAAGTGTTATTATCACCTGATGGTGCATAATTCTTTTGACCGACTGAAGCATCTTTAACAGAGCATTGATGTTGTAAAGCCAGAGAGATGCCCACAGTCCCAGTTCTCTCTACAGCCCAAATTCCAACAGATACAAAGGTGACCTTCCCGAAGAAGGCTAGCTGTCCTCTTTCCCAGCAAGTTGTATCCCAGAAGCTCCAGAAGGACCAGAGACCCCAGGGTCACTCACCACCCTACCACAGACCTGAGGCCTGGTACATATGTGGCATCCTGGCCCCCAGTAAGATCATGAGCCCCTCCCTAATGCACCAGTCAGCTGCCCTTGGGGACACCTGCTGTTGGGGGCCCGCCTGTTTGTTTCCGATTGTCATACTTGGAAAAATTCTCCCTGCACAGTAATTAAATTCCAGGCCACCGAGCGGCGGGCAAAAGGAAATTCTTTTGTTAAGGTTTGACCACACAAGTCACAGTGGTGGCTCTTGCAGGCGGGAAGTGATAACTTTGGAGCATTAAAAAAAACCAATAGCCTTGTTGACATGGACATGGGAACCTAACCCCTGAAGCCTCCTGGTATGACGCATTGATTTTCCTGTCTGTGTACAGTTCTAAAGCCATCCATTCTGCATGGTCAGGACTCAAAGGGCCAGAGAGAGGAAAAAAATCTGTTCTCTTTGCTGTACCTCCAGGCAGAGTTGAGAAATAAATTCTACGTTTTTGAGAGATGATTTGTTCAAGCCATGTTTAAGAGAATATGATTGCATGAAAAGGGGGAAATATATTTTGCTTCCCTGACCCCCAGAACCTGCAGCCACTGACCCTCATGCAATATCTTGACACCATAGACATGGCCGAGAAGGGGGTGGGAAGCAAGGGCCGGGGCGGAGGACCTCGGGGATTGGGGAGCTTATTTATTATTCTCCAAATAATATCGCCGAGCTGGCCGAAAATTGCTCAAATAATCCTGTCAGTCCACCTGTCATTCGCCCGATCCCTCTGCCACTGTTATTTTGCAAGGGCTGCTATTCCTTCTTGTTGGAGGTCTCCTTCTGAAATTGCTGTGCTCCTGCCTGCTTTCTGATCCTCTTTTCCGCAGGTGAAACAGGCCAGGCTGACTCTCTTTAGGGTCTGCCTGAGAGGCATCCTCAAGCGGACACCTCACCCCGTGCTGACCCACTGTCTCCGACTGCAATGGGGTTGCTGACAGCCAGGCAGTAAAGGGCTCCCCTGCCGGCCGCCCAGCACCTCCTCCCGTGCTCCTGGGCACCCTGGGCTCCTCATTCAAAAATGCCTCTAGGTCACCAAAATCCCTCCCCGTTCTTGGCTGTGACAAGGAGCAACTCTGGGTGATGGAGAGGCCAGCCTTTGGGGAAATGTGCTGAGACACTGCAGGGGATTCTGTGAGCTGCCAGCCTCACATGTTCAGTACTTTTTGAGTGTTTAGCTATTTTAGTTCCAAATAAAGAAAGCGCTGGTGCCGGTCAGGAGGTAGAGCTCGTTGAAGTGGAAGACTAGTGTTCGAGCTGCAAATGTGCAGGGTCGTTCTGCAAAGTATTACGTACATCATTTCCTGGTGCAGAGGAATATTGAGCTATTTCAGGGAAGCCAAAAGGAAAGACCAAAATCATGCAATTTTCCTGACCTAGACAGAACTATGGATGGAATACAGAAATAGAAAATGCTAAAGTGAATGCCCTTACGAGGCTTGGCTATATAAACATAGAATCCACATATCCCAAGCGTGTACAGTGTGAACTCAATAGCAGCATGCATGCACACCAGTGAAAGTCATAAACCCAGTCACTCAAACCCTCCTACCAGATGATTCTGTCTTGCTAGACCTATAGAAGCATTCCTAAATTAGGTTGATGTGAATTTGTTTGTATATTTATTATTAAAATACTTACTGTTCTGCCTTTTGAAGTAGATGGACAAATGATTTAGGAGTGGAAATAGACTAGAAACAAAATTAATGCAAATAATGTGTTGATTTTTTTTTAGCTTGATTAGCCAAGCCAATGGAAAATTCTAGAAAACGTATACAATTATTTTAACTGTCACAGGCTGGCAATTGTAATTGACATGATTTGTACGCGATGCAGTGTAATAACTGAATATATTAAAAAAAATCTCATGCCTTGATTACCAGGAGAACATTACTAGTGCCACGATATTATTAACAACACAATTATCGTGGCATCCCTAGGATACGCTCTTAGCACTTCAATGCATTAGTGAACCTTTGCTAACGAAGAAAAAATTAAAGTACAGCAAATTTCAAAGCACCAGTTGTACCCAATATCATTAAAAATTTATAAAACTTCCCCTGAACATGACAAGTGTTTGGTTTAAATGAAGATCAGCCACAAGGAGAAAGCAGAAATCTTGTTCCTCTTTGTCTCCTTCCCTTCTCTCTCTCTCTGCCTCTCGCTTTCTCCCAGACCTCCCCCAACCGGCACCACCTCAATCCAGCTGAAATATGTAACCATTACAGAGTGACAGCTTGACACACAATGACCCGTCAGAACATTCATCTCACAATGTTTTATTTTAGCGAGGAGCCAAACTGCAGAAAAAATAAGCAAGTTGTTTCAAGGCTTGGACGGAGATCAAACATTTCTGGCATCCCCACTTACCAGACCTTTGATTTACAATGGACTTGTCAGAGCCCGACTAGACAGTGTGTGCTTAAAAACCTACAGAGGCTCCTCGACGGCCCCAGCCCACCCCCGTGTCCCCCAAGGAGAGCATCTCTTTGTTCCCGGAACCAGCAAGCTGGGCTGAAGCACAGAACTTTGCATCCTTGCAAAAGGGCCAGGCAGCGTGTAAAAGGCAGTCCAGCTCTGATTAAATCCCTTTTGCCAAGGTGAAAAGAGAGAGGGAGAGAAGGGGCGAATGGAGAGAGAGGGGCAAGCTGAGTTCCTTCCACCAGTCTCTTTACCTCTTCCTTCCAAGTCAAAAGTTATCATCTTCCCCCTAGAAAATAAGGTACCCAGCCGTTGCTACCACCAGTGAGCTTTCTCAACCATATTCAAATGGAAACACTCAGCTTAAAGAAAAAGGAAAAAGAAAAAAGAAAAAAATGAGTTGACCCAAAGTGCAGGTGTTTAAAATATGTTTGCGGTATTACGATTTTTGCTAGTAATTACAACTATGAAAATGGCTGGAAATATATTGTTTCAATTTGTATGGAGAACAATTGCAGAGAGAGAGAGAGCGGCGTGATCTGTGCCTGGCATTGGAATGTGTAATTCCTTAACCCTATATGGCGGCACAGGGCTCGCTGGAGCAAATTATGAATACATGTTTTGGGAGAGCTTGAGTGGTAAATTTGGATTTTGTGCGTCCACAACAATGCAATCTAACATGTGTGATTTATGGAATATTAAGTTAATACAGTATTATGAAATTTAGCTTAATGTACTAAAGCTGTGATTTTAAAGTGAAAAACAATGGAGCCAGACGTAAACAATATCAACATTAGCATTTTGTGAAAGCTGAAACCAATTCACTCAAAATATGTCTGGAGAGTCACAGATTTACCTCGCCTAGACCGGCCCAAGTCTCAGGAAAATTTCAGACCCCAGGAGAATACTCTCTGTTCCATAGGCCAAGCTGCCCCCTGTCGACCCAAAGCAGGGCACACCAGCCGCAGGCACCAACCAGGGAGCCACACCACCCCCGCCCCTTGGAGGCAGTCGCCAGAAATTATCCTGAGCTTTTCAGACCAGAGGGACCACAGGCAAAGGTCAAAGCCCTCCTCATACTGCATGCTTCACCCTGCAATACCCTCGAAATAAAATCTGGAGAGATACGGCTGGAGTGCCAGATGCAACCCTGGAAACTTGGGGGCTCAGAGTCCAGAAGGAATGAGGCTCTGAGGCCAAGGAAATCTTGTGGGTTCAAAAGAGCAAATCTAGCTGCGCGGTCCTTTGGCGTCTCAGAGGGGCAACCTACCAAGGCAGCAGAGCCTTGTAACAAGAGACCAGAGACTTTTGGGTTACAGCAGGATAAGACAACCCCAAGCCAGCCCAAGACCTAGAGGAGGTAGAGCCTGGATGAGTGGTGGGCTCCCCTGGAGGCTTCCTAGCTGAGTGGATGGCCTGGGGCCAGATGAAGGTTCCCACCATCCTCCTACCCTCCCCCATTTACCCTCTCACCTTCCAAGGCTAAGGATCCACTGGGCCTGAGCATCAGGAATTGGGACTGAGGATCATTGACTAAACCAGACTGAGGTCTGAAATGAAGGGGAGAAGGAAATCGCTTAGAAAATATTAGTATGGCTTTCTTTGCTTTCAGCTGTGATCTTTGGTAATTGCATGAGCATAAGTGAGTGTCTGGAACCAGGACGTGGCCCTTTGGGCCATTTTGCTTCGCCGGCCCAGTCATGCCACCCATGGGTGAGCATCAGGGTGATAACCCAGACTCAAATTTCCCAAAGCCTTGAGGTAATATAATTAAAGAACTGTCCCTGGATTAATTGGGGCATAAAGGGACTACCCTTCATGGTTAATCAGAGTCCCAAGATTTGGGATTAAATATGGACGTAAACATCCTCCAGTGGCAGAGACGAACCACCACGCATGTTGGTTCCTTCCATTTTGATGAATGTTAAACCTAACTGATAGAGAACAGGGTTCCAAGGGACCACACCCAGATCCATGTACCATAGGAGGCTATTTCATATTAAATTCCCTGTGGACTGCCTTGGAAGAGACAGACACCAAATCCCATGGTGCTTCATGCTTATAAACATTGAGATGAGAGTAAGTGTATAAGTGTTCTTCTTTTATGGCGCTTTCTTTTTAAGATTCCCTATATATGGCTTAATGTGGTAACCGGGATTATTTCATTGATCTAAGATGCCACAGCATCTTCATGTACCCATCGTAAAAATGAAAGCATTCTACTTAAAATAAATGAAAAGTAGGGCTTCCCTGGTGGCCGCAGTGGTTGAGAGTCCGCCTGCCGATGCAGGGGACACGGGTTCGTGCCCCGGTCTGGGAAGATCCCACATGCCGCGGAGCAGCTGGGCCCGTGAGCCATGGCCGCTGAGCCTGCGCTTCTGGAGCCTGTGCTTCGCAACGGGAGAGGCCACAACAGTGAGAGGCCTGCATACCGCAAAAAAAAATAAATGAAAAGTATACGTCAAAGTTAGAGATGAAACAGTGGCCTACTCCACACCGGAGAAAATCAATTCGCAGATCTTGTGGAGAGGTTTTGAGCCTCCTCTGTCTAGCAAAGGCGTGTGGCTGTTTTCTGTTGGTTTGCTGGCTTTTATTTTTAAGATACCCAGCATTTATTGCAGGAGCCAGAGAACCAAGAGCTGAAAGCCAATAGTAATGTTTTAATTCCATCAAGTGTGTTTCAATTCTCATTCTGCACTTTGCATTAGTAACCCAGACTCAGTCAATACCTCACAGCAACTGCTGTGGTCAGGCACGGGGACTTCACCTAAGCTGACAAATGCTGGTGCTTCACAGCATGAGGATAAACGGGCTCGGAGAGGGAACCTGCTCCCCTCTCTTTTCTTCTGCAAAGAGCAAATACATTGTCAAGTCACAGCATGTTTATAGAAAGAGACAGACCACCATGCACATTGCTCCTCATGTGAATGCCTTTTGAGGGAGCTACCCTTTTTCTGCAAAATTATTAATATCCAGGAATAACCTAACCATCCACAAGAAAAAAAGGTGGTCTATCCCAGTGTCAGAGCCAAGCCAACTCCGTTTGCACTCACTCCCCTCCACGGGGTTAGCTGTTTCTTTCTTCTCTCAGCGGAGAGGAACAGCAGTGTGGGCAGCTTGCTTGATTATGAAAGGTTACAAAATTTTAAAATTTAAAATAAATATATGTCTGCTTCAAGCTCAAATTGCTATTTTTGGTCACCTCCTTCAACCAAGAAATGTCCATTATCTTAACCTTTTTTTTTCCTGAATTATAAATCAAAAGAATTTTAACTGGAAAAAGAGAGGCGAGCAGTAACAAACCCTAATGCAAAGGGTCATGGTTAAAGGTTTTCTAATCTCAAAGCCAAACTGCTTCAAAAAAGAAAATTACACACACAGTGAAAGCCATACATGATACGCAAGAAGGATGTGGATGTGGATGTGTGTGTGTCTAAAACAGACGGACTTCCTAAATCCCTTCTCTGCTAATAAAGCTTTCAAAATAAAATCAGAATATAGGCCTTGATCTTTAAAAAGCAGTGTTTACAGAGCTACTTGAGAATGGACTTGTGGATATGGGGAGGGGGAAGGGTAAGCTGTGACAAAGCCAAAGAGAGGCATGGACATATATACACTACCAAACGTGAGGTAGATAGCTAGTGGGAAGCAGCCGCAGAGCACAGGGAGATCAGCTCGGTGCTTTGTGACCGCCTGGAGGGGTGGGATGGGGAGGGTGGGAGGGAGGGAGATGCACGAGGGAAGTGATGTGGGAACAGATGTATATGTATGACTGATTCACTTTGTTATAAAGCAGAAACTAATAAAAAATAAAATAAAATAAAAAAAAATAAAAAATAAAAAATAAAAAGCAGTGTTTAATGCACTGCTTCAAGACCAGCCCTCCGCTTCCTGCCTCCGTCGTACAGCATCAGGACGGCCCTCACTAATCCTTCTGGAAGAGTTAATAATTCAACTCCAGAGCTGACAGTTGTAGAGAAGAAAATTCTTTCTTAGATCTGTCCCTCAATTTCAGTAACAGGAGGATACTGATTTCCCTCTTCTACAAACAGCATAGCAACCTCTGTGACTCAGACAGGAGAGGCAAGGGAAAGAAAAATACCCTAAAACGGGCTAAAGGTCCCCAGACCCGACTGTCAGCCCTTCCTAGCCTGCAGGTGCCTGGACCCCATTCTCGCCCCACTTAGCAAATTATGTATAAACAAATTAGCTTCCCTGGTCGGTTCCCTCTGAATTACTCCTTGGTCTCTCTCTGAGTGGTTTTCCATCAGGACGAACCTTTTCCTTTCCCTTATGCACCAGCAAACATACTGATACAATTTAAAGGTCATGTTCTTTTCAAACTGACAGAGCCCTCCAAAGTTTTGACGAGAGGCCCTCCAAGCCTCACACCCTACGGTCGGAAAGGAATTAAGTAAAACATCACTTGCTGCAAGCTCAATCATGTGAACTGATTAGAAAATGCATCCGGGGAGAGGGGGCCTTGGCAAGGTGACGGCAGCTCATCTCGAAAGGAGATGTCACACCGCCCGGCAGAGCGCCCCGACGCCGGGGTCGGGGGACCACGCAAGGGTCAATGAAGATATAATTACCTTCCCGCAAGAAGCCTCTTCTTTTCCAAATCCCCAGTGAATGCCACTTAATTAGCCTCAACTTTTTATTCACCGACCGTCAAACTTTACCCCAAACCCCAAGACTGAATTAATGGCGTCATCTCTCAGGCTCCAAAGGACACTTACTTGATAACTGAAGGATCTCTGAGAGTATGGATTCTGCATAATGGCGCATTGTGTGGAGACACTGATATGTTTATTTGCAGTTGTGTTTGCGTTATTGGGGGATAGGCAGTTCGTGATTTTTTTTTTTTTTTCTTTTTGATCTGTCTCTGGAACAAAATGGGACGACTGAAACGGCACCGCCTTGTTCATCGCATCAGCAGATGTGCTCTGGGAATCCCGGTCAGGGCGCTGATCATTCTTCTGGTATAATTATTATTGTTGTTGTTTCTATTTATTTGACTTTTTTTGCTTTGGTTATTATGTTCTTCGACAAAAGCCTGCTAAGTTTCACTGAGACATGACAGTGCTTGGCTGTCCAGAGGTTCCTAATGCTCTCTGTCCTAAGTTGTGTGTCCATGATGACATCATCTGTCACAGAGAAGGGGGACTTTGGGTGTGTTTCCCAACCCCCCAACCAGCTGCAGCCTCCCTACCAAGGGCCTTCCTCCTGGCATCTCCCTCCAGATCACCCCTCCTGATTCATCCGAGAATCACTCTCTACACCTCCAGACTTAATCTTTAGGGAAAAAAAGGTCCCAACTCCAGTTATCCACCAAGAACTGCAAGAATTTAGCTCAGCAAAAAAAAAAAAAAACTGTTCTGTTGTGATGCACACACATCCTCAAAGGCAGCCCCGAGCTTGTTAAATTTTTATTGGAATGCCTTTCCTTTGAAGCTTCCCTCCTACTTTAATTGACTGCTGAGCATAAGTCCACACAGCCTTGGTTGTCCCTGTCACTGAAGACCGGGGCTGTCATCCTGGAATTCAGTCATCAAATAGGTTTTCCTTCGCACTCTTACTTCCTCGACCTCACATCACACATCTTTCCAAAACCAAGCATCCCCTTCCATCTCTCTGCCACAGACACAAGCTGCCCCAACTTTTGACTGTTTCCTCCATGGTCCACACCCCTCTTTTCAGACCCGCCCTCGCAGTCTCCTTCCTGGCGATGATGCCCCGTGGCTGGTATGTACTGTGGGTACCTGTCTGCCCTGCGGGACACAGAGAGGACTTCCCAGAGCAGATGGGCAGTAACTTCCAATTCCAGATGAAGGCATCATGACTGCATTAGTGCAGTCATTGTGGGAAGCTTGTTCAGAAATCCGAACAAAGCGCTTATGTTCTCATGAAGACTGCACTTTGTGTTCTTAAAACTGGACACTCACAACATTTCCTATCATACCTTTGCACAGTCTTATGGGAGGGACAATGAAATGTGGATCAAATAGTCAATCAACATCTATGGATCAACTTTTATTGCCAAACACTCTGGCTATCAGCTGGTGATGCAAACATAAGATACTGTCTTGCTCTCAAGGGACTCTCAGAATTATCAAGAGACAATAACTGCATGGTCCTTCTGGAAATACCGCAGGTTAACAGAAACTGAGAAGGACTTTCCATGGGAGGAAAGGAGTTTCCATGGGAGGATGGAGAGCAAAGGTGACAAAGATTGGAGGCCCCTTATTTTCGTCTGGTATCTTTTCTAAATGACCCACGTCTGATTGTCACATCAGGAACTGACTCTGCAGAACACTGGGGAATATGCTAGGACCAGCACAATCCGACCTTACCTGGTCTCCCCATGTGAAGACGGGCTTTACCTTAAAGTGGAGGAAGGTGTTGCACAGAGTGGGCTCTTCGCGTACTTGTTCAATCCATCGTCCTCCATTTCTGGAGGGAGCTTCAGGCCCTGCACGGCTGCTCACAATTGCCAGGAAGGGAATGAACCCAAGTCCTTGAAATAGCTGGGGCTCTTTCCCTCATTCTTAGGTCTACAAGAAACAATGTAATGAACGCCAGATCATTTTATTTCAACCAGTTTGTGAGCCTGACAATGACAGCCGCATTCCATGAATGCCTGTTTCAGCCCAGAAGGAGGAACTCACGGGGTTGACCTGGCCTTGAAAGTGGCTTCACTGAGTGGGCTACACCAGGAATGCATCTGGGGGAGACTCTTGGCCCTGCATCAGACACCTGGCACAGCAAAGTACTCTGGGCTGTTCATTTCACCCCGAGAGTCGCTCCCTGATAACGCAATGCAGGGGGTCGGCAGGACTGGGCCATCAGAAACCCATCGTTCTGGTGCTTCAGGTTAAAGCCTGCCCGTTTCTTCAAGGATAGAGCATCATGGAACTAGATATTTTCCTCTCCTCAGCAAGAGCAGTAAAAGCTGCCAGCCCGGGCTGTGTATCCTGCCTGTGCCGCTAACAAGACACATTCTTTTTTGTTCATGGCAAGTAGTGTAAGTTTCTGTCTTATGTCACAATTTCTGACAAGTGCTTGAGCACAAAAACAGTATCTTGGCACCAAGAAAATGACCATCACTTGAAAAGATAAAACTCACAAGGATGCCAAAAGGGCAGGATTTCATGGGAGACATGCAATAGAAAAGCCAGCCCCTCCCATGTCCCAAAACCATCCTGACAAAGCATGTCAAAACTGGTCTGCTCTTATCAAACCCCATTCAAACCAACACCTCCCATCGCTGTTTAACAATTCCACACACCTCACGTGCTCAGGCCACAGCTAACTGATCGGCAAAGCCAGACCGGTACAGCCTTGGTCCTTTTTCCACTTTTTATAATTTTCTCAATTCCATTTTGCTTCTGGATCCCTGAGAAGACTGAATTCTCAGTTCAAGGTATCACTTGTATCAACTTGTAGTGCAAAAGCCTTATGCATCTGAAGTACCTGTAAGACAGAGCATTACAATGGAAAAGGACAATTTCATTGCATGACCAACTTCCTTCTTAAAAATGTAGCACAGGTTAGTTTAAGCAAATGCGGCATCTGTGAACATACATATCTTGAAGAGGCACAATGAGAAAACGTCTGAAAATGATGGTTTATTTATGTATCGGGGTCCTGCATGTTAGAGGGTGCCAGTAAGCACCACCCTAAAATCTAGATGTGACTATTTTACCATAGTCGCCATAAGAATACAAGGAGAAGCAAACACGGCACCTAAGGAAAAGCACAGGCAAACTTAGCAACTGCAACACGTGACCCAGCAGCCCCTTGAACTGGGGCTGGTGAACATTACAGTCGCTGGGTCCCCCTTTGCCATCCCTCACCCCTGATGGAGCTCCCTGGTAGAGCTCAGCCTCTGAGCCTACAAAGTGAACACTAATTTGAAAGTCAAAGTCCTTTCCTGCAAAAAAAACTGACATTCTGAGATAAAGTTCAGGCTTAATATACTGAGTCTTGGCGATACTGTATGTTGACAGGATAAGATGTCTTTAATATTTCTGCTTTAAAAATTACCAACAACTGTTCAGGTTCAGATCGGAACATGTTTGGCTCTAGCTGAGCAGTACCCAAGTTAGATAAAGTTCAAGTCTTCTCTTCAGAGACTCATGATGTACACGCAGTGCCATCGAGAAGCAGGGCTGTCACCCAGCCACACCCATTCATCGGGAGCTCTGGGCCTCACCCCCCCACCCTCCTCACTCCATGGTGACACCCAGCTCTGGACAAGGGGCCCTCTCCACTGGCATCCCCAGGGCTCTCATACCCAGAGCCAGACGGAAACAGGGCACTCCGGGCTGGCACACTCCCCCACCCCCAATCTGAAGTCCCACATCCCTAGGGAAATATATCCCTGCCTTCCTGCTCGCATTCCAGGCTCTGACCAGTTTACACAGACCTGTCTGGACTGGGAGGGACGGCTTGACCTCCCAGCTGGCGAGCCACAACCCTCTCCCGCTCTGTTCCCACGGAGGAGCACAGCACTGTCCCCCTCGCCCAGCAGAGCTGACTCTCAGCCCAGCCCAGGCTCCGTGCCTCTTATAGAATGAAAATAGGGCTCCCTTAACTAGGGAAAGAGGGGAGGGGGTTCCAGATGTCCCTTCCCTGGGGAGCATGAGCCGATGGCCTCAGTGGCAGTTAGGCATTCAGCTGGCTTCCTCAAGAGGGAGGGGAAGGAAAACTGCCAGGATGCTTCTTCCCAGGAAAGCGAGAAAGGGAGGGAGGAGAAGTCATACCTGGGAAAAGAACATTCCTGAAGGGCTGCAGACACGAGGATGGGCAAGAAGGCAGGGCAAGGAGATGGGTGTAAGTACGTCTGTGTCTTTCAACCAGGCAGTTCAATCTCAGCTTATTTTATTGGACAAATAAAACGAAACTGCATATTTATGGACTAATGATGTGAGGTATTGCCCTTTTATTCATATCCACTGCTGTTTAAAGACCAACTGTAAATATTCCTGGGACTTTTTGCAGCTTTGTGTGGCATAGGTAGGCGGCCCCGAGCATGGCCTTGCGGCTCTGATGACAATGGCGCTGCCGCAAGGTCACGGTCACGGTTTCACCTCCTTAAGAAAAGTCAGCTACTGATGGAGAAAGTCTCTCTCAAAGGCTACAGGACCATGTGTTACAGCAATGACTCAGTGCCAGATTTTCTGCTGGGCTTGGGGTTTCAGAGCTGGCTGGAGCACGCTGCACCCTGGTCCTGATTGTCGGCCATCACGAGAAGTCGGTTGCTGGGGCAGAGAGAGGACGTGCGTGACCTTCCCACACCCTGGAGCTGAGACAAATCCCACCTCCCTGCCCCTCACCATGGGCTGATTGGCACCCATCACAGGTAAGGACGGTTTGTTAGCTGTGGGTCCAATATGAGTTAAGGGCATATAGTTACAACCATAATGCGTTCTCTGTCATTTGATTTCACTGCACCTGCCACCAAAGTTGGGAGCAGGAGACAGAGGCCACCCGAGGAGAAGAAAGATCTCCTTGTCTCTTGTCTCTTGAGGGAGAAAAGACCTATGTGCAGTTAAGAACAGGTTAGAGGCAGTGGCAGTGGGGGATCCCTACTGGTCCATGCATCCTTCCCAAAGGATGGAGCCAGTGGGTGGGAGTGGTCCGAGGAGAAGGCTGACCCTGGAACCAAGCAGAGGCAGGATGGGTACCAGGAGGATGTAAGGCTCTCAGACTTCAGGGACGCTGAGTGTGTTGCCTCCCCGTTCTCATTAGGCCCAGGCAGTCAAAGCAGGCCACGTGCTCAGGGGGCTCTGGCAGAATAAATACTTCCTGGTGAACCCATGTGCCACCTCGCCATGCGCTGGAGCTGAGCTTGTCCAAAGCAAGGGCATTGGGGTGGGGAGGGGGTCACACAGGAAAAGTCCCAGGCAGACCTTGTTTCGTGAAGGGTACCAGGTCATTGGGAGTGGCTCTCACGGAAACAATACACCAGGCAGCCCCTCTGTGGGATGTCTCCCAGCTAGGAGATGGCCCGGGCCAGCCATCAATCAGTCAAACAGAAACCCCACCCTGCAGAAACCCCGCGTCAGGCCAGGGGCCTGCTCAGGGGTCTGGGGCCTGTCAGCAGGGACAGGGGGCTCCACAGGGCATTAACCTACAAGAAGCTGCCTCTTTAGTCCTGTCAGGAATAAAGACGCAGATGTAGAGAATGGACTTGAGGACATGGGGAGGGGGAAGGGTAAGCTGGGATGAAGTGAGAGAGTGGCATGGACATATATACACTACCAAACGTAAAATAGATCGCTAGTGGGAAGCAGCCTCATAGCACAGGGAGATCAGCTCGGTGCTTTGTGACCGCCTAGAGGGGTGGGATAGGGAGGGTGGGAGGGAGATGCAAGAGGGAGGGGATATGGGGATATATGTATAGGTATAGCTGATTCACCTTGTTATACAGCAGAAACTAACACACCATTGTAAAGCAATTATACTCCAATAAAGATGTTAAAAAAATTAAAAATAAAATGCTAAAGAAAAAAAAAAGAAAGAAACTGCCCCCACTAGCAATTCCTGCTCAAGGGCTAATGAATTTTTATTGCCCATGGTGAGAAAGATGCACCTCACCATCGGCTGTTCTAACGACGGCTCTGGTTTCTGCAGCCCTGCTGAGTGGTCCTCAAAGATGCCAGGTGCCCACAACCTGGGATGTTGCTGATGTCCACAGCCTTCTCCCTTTGTTCGCCCATCTGAGCCATCACTTACACAGCAGCTCACTCAAAGCTAAAAATAACTGGCACAGACGCCTAACTGGTACCGCGGGTCCCTAGCCTAGGGCTCCTCCAAAGCGAGGCGACATGGGAAGCCTAGCTCTGGCCTCGTCTCCCAGGGCAGAGACTCATTTCTGAACGAGGCACCTGCTGGCGTGCCATGCTCCAGGTACTGTGGGGCGCACAGATGAACATGACCTGGCCCAGGGCTCGGAAACAAGTCAGCAAAGCCATGTCAGTGCTGCAAACAGGGTGCAGCGTTCAGTGGGGACACAGAGGAGAGAGAAATGGGTCCTCTGCGGGCAAGGGGGCATCTCAGATGAGTAAGATTTCAGTAGGCAGAGGAGGGAAGATCTTCCCAGGAAGGGAGCAGCACAGGCAGAGTTGCAGGGACCGCAGGAATGTACACACACTCTGGGCTTCTGAGAGGGGCTGGGATGAAAATAAGACTCGACCATAGCTCCAGGGACAAGACCTACACAACCCAGTTCTGCCTGCCTGCCCAACTCATCTCCAACCACCTGCCTCTGTGTTGCCTAAGCTTCCTTCACACCGGCTTCTCTCACCCCAGGACCTTTGCTCATGACTTTGCCAGAGTCTGGGATGTTCTTTTGTGTTCCCTTGCTTGCCTCCCTTGGACTTTCAGGTCTCGAGGCCTAACTAGAGCTGACCACCATATTCACCGAGGTATTTTTCTCCACAATAAGTCTGAAGTTATCTTATTTGCTTATTCATTTATCATCTGCTCCCCCAAAGCCGATAACCTCCATGAATGCAGGCATCTTGTCTGCTTTTCCCACTATATTCAGAGGCTGGGACAATGTCTGCTAATAGGTAAAGAACTACCTTTAGGAGTGAGCGGGGGAAAGGCACATTTTGACCTCTTTGTCATCTGGGCACAGATCACAGATCACCAATCTGTGGCTGTCCACCCTTTCTAGGAGTTTGTGAAGCAGCGTGAGAAATGTAGCTCAGGCAGCTGGGAGTGAGCCAGGGCAAAGCCGATGGGCTCTGTGCAGAGCGCACGGGTCACTTTCCACTTTGTGAAAGTCAGGGCGATGGAGCCTCCAGACCTACCTAGTGGGAGTTGCTGAGACCCTGGGGCTGGGCAGTTTATGGAAGAAATGAGGAAATTTGCACTCACTCCATTACAAGGGCAGCAGAATGCTCTGCCCAGGCATTGCTGATGGGGTCTTGCAGCCAGGCCTCCAATCACCAGATCCTTTTGGAAAACAGGCTTTAGAAAGAGGCTGTGCACTGGCTTCAGGGCCAGGGCCAAGACGTACTGCCCAGCCGCTGCATGGACCCTGGGGTATGTGGGAAGTGCTAGCTCTCAGCGTGGCCGTGCTCAGACTCGCAGCCTCATCAGCACTGACACACACCCCAAATCAGGGTGAGCACCAAGGGACGCCAGGGCGTGTGAGAGCTTCCAGGTGAGACTCTGGAACACGGTGTCCTTTCCGAAGGGAAGATGTTCAGGATACAGAGAAGGACATACAAGGGAAGCCACAGTACGTGTTTAAGCCGCCGAGGACCCAAGAGGCCAGGAAAGGGGGTAGCTTATGCATGAAGAGGAGGCCCGGGGTCACCTGCGGAGAAGTTCACAGCTCCCAGGAACACCTGTTGGGTGAATACTCTGCAAATCCCCACGTCTCTCAGCTGCCGGAGAAAATTTTCAACACAAGATCTTTGAGCTCAAGTTCAACCACTCACTAGCTTTTTTTCAAGGTTTGGCCAATGATATGACCTCTCTCAGTGACCTACTGTCCTAAGCTGAAAATATCGAGGCTGTCACCACCAATGTCTGTGGGTTGTTAGAAAATTAAGCAAGGTCAGTGTGCACCTCCCTCAGGTACTGCCCCATCCCCCGCACTCAGTTTATACTCACTACTGTTCACATTGCGGCCTCTCCTGCAGTGCCCCGTCCACAAAATCCAGTGAGTTCTTGGGTCTGATGGGTGAGCCCATCTGGACACGCCCCACCCTGGCTGAAGGTTGGGGATCCCCAGGTCACCCTCTCTGCCCTCTCTCCTGGTCCCCTCTCACCACCATCACTCCATGCTCCTTCTCTTTCTACATTGCTACCTGGCTGGGTAGCAGGTTTCTTCCTTCTCCAGAGAATGGATGATAGAGCCTCAAAAAGTTTGCATCACGAGAAGCTGATACTCCAGGCCACAGAGCATCAGAGTTTGGGGCCACACAAGAACACAGAGAATTCCTGTTCACCGGTCTCTGTGCAATTGCTCCTCCCCTAAAAGGAATTCAAACATTGGCCATAGAAAGAACATTCCGGAACCATGATCATCCAAGTCTTCTTTGACCAAAAGGAGTAGCGTGGAGCAGGAAGATAGGGCCCTCCGCAGAACCCTTTGTATTTGCAAAGGAAAAACTCAGACGCGCCTCCCAGCATCCCGGCCAGCTAGGGGCTGGGCTGGGGAAGTTGGGGGTTTCCCTGAGGAAACAGAAGATGAAGCGATTGTGTTTTGTTTGAACTGATAATAATGTCAGTTTCCGTTATGGGCTCATTACAACAAACCTGGGACATATTAACAGCTCTTTAATTGAATTTGGAAATAAGAAGAGGGTTTTGAAAGGTCTTGTAAAGAGTGGATTCACGGTCCCCACAGCGACGGCAGTGTACCTTGAACAGAGATGGAACGCAGCACCCCCCAATGGCGGCTCCCTCTCACCCTCCCCAGGTCCCCAGACATGCACTGGGAGGCCATCTGGATCCCCCCTGAGCTCATGGGGGCTAAGGAGAAAGATGAGATCAGAAGGCACTCCCAGAGAGTGGAAGCAGGCCCCATAAGAGGCAGTGTTTTATTTTTTATTCCAAACGAACAACAGAAGAGGAATTGCTGACCGTCCAGCCCCGAGCAGAGACCCCTCCCGTGAGCCTCGCAGGGCCCATGGCAGCCCTCACCGGCACAATGCATGCCTGTTCCCTGTCTGCCTTCCCCACCAGAAGGGGAGCCCCTGGCCACATCCTCTCCGAATCCCAGGTGCCCAGCCCAGACCCTGACACAGAAAGTCTGGACAACCATTTGTAGAGTGAACAAGTGAAGGCATGACCCAACACCTGTGGGCTTTTCCTTCTTCCCCTCACCCTCTGTTTCCTCTCTTCACCTGCTTCCTCTACCACACACTCTCCTATCAAACCCCTATGCAGCCCTTTCCAGAAAACCCTTGTTAATTATCTAGAATGTGTGCTTCTTTATTTACTCCATGCCTATGTAACTACATATAAATACACATGCTTACACATACATATAAATACACATACGTATCATGTACAGACATAAGTCATATCCGGCGGGGGTGTGGGAGGCGGGGGAAGGAGACAGTTGCCGGATTTAGCAAATGAAATCACAGGACTTCCAGTTAAATTTGAACTTCAAATAAACAACAAATAATTTTTAACTATGTTTTAATTATTTCTCATTTGTCTGAAATTGAAATATATTAAGCATCCTGTATTTTATCTGGCAGCCCTGGGTGGAAGGTGGTTTTATTCTTTTGTAAATCTGATCATAGGATTCACGCACTCTTCTCTCTTAGGATCCATGGATAGCTCTTCAATTCAACAGGTATTTGCCTAGTGCCTTCTTTTTAATGGATACATAATATTTTGTGGTGTGGCTCTTCCTCAATTGCCGGGCAATTATCTCGATGTTTGGTGTCTGTGTTACTGCGACGTTGCTTAGTAAATTCCCACCCTCAACCAGAGGAAGGCAACATGATTGGCTCTGTCCTGGCTTCTTAAATTAGCTGTCCTGGCAAAGTCAGACCAGAAGTCCATGGCGAGAGAGCCCATCTCTCAGAACAGCCACAAGATCCTACATCAGGGGCTGTGGGTGGGGAAAAGGATAAAGGAACGTGGAAATTCCCCTTTCCAACAAGGAGAGAACAGTGGAAACGCTGACATACCTGCCTCTGACTTGAAGCTCGAAACACCCTCAACTGCAGAAATCCAGACCGGCTCATTTGCCAAAACCCACACCAGTATAATTATTGTGCACAGCCCCCCACATCCCTCTTTCAATACTCATACCTTTAACTTGATCGTTGTTGCTGAAAACACAAAAATAAAAAATACATAGCAGCTCGGCTGACATTACAGCAACAGCGTAAGCCTCATTTTACCAACCATTTAACTCCCTCTAAGGACCCCGCTCAGAGACACAGGCACGTTGATGGGAGCTGTACAAAGGTCAGTGATTTGGAGGCTCTTTCCGACAATTTGCCAGGATTTTGGCATTTGTAAGCATCCATAGGACAGCTCTCTAGCAAGCTGACCTTGACAGCGAATGGGATAAATAA
The DNA here is from genome assembly GCF_964341445.2 of Mesoplodon mirus. NCBI lineage: Eukaryota > Metazoa > Chordata > Mammalia > Artiodactyla > Ziphiidae > Mesoplodon > Mesoplodon mirus. The sequence continues at coordinate 46,854,875 of NC_138995.1, forward strand.
ACCTTCAATTTACCCCCTCCAGCTCTCCGCGAGCCGGCCCGGTCCCCACGGAGCCTTCACCTGTCCATATCGTTCAACTGCCTGCAACTTTCAACTGACGAACATCCACAGCTCCGTGGCCCAGTGACAAACACCATCTAACAGATAAGGCTTCTGAAAAGTCAAAGCCAATACTGCTTCCATTGAAAATTTAATGCCGGCTCCATCTTTGCCCATCATTCTTCTGACTCTTGCACATGTCCCAAGAGGCCCTTGAAGCTAAAGCACTGCTCCATAACAGGTAATGACGTGACATTTAATGATACTGTCCAAAGTGATCCCGGTCTTTGGGAAGTAATGTGCACTCATGTACCAGATAAGCACCGCCAAACGTACTGAGCCGCTGTATCTTTCACAGCCCTGTCACCAGATACGATGTGACACAGCCCCGGCCATCGTACCTGCTGCTCCTCCGACCCCGTGCATTTTCAGAGCCCAGCTCCAAAGCGTTCAGGGAATTCAGGCAAAAGGTAGGATGGTAACATATCCGTAATTAACTATTCACAGCCTCTTTAATACTTCAGTGCTCTTGGATTCGCTACTAAAATCTGTGAATTATACCTCATTGAAAAATGGCCTTAATTGACTCTGACATGTTTTATTGGAGGCAGAAAAAATGTTTCAGTATGATAGATAAGGTTAAAAATGTTACTACTCTGATCATTTACTCTAGTGCCTGGCAAAAAAACTCCAAAGCCAAAAACCATTTACATCATTCATCGGATGCAAGAGAGGAAAAAAAAAAAAAAAAAAGGCTTATCTGACAGCCCATTTTAGCTGATGGGACAAAGTGCAGATTTTCAATTTTCTGACAAAGTTATGTTGTTTATGTAGAGAAGGGGGAAAACAATTGTAACATTGCTGCAGCATGCCATGAGGCCTGGAAATGTGGCTCCCCTCGAAAACTATCTCCGGGCCATGCGGAGCGCTGAATGACCCACAAAACATTACCTTCAGGCTTCCGACCAGATCATGCAGGGCTCGTCTTCCTCCTCAGAAGCAGCTGAGGGTTTTCAAACAGCCCCAGAGCCCCACTGGGATGTGTCGTGTGACGACTCTACAAACACAAAAAATTCTTCTCTCCCCAGCATTCGCCCCAAGAAAATGCAGTGGGGAGCAGGGAAATCTACCAATAGAGGGGTCTTTTAGTAGCTGGTGTTTTGCGGAAACGTTGAGTCTTGCTGTTTCCTCTGAACTTTGGCTGGTACCGGTGACCCCAGAAGTGGGAATCTAAGCTCCCGAGCTCTATATATATACCCCTCTGTGGGATGGGTCTCATGCAATTAAACCTGGGTACATCCTGGGAAATCACCTACAAATCCTGTTAACCCTTCCCCAGATGTTCATCCAAACGCCACCTCCTTCCAGACCTCACACACATGTTCCCCTAAGCAGACTTGCCATTCTCCCATTACAACAGCCAGGATCTCGAGCACTGCGCAGAGGTGCTGGGTCAGGGTCCTAACCTAGTGGGCTGGGGGCAAACCTCAGGTCTGAGGCTAAGCAGCTACCTGATCTTGACGCAGTGACTAACTCTCCCTAGGCTTCATCTGTAAAGAGGAGAGGATGGCAGTGGCTGGAGTGGAGATCTGCCAAGCACCGTACCTAATGACCTGGTTACAGGGGCCTGGCAGTGGCCGGTACTGGAGGAATCTGGACTCCAGCTGTGGCCGGGGAGGGCAGACTCAATCTAGCAGACTGACTGCTCAGAAACACATCCACTGTTATTTTCTAAAAGTAAGTCTCTCTTGGGCCAGTCCTGGACAGGATTGTTTTCCAAACAGACTCTAGCCCTGAGGGACTGAAGTTCATTATAAACCCAGAAGACACCTGCTCAACCCACATCTGAGGAAAAGCATCTCAGCACAAGGTTTCCTGATCAAGGTCACCGGGATCAGATAAAGCCAGGAACGCCACAGGAAAATGGTTACAGATCAAACGATGGGATTCAACAGTAAGCAGTAGTAAGAGTGAGAGGGAGCTACACAAAAACTAAAAGGTTGCTTCTTTCCAAATCCATGGTTCTGGGCAGCCAGGGAAGACCCTTCATCTTTGAATCACATGGGCCAGAGCCACATGACTGAGTAGGGCTTGCACATGTATTTGCTTTGACTCGTACCTGGTTTTTTTTTTCCTTTTTTTTTTTTAAATTTTTATTGGAGTGTAGTTGCTTTGCAACATTGTGTTAGTTTCTGCTGTACAGCAAAGTGGATCAGTTACACGTATACAACTATCCCCTCTTTTTTAGATTGCCTTCCCATTTAGGTCACCACAGAGCACTGAGTAGAGTTCCCTGTGCTAAATTAGATTTTGTTCCAGAGCCTTCCCTGACACCTGCGCACAGGCTCAGAAGGCAGCATTCCCATAGACTTGATGCTAATCCTACCTCCTAGAGTTGGAGGGGCTGACTAATAGTAACCAGCATTTATAAACTAGTAACATTAAAAAATTAAGAAGTTAAACAATAAGGTCCTACTGTATAGCACATGGAACTATATTCAATATCCTGTGACAAACCAGAATGGAAAAGAATCTGAAAGAGAATATATATATGTATAACTGAGTCACTTTGCAGTACAGAGGAAATTAACACAACCTTGTAAATCAACTATACTTCAATAAAATTTTTTTAAATGAAAAAAAATTTAGGAAATTCCACATGAAAAGATATTGTCTTTTGGGGGGGAAAAAACAGGATTTTTCTAAGCCTACCTCCTGTTTCTACCAAAAGTGGGGAGAACATTCTGCATCCCTGGCCAGCACTCACCGGGAGAAAGTCACAAGAAACACAAGACGCTGTCACAGACCAGAGGAGAGGAAAGGAGACACAACGCCTAAATTCAATGTAGAATCCTGGACTGGATCCTGGGTCAGAGAAAAGGGTGTTCATGGGGGAACTGGTGAAATCCAAATAAAATCTGAGGTTCAGTAATAGTAAGAGACCAACCTTGGTGCCTTTGTTCTGACCAATGTACCCGGGGAATGTAAGCTGCAAATGTTAAGGGGAAGCTAGATGAAGAGCATGGGAACATTCTGTATTATCTTTGCAACTTTCCTGTAAATCAAAAATTAATCAAATTTTTTTTAATTTCTTTAAGAAAAAGGTCAAGAGAACAAACCAAGACCACTTGTCATACATGGCCCATCTCACTCATTGGTTTTGGTGCTTGGAGCCTGGAGCCTTTTAAATGTGGGACAGCCCTCCCCCAATACTTCCTTCAGAGGGGGCGTGTGTGCTGTTCCCTGGTGCACATGCCCGCCTGTCTCCTGGATGGCCTGGTCCACATGCAGGACTTGGGGTTTTTGTGGGGACCCCCAAAATCTGGCGGGACCTTGGTGAGCTGAGAGCAAGGGAAGGGGGTGCCCCCGGGACAGCTCCAGGGAAGATGGCACCCACCAGGCCTCCTGAGGTGGTAAAGAAGGACCCTAAGCCGAGCACCCAGGTACTCAGACCACGGAGGTGTGCCAGGTGGTCAGTGTCAAGAAGGTGGGAGCCCTCATTCCCCGCAGAATGCCCAACATAGCCCACCCTGGCACCCTGCCATCAGAGAACAGGCCCCGAAGAGCCCCAGCTTCCATGCAGAGGAGCCAACACCTCTATCGGAGGTCCTGGAGCAAGTATCTTAGCCTCCCCTCTGAGAACAGATCCCCCATTTACATCTCTCCACAGCGCCCACCCAAGGCTGAGCACAGGGTCTCAACTCTGAGGACTTTTGCCAAATGACAAGTTCCCAGTGGACTGATCCCAGGGTCATTGGCCAGTCAGCACCTGTGTGCGGGGTCAGGGGGCCCTTTGCCAAGCACTGCAGGGAGCATGGACTTGCCAGACAAGCTCCCTGACCTCCAGGAGATGACAACGCCGGCGGAGTGATCATCTCCATCTCACTGGAGAAAAACATCACCGGGGGCTGACACCCTCAGACAGAGTCAAGAAGGGGCTAGAATTCCAGCAGGACTTGAGGGTGGGTGGGATTTCATCATACACTGATGGTCACCGGGAGAGAGAAAGAGGAGGTGTTTAAGGGGTGAAAGAAAGTCCCACACCGGGAAAGGTGTGAGGGCAGGGAAGGGCAGTGGTGTGCTCGGTTACCGAGGTAGGTCCTGCCTGACTGCAGCTTAGGACAAGCTGGGCGTGGAGGGTGCAGGTGGTGGCTGGAGCAGCAGCGGCTACAGGAAGCTGGGCATTTCCCTGCTGGCTCCTGAGGACGATGTACAGTCGTGGAAGCATGCAGACAGCCCTGGAAGCAAAGGCAATCATCGAGTAACTACTACCTCGGGGGCATCCCGGGACCACATCCCTGGGAGTCACGTTACTTCTGTAAACCCCTTTATTGCCCCATGACCGGCACCACTGCCATGCACAGGGGTGTTGTGTACTCGGGGTGTTGTGTACTCAATGTGTCAAGATTTTTTAAAGCAATCATCTCAAATATAACTCAGTGTTTTAATTTTATTTTGAGATTCCCTCATTTTAATTTTTTTATTACTTTTTTATTCACATTTGCTCAGGGCCTCTTCCCCTGACCCTGTAGCTGGCCACCTCTAGTGAGAGCCCGATGCTTGGGTTTGGAGTTCAGCTCTGCCTTTACCTGTGGACTCTGGGCACCCTTTGTGCCTCATCATCCTCATCTGTAAAATGGGTATAACAAATCCAGCATCCACCAGGCAGAGTTGTCATGAGGTTTAAATGAGCTAATACATGTCAACGGCTGCTCAGTCCTGAATGTCAGTGATATGTCCTGAACAGGAGATGGGCCCTGAGAAACCGTGCCAGAAACAGGCCGTGGGTGGAGGTGGCTGGACATGCAGGTGGAGGAGAGCTTCAAGAGCCTTCTGTGCAAGAACGACCTCACAGGGGCCACATTCCAAGGAAAACAGTCCTGGGGGTGGGATTAGGTCACAGTGATACGTAGGGCTGGCTCTGTGGGGGAGGCCCACCCCAGGCCTTCAAAGACTTGAGCCCCACCCTGGCTGGCTGAGAGCAGAGACCCGGATGGGGAGTGGATGAGGTCGGGGTCCCCTCCCCCAGGGCCAGCAATCAGCACGGACTCTGCCACGCCTGCCCCGGCCCAGCTCCCAGCTACCCCCCTCACATCTCTACCACACAAGCCTGCCTTTTACAGAGCCCATGCTTTGTTTTGTTTCAGAAATAGGATCATAAAATGAGTGTATCTTTCTGGTTATTAATTTTCTGCCTTTTTTTTTTTTTTGCTTATTTATCTAAATGAAAGATGTTTATTTCCCAACCAGCTGCTATATGAAGTGTGTGGAGCAACTGAAAACCCAATTCTCTTGTGTGGCTGAAACCCTATGAGTCGAGGCTGAAAGAAACATCTTTTCCCCTTGCTGGAAAGAAAAAGAAGGAAAGAGAGAATGAGGGAAAGAAGGAAGGAAGGAAGGGAGGGAGGGAGGGAGGGAGAGAGGGAGGGAGGGAGGGAGAGAGAAGCCCTAGAGTGTGTTTTGTTTATTGCTACATTACTCAGGCAATTGCCTACTTGAGTCAGACTGTCAGGCTGGGCCCCCAAACCCGGTTCTTGCCCTGTGCTGCCCAGGCCCAGCTGCTACAACAAAGTCTTGGCTCCCAGAGCTGCTACACGACTGGCTGCAGGCAAGCGGTGCAGATGGGAGTGGGGTGGTGGGCAAGCCCTGAAACGGCTGGGACTAAGTGGTCTGGGGGCTGATGGGCCTCAGGGCCGGGGGTGGCCGTGGCTTGCTGTTGAACCTGAGAGCTGAAATTCCTCAGAGTCTGCAGAGCTGCTGCCTTCATGCTCTGTAGTATGACCCCCAACTCAGACCTGAGGTCAGGCCTGACCCACCTGTACACAGAAGAAACCAATAAGCCCTTCCCTTTCAGCCTTGAGCACCTGCTCTGTCAGTCAGCAGATCTGGCCGGCAGTGTAGAATGTTTCGCATTTCATGGGTCTTACAGATGAGAGGGCTGAGGATCCGGTGCTCAGTAAAGTAGAAACCCAGTGTCCACCCAGACAAAATCCTCGGCATCTCCAATTCCTGCCCTAAGCACGGCTATGGTTAATCTTACAGTTCAACTTGACTGGGCCGCAGGGTGCCCAGACATTTGGTCAAACGTTATTCTGCATGTGTCTGTGAAAGTGTTTTGGGATGAGATTAACATTTAAATCAGTGCACTGAGTAAAGCAGCTTGCTCTCCCCAGTGTGGGTAGGCCTCCCCCAGCCCATGAAAGACCTGAATAGAATGAAAGGCTGACCCTCCCCCAAGGAAGAGAGAATTCTCCTGCCTGAGGCCTTCATACTGGAACCTCAGCTCTTCCTGGTCAGACAGTAGCTTGCCAGCCTCTGGATTCAAACTAGGATGTCAGTTCTGCAGATTTGGACTTACCAGCCTCCATAATCCTGCGGGACAGTTTCTCACTTTACATATATGTGTGTGCGTGAGTGTGTGTGTGTATCCTTTTGGATACACACTACCTGGCTGCTGGGAACCTGTCTAGAGGGAGGGAAGGATGGAGAGATGTGGGGAGGGTCAGCTGCAGGCATTCTCAAGACACCATCCTCTCAGCAGTCTCTCACACCAGAGGACTCCGGCTGGCCCATGGGGTTGGTGAGGGGAGGGGGGGTGTCCCTGCAGTTGGGGGAGGGGCACAGGGTGAAGGCTTAGGGTGAAAGGGGCATGCCTTGCTAGAGTTCATTTCCTATGCTGTCACGAGGCTCAAACATTACCTTTTACCTTAAAGCAGATATAGCTATTAATGTAGAATGCAAACTTTGCAGGACCTTTTTTTAGATAAGTTACTAGATGATGGAGAAACTTCAAAATCGCAGTAGGTGCGGTGGATTCCGCCTCCAAGAAACCTTTTTCCCTGCAGTGGCTTGGGGGTTGGCTGTACCACAAGGGGAGGAGCCCACGGTGACAGGGGTGTGGTGGATTGGCTGGTCTGTCCAACTGCCAACTGCCTTTTATGTCCTGAAGTCAAATTCACATGCTGGGTGGAGAGCAGGGGGCCCATACCTGGGGTATGGGTTTGACCCTCAAACGCGGAGGCTGTCTGTGCCCTGCGCCCATCACTGTGCTCAGCAGTAACGTGACTTTCCTCCAGAGAAGGTTGCTCAGTGGAACTGATCCTGAAAACCCCTCCTGGACTCCCAGGGGAGGCTCCTGGGCTCGCCCTGCTCCCCACTGGAGCCTTTCCCCGTGGAATCCCTCCCACGGTCGAGGCAACAGCGTCCCTGCTTGGCCCAGCCTCTGACCTCAAAGCAGAAACTCATGCTTGTGGTTGAGTCCCTGCACGGGGAAAGGGAGCTCCCATGTTTGAACCAATCTGAACTTGAATGGAAAGATGTTCAAGGCCTCCCTGAGGCCTGTGTTAGGTCAGGGCCTCGTGCTCGCAGGAGCCAGCCCTGTGCTGCAGGGACCGGGCTGCGACACAAATTCCTTCCCAACTTCCATCAGAGCCACGTCCCAGGTTCTTGGGAGGCAGGCAGACCCTAAACCAGGAGTGAACAAGCAACACAGACTGACCCCCAGGAACAGATCTTCTATTCGAGGGCTGAAGGATGGGGCTTGGCCGCCAGGGCTAAGGCGCTCCCTTTATTTCACTCTGCTTGTTACTTTACTTAAAATGCGTGCACGTGTATTCATGCACACACTCACCAGCACAGCTCTAGATCACGCCTCTGAAACTTCACAGGGTGCCCTCAAGCCTGGTTCACTTGAGAATCACTTTCTTTGGACCGCTCTAATTGCTGCAGAGAGCTACTGGCTACGTTCCCTTTGTGCCTGCAGTCTCTGTGTGGACCTGTTTTCTCATCCCCACTCCTCCTCTCTCTGTGGCCACTGCCATTTCTCCTCCAGTCATGCAGGGATGGCTCGATGGTGCCGAGGATACTAGGTGAGGCTGAGGCCAGGGAATCTGATCTAACACAAGGAATCGTGTGCTGGCCTTGAGCTCCTTGATGTTTCAGTGGGGTTGACGCTGGTTTCCCTGGCACCAGTTTCCCATGGTTATGAGATCAGAGGAATTAATGGGTACTTAGTCTGTGAGCCTAAAGATTATTGGAGGTAACTGCATTTCTGGGACAAAGCACACACTGGATTGTGATGGACTTTCTGTGGTTTTCTTGACCCCATGCTGTCTGCTGGCAACACAGCACCTTTACCCCCTCTTGTATGTTCTCCCTTGATTCACAGGGACTAGAAACCTGGAAATTACATTTTCTGGAACCTCTTGGATACTGCCCAGTATTTAAAAGGCAGAAGCCTGATCATTGCTCCTCTGACAGCAGTGGGCAAACGTGCGGGCTCTGCAGATAGAAACTTTTGCAGCGGCCTGCAGGATACCCGGCTATGTGCTGGGGGCAAATGGAGTCATTGCTGGTGGTTTCTAGCAAGGTCTCGACTCTGAAAGCCAGAAGCATGCCTGAGAGCCAGGCCATTACCCTGATCTTCACACCTCCAGCCTTTCCAGTGGTTTTAGAAGCATATGTCTTTATCAAATCTCTTCCTACTTGAGATAATCAGAGTGATTCCTGTTTTCTTCCTTAATATATCTGGTCATGAAAAAATACCAAGCATCAGTGTGCGTCTAATTCAATGTCTAAATGAGACTATCCAAGAACACTGGAAAAAAACAAGATGTCACTGTCCGTTGAAGACTCTTGGTGCAGAGAGTGAATGACACACTTAACAGCAGTGAAATCCTCAGTATTTTCCATCCCAAGCTTTCTGAGATATGTTCCATCATTGTCCCATTTCACCTGTCATTTCACAAGGACCTTGAGGGCAGGAACAGTATCTTTTTTGTTTAAATTAAATTCCTATGTAATAAACTCCAAGTAACTATCCACATCATTTGTTTTCCTGTATCTTTATAGCATTAACTATTGCTGGCAAAGATGTGTAACCCTCTGAGAATCCAAGAGCTTTTGATAAGAGATCATTTCAAATGGTGCTAACCACAGGAAGGGATTTGAGCTGGTTTCCCCAAGACCTCCCAGAGAGCTGTGGGTTGAGCGCAGGTCAGGGAAACATGGGGGCTGGTACCCGGTGCCCTGGGGAATATTAACCTCCACATGCTCTCTAGCCCTGCCTTGCAATGTGCCCTGTTCCCATTTTCATCAGACTTCATTCAGTCTCCTTCTCTCCAATGATGGTCACAGTTCACTTTTGAAAATGTTTCAGGAGTTCTCTCTCTGAGGTCATGGAGAATGAGACGAGCTGTTGAGATGGAGAGAAATGAAGACAGAAGGAAAAACAGCTTTGTTCCACAAAAAGTTATTTGAGCATCTACTGTGTACAGAGCACATTGTACTAAGTTGCTGGAGATACAACAGTGGGCAAACAAGCTCACGGCTCACATTCTAGCAGCTGAGGCAGCCAATAAGCAAGTACACAAATGAGTATCCCTGGTTACTTCAGCGAGTGATAAGTGCTGTGCCGGAGACAAAGCAGGTGATAAAAAGTGACCAGGTGGGTAGGCGAGTGGGCAGAGGTATCTTCAGACAAACGGAGCCCAGAAGACACCTCTGGGGAGGTGAGGTGCAAGGGGCCGTCTCAGAGAAGAGCTGGAGGCAAGCATCCAAGCAGAGGGAACAGCCAGGCAGGTTGGAGCTTGGTATGTTGGGGCACAGAGACAAGGCCAGCATCTCAGAGCCAAGTGAGAGAAGGGGCCAGTGCCCCAAACTGAGGCCAGGCCGAAGCATGTCAGCCTGACACATATGTGGAAGGAGCTAGATTTTATTCCAAGGCATTGGGAGGCCATCAGAAGATTTTACACAGCTCCTGGTAGAACCAGGATTGGTATCCGCTCCCCATATACACAAGGCTCCCACCAGCAGGCCAAACCCTACCCAAGAAGTCCAATGCCATTGTGTCCTGCCCCCAATGCCTAGCCTCCCATCCTTGAGTCCAGAAGTGCCCTTCACCACATCTTGAGATGAGCCTTAAGCTCATCTGGTGATCCTCTCATGATACTTTCAGACTGCAGGGCCTCTTTTAAATCCCAGCACACAGATCTTAATGCAACACTGGAGACACACACTCACAGCAGCCCCTCATCCTGGACCCAGGCAAATGGGACCTCGGTCATATCAGTATCTGTTAGGAATCCCATCACAGTGGGCCCCCCATGGAGCTCATAGGCAGCTGGAACCCCATGGCTTGCTAGGGCACATACAACACCTCATGGTTGGATAGAGCACACATGCGTTCTGGTCTGTTCGTCATCCATCCATCCATTTACTCATTAAACACACATCATGTATTGAATATCTACTTGGGCCAGGCCCTGGGCCAGGTATTAGGACACAGCAATGACCAAGGCAGTCAAAGCGACCCTGCCTGCATAAACTGTCTACTGCTGCATAACAAGTTACCACAAACACAGCAGAGTAAAATGACACACACTGGGCTTCCCTGGTGGCGCAGTGGTTGAGAATCTGCCTGCCGATGCAGGGGACGTGGGTTCGTGCCCCGGTCCGGGAGGATCCCACGTGCCGCGGAGTGGCTGGGCCCGTGAGCCATGGCCGCTGGGCCTGTGCGTCTGGAGCCTGTGTTCCGCAATGGGAGAGGCCACAACAGTGAGAGGCCCGCGTACCACAAAAAAAAGAAAAAATGACACACATTTATTATTTCACAGTTTCTGTGGGGCAGGGGGCATGGCTCAGTTGTGTCCTCTGCTCAGGGTCTCACTGACCACAGTCAAGATGCTGGCCAGAGCTGTGATCTCACCTGAGGCCCAGAGTCCTCTTCCAGGCTCACTGGGTGTTGGCAGAACCTAGTTGCTTGCAGTTATAGGATTGAGGCCCTCAGCAACCGGACACCAACACAGATCCCTGCCACATGGCCTTCTCCACAATGCACCAGTTTGCATCTTCAAGACCAACAAGAAAGTGTTTCTGCTGTTTCAAGTCTGACTTCTAGACCCACTTTTAAATGGTTACCTGATTAGGTCAGGCCCACCTGGGGTGATCTCCCTTTTGATTAACTCAAAATCGACTCATTTGGGACCTTAATTATATCTGCAGAATCCCTCCCCTTTGTCATACACCACATCCTATTCACAGGTCTCACTCACACTCAAGGGGAGGGGGTGATACAGGGTGTGCACACCAGCAGGAATCTCAACCACCTATCGCACTGCTCTGGTGGAACTGCCATCCCAACAAGGAGGGCGAGTCTGGACATGTGATTGGAGAGGTGGCAAGTGGAGGACAGGGTGCTGCAGGAGGGCCTCTGGAAGGAAGGCCTGGATGAGTGCCATGCCCGCCACTGCCTGCCACCCAGGAGTGCAGCTCCACCTCTCTCTGCTCACACACGCTCCTCACACATTCTGTGACAACTGGCAGTGGCTTATTCATCATTTCAGACTGCAACTTTCTGTTTTCTCAGACACCCTCTTTAACACCCTGACATTTCTGTAGAGACGTCACATACAGTCAATTGTTTCCATCTCTTTCTCACACTGATCACCTTTTCTGTTCAGTGCTTGGCCCTTCCCAGTCCTGGTGTGCGACACTTACCAAGAGATTCAGAGTCACTCTCCTCACTCTCCATACCACTGGATTTCCAGTGAAGTGTGCTACATCCCCACATCAATCATCTCCCAAGACATGCACAACATTTGCCCCAATCTCAGGAGAGATGCTGCCTGAAAAAAGGCAGCTCTCCTAAGCAGAAATTCCTTCTCTACCCATTACTAGAGGCCTGTTTCCAGATTCTACAGGTAAACAAAATTGCCCCCACACTTTTTACCTGTCTTTCCATCTGTGCCATGTCTGGCTCATCAGCAGGACTTGATGCCCATCCTCTGGCAGCCACACTGGACCACCAGGCTGGACCACTGCCACAAGCACCTCTCCCCAGCTACTCAAGCACTCGCTAGGCTGTGTTCCCACACAGCCTTCCTTCTTTCCCTTCTCCAGTCCCTTATCCACATCACAACAGGAGCGGTCTTCTGAAAACATGGTGCATCACTGCTCTGCAGACACCCCTTTAGGGGCTGCTCACTGTACTAAGGATGCAATGCAAACTTCCCTCTCTGTCTGCAAGGCTGGGCAGCACTTGTCGTCTGCTTACCTACTGCACCCTTCTCAAGCCCTCCCACATTCCAGGTTCTGGCCTCGCGGCTTTTCTTTCAGCTCCTCAGATTCTTTCCATGGCAGTATAGGCAGGCATGTGCTGTTCCCTCTGCGCAGGCTGCTTCTTCCCACCCATGGCTAAAAGGATACATTTTACAGTAAATGGTATTGGCATAAATGGATAACTGTTTGGAAATAAAAAACAATCTTTACCTCCTGTAAGGCTCCTACCTCCCCTCTAGGATTGGACTTAAACACCAATTTCCAGGCTAGAACCCCCACCCAACCACACCAGCCAAAACAGGTTCCCTCTGCTATTCTCCGTCATAACACCTTAACTGTTTGTTTCACATTACATGCTTTAGTTTTCGATTATTTTATTAATTTTCTCATTTGCTTTTTTTCTCGTCTTCACACTAAAATGCAAATTCCAGCAAGGCAAGGACCAGGTCATTGTTGCTCACCGTCACTTTCCTGGTCATCATGTTGCTTGACACACGGTACAAGCTCAAAAAATGTCTGTAGGATGAAACAATGAATGAGCGGATGAATGAATGTGCGCTAACTCTGTGGTGTGAAAAATGTAAGTCTGCTTTATGATTTGAAAAGTAAGAGGGCAGAAGGGAGGATCTTGTCCCACTTTATACTAGAAGCCATTCTAAAGCTACAATAATGAAAACAGTAGTATTTCCAATGAAGAGTGGATACAAAAACAAATCCATGGAATAGAATCAAAGGTCAAATAAATAAGCAAACATATCACTCAATTATTCATACAGTTGCTTTTCAAGTAAGCAGAAAAAAGAAAAGATTATTCAAAACTTGGTCTGGGACAAGTAGCTAACAACAAGGAGAAAAAATAAGCAGAGTCTGACTTCTTTACAATGAAATAAGTGAATTTGGAATGTAGTCAGCTCATTTGAATGGAAAGTTAAACCATAATATTATAGAATAAAATTTCTGTTAATTAGAATGTAATCTTGGAATAAAGATATCTAAGTATGACACTAGAGAAAACATTGATATATTTGATCATGTGAAAATGAAAAGGTCAAACAATTATTGTGGTAGCTGGACTTCTAACCATAATGGAGAAAAGAGATCAGCAAATATTCTCACCATAAAACAACTATAAAAATGGGCAAAATTGTCAAAAACAAACATTTCGGGGCTCTGAAAATGCACCAAAGGGCAACAACAAATTGGAAGTGTTTATTCATGAAAAACTGGGTGAACTTTGAGTGAGAACAGTGGGAGCCTGTGGCTTTCTTACTACAGTTGCCCCAATGTACTTCTCCAGCTCAGTTGGTACAGTGGTTTTGTCAGGGCAAATTTGGCTGTGAAAAACATTATTTTCACTGCCAAAGGGGGCTGACATGTTTTTGAATGGAGGACCAATCTGTACCTGATGGTGCTGTCAATAAAAGTTGCAAACTCAGAGGAAAATTAATGGGGAAAAACCCAAGGTTGTGCTAGTGTGAAATTGTAGTCCCACTTGGGTGAGTGGTGGAATAGCCAGAAATGTAACAGGGAGATCTTGGAAGAGCTAAATAAGCTATGCACACACGTTTGGCTGCCTGGAGAACCTCTGGCATGGGCAGGTAAGATACAAGAGAGACCAGAAGAAACTAAAACTAAATCTTGAGGCAAAGTCACCTCAACTCTTAGGAAGCCAGAATTTAAAAAACTAAGCAGATACATCAACAGCTATGCACCGTTAGAAGACAGATTCTACAGATTAAGTGCAGGCAAGTGCAGGGAAAGATGAATGGGAAGCAACTCTTTAACGGGTACAGGTTTTCTCTCTGGAGTGATGGAAATATTTTAGAACAACATTGCGAGTTTACTAAATGCCACTGATTTGTACACTTTAAAATAGTTAATTTTATGCATGTGAATTTCACCTCTGTAAAAAAAATTTAAGAATTAAAGGAATATACAATGACAATTATTCAAACCAAGAACCAAAATAGAGAAATATAAACTAAAAGAAAAAGACCTAAGTGAAAAATACAATAATCAAAATGAATATTCACTAGATGAGCTCAATATCATCCCTGAGATGCCAGAATAGAAAATCAGTAAATTTGAAGAGAGAAAAATAAAACTTACCCAACATGAAGAACAGAGAAAAAAGGTTTTTTTTAATAAACAGAGACACAAAGACTTGTAGGAAATATCACGTATGCCAACACACATATAGTGGGAGTTCTTGAAAAGAGAGAGCAAGATGCAGGAGAAAAGAATATTCAAAAAAATAATAGCCAAAAGCTCCCAAATTTGACGAAAAAGTGTAATCTACAGATGTAAGAAGCTCAAACAAAAATAGGATAAATATATTGTATTCAGCCTGTTGAAAGCCAAAGACAAGCAAAAAATCCTTAAAGCAGCAAGTGTAAAATGACTCAGCATGTAGAGAAATAACAATATGATTAACAGCTGACTTTGTATCAGAAACAGTGAAGCCCAGAAGGCAGTGGAGTGACATATTCAAAGTGCTAGGGAAACAACTTAAAGCTGTTAACCAAGAATTCTATAATCTGCAAAACAATCCTTAAAAAATGAAGGCAAAATATATTGCTAGAGAAACACTAAGAAAATCTGTTGGTAGTTGACCCGCCTTACAAGACATACTACAGGAAGTTCTTCAGGATGAAAGGAAATGACACTACCAGATAGTAACTCAAATCCATAGGAAGAAATACAGAGCCCAGAAATAGTAAATATGTAGGTAAATATAAAATTTATATAAATTTAAAATATAATTTTTTTTCTTTTTCTTATTTTGATTTCCTCCAAAAGCATAAGATTGCAAAGAGTTATTATAAAATTGCATCATTGGGCTTATAATACATATAATATATATGATAATACCATAAAGTGGGAGGGAGCAAATGGAGCTATACTGAAGCAGAGTGGCTAAATTTTACTTGAATTAGGTGAGCGTTAGCCTGAAATAGTGATACCTCAATCTGTGCATTTTAAACCCGTAGAGCAACCTCTGTGAAAAAAAATACACAGTTAAAAAAAATAGAGAAATTAAAGTGGTATACTAAAAATGCTTGTTTAATGCACAAGAAGGCAGTGAAAGAGGAATAGAAACATTGAAAAAGGTATGAGATATCTTGAAAATTACTAGCAAAATGGGTAGTAATTGGGAAGGAACACAGGGCGGTTGCAGGCCATGGGCTTGGATGGTCGTTGCATGGCTGTTCACGTGTGATTATCACGGAGCTGCATGTTTCTGTTTTGCTCATGTTTTCTATATGTGTGTTATATTTCACAATAAAAAAGTTTTAATAGCCTTAAGGAAAAATGTATGGCATTATATATGACAAAAATTTTATGTCTTTAATATATAATCAGCTTTTATAAATCAAATGGGCATTAACCGAACGAACAGATTCATTCACCGAACGAACTTTTTGGCCAGGCCAAGACTGTTGTTGTCATTACCTTATCAAAGAGAAAAGTAAAAAATTCAAAAACTAGAAGTACAGGTGTTGAATAAACACTTTTTAATGGTCAATCTCAGTTAGAAATCCAAGAAAGTTAGTTTAATTATACAGTAGACATGGCCAACAATAAAAGAATTTCTTTGCAATAGGCAGCTATTTAATTATTAATCATTTAAAATAACGTTTTAAATAATATTTTGACATAAAATCATAGTCATGACATAGTAAGTGGACAATATAAATACAAATAATATAAAACTACTTGAATACCGGGAGGGAAAGCCCTTGGTATATGAAATGAAAAGTCCATGTTATAAAACTGAATATCAATTGTGATCCATTTTTTAAAAGAAATCTATATGTGGATATGTATCTATATCTCTGCATAAGAAACAATGGGATGTTACATTTCAAAAGTTTGAGTTCCCATCTCTGAATGCTGAGATGACAGATGATTTTAATTTGATAATTTTCTTTAGATGTGTATTCTAAATTTTTCACAATGAGCATGTATTAGTGATGAATATGAAAAAAAGAATTTTGTTTTTAATGAGAGTCCAGGAAGCATGAAGTGACTTTAAGCATCATTAAAGTGAAGCTGTGGGACATGGCAGGGCAGGGAAGGTCCCCCCCCTCACCCCACCACCGTTTAGCCCATGTCTTAATAAGTAAAATAGATAAACACCTAACCTAACCTAGCAGCAGTGAGATGATTCTTTGTCCAAACCACATGCTCAGGCAAGCAGTAACCATGAAAACCTCGGACGGAGGCCACCAGCCCATGTGGCAGAAAGCCAGTGAGGAGTGAGGTGAGGATTTCCATATATTGAAATGTGGGCATGCCTGGGGTGGGATCAGCACACATGGCAGCTAAAAACCCAGAACATTGAAAATAAATGTGGAGGTAAGTAAAATCTCCAGGTACTGGGTTGGCCAAAAAGTTCGTCCGGTTTTAAGCAAAAATAAAAGACACGTTTTTCATTTTCACCAAGAAATTTATCGAACAACGGATTCATTAACCGAACGAACTTTTTGGCCAGGCCAAGACTGTTGTTGTCATTACCTTTTGACCACTAATCAGGTTATTTTTTATTTTAATTCTATGTCACTATAAACGCCAGGATGTGAACAAAGACTGCTGTCTGAGCCACCTAAAAGGTGCAAGGACACAAAGTCGCCAACACATTAGCACACCTCCCAGACATGGACGACAGTTATGCACGCCCACCCAACCCTCTCAGGCAGGTTTAATAAAGGCTTCACTTAATTCCTTCTCTCCAAGGTGCTCTAGAGAGGAGCACATTTTGGTAATTATTACACCCATAAGGTGAGTCAAGATTACAGTTACTCTGCATCTAATAACCACCTCTCAGCAACTTTTTCAGTCTCTCTCTCCTGCTGGGCAGTTTCAGATGCCCAGCTGTGCCCCAGGACACCTTGCAGACAGAAGCCAAGAGTAGGAGAGGGGTCCCAGAGGAGAGCGGACAGGCGAGGTGCCCCTGCCAGCCTCTCCCAGGGTGAGGTTCATGCCAGAAAAGGCCAAGCTCCGGAAGATCAGGAGAAAGAGTACAGGGCTCCCTGGTTCCCCTCCCCCAACAATACCTAATTAAAAATCTAAATAGTAAACATACATCAAGTTCAAGAAAGTCCAAAAAAGTCCAGATTTTTTTCCCATGATGTCCACTCTGATTTTTGAAGTTATCACATTGGTTTTCCTCTTTGGTGCCCTGCTTTGAGGTGTCTTTGGCACTTTGCCCATACATGACATTCAAATGGTTTTGTTTCCCGCTGCCCCTTTGAGAAAACCTCTTGGTTATGCTTTTTTTCAGAATGCAATCACCTGCATCATTCTGGAAACTCATTAGAAAGAGCTGGCTCATTTCTAAAACCTTCTAGGTGAAGGAGCCCGACCCTGATGGATGACTCTGTCCACCAGACATTTGCCTTTTAAAGAAACACAAGCAGCAGGTCACCTGATGGAGCAATCTAGAGGCTGGAAACCAGGTTATTCTTGTTTGTTATTGCTTTCTTTTCATTCTCGAGTTAGAACTCACATTTTTAGAAAATGGAAAATAGTCTTGGACGGCTGGGATCTTCCAGGCTAGTTGATAGACAGAGTTGCTTATATAGCTCAGTCAGAGCACGTGCCATTAAAGAAAAGGGTGATTGGGACTCAGGGGTCACTCAGCCACCTACAGAGGGAGAAGACTCAAGACAATCACCCAGCCATTAATGGGCATGGACCAAGGTTCCACATCAGCAAACATCTCAGACTGAGTCATAGAGATGCCTTCCTTGCAGTCTATTGCATCCGGTGTGGACCTGGTCCTAGGCCTGACAGTCATCCTTTTAATTCAACTGCAGTGAAGTGCTCTTTCTGCCCTGACAATATTCTCTTGTGCGCCAAAGGAAGTGAATAATAATTAAAGGGCCCTTTGGACAATACCCTCTGTCTGAGGAATCATTTACTCAAATAATCTAATTTGTACAAACCTCTTCACTACCTTCCTACCCAGGTTCCATTTTCTTTTGCATATATTTTCAGCACTCAACTAATGATGGATAGAGGGAATTAATACATGGTTGATTGCATCTCATAAAGGCACTTGGATGTATTTAAGAGCACGAGCAGCTTTTTTCTTTCCAGCACCTGATAACGTAATGTGTTCTCTGAACATATGTGTAAGACATACATTGATATTAAAAGCTGTATTCTATACAACCTAATAAAAAGGATGCCACATCAAAAGCCAGAATGAACATCTAAGGTGTACTATAATCATTTAAGAGATTAAAGGAACTGGTGTAAGGTTGATGCCACCAAACAGCCTTCATTCACTACCATCTATGAACAGCCATGGAAAGATGGCAGGACTGCAGTGCCCACGACTATGTGATGTCCACACTGCAGCATGCATCGCTTGCCCTAGCTATTTCTGAAAATACGAACAAATGCATGCAGCGATGAAAGACACTCTTTATATCCTGAGTGGTCTCTAGAAGCAAAGGAGGAACGTGTTGTTGGGGGCATGTTATAGTATATTTCCTAATATATTTCAACCATTCAACTGTGTGTCCCGAGCCTGTTAAGCAGAACTTAGGGTTTCCGGTTGACATAAAAACGATCTGGGACTGCCCATTCAGAGGCAGAAGAGTGTGGTGGCTCTGTGCTTGGGGTCTGCAGCAGACCTTCCCAGACCAAACCCTGGCGGTACTGTGCCTTTATTGTGTGAACTTGAGCAAGTTACTCAACCTCTGCAAGTCCCACTTTCCTTATTGTGACAGGGACTCAATAACAGCCCTTGCCTCCTAGGATTTTTGTAAGAATTAAAGGAGCTAGTCCGTGCAAATTAGCACATTGTCTCTTAAAAAGGTAAATGATCAATAGATATTAACCCTCATTATTAAGGCAAAGAATAAATTCATAGTGAACTAACACCATTTCCCATTATTCCATGGAACAGTCAGAATATTAATAGGTGCTCCATAGGACAAATAAAAAATTACCTGATCAGTTAAGGGAGATAAACAAAGTTGACCTGGTTTCTGCTTCTCCATGACTTTAACAGGTTAAAGGGTTTGAGAATATCTCAGGACTGATCAGGATTTTGTGAACACAATTTGGAAATGATGAGCTAAACAAGACTACAAAAAAATGTCCAGCACGTTCAAGAAGCTTCTAGGGGTGGACTTTTGTCAAGAGCTTTAGCATGAGGCCAAAACAGAACCGGGAAGATGTCCAGGATGACCCTGAAGCCACCTCCAAACTCTGAAAGAACAATAGCAATGTGCAGGCTTCTGCTTAGATGAAGAAACAGATTCAAAAAAGAAGCTCCAGTGGAAGGGAAAACATCTCCTAAGACTGCTAAGGATGTCAAATGAGGAATGGACATGATGAAAACTTGACATTTGTTTTGCTCTCTCAAGGGGAACGTGATTTTGAAGGAAATGGTAGCCAGTGATGATTTATTTTTAAAGCTGTGGATTTTCCAATATGGCTCTACAACTACACAACATTTCCCAGTCAGAATCCTCATGCTCAGTCCTGACACTCAGGAGAACCCCCGCAAAATCCTCAATGGAAAGCCCAGTGACTGGGTCTTTGGTACACTGACTGAACTTCCTTCTCCACGTTCGGGTCTTAAACATCTTCTAGTTTGCCACGTGTGGAAATCCTACAACACTTGCCAGATTCAGTGCCAGGCAAAAGGAAAACACCTTGACCCCACAAACCACCTGTTTCACTTTCTCCAGGAAATAGTTTCTTACCAAAAGTGATCAAACCCAACTTGACCACCGCATGAGACTCAGAATAATCGCTGGCCATTCTGAAACCCACCTAAAACACTTTCAAAGCATGAAATCACTTGCCCAAGGCTTACACTTAAATGCAGGAATATTCCTAATGGTCTAAAAATGCTTTGTTACACCTGAAACTAACACAATATTGTAAATCAACTATACTTCAATAAAAAAAAATTTAATGCTTTGTAACAATAATAGCTTTATTATTTGTTATATTAAGTATGTAGATAAGACAACTATTTTATAGGGGCCAATTGGCTGGTTTTAAAGCATCAGTCTCCTCAAATAATTAAACAGCATTGAGACCTAAATGTGATATACCATGCCGCTCTTGTTCATTTATATCAAAACAGCCTCTATTTCTTTTTAAATTATATGGGAAAGCAAAAATAGATGCAGGAAGATATACTTCCTGTGTGAGCAATCCTGGCCAATTCTCTATGAGATTCCCCCAAATTCACCTAAGTTAGCGTCAAAGACGACGTGCCTGGAATGATTTTGTAAGTGAGTCTCTTACACTGCAGGAAGCTAAGACAATTGTTCAACATCAAAGTGGTAAATGATGAGAAGGGCAAATCCTTATGAGCAGAAAAGGTGACACCCCCAACTTCCAATGTTTCCCCCAGATGAAGCCAGTAAGATTCTAAGGAGGCCTTTTCTTTACAAAGAAACACGTCTTCCTGGAGAAGGAACTGTGCAGCCGATTAAGACATTTCCCAAGCATTTGCTAACCTACTTACAGGCATCATTGCTCCCTTGGGCCTTGGGACCCCTCCACCTTCCTGAAAGGAGTAGCTGAATAGGTAAATGGGTTATATCAGGCCAGGAAATCAATGTGTATACTGTGTTCTCAGCCACAGATGAGCATGTCGAAGCCATTTTATTATAGCTCTAGGAGCCGTATTGATCCAGCTGTAACTACTCAGAGGTGGCTGGCACGCCAATGAGGGTGCATGCTTCTGTCCATCCAGCCGCCTCTTCCCCCCCAAGTAGTGCTTAGAGAGTGTTTGCAGATTGGATTAATTTAATGTTTGCTTAATCAAAACTGACTGCCCTGGAACTTAAATGCTATTAATTACTAAGAGAATCCAGAACTAATCCTCTAACACCGCGAGGCCGGGGAGGAACAGCAGCTCCGCAGAAAAAGAGGCTCTCTTAAAGAGATTCTGTTTCGCATTCTCTCCAGATGTTCATTTCATTTCCTTCTCCACTTCCACCACCGCTTACACAGCCACTTTCCCCTGCAGCCTTCTAGAAAATACTTGCCCACCGCTTACACAGCCACTTTCCCCTACTTGCTGCTCTTGTCACTCCTTTTTATGGTATAAATGGTGTGTGCACTTCCCCAGCCTCTGATGTCGGGCGGTATTCATCACATCCTTCTCCCGGCTGCTCTGGTCAAAGAGCATCCATTGCACCCTGTTGTTAGTGTCATTGGTGATGGAGAGGGCACTTTCCCAGAGCGCCAAGAGCTCCTCAAAGAAAGGGGCTATGACTTAGCCATCTGTCACAGCCCCAGCACCAACACTGTGCCTGGCACATAGTAGGCATCCATAGGTGTTTGCTGAATTAAATTTGGAGAGGAGACCATGCCCCCTCAGGGGCTCTCTATTTACAAAGCCCTCTTCTGTGGTGACACCTCTCCAAGGACAGCATCTCATAAGCTTCTGTTTAACTGGTACCTCCATCAAATCTTCCATCTTCCCTGTCCTTGGAAAGCCAGGAAAGTGTCCTTGAAACCAAGATCTAATGCCTATTCTGATCATGAATTAAATGCCATCACGGGAGAAATGGGAGAGGATGCGTCTGCCTCCAAATTTACTCCACTGCTTTGTAAAAGGATAACCATACACCACAGAACACCATGCAGGTCAGCCAGAGAGCTAGTGAGAACCAGGAGGGATGCTGGAGCTTTCCCCCCAGCAATACCAGAAACTTTTAATAAAAATGTCATGCTTCTGCAGTTCGGCCACAAGCACATGCTGTGTCTCTTGAAGACCTCCCCATCAGCAATGAGTGGTCCCACCATCCACTACATCTGTGTATTGTAGAGAGAAAGCGCACCTCACTCCAAATGAAATTCCTCTGCTAAGCAGTAGGCCTCAGAGGGAGCCACCCCTTGAAGCAAAAGCCCTCCTCCAACGGTACTGAATCTCAGCCTCCAGCAGACCACTGGGGAGCTTGCAGCAATTATCACAGGGGTCTCCATCTCAAATGCCTACAGTGAAACAGCAGGTAAAGTCCATGACCAAAGCAAATAGGGTGTATGTCAATTCAGAGGGGTGAGGTCCACAGCAAACTAACAAGCACGTGTTCCTTCATGAGCTCTTGCTGGCTGGTACCCTGCAGGACACAGGGTCAGTCTGAATAAATCTTGCTTTTGCAAGACATCACCCAAATGTGCAATTCTGGCAACCAATTCAATTTTCAAAACGTACATACGTCATGCAAATGAGGTCTGTAGTTTAGTTAATAGTATTTCACAAATGTCAATTCCTGGTTTGGTAATGTACTGTGGTTACATAAGGTATTGTCACTGGGGGAACCTGGGAAGAATACACAGGGACTTGCCATGGTATTTTTACAGCTTCCTTGTGAATCTTAAATTACTTCAAAACAAAAAGTTAAATACACCCAGAGACTGCAGGCCAAATTTCAACCAGTCACCGGTTTTCTCCCTTAAGTGTGTTGACATCCCTTGACCAAGTCCACATAGGCTAATGGCAGCCGTGCCTTGCAGTCCAAGTGGGATAAGGACCTACAGAGCTGATGTGAGACCCACTTATGGGCAACTCAGCTGCTGACTTCTTGACCGAACCTGTTCCCTGGAGACGACACCTGCTATAGGTTTAACTCACTGGATTCTTGCCCATGAAGCCTTATCCAGATTTTTGAAATCAAATCACCATGGCACCACACAACACCTACTAATTCATATGCATTTTGCACAAATAATTCCTACTTGATGAATAGAGAACCAGACTTACAGTTCAGCCACAGTGTGGTAAATTATACTGGCCAGATTAACTGTATAAAGAACATGTCTCAGAACAATGATTTCACTTCAAGCTAAGGAGGAACAAGTGCCCTTTCTTTCATTTCTAAATTACATTTTCAATCATAAATATTGAAAATTATGTTTCTGATCACTGCTGTCGCCTTGTGAGTAGTAGCACATGAGCCCCACAGACACACAGGATTTTACAAAAGGAAAGCAAGGGACATTAGAACACCCAAACCACTTTGAGTTTTAAAGGACTTGTTCCCACGAGATTATAAAAGCATGGCACCCTTTGGAACTTGCAGGAGGCAGAGAATAGCAGCCCTGTTTGCACACTGGTTATTAAACATATGAAATTATTACTCTGGGTGCATTTTACCGCCTATTATGTATGAGCTAGTTCAAATGTTTCACAGGTTGGTAGGGTAAAGCCATTACCCCAGAGATGCAGGCAGGCAAACAGCCTACCTTCTGCATAGTAGACCCCTAGAACATCTGAGCTATAAGCAAAGGAATTTTTTAATGTAAAATATGGGCTAGTAAGCTCGTCTTCCTCTCAAATAATAGCAATAGTCAAAGCTATAAGGATGGAGAAAGGCTTCAAAGGAAAAAATGGGATGTTATGGCTGTGTGGCTAGGAGAGTGGCAGGGAAGAATCAGAGCTGGTCCCATGGTTCTGGCTTGGAGAAAGGAAGGATAGAAGAACCTCTGCTAGAAACACATGACTCAGGAACAGTCAGCTTGAAAGACTATAGATGGTAAGTTCATTTAACTCACCAGGCATTTAGGAATTAACATGAAAATAAAGCGTTTGCCTGCAAAGAAGAAACTAAGTACCCACCTCAACCAATGAATTCTATCCTCCAAGCCATGCACCCTGGTGCCATCAGGCATAGCCAGCTCTAGGTTTAACTCTTCTCTGGATCCACATACATGTCAGGTACGTAGAAGAGCCCTCAATAAACCCCATCAGTCTCTCCACACAACTCAGTCCCATCAAGGTTGTACTGGCCACCCTACTTGTGCTGGTCCATGATAAATCAAGGCAAATTAAGCCACGGCTAAGTTGCACATGAAATATTTCCTATCACAAAGACATAGCCTGTAATATATTCTTTGCAATCCTGCATTGCAGAACCCTTATCACTGCTAAATGTATATTCCTATCTTTTTTGAAGGATAAAGTTTTTTGAAGCATAAAGTTTTATAGACCCTGACATGGTCGTCTTTGTATGTAGCAATCAGTGCCCTGCCACATTCCCTTGGCACTTACAGTTCTAGTACATGTGCCAAGGGTATTCTGCTGCAAGCATGTGCCAGGGAGTTAATGCCAATGACAGACAGGAATTGGTGAATTAACACCCCAACCATCTCTCCGCTCAGTTGGAACACCTCTGAGGCATGTTTTAACACTCTCCCAGAGTTCCCAGCTGATTGAGCCTTGACTGCCCAGAGCAGAAATCTGCTCTTTGACACACCCTGTATCACATTTCCTTCACTTCTTCCCTAGACCAGATGGAATCAGGACCTAAAGCCCTCCTCTAAGAATCAGGGTTCTCCAGGGAAACAGAAGTAATAGGGTGTGTGTGTGTGTGTGTGTGTGTGTGTATACAGAGAGAGATTTATCCTAAGGAACTGGTTCACACTATTATGGAGGCTATCAAGCTCAAAATCCTCAGGATGGGCTGGCAGGCTGGAAACCCAGGGAAAAGCCAATGTTAAGTTCAAGTTCGAAGGCCATCTGCTGGCAGAATTCCCTCTAGCTCTGGGGAGGTTCGTCTTTATTCTATGCAGGCCTTCAACTGATTAGGTGAGGCCCACCCACATTACGGGTATGGTCTCACACCCATTACCTGCTTTACTCAAAGTCCACCTATTTACATGTTCATCTCATCCAAAAACCACTCTCACACAAATATCTAGAATAATGCTTGACCAAATATCTGGGCACCTTGGCCCAGCCAAGTGGACACATAAAATTAACCATCACACCTCCCTCCCTCACCCCTTCCTACTAGTGAGTCCTAACAGCACCCTCAAACAAACAGCTTGCACTCCAATTCTTGTCATGGGGTGGGTTTCTGGGGGAACCACACTGAAAGACATTGTGTCTTTGGCAAACTATGATTTAGAAAATAAATGCAGGTTTACATATTTTCACTCCTCTTTCAAAAGCTCAGTGGCTCATGAAGAAGCTTGGCCCAGTTTGGGAACCACTGTATCCCAGGTGCTGGAGTTTATTTTATTTTATTTTTTACTGAATTATAGTTGATTCAACATTGTATTAGTTTCTGATGTATAGCAAAGTGATTCAGATAGATAGATAGATAGATAGATGACACATAGATAGATAACTAGATAGATACATAGATAGATAGAGAGATAGATTTTTTTCCATTATAGGTTATTACAGGATAGTGAATATAGTTCCCTATGCTATATAATAGGACCTTATTGTTTATCTATTTTATATATACTAGTGTGTATCTATTAATCCCCAAATCCTAATTTATCCCTACCCCCTTTCCCTTTTGTAACCATAAGTTTCTATGTCTGTGAGTTTGTTTTTGTTTTATAGACAAATTCATTTGTATCATTTTTTTTAGATTCCACATGAGTGGTATCATATGAAATTTGTCTTTCTCTGGCTGACTTACTTCACTTAGTATAATAATCTCCAGGTCCATCCATGTTGTTGCAAATGGTATTATTTCATTCTTTTCTATGGTTGAGTTTATATATATATACACACACACACACACACACACACACACACACATACATACCACATCTTCTTTATCCATTCATCTGTTGATGCACATTTAGGTTGCTTACATGTCTTGGCTATTGTTAAGTAATGCTGCTATGAACACTGGGGTGCATGTAACTTTTTGAATTAGAGTTTTCACCTTTCCAGATACATGTCCATAGTGCTAGAGTTTAATGCCTAGAAAGGCCCACACAATCTCCGAGGCCATGTAAACCCAGATGTTTCCATAGACATCGATCATGATTTTAGAAAGACTGCAGCATTGTTTAAAGTGACGCCCAGATCAGGACCGGGCTGTCCAAGAAGTCCACCTCCAGTCCTGTGCATGCGCACCTCCCAGGGAGCTAGCAAACTCTCAGTGGGTAGAGACCCTTCTCGGAAACACATTACAGTGCAGAAGACAGCATCGCTTCCATTTCAAAATGACGCCTTTCTCCGAGGGCTTAGAATATATTCACAAAAGAAAATACATTTTTTGACATTCCTAAAAATACATGATCATATCCTATGTGGCAAGACGAGACCAAGTGACTCACTGAAATCATAATCACTGCAAATTGCAGTATTGTTGTCTTTGAATGAAAATTGCCAGAGGACTCATGCTTCGTGTCTCAAGAACCCTAGGCAGTCACTTGCCACATCACGAGACCCAATTCCTCTGAAGTTGAAGATCATCTCCTCCTCTTTGTATTTCATTAGCAGAGATCAGGTTAATAAAAAGTTTAAAAGTTGACTGCCTTCCCCCTGAGATTTATTTAGACCTCCTCCGCGAGGATGAGCCAGGAATGGCAGCCGACACTCATTTCTCCAGAGCTCACGCTGTCATCTCCCTCTGTGGTCCCTGAAGTCTGCCAATTAAAGACCTCCTGGATGACATATGCACATATAAATCATGGTAATAAGAGAAGATTGTTATGTTAACCTTCGTCATGCAACCCTTTTCCTGTTGTGAGAAATACGGAAAACATTCATCCATCTGGCACAAAGGAAGCGATTTCCCAGCAGATGCCTGGGAGACTCGCCTTGCATGCTGCCCCTTCCTTGTGGTTATGGAGGCGGTGCCTCGTGCACAAGCAGGCATTACTCAACTCGAAACGCCGAGCAGCGGGGCCATAAACCAGGCGGCGTGACGTCAGAGACAGTATGCTCTGAAATAAATGAGGAGCTGGTTCTATCCAGAGGAACATTTTTCCATGTTTAACCAAGCAAAGCTGGTGACACTACTGAGCACACAGTCTCAAAGGTCAGTTCTTAAGGAGCCTGGGTTCTGGGCAGAGGAATCGAGTGCTTTTCTGCAGCTGTGGAAGTAACCCCCAAGGTGACTGGAGTTTCACTCTCAGAATTAGGGGCTGGTGTGCAGCAACTGTGAATTCCACTTTGATTACATCCTCGGGTGAGCCCCTGGGACCAGGCAACCGTGGCAGTCATGGACCCGAGGGTCAAGGTGGCCACCCCTGAGTGGTCCCTCACCTGCGTTGCAAATCTTCATGGGCTGCCCTCAGAATTTCCCAGAGAGCCAGCTTTGAAAACGAAAAACAAAAAGAGAATTCTTTATCAACAACAGAAGAGATATTAATGATGTGTTAATTACTATATCTACATGTTCACTTTAGAAGATGATATTATTTGAAAGATTTGAAAAATAAAAGTCTAGGCATGAACTGGGTGGCTTCTCTCTATAATATGTCATTACCTTATTAGCTAACCTAAGGCTGTGTTTGCCCCCAGCGTGTGTCTTGGGTACCCTGCCACCTGGATACAGCCGTTCCTCCGGAAGCTGCCTCGCTTTGGATGTCCCAGTAGGGGTACCAGCCTGCGTCAAAAGCCCCCTTCTCTCATCCCTAAGGGCCTGACTCTCAGAGCTGCTACCCAAGCCTGTTCACCTGTGTGGGGCAGGTCCACAGCTTAAAAAATTCCTGGTTCTTTCCTCTCAAATGATGTTTTTCTAAAGGAATTAAATTTTTCTAGAAATGAAATAAAATGGTGTGTTAAAGGGATTGGTGGGGAAGGGATAGAACAGAATTTCCTTTATTATTATTTCACAATCAGAAAGAAATGTTCCTCTGGTTCTCTTCAGAGCAATCCATGTGCTCTGTAAAGAGTGTCCCAAAATAACCCATTGCTTCTGATTCTATCGAATTCTTGGCACCTGCCTATGTTGTTATCTCATTCTCATCTCCTCTTATTCTTTCCCTTGCAAATGTAAAGGAGTGAGATGCTTTTCTCTCACTCCTGGTTTACCTGAGATGAAGGGTTTCCAGGGCATGGGACTTTCAGTGCTAAAACCAGGAAAGTCCCAGATCAACAGTAGATTCGTCACCTCCATTAAGCAAACATTTCGGTCTAGTGTAAGCCTTCCAACACATGACAAATTAAACACAATCACACCGTTTTGCAGTGGCAGATGTAGCAGCCCGTTCACCAGGCTGTGGAAAACGGGTCCTACGTGGGAGTCTGAGCACAGGTGAGTCAATCGCTGTTGAGAAGGAGTCCACCTTGCGCTGGAAGGAGAAGACGGAGGCTTTCGGATGCTGCTACCCGACTCCAAAGCAGGAAATGATGAGTACTTGAGCAAGGAGAATGGAAAACAGTGGATGGGGGCGTAGACCCTCCTCCACAGAGATCTTGCAAAGGGTTCCAATCCAGCAGTTCATACGATTTTCACCAGTTGGCCAAGCCCCCATCAGAAACAGTTCACCTGAGTTTCCCAAGTGGAATGACATCCTCTCCCCAGCGTATGTTGCCCAAGGACTGTCACATCACAGTCTTGCTATTTTTAATTAAAATTCATAGGAACAATTACGAGGATAGAAAGACAAATATCATATGATATTGCTTATATGTGGAATCTAAAAAAAAAAGATGCAGATGAACTTACTTACAAAACAGAAACAGACTCACAGAGAACCAACTTATGGTTACGGGAAGGAGGGGAAGTGGGGAGGGATAGATTGGGAGTTTGGGGTTAACGTGTACACACTGCTATATTTAAAATAGATAACCAACAAGGACCTACTGTATAGCACAGGGAACTCTGCTCAATGCTCTGTAATAACCTAAATGGGAAAAGAATTTGGAAAAGAATAGTTACATGTATATGTATAAGTGAATCACTCTGCTGTACACCTGAAACTAACACAACATTGTTAATCAACTATACTCCAATATAAAATAATTTAAAAAAAAAAAAAAGAGTATAGAACCAGTATACCTGGACCATTATAGGCAAAAAAAAAAAAAAAAATCAGTTTTGGGTTTTGTCACCTTAATAGCTCTGAGACTCATGACACCTACAATGTTTTAAACCCCAGAGTATCACAAGCACCTTCACACTGACCCAGTGGGGTTGCGGCACAGAAATTAGCCATAAGATTGGACCACATTCCCTCCTGTTTACCTGGGCTTTGGAGGGGAGCCTGGGACACCACCACAGGGCATTATGAGTGTGAGTTGGACGTTCTTGGTTAAACCACTGTTGGATATTTTTCTTTATGCTTTATGTTGATGTTAGCTGGACACCTGAATTCTTCCATGAATCCCAGATCATGCGCTGGAAGATAGAGGGTAATAGTAATAAGGGGGCGGAGGAGACACCAGTGAGCACTTACTAAGTGCCAGCTGCTTTGCTAAGTGCTTCTCGTGTTGCAGCCCTAGGAAACTGCCATCTTTGTGGATCCAGTTTTTATATTGTTCATCCTAATACATCATCTCCTATAAGCCTGACAACAAGCTAATGCACACTGATTTCACCCTCTTTTTACATGAGTACACTGAGGTGCGAGGACGCACTTCCAGTACATGGGAGAGCCCAGCTTGCCCCAGGTCTAATTCCAGACACTGTGCTCTCACCCACGACCCTTAAGTGCCCATCTTTGACCCGATTCCCCAATTCTCTGATTGTCTCCCTAGCCCCCCTCAAGCCGCAAGCTGCTGATGACAGAGGATGAGCAAACATGTCAGACCAGGTGTACCCAATGAACAGTCACATGCAGGTGGCCACATGGATGGGGGGCAGTGTGGACTGGCCGCCCTGACCTAGGCAGCTGCGCCTTCACGCTGCTGGGATGGGAAGCTCGGACTCGTGGACCCTGAGTGCACGTGGACCCTCCCAGCTGAAGCGGGCAGAGCTCCTCAGGGAGCCAATTGTCCCAAGAGGTGACACCTGCAAAGGACACAATGTGACCTTGACTCCTCTCTCTACCCCAGGCCGCTGCAGCGGATGACCCAGGCATCAAAGCCCCTGCCCGATGTTTCACTGAGGAAGGCCCGATGCCCATCACAAATCTCGACCCTGCTGGAAGGTCGACCCATAAGCTGTCTTCTCCTTATACTCTAAGTTTATTTCACAGTTGGACCTTGCCTGTTCAGTCTTGGAAATATCTCAAATATGCATATACTGTGTTCTGAAGAGCTTCCACGGACACTGTTTATTAGTCACTTTGATCTAATTCATCACACAGAAAAATCTCAAACAAGTACCAAGCGTCCTTTCAAGGGGGCATGTTGAGACAATAAAAGTCCACCGAAGCCCCTGTTTCCCACTGCTCAGGCCGTTGGTGCCACAGGTTCAAAAATGTAATTAAAAGAAGACTGTCGATTTCACTCACCATTGTCAAAAGGCAGCGTCAACCCCGAAGGAGAGGCGCGCTTTAGTCAATTTCCCCGGCCGTGCCAAAGTTTCGGAGACACCCTTCACTTTATAAATCAACTCACAGCTTAGAACATCCTGGCAGCCCCTTCAAGGAACCGAAGGGAATGACAGGGAAAGAGAGGATAACCATCATAGCTTGACTGGATACAGGTGTTTGCGTTTACAGACGAACCACAAACGCCTGGATCTTTGACAGGCGTGGACGCTATCAGTGCATCGCAGCTATTATTGGCTCCGGTCGCCAAGGGCTGGGGGGCCTCTCCCTTAGCAACATCTCTGAGGCTGATAACATTTGGCTGAACTTTTCAGATCTTAACCTCCCTTCTGACTTGCTGCAGTCAAACCCGCCTAAACTGATCAGAAGAAGAGACACGCAGTGGGAAGACAAGTAAAATATTATTGACTGGCCTGTTTCATGTCTATTAGGAAGAAAGAGCAGAGAGCGGAGGGAGAACCTTACAGCTTGACAGGCTTCAGGATAATCAGGGGAGGAATCAGAGCCGTACAGTAACCCTTGGTGAAGTTGGAAAGCACAGGCTTCCGAGAGGTCATTGTTCTGTGCGGGAAACAAACAGGGTGCTGGGCAAACAAGCACAAGACTGCATTCCTCCACAGGACCCGCTCCTCTTCCACGGGCCTCCCGCGCCTACACCAAAGCACAGGCTGGAAATCAGGAAGCCGTGTGGCTCTGGAAGAGGTCTCACTCTGAAGGCTTTGGTTTCTGGCCTCAGGCACGTCCCAGCACCTTTGCTCAAGGCAGAGACAGGACCTGCGGGCACAGGCTAGGCTGCCCTTGAAGAATTTTAGCTCTGGCAGTTTGTATTGTCAATTTGCATTTCACTTCCCTGCTCCTTGCCCAGCGGGGCCAGGACTGACCTTGCCTCTCCAAGTCCAAGTCTTTGGCAGCCTGTGTGTGTTGGGGGAATGGTGGCTGGAAGAGCTCTGCTCACTCTGAGTGACCCTGAGGTCATTCCCCATGGCCAAATGACTCCACAGATGGGTCATTTGATAGAAGACATGCTCCCCACTGCCCCCAAACCCACTGGGAAGGATAATAGCCCACTTGATAACCACATGCAAGGTCAAGCTTGCCGTCCAAAGCAGAGGCCAAAGTCTTGGACACTGCACCGTCTCTCTGTCCCTCCCCAGCCCCAAACCCACTGTTACTCACCCCTTGGTTTTGTCAGGTGAGAGCACTAGTAAACAGACAAGGACGCCTCAGAAACTCTACATGGCATCCTCCACTGTCCTGTGGGTCTGACTCACCGTGGAGCCATCTCTCTTTGGGGGACAGGACATATTTTCCCCTGACATGTTTCTACTTTGCATTTTAGCAGCCTTGTTCTGTACAAATAGTTGGCTTCTGGTTGGCCACAAAGCACCATCCTCCTGTTCGGGCAAACATCTGGGGCCCCTGGAACCATGTGACTTTGTCACTGAGAGATTCAGGCCCTGCAGAAGGAGTGGGCGGGATGACATTTCAGCAAAACCTCAGGACAGGGAGACAGAATCAGGATGAGAGTACTGGAGGGAATTAAAAGGTCCCTTCTCCAATTCTTTATTTCAAATACAGGGAAACTGAGGCACGAAGCAAGGAAAGAAGAAGCACTTGGGTTTATACAGACCTGTCTCCACCCTCTTGCCTCACAACACGCTCAGGTATGCACCCACCCATGCTCAGCACCCCCAGAGCAGGCTCCCGTCCCCATCCACTTAGTGCCTGCACATCCTCATTCTTTGATGATTTCCCTCCTAGGACCTGCCACAGAGCTTTCTAGAGGCCTGTTTCTATGAGATGATGATGATGATAATGATGAGGATGATGATGATGAAGATGATGATGATGGTGGTGGTGGTGGTAACAGCAGCCATCATGTATTAAGCATTGCACTATGCCAGGCCCTGTCCTAAGACCATCACGTGGATCATTTCGCCCAATCCCTGACACGGTTCTGCTTTGCATTATGGCAGCTCCAACCCCATCATGGAAGCAGCATCACTGTGGCAGGGGAAACCCAGAGAGGTAAAGCATCTTGCTCATGCTCGCACAGGAGACCCAGGATTCGAGGCTGACTGTCCCTCCACACAGCCACCCACCAGAGTTGTCCCAGGGTAGGTGGGGCTGGTCTCAGGATTCTGACATGCCCACGCCCATGTCTCTGATCACAGCTGCCTCACCTCTCAGTCTCCAGACACATGGGTTTTGACTTCCTGGAGACCTCTGGGAAATGGACCCCAACTTTTCTCTCCTGTATCAGCCCCCTCCTGGCTGCTCCGCTTTACGCTCAGCCCAGAGCCTGCATCAGTTCATCAAACTCATTGCTGTCAGCCACAGGCTGTTTCCTCACCTTCTCCATCTTTTCCCCGCTGCCAACCATCTAAGTTCAAACCCTGTTCCATCCTCTTCCTCACCCACCATGCAGTGTGCGGTCTGCCACCTATGGACTTAGAAACATTCGTGACCATACCTTCTTCCCTCCTGTCTCAGCAAACCATCCTTCTGCTGAAGACAAACCTTCTTCTCTCTCTTCTCCTTCAGTCTCTCCATCAGCACTGGCTCAAGGCTCTTCCAGCCTAAACAAACCACCCTCGGCCCTCACTTTCTCCCCTCACCTACTCAAATCATCCATGACCTTCCTACAGCCAGATCTAACAGACACTTTTCAAACCTTATACCTGCTGGATATCTCTGCTGTATGTACCACTGGTGACACCTTGAAACCATCTACCCCCTTGACCATCAGTTTTCTTTCTACTTCCGTGAACCCTCCATGACGTCTGCATTCTCAACCTGCCCCTTGATGTTGGTTTTCCTCAGGCTTCCACTGACCATCCATCCTGCTTCCCTCCACACCCTCTCCCCTTCACCATTTTAACTGCCACCCCAGGTGCCACCCAAAACTTTTCCCACAGACTTCAGGCTTAGGTCCAATCTGACTGGATGATTGCCTTCAGCAAAAAACGTGTACTCATGATAAGGGCCCAGTGTCTATGATTTTTTTCATGGTGATTTGATAAGCTGGTTTGGGATTACTGGCTGGTTTCCTGGGGTGATTGACCACAGGGATAAAGTGTGCTGATAACAACCAGAGGTGCATTTCCAGGTCAAGGTCATTCTATTCCTCGTGTTGAATTAATGGTTAGTTCCCCCAGCACGTGCAACTGGTAAGAGTCAGTCTCAGCTCTGAGGACCAGGCTCTGCCAAGGGTGAGACCTTGGGCTTTTGAGAAAGGATCAGAGTCAGCCACCTTCCTCTCCCCATACTGCAGGGCCCTGTTCATCTGTCCTTGCTCTAAGCTGACCTCCACTTGCACCATTTCTGAATCTGAGCCAGTGATTTAGAGAGGAGTCACATGCTGACGATGGGTACAGCCGGCCTCCAGATCTTCTGGGCTCAGTGTTTCCAGGGCACATGTGAGCCATGGGGTGGCTCTACCCCTGATGCACGGGGCAGGCCCCCATTCACATGTACTCCACTGGGAATAGGGCAGCCCCTGTAGTTGTGTGGTGTCACGGCCCTGGGGGAGGGGTGAGAGGTGGCCATCAGGAAGGAGTACCCTCTTTAAACAGATTTGACATTGCTCTGTTCTCAAAATTGCTGCCCCTGATTTACAAGGACCTGAAGGTGATGGAGGTGATGGACAATCATTGCTTCTCTCTGTCCCGAATCATAGGAGCTCCATCCAAGTCTAAACACACAGAGGGTTGATGGGAGGAAGTCTGAGGCAGGAAGCCTGCATTCGGCGGCCCCCTGCATCACTCACTTGCTGGTGACTTTGGAAAAGTGGGTTGATTCAAGGCTCTAATGAGGTGAGTAAACCAGGGACAGAGGTATAGCCAGGAGGCATGGGGTTGGGGGAGATGGTGTCTTCACAGTGCTTTCCTGGGCCCTTCTCATGTGTGTCCCTCTGCTGGGACCCCAACCACGTCTGGCTTCTTCTCACCTTCCAGGTTCAGCAGTCACCTCCTCGGAGAGGACTTCCTGCTGCCCATGCTAGTGTAGCCACCAATTCCTGTCACTTTCTAAATGATGGCTCTGTTTTACTTTCTAAAGAAGATATGAACAGCAGCTTTTACCAACTGGAATTTTTAAAACTTATTTCTTATATTTCTTATTTATTACCTAGTGGTCTGAAAGCTCTAGGTAGAACTTAGTCTGAGGTAGAATATGCCTGGCTCATAGTAGGTCCTAAATAAGCAGTTACTAATTAGTGAATGAAGGAATGAAAAAATGGTAAGTTGACATCCTCCACCCGAGGCTGGCGCAGGTGGAGGGGCTTTCAAGGGCCCGATCTTGGGTTTCAGTGGGTTCTGCTTCTTGTCACTTTCTCCCCCAATCATTTTGTCAATGATGTAAAAGCTGGGCTTCCTCTGCTGGACACATCTCCACTTTGAATTCAGGGAACCTAAGACAAGGATGGATCCCACAGTGGCCCTGAGCCCCTTTAGAAGAGCCAGTCCTGGATCCAATCCCTCAGACACCCCTGTGCACCATGTCCCCTAGAGAAAATGAGAAGTCCTCCACGTTAGATAGGACCAGACTTTCCCCACGAAAGGAGCGTCTGTTGATGCCTTCTCAGAACAGTGTGCTCAGGAGCGGTGGAGCTGGGACTTTTATCCTCCCAAAGCCACCCCCACAGAGCAGGGCCAGGCACCCCTCCCCTCTCAAAACCCTTCTTCCCCTTGATCTCATTTGATGTGTCTCCAAACTTGTGAGTAAACGGTGATCTAACATGTTATTTGGCACATGAAACAAACCCTACTAGTGTCCAGGGTCATCACCATTGTGTCTGGATGTTCCACAGGAGTTACGCCCAAACCTCTGGCTGGATAAGAACCCTTGACTGTCCATTCTCAGGGCCCCTGGACATCCTTTCTCTCCACCTGTGCTGCAGCGCCCTGAGGGCGAAGCTGGGGGCACCTCCCTCAGCACCTCAAACAGAGCTCTCTCATAGCAGTTGCTGAGTAGACCAACAAGCCACCTTGTTTGGCTGAAATAGACACACACCCAGGAAGAGAGAAAAAAAATGGGAAAATAAAAATGAAAAAGTAGTTTGAGAGGGGGAACAAAGAGTCATATATAGAAACAAAGAAAGATTAAGAGAGAAAATTCACTAAGATCTTTAAAAAAAATACTATTCGTGGTATGTGAAGGAGTGAGGCGTATGAGTTGAAGGTTAAACAGCTCTGTGCACTTGGCCTGAACGGTCTAAAGTCTTACATCATCCCTCTCTGCTATCACTCCACGGTGTTAACCATTAGAGGCTCCGTTTCATCTGGGATGACCTGCAGTACAACACTAGAAAAATTGTCCTCAGATGCAGTGTCATCAGAGCAGTGTCACCCTGAGTCTTAAGGAAATCAAGGCTGGAGGCTGCTCTGGTCCCTTGCTGGAGATTTACCAAGTACCCTTGGAAGACTTTCATTTGCCAGGCAGATGGAAGGAAACTGCCTTGCCCCCCTTTTCTCTCCTCATTGCTTCTTAGTCAAGCATGGCCCCCCTGCTCTACCTTGGCCTCTTAGGAAGCCAATTACCTGAAGTCTCAAGGAGCCCCATGCCTTACCCCTGATGGGCAGGCACAAGAGATATCCAAGGTCCCCATTTGACATCACTCAGAAAGGTGAGGTTGGGGACTTCCCTGGTGGTCCAGTGGTAAAGAATCTGCCTTCCAATTCAGGGGACGATGGCTCCATCCCTGGTCAGGGACCTAAGATTCCACATGCTGCGGGGCAATTAAGCCTGCGCACCACTACTGAGCTCACGCGCCTCAACGAGAGAGCCCGCGTGCTGCAAACTACAGAGCCCACGAGCCCACTCACCCTGGAGCCCATGCGCCACAACTAGAAACAGAAAACTCGCACGCCACAACTGGAGAAAAGAGGCTGCACGCTGCAACGAAAGATCCCGCATGCCGCAACTAAGACCTGACACAGCCAAAAAAAAAGAAAGAAAATACATAAATATAAAAAAAAGAAAGCTGAGGTTGGCTTGAGTGACAGTAGAATGGGGCTCCAAGGGTCCCCTACCATCTCTGTGGACCACACCAGTGTTCAAGTCCAGACCAATACCCTAGATGTCTCTGGAAGCCCCCATGGTACACTCTTGGTCACTGAGAGCCTGCCCTTTTCTGCATGTTTCAAAGGGCTTTTCATAAACACAGACTTCTTCATCAGCAAGTTTGAATTTATAAATAGTTATTCTTATTCAGGAAAGCAGAGATGAGCAGTTTTATATAAAAGTTACATCTCCATTTAAGAAAGAATATATAATTCCACATTCTACTGTCCCTCGAACTTTATTCCCATTTATGTAGATCTTAATACAGTTATATAGTCGCAGGGCTATCGTCCCCTCTGGATGGTAATGAGGTCCTCTCGAACCCTTTAGCTGCTATAAAGTATGCAGAAGTTAAATGCACAGATGGAAAAAAATTTGTCTCAATTTTATACTTCTGCAAAATGGTAATTTTGTACTTAAAATGTACAAGATGGATGTTCAGAAATATAGGCTGATAGCCTAAATTATATTTGGTCATAATTTATGTAGTACAGTCCCAAAGAGATACAAAAAGGCAGAGCATAATTTATCTGCTGGAATCAGCGATAGCTTTGCTAAAACTCCCATTTAGTCCATCCCCCATAGTCTTGAGCAGCCTCCATCCTCAGGGCTCACTCTGTTTAAGTTCCCCATATTGATGTTTGATCACATATTGTAGTCTATAATTTGCCTATCATCTGAAGCAAATTTTAGGTCCCAGAAGTTATGATCTCTACGTAGCAACCACTTTATTTGGTAAATGCAAAATATTTATAGCAATATAAAAACCAGATGAAAATAAAATTCCTATAATCATCGGAACATACATGTTTTATCACTGGGGTTCGTAGCGACCATTAGAGAAGGACTATTGTGTTGGCTAATACAATTACCTTTGGACGCACACTCAAATTTGCTGATGCTGAGGAGCCAGAGAAACATGTTCTCCAGCATCCTTTTCATCTTGCCAATGGTAGGAAACACCAAGCAGAGGCTCTAGATAGAGCTGCCCCAAAGGAAATCAGACGAAAGGCAATGGTCAGGTGAGTCATTATGGCACCTCGGATATGGAGAGGAATTTCCAAAAAGAAACAAACCACTTGGTGAGGGCACTGCTCTGGACAGGTTCCCCCTTTCAACCAGGGACATTGACCAAATAAGGAATGTTGCCCATAACCCTGTCTCTGAGCCAAGATCAGTGAATTCCTACATTGACGAGATGACTTGTCTTCTTCTTTGAGTCATCTTTTGATGCCAGTCTTCTCACACCTCTAACCCTTTTTTTATGTGTTTCCAAAATGTTCACTTGGAGATGTTCACGCTGGACCCTGCAATATACCTATGACATGGTCTAGCAATAGCTCCTTTAAAAAGCAACTAGCTCTTCAAAACAGTGAGGGGAGAGGCAGGGAGAAGACAGACCCCCAGCTAGAATGGGCATCTGGAAACCAGAGGGATGGCATCCATGCGGTTAATAACAAAGCACTTGTTGAGTGCCTGCACCATAGATTCTATTCCTTGTAACAACCCTGAAAGGTAGAGCTTGTCATTCTTACATGATCAGCATACAAATTAAGGCCCAGAGAAGTTGCTCAAGTAATGGGGCCAGATGAGACTAACACCCAAGTCTGACGCCATTCAAGATGGCGGCCTCACCTAATGAATTTTTCTATATGCCAACACAGGACACCAAGCTTTCCAAGGCACCTCTTCAAGGATATTGCTTCTCTATCCTCAGAACTCTCTCCACCTACCTCAACCTCCTTCCGTCCAACCCTCAAGGTTGCCTTCATCTGAGTGAAGATGAAATAGAGCCCCAGATGCATCTCTCTGATAAAAACTTCAACTGAAGCCTCATATATTTTGTAGGTACTAAAGAGCTCATGGCTCTTTGAAGATGAGCGTTAGTAGTAATCATTGTGGTTGTTCAGATTTTTCCTTGTTTTTAGCACCACCCGAGCCCTCCCACCATAGAGGCACCATTTCTCTGTCCTAGGCAGCCAGACCCTTAAGGATATACTGGGTTTCTCTGGACACCTACTTCCTTCTTCCTTGCAACTTATTTCTAGCTCCAGCTAGTTAAGTCTAAGAGAAGACCCCCTTTTCAAATCTTTTTCACCCCAAACATGCTTAAGCAAGAATTTCATAGAATTCTGTTTAAATCCAAGTCTGATTCTACAAGGTCTCTTTTAAACACTGTTTTTCCGTACATTACACTGAAAAGAGGGAGAAAAAAATGACCCCAAAATAAATGTGCAACCCCAAATTAAAGAGGACATAAGGAAGGCAAAGGAAATAACTTGGGCTAATGTATACCCTGGTTCTGTAATTGTTTCAAGACCAAATAGAGGCTCTTAAAGTATCCGAGTGGGAAGGAACTCTAACACACAAGAACTGTTCTGCAGTGGGGGAAACTGAGGCTCAGAAAAGAGCAGTAACACACCAGTAAGAAGAACAGCTAGGTTGTTATTTGGGTCTTCCTTGGTAGCATGTGAACAATGAGTGTGTTCTCAAAAGACAATAAGTAGGGCTTCCCTGGTGGCACAGTGGTTGGG
The DNA here is from genome assembly GCF_964341445.2 of Mesoplodon mirus. Taxonomy (NCBI): domain Eukaryota; kingdom Metazoa; phylum Chordata; class Mammalia; order Artiodactyla; family Ziphiidae; genus Mesoplodon; species Mesoplodon mirus. Next base: position 46,893,745 of record NC_138995.1, read on the forward strand.
AGTCCGCCTGCCGATGCAGGGGACACGGGTTCGTGTCCCGGTCCAGGAAAATCCCATATGCTGCGGAGCGGCTGGGCCCGTGAGCCATGGCCGCTGAGCCTGCACGTCTGGAGCCTGTGCTCTGCAACAGGAGAGGCCACAGCAGTGAGAGGCCCGCGTACCGCAAAAAAAAAAAAAAGACAATAAGTATTGTAATCAGAGGCAATTTCAAAATATGTGACTTACAGAACCATCCTTAATGAGTCACCAAGCCTTCCTCCAGCCTGGGAGAGAAAGACAGACTTAAAGGCAAGCCTGTGAGAGGCAGGTGGGTTTCTTCATCTGCGGTCTGCCAATCCACTCTCCTCCCCATGCAGAAGCAGAAAGAGCAAGGGGGCCCTTGCATTTGGTTTGTGTTCTCTCTTTTTACTTTCAGGCGACCAAGTTGAATCTTGCGGGATGCGACGGTATTTATGATCATAGTTCAAGGAATGGACGGACGCGCAAAGGCCCAGAGAAGAGAAGCTTTAAAACTTCACAGGAAGCGCTTCTCCAAGTGTTGAGCAAAAAGGCTGGGTTTTTCATCACCTTCTCAGGAATCATTCAAACTGGCCCTCCCTCCCTGCCACTCTGCAGCCAGGAGCTCTTGATATGCAATATTAGAGAGTGCCAGGATGGGAAAGGCACCACATAAAATCAAATTCTCTTCTAAGTTGAGTGGTGCACCGGTTCCGCTTTAAAACCTAATTTTCTTAAAAGTTTCAGGGGGAAAAAAATGTCCCTTTGCAATTGGAATCGGGTCCACATAAATTAACAGCCCAGCTCTCTGTATCCATCTTTCAGAACTTTCCTTGATTGTTCATTTTAATCAAGTGGCCGCTTTCTTTGACTTTTCATCCTTCACTGCCCAGAATGATGCACTGCGGCTACTGATGACACGCAAATGTTAATTTTGTTCAAGTTCAAACGTCGTCCAAAAAGGCCCCATTTTAATGACTGCTTGGCAAACAGCGACTGAAAATGAGGATGGACAGAATCAAACACCACCACGAAATTCAGAGGAGAGAAAGCTTTGGGCCTCTGGAAACTCACAAGTTTTCCTCTTTAAATCCTCAGTCTCTCCCAGGCCAAGCGTCGTCATTCATTGCTCGAGCCAGAAGGGAACTCAGACATCATCCCGAGGTCATTCAGCCTGGTAGTGGAGGAACTAGCTAACCCTTGGTAAAGGAGACTTTTGTAAATTGTGAAACCCATACGTTTCAATTCTTGCTGTCATTTACCAGGCTTCGGGAAGAGCAGGGCGTGTCTCACACACACACACACACACACACACACACACACACACACACATTTAACTAACAGGCTTATTTTATTTTATTTTATTTTATTTTTATTTATTTATTTTTTTTTTGCGGTACGCGGGCCTCTCACTGTTGTGGCCTCTCCCACTGCGGAGCACAGGCTCCGGACACGCAGGCTCAGCGGCCATGGCTCACAGGCCCAGCCGCTCCGCGGCACATGGGATCTTCCCGGACCGGGGCACGAACCCGTGTCCCCTGCATCGGCAGGCGGACTCTCAACCACTGCGCCACCAGGGAAACCCTAACAGGTTTATTTTAGTCCTTGGGCTCCCCTTCACCAATTACCCACTACCTCTAGCCTGTCTCCTCACCGTTGCCTAGGGAAGGATGCAAGAGCGACAGATGCTCAGAGGGGCTGCAAAAGGAATTGCGTGCTTGAATGAGAAGCATCATCCCAGTTTTTCTCTAGAGCTTACCAAAATCATAACAGTGTGCACAGGCGTCTGATCAAGCAAGATTCGGATTCACATCCAGTAGTCATTTAGTGAGCACCTGCTTTGCCGGGAGGCCCCATGCTAGGTATCTCTGCATACACTGTGTCATTTAGTACAGCCACACACGGAGAAATTAACATGTATTACAGTCAGAGAAGTTTCATATTCAAATAGAATGGAGCGAAAGTTGCAAGCAAGTGGGACCTACTTAAAAGCTCTGAAAAATTGTATAGACTTAGTCCCTCTCCACTCCCCTCAGTCAGTTTCCACCGGATTATTGTGTTTTATTTTCTTCATATTTCTTCATAGCTAAAATTAGCTGAAACATCATATGTTCATTTGTCTCTGCCCTACACAAAGCGCCATTAGTAAAAGAACCTCATCGGTATCAATCACTACTACGTCCCCAGAATACGCAAAGAATATTTTTGAGGTAATGAATGAAATAATTCTAGTCTGTTTTTCACCAGGATTCTCCAAAGCCAGATCATGCTATGTAAAGCTCCCCAGCAGAGAGGGCAGGGGTCAGTGTGTCCCAAGACTTGGAAAACCATGTCACCACATCATGGCCCTAGAGAACAGACATAGTTGAATGCAGTGGTCCAGGCACCTCGGTGCCTTGCCCCTAGAATGCCAGCATCATGTAAACAAGCCATCAGCAGTGACGATTACCCGTTTCCACAGCCCGTCAGATGAAACTGTTCACCGTGGCCGCCCATCTTCTGCAAGAAGAGGTGAGACACTTCCACTGGGATGTCAAAAAAATGACTGCAGCTATTCCCTGAGCGATAACAGCCCATCTTGAAATGCGGGACATGTTTCATTTGGCTTATAATAATTGCATTCTCTGTCTTTTAACCCTCAAAGTGTTAAGTGTCGTCATTTCCTCTGGGGATGCAAAGATCTGGGGTTAACAACTTTCTCTTTTAAAAATTCATAAAGGTGCAAACAAACAGCAGTGCAGCCAGTGGCTATACACAGGAAGAAGCCAAGGGAGAAAGAGGGAAAAAACACCACCACCACGTTCCCCCCACAGGACACTTGGCAATTAACTCCAGCTATGTCAGCAATTTTTTGAAAAATTTCCTAAACGTGGAGAAGGCTTATCCTCACCATATGAAAGACAAAACCACTGCAGTGACTCTCCCCTGCATTACAATGTGTGTGTCTTACTTCTTAACCAAGCCGCTAATCACGCAAATTATTGCAACTAATTACATCTGAAGGTCTAATTAATTCTTTCAGTACCACATCATTTAGTACGCATTCACAACACAGCACCTGTTTTGAAAATCCTTGCAGTTAATTTGTTTATAAACAAACACTATTTGCATAAAATGTTTAATGAATGGTTTACCAGTTAGTACAATACTCCGGTTTTGTCTTAGTAGATTTGAGGTCATCAAAGGCCACGATAAATTAATTTTAAACTATACAAATTAATTTAAATAGAATGTGTGAATTTCTCATTAATAAAGAAAACATTCCTAACATGTTAATTAATATCTCTGTAACAGGCTAATTACTCCCTGCATAACAAGTACATCTTGAGAGCAAACCTTAAAGATTTGGGGGGCAAGGGGGTGGGGACTATTTTAAAGCTTCAAAAAAAATAAAAGTGCCATTCAGAGAAAAACATACAAGGCCCAATTATACTGAGGAATTTACTGTTTAGGGCAGTCCAACCAGCAAAAGAAGCCATCCCCTCCCCTTATTTTCTGGATACAACATACTCAGTCATTGAGAAAGAGACAGTTAAAAAACATTTCTATCACGGACTCTGCAGAGATGGTTAGAGGATGCCTGCCTTCTGGTAGAAACATGCAATTAAGGAAAATATTAGTTCTTCTGAAAGTAAAGATCTCTCATGTGAATTTAGGGCATATTGGCTGTATTTGTGCCCCAGTGGTAAAATACGGGTTTTCTTAAACAAATCTGCATCTTAACACCAGAATCTGAGGCTCAGCCATCATCATTTTCCCTGTGGCAAACCATGGAAAGACACTTCATGTAGAAACTAAAGAGGAACACATTATTGCTTGGCACCAAGCACAGCCCTTGCAAGAACCATCACTGAAATATGTTCACAACCCTCAAGTTTGTTTCTGATTTGCAAGCATTTTCACATTTGATAAGCACCTGTTGTAAATTTACATCCGCTCAGGAAGTATTCTTATGATAGGAAGCTGAGCATTGTAAAGCATATTTATACTCTTACCCTTGTGCGGTGTTGCCGCTTAATGCACAGGCTGATGAAATCACTGGCTACACAGGACCCAACGGGATGTGATGCACCACCCGGTTCTCATGACATTGCCCCTGAGGAGCTGCCAGGCCCTTCCCCCTGGAAAGGGTTTTATTGGCACCGATCAACAAGCACTTGGGTTTTAAGTCCATTAACTTGAAGAGAGAGACAGAGACAGAGACAGAGACAGACAGAGAGAGAGAGAGAGAGAGAGAGAGAGAGAGTGTGTGTGTGTGTGTGTGTGTGTGTGTGTGTTTATGGAGGCTGTGGGGTAGAATGACAGACAAAGCGAAGCACAAATAGACTTTAGACTTCACACTTCCTTGGGACCTGCCATTACACCATAGAACCAAGAAAACATCCGAAAAATAAGTAGCAGCCTGCCCACAGCACCAGGGAAAAGCAGGCACTTTGCCAAGCCTCTGATGCAACCCAGATTTCCAGTCTGGTGCGGCTGTCCGGAAGAGAACCCACTGCCACCTTGACCCTCTGTCCTGACGTTTCTTTGGAGGCACATGAAGAATGAAACTGTCCCCAGCCACCCACTTCCAGGCTGCCTTGGGGAGCCGGGTGTGCTATGAAAACCCCCTGGCTTGGCTCTTCTGCCAGATTGCTGGCAGCCAGAATCAGTGTCCCTGGGGACATGGGGAGACCTCGCCACACCCGGGTACCACTGTCCTTGACTCTACCCGAAGCAGAACGTTTCCCACAGACCCCAGGCACTGATGACTGATGCGGTGGAATGATAGATTTCAGAAAAAAGCAGGCACATCCCACTCTTTTAAAACTCTTTGAATTCTTTCCAAGTTTCCCACCAACAGCCCCACAATAAAAATTCAGTGCTTGAGACACAAGCATTTCAAGAGGACAGGCGGGGATAAGGAGAGAAACAAGCTCTTCAACCTCAGGACACAGATGTAAGCTGCTTTACCTCTAAAATGCAAACAAACAAACGCAAAAAAGTCAGGAGGTTAGCACAGCGCACTCTGGGAGGGGAGCTTGCCTTGGGGGAGGAGGGGCTGTCAGAGAAAATGCTTCCATCCCAGAAAGAGCAGGATGGGCACCGAGCTCTGCTGTAAAAGGTCAGAGAGCCTCACAGTGTAGATGGAACCAGGGAACCCCAACGGCCAGTTGCCAAGGCGGCTGCTGGGCACAGCAAAGCCAAGTTTAAGCCCCCTGTGGTTCCCAACTTCTCTCCAGAGTTGGTGGCAGCCACCCAACGGGTCCAGGGTACATGCTCCTGACACCCCTCTCGCACAAAATCATTCCCGGATCTGGAGCCTGGCTTTTTCTCTCCCCCTTAAAAATCACCAGCATTTTGCAAATAAAGGCGATCACCATGTGAAAAATTATCTTTTAAAATGGAGTTTAATTTGCATATAAGGAACGAGAGATTTATGACGAGCAGCATCGTCCAGTACTGCATCTGCCTAGCATCAGTCGTAATTTAGATTGTTTGTGACTGATCTTAAATTCTAAAGCTTGGAGAAGATGAAGTACTCTGTTGCTGTATTATTGTCAGGAGTCTAAGACTTAGCAGAGATTTATTAGTAATCTTATCACAAACATGTCTCAAGTTTTTGCTTTTAATATGGGCCAAGCTCCTCTGAGGAATTTTCCTCACTGCAATTATATTCCTCAGTGCATGCATTCTGAAGCTGAGTTGATTTCCTTCCCAAAATAAAGCGACCTATCATTACACCACAGCAGCTCTTGTACATTTTTCCTCTGCTACTTAATAATCAATGTATTCATCATTAAAATCTGAGCCCTGAAGCAATGGTTTTTAGCATATTCTAATGACTAGCGACTTGCAAATTACAATGACCTTTCATGTACATTCTGTAAGCACCTTGTTCTAATGTGTACTGTATTTATAGTTTGCCAATACAAACTAGCCAAAGATTGGATAATTACTGTAATCTATTAGCTCGATTGCTTTCCCTGCTCATTTATAGCATGTGCCACGCAGGCCATTTTCAAAAGCTGGCCTATCTTTCATCTCCCGCAAGCTCAGAAAGTAAGGGATACTTCATCTTCACAACATACACTTACTAACGTCTGAAGAGCGGCCCATCTCAGCTCAAGGAGGTTTCAAAAATAAAGAATTTTCCTTCCTATTAGTGTCATAATGCTATTTGTGACTGACAAAAAACACCACTCCAAGAGTGTAAACTTTAGTTGAAGAATGTCAAGGCCAGTTCCATTTTCTGCCTATTACTCTGACCTCCAAATAGCATTTAATAAGATCAGCTTGTTTCTTCGCTTTGAAAGAAAAAGATAAAGGCACTTCCCTTAAACAAGAAACAATTTTTTCGCTATACGTAAACGTTTCGAGGGAAGCATTAAACTTTTTTTTTAAGCACAGTGCTGTGACCGGGGAGCCGATAAGAGCCGTGTGTGTGGAAGTATCAGCTCAGGTGGTCCGCTCACCCTCAGTGATGGTCTGTTTCAGGCAGTTATGGATAGACAACATTACAGACACTGGTAATTAAAACAACACTAATTTTGTCTCGGTGGCCACGCTTTGTTGTTAGAAGCCATCTGTCATGGCCTTCACGCATCACACAATGAGAAGACATTTGTCTACGTATATTGTGCTTGGTCAACGGTTTTACCAATCTCCCAGTGTACCTGGACGCCCAGGCACTTTTAAAGACGTGGTGCTTTCATTTCTACTCTAGTACCCTGATTAATAAAACATTTTGCATGCTTAGTCAAAACACGCCGCAATCTTTTCACCACATGTATTCATGGGGGAAAAAAACATGTTAATTCCCTTCCTTTTATCAAGAAAATAACAACAACAACAAAGAAATTCTCATTTGGATTGGAAGAGAAAGGAAAAATCAAATATGGAAATATTTGCCTTCTCTGTAAAATAGAGAACAGCCTAATGGAAAGCATAGTATTAAAACTCACAGACGACACAAAGCATCTCCTTTAAGACGATACATATTTTTGGCTATATATGTTGTTGATTCTTTCCCCTGCATCCATTTGTTTGATTTATGGACACTCCATTTCACTTCCCCTTTTATTCCGACATGTACAGTTACATGAAGAGTGATAGTAAGTCAAATGTTTTTATATTTTGGTAATAAAAGGAAAAGAAAAGATCTATTCCATAGGAGCTCACAGGAAATTAGGGGTAGCCAAAATGCACACTGACTAGTTTAGTTCTGTTGTAATAAACTAAAGAGAAACTGTAATGGTGCATTTCAAGAGATCTTTAACAAGTGACACAAACGAGAAGCAGCAGACAGGACCATTTAACTTCAAACTCCACAGAAGTGAGCCAAAATGTAGACTTCCTCCAGCAAGTCCAGCTGGCTACTGGGTGGCAATCTTTATTCCTCAGTGGAAAAGCTACCCCCTTGAGACTCTGCAGGCTCCCCCAACTGCATTTTTTATCAAGTGTTTAAAAGGTGGGCGCTGTTAGAATTATTTTCTCCAGGCACAGATGATCACAGCCCCTTTTCCCCATTTAGCTGCAGACGCACACGTAGTTTCAAATATTAGCTAGAACTCCAGCCTCGCCAGTCCCTAATTGCTCTCTGAGGGAAGGGATCGTAAACGCAGGTATGGATGACACAGATGTAGCTCTCAACCGTTTGCAGGCAGGACTCCTGCATCAAAGCTATTTGCAAAGTGACACAACTAGTTATTACAAAGTACATTTTTATTATAGTCTTAAAATTTGCATTCTGCAGAAACCATGTGGATTTTTTAATATGGCCACAGAAACGTTGGGGTAACTGACCATTTGTGATACCCTCAAGGGAAAGACACCTCAGTATTTTTCCAGCCAGTTTAATAAATTCAAGCGATTCTGTCAATAAAAGTAACCCGATCATTTAAATAAGTTAATATTAGCACATCTTTCTTACGGGCTGCTAAGAGCAGTCCGACTGCTGTCATTAAGCAAAAAAGGCCAAGACGATGTGAGTTTATCTGTTCCCACCTGCATTTCTACTCCTGATTCTGCTGAAACAAATGGGAAAGAAAAGCTTACTGACTTTTGGCAAACTACGAAGGTGAACTCTATTCATCATGGAGGAACCGATGCTAAGTGCTTTCTGTCTGTCCATATATTTTAAAGATTTAGAAGGCATCTGGTGGTGTTCTCAGGATTAAAACAGGCGTGTTCAGCGTTGACACATGCAGAGTTTCTCTCACAGCTTTCTCTTTGTATTGCTGCAACTATTGAAATGATTTTGGGACTGTAGAGTTTTGGAAACAAGGTTATTTTTCAGTGATATAAAAAGCCAAAGCTTCTACTTCTTCTGATCTGTCATGAGTCTTTTAAGGTGAGAGGATTTGAAGGTGCTGTTACCCTTTTGAGGAGAAGCAGCTCACTAGCTGCAAAGGTAAGAGTATAATTCTCATCACCCCTATTGTAATAAAATGTGCCTCTCCCGATATCGATAAAGCCTTCCCTGGAGAAGATTTCCAGAGACTTGGAAGCAAGTGAAAGGTAAACTCAGAGGAAAGACAAGGTGAAAGAAACCAGGTGGCCTGGTTTTTCAGTCTTAACTCTTAAAACAACAGCTCCAAAGTTCAGAGCCCAAACTGCCATCTACTATGTGGCCTGACAGGGGAAGGGGCGAGGAAGTTCAGAAACTGCCAACCTCCCAGGAGGCCATCAGAGCCTTTCCCAGCAGTTCCTGGTCCCACCTTGCACCACACCCCACAACCAATCTTTTCACTTTCTCTAACTCATTTGCATGAATTTACTTTTTTGCCTTGAGAGGTTGTTGTAATGTGTGTTAAAACATACAGTGCAATTTTATCTCCATAATACCACAAAAGAAATATTATGTTAGTATAAAGTTAAAAAAAAAAAAGAATGCTTTCAAAATCTGCGGCTCTGTTAGCAGCAAAGCGCTGCTCAAAAGCACCACCCACAGGCGGGAGGGGTGTCAAGCCATTCTGGGAGTGATCGTTTTTGTTAATTTCAGCAATCCGAGTGTAAAAAATGACAGCGCCATGCAAGTTGACGGAGGCTTTTGATTGAAGTGACTGATTGCCTCGGCTGCACCTGCGGAAAATTGATGACAATGCTGTCTAAACCATTCATTAGGATTGGGAACTTCACGCCGATGAATGCTGGATTCATAACTTTGCTAGACATGTGTTGTAGATAATATGACAAAGCACTGTTTTCAAATGAACATTTCTTTGACCTAATTTTATCGAAATCATGCGAAGGAATGAAAGAATATATGTGCCCCAACTCTTTGGAAACAGCTGCAACTAAAACACTAAAACTAAGTCTCTCTTGTTCTCTCTTTCTCTCTCTCCCTCTTTGTCTTTCAAATAAATTTCAGTGAAATACATTTGGAATATATCTGCTGGTGTGCTTTAAAATATTTGTTAGAATGACAAGGCATTTCTTTTTACCTCTATGGACAATGTTACTCTCTTGTGTCTCAGATGAAGAAAAATTATTTTCAGGTTTTTTTGAAGCTCCAAATTAGCTAAATTGAACACATACGGAAAATAGATGGAACTAATAATAACGACACCTTCCCAGACATCTTGGGAGGTGCCATCTCGGTACCAATTGGACCTGCATTCTTGAGAACTAGACCGACTGCAGGCTTTAAAGAGAGGAGAAATCCCTTTAAAAATGGACTCTTCTGGTCAAAAAAGGTGAAACCAGGAAAAAATGCCATCTGTACACATTTTATATAAGATTCCTGACTTGCCATTGATTTTAATGTATCAAAACACTATCAATATTGAATAAAGCTTTTTTCTGCATGTCCAAAAAAAAATGGTGATTCAGAGGGGAAAGAGCATCGTCCTCAGACCCGGCTTTGCTTAGCTACACGCGGGAAGGGAAAGGCCATGGCTGAATCCATCTCCTGGAGCGGATTTCCCACCGGAGGTTTGACTTGTTAGGGAAGAGTTACATTTTTGGAAAAGAATACCTGATACTTAAGAATCTGAAATTCTTGCTGTAGAAATAGATCTGACTTCCACAACAAGGACCCTCTGTCTTGTACTTGGAATCCCCCCCAAAAAAACAAAATGAATATTTATTAACGTAAGAAGAACCTGGCGCAGGTCGGTCGCAAGCATCCCAATCTGTCAAATTGCTTCTAAATCTCTTCCCCGGCATTTAAAAGAAATCTATTTTTATAAATTCTCATGAATTTAGGTTTTACTACGAGGAAGGTAATTTCTGATTAGGTATCTTGGTTTTTTTTTTTTTTTTTTTCTTCCCTTATTTTCCTAAAGAGTCCTTGCAAATATCAGGTGCTTATGTTACCCCCATGCCTGGATGGAGAAGCCCTGCAGGTGTGAACAGCAAAGCTTATGGATCTGAGTTTTGCCAAAAAGCATTTTCTTACTGCTCTAGCAGCTACTCTGAACTGGAAAACATTATCCAGACAAATCCAAACAAGACTCTTTAAGGATGCTCTGCCCAAGCTGTTACAGATACGAAGTTACCAAGTAGATATGCAAAAACCCCTGAATACAGAACATCCCGGTCGTCTTCTAATTCCTATGCTTCATTTTCTAATGGGCAAAATGTGTAAAACAAATAACTGGGGATGGTGCCTCTGTGCAGTAAAAGCAGAATATTCTTGTGTTTCAGTAAATCATGGAGCTCTCTAATTTAGCCAGATCTGGAAAGCCTAGGGCTCCAACTGCCTCTAGACTATTCAGACCCTGTGTCTGCTTCACATTCGGGGTAATATGTTTAAAACAATTCCTAGTTTGTCTTGGGTGGCCTTCACAATGAGAATCCCAGGCCTGCAAAACCTCTGAGGTCAAATGTTCGTTGACCTCACCAGTCCACCAACAAGGAGAGACACATGGGCACTTGCTGTCCTGCCCAGTCCTGGGTACCTCGGGGAACAGCCTCACCCTGGGAGATGTTACAGTCTGGTCAGTGTGTGTACGGGTGAGGGGGGCAGGGGTGTGTGTGTAGGGAGTGAGGAAGGGCAAAGTGTGGATGTAAACTATGCATAAATTCTTGACAAGTTAAGAAAACCCAAATGCCCAGATTGACTCCACTCTAGGTTAACTAGTGGATCTTGGAAGATGGGACCATGTGGACACAGTTAAACAGTAAAACCTTTAGGAGGAGGTGTAGCAGAGATATGTGGACCTATGAGCCTCCAAGGACGCATGACGGACTAACCTGGGCCTTTTCCTTCCTCCTGTAGTTACTGTCCCCTCCAACCGTTCTGGTAGGGTTCAGACAGGCAAAGACAAGAAGGGTGGTCCAGGGAGTGGACACCCGTCCCCGGTCTGGCCTGGGCAGGCACTTGGGTTGGTAACCCCTGATGGAGATACCCCCTCCACCTTCTATTCTGGAATCTTTTCAGGAAGCCTTTATGCTCAACACAAGAAAAAAGAATTCCTTTCCTCCAAGATCTTTAGCTGGGAATCATTTCACTCATCCTATGTGTTCTGGTAATTTCCTTTGGCCAATTCCTGTTTCTCAGAAAACCTGTGTCATCGACATAGTCTAGGAGTCTACACTTCTAGCAAAAGCTCCTTGGCCACAGGGTTTTGTTCCTTTGCCATGTGCGTGCCCTCAAAACATATTCCAAATCCTCTTCCTTTGTAGCCTGAACTGGGAGCCTTTTTGAGCCCGGTGTGAGACAGCCTCTGTCCTTACTGGGGTCTCAAGTGCTGAATTCATCTTCATTTCCCCTTAGACACAGTGAACAAAACCACAGATTTTGAATACGGATTCCCAGGAAAACGGAGCCCACCTTGGGCCAGATGCTCCTCTCTGGTGACTACCATCTCAGCAAACACCTTTGGCTGTGCTCACATCGTGAATGGTGCCTTGAAGTGCAGCCACCCTGGGCGGGTCCGCATACCAACAATGGCAGCAGCGGGATGCAGGTGAGGATGCTTCTTGGGGAATGCAGGAAAAGGACACATGTCCAATTTCGAGATAGCGAGTTCTCCTTGATGATGAAGGTTTTGAAGCACCCACTCCCCCAGACAGGTAAGCGACGGTACCTCCAGCTCAGGTTGGGGTGAGATCTTGGAGGCCCTTCAGAAAACAGTGTTCCAGGGTTGGGTCTGGCAGTTGTGTTGAGCAGACAACACAGGGGGTGGGGAGAGGAGAGGGGAATGAAGAAGTTTAACAGGAAAAGTAACCTTGACAATATGACCCCGCTTTCCTTCTTTTAGGAAAGGAAATGGCTGAGGAGTGGCAGAGGCCAGACTAGGACCTGGACCCATGGGCCCTCTTGGCACACCCCCTTCGAGCCTAGGCTGCTTCTCCCGCTGCCTCACGAGCCTGCCGGGCCACATAACCAGGCTAAGTTAGCAACATCCGGTCCCAGATGCACGGAGAAGACAGAACCCATTCACCATCCATCTATCCATCCAGGCATTCAGTCAGCACCAGTAACTGAGTCTGTGCTGGAGATACAGGATGAAAATGACATCAGCCCCATCCTCCAGGAACTCCCAGTCTGGCAGGGGACAGTGACAACAAGCAGGTTCTTTGAGCTGTATCCCAGCTGTGGGGATGGCCTTGCACAGAGCCATCCATACCCTCGCAGCACCTCCCCTTGTGCCAGACAAGAATAGAGCTGATGGAGACCCCACCTGGGCGTGTGTGCGTGCACACACACACACACACACACACACTTGAGTACCTACACACATTTCACCACCACTGGGAGGGAAAGAAAAAATTAATCATTGGGAACAACAGTGTTGTGAGACCCCAGACCTCAGCAGGTACCAATTTCAGAGGCAACAGCATCTTTAAATGCCACAGGAATGCCGTCCTACCTGAGGCAGGTGTGTAGAGCTGGACTTCCACCCCAGCTTTGCAGATTGCAAGGGGGCTGCGCAGTAAAGCCCTTACACATCAGCCTCCTTCCCGAGGCTGGAAGGAGTTTGCTCTCAGAAGCATGGTTGTGTCTAGGCTAAAAGAACATGGTCCCAGTGGAGAGTATGAAAGGTCCCACCTCTGAGCAATGTGGCTGACACTCCTTAGCCCAGTTGTCACTTGTAACAAACCCCAGCTGGCTGCACAGGGAGGAGAGGCAGGGCTGTCCAAGGCAGTGGCCGAACCGTCCCCAAGCGGACACCAGCAGGAGGGCCAGACAGATCGCCCATGGGGGAAGCCTGCCAGTGGAAGGCCCAGGGAGGCCTGGGAGGGGTCTGCACCATCTAAAGGGGCAGGGGGTCAGCTCTGATAGATTGTTCTCTAAGGATGTGAGGACCCAACTTTCCCAGCACTTCCAAACATTCATACGAAGCCAGAAACGCAGATAATTATGTGAACTCTCCGATCATTAAATGTTGGCAACAAATTCATATTTCTCTTTAATAATCTGAGAACCGAGCAGAACACATCTGTGGGTAGATCAGGCCCCAAGATGCCCAATTTTGTGACTCTGGCTTACACCCTTCCTCCAAGGCTCCTGGGAGCTCATGTGAACGCTTTACTTCCTCTCCGTTCCCCAAATCAGGCGTCATCCCATTAAACAGGTGACACTCTCTGCTGGCCCACCGGGCTGTGGGACTCATCCGTGGGACTAGGTAGTTTGGCAGAATTCAAAGGCTTTGCTCTGAGCGTGTGACATCGGGGGCCTGCTTCTGGGAAGAGCTCCCAGGCATCCCCGCAGAGTTGCCAGAGAAGGTCTGTGTTCAGCACAGTGTCCCACAACCTCTCCGGGGAGGAGGCTTTGCGGGGGGCTTCGTTTAAATGCAACCGATTTCTGCTTGCTGCTTCTCCATGGGGGGGGTGGGTAGAATTACCCCCCGGTTGTAAAGGAATCACCTCTTCACAGACGCACGATAGTGTGTGAGCTGGGTGACTTAAATTTTAGCTTTTGCCAACATTTGCTTCCATCAGATTTTGTTCTTTTTATATATTATATATTTATGTATATTTATAAATATACATAATTTAGAAATGTATTTATTTTATATGTTATACATATTTTTTGTCTCTTTCCTTGCTACAGATTGAGCCCAATGCAATAGTGAAAATATCACATTTCACCAAATGGGCTTTTCTATATTGAAATGTGATAGCTGAGGCTCAGTGGGAATCAATTTGCTCTCAAGTTTCCCGATTCTGTGCCCTCTGGTGTCAACGAGGAAAGCAAGGGGCTCCAGGCATCCCCATTCAGGGGCTGCCACCGAAACATCCACCAAATCTTCACAAAAGGGGGACATCGAAAAGATTCTTTTTCTGTTCTCTTGTGTGTAACCGTCTGTGTGCACATCCGTGAGTGTTTGCATCTCGTGTATTTAAAAATCCTATTTAAAAATGCAAAGGTCCATACAGTGTCATTAAAACAAATGAGTATAACCCTTTGGTCATCTAGGTGAAAGCATTTTGTTGGGTTTTTTTTTTTTCAAATTGCTTTTGCTATATATAAAAGTAACATATAACAATAACCATAGAAAGATACTGTGCCCTTGTGTATGGATAATTAAAATAGGAACATCTCCGGACTAAATTAAAATGTGTAAAAACCAAATCCTTATAGCAGCCATGAAATTACAGAAGCTACAAGTGAATCACTAGCCCAGAGACGAAGCATTTCTCTCATTACTTCAAGAATCTCTTCCATGATCACAGTTTTACATTTTCACAAATCTACATGGTTCTTTTTATGTCACTAAATATCTCAGCTCACTTCTACTGCCCTCCTAATGTATATGCTAGCTGGTAACAGCATGCAAACAGTCTCCAATCATTTAAGAGAAATGAACACTTTTAGTGCTTCTGATGACACGATGACTACACACTGTAAACTAAAAATCTAAATAGGGTAGATGGGGATAAATTATATCTTTATGAGCATTAAAAAATGCATATTTTTCAGTTTCAGAAAATCAAAACCCATAGGTCATAATCTATGAATTAAGAGGACCTGAACACCTGAGGACCTGTACCCAGATTTTTCACCTTAACCCATGACCTACACAATCTGAGTGATTTCCCTCGATGGAGAGTTCCCGATATGCCCTTTCCTCCTCTGTACTTTGAGTATGAGGTGTTATTACCCATAACTTTTTATTTAAAGGAATTGTGCAGCTGGGAAAATGAATGAATTTAATTATCAATGCAGTGTGAAAAAAATCATTAGAGCAAGGGCCTGGAACGCCACATATTAAAAATAAACAAAGGCTATTAAAAAACAGTTCCGAAAAAGAATGTCAGTTTTTCTTCAATTCTTAAAAGGTAAATACCAAAAAAGAAAACTGTATGTAAACATCATAGTTACAGAAGAAATTACTCTTTAAGAAAATGGTAAGTGACTGACTGGATCATTTAACTTTAAATCTATACTTTATGTGGCAGTATGGGAAGGTCATTTGATTGCTATGCATAGAAAAATGAGAATTCTAATATGTTCTCAAAGTTTCACCTTCATAAGACAAAATTTTCATTATAAAATTTTATTTAATGGTGAGCACACAGAACTTCTGGCTCAGTTGTACAGGATGACACTTCCATAAGCAGAGAGCAAGCTTTTCTTTGCCTTTTCAAAGACAGTAGAATTACGTCTTTTAACCAAATTTTTAAAAACAACTCTTTATTAATATTTCCTCCATGACTGGAGAGTGAAAGCATTGAGTGTCGGGGATAAATAATAAGTAAAGTTGCCTCAAAAGGCCTCTCTGATTGGCAAAGGCTACAGAGAAGAACACTTTCCAGGCAAGCAGGGATGCTGAACTGTTTATGGCATGTGCAGGGTTTCCCCCTGGAACCAAATGGGACCTGTAGCTGCACAGACTCCCATGGGATATTTACAGCAGCGCCACTTAACAGTTCTGACCAGTAGGAGCCCAGGCAAGATGGATGGGGGCTCAGCCATTTTACACCAAGAGACGCCACGGAACAACAGAGACTGTGGTCCCCAGTGTTCCACCAGTTAAACAGAGAGCAGGAGACAAATTCAGGAATAAGTGAAGGAAAGCAGGTGATTCCACGGGACCCTTCACCTCCATCAGCTCAAGGAAGCTCACTGACTCATGGGGCCCTGAGACCTGCAACACTGAAGGGTATCAGAGATGCTGAAGAACACAAGAAAGATGCTCTATTGCAACAGTGAAGACTCCAGTCTATGGCAGAGAGAGAATGGCCCTGGAGGAGCTGTGTGCCCTCAGCTGTGCTCAAGACCCCTAGTGGAGCAGAACTTCCATATTGTATCTGGGAGGCAGACGTGAAGGCAGAAACTCACATCAGACAATGGTCATTAACCAATTCCACACAATCCTGGTCGTTTTGGCCCAAAGCTTTGGTTTGTATGTATTTCCTACATGGCTCATTTTTACATCCCTCCTCTCCGCTGGGATTCCCTCTGGAAGGTTCTAGGAGGGAGTCCAGCAGGGCTTAGCTGGTTCTTCCCAGCCTCCCTCCTCTTGGAGCCCCACCAGGATCGGTCTCCAATGGTCCCCACCAGAACCCTGCCCAGCTTCCCTGCCAGTCCCCTCACCCGGCCTCAGCAGTGCCATCTGTAAAACCAGGGCATTGAGCAGATGCACACAAAGGTGCGTGGGGTCCTGAGCGCCTGCAGATGTTTGAGATCTTAGCCCCTGCTAGACAAGTCCTCTTTGAAAACGCAGTGAGAGCTATGGACTTTCTCCCCCAGAAAAAAAAACACAATATTGCTTACAATTTCAAGAAGTCCATGGACCATCCCAAAGTTCATGATGGAGCCCGGGCTAAGAGCCCCTTAACTGTCTCAAAGGCACCACCCTCATCAACACGAGTTTTCATATCAAAGAAACTGAGGTCCAGAAAAGAAGAGAGTGTCCCAAAGTCCCCCCGAAAGTTGGTGTCCAAACTGGGGTGACAAGTGGTTTCCTACCTCCAGGCCAGGTCCTTCCTCTGCGCCCTCTCCTCTCTCCTGTAGTTTCCTGAGTCCCCAGTTTGTTATCTGGGTGCCACCATGCCCTCCACTCCAGAGCACACTTCCCAGCAAGGGCAGGGACGTGGAGGGAAAAGTGGAAGAGGTGGGACACGGAGCAACCTCAGGTCCCCAAACACTGTTTGCCATCTGGTGAGCCCCGGGTGACCGCTGCTGGCAGCGGGGGGCACAAAGGGGTCACCTGTGCGTCCCGTGCAGAATAGGAGGCCCTAAGCTGTTGTCTCCAAAAGCACATTTGCTATCTTTAAAAAAAAAAATTGTGGAGGAGGAAAGAATGCTCAGTCTAGATAAATTCAGAATGATTTGAATACATTACTGTAGTTAAGTTTAGTACATAAAGTACCGGGGATGGCTCTGCGGCGCATTTCAATGAAGCCCAAAATAATGAAACTCTGGCGGGCCGTTGCCACTTCGTCAGAGCGATTCTGCCCTAATAAGTGGGAAGGAAGTGTCCACAGCCCCCTGCCTCTGAATTGTCCTCATGGGATTGGACCCGGCCTCTGAGGGACGGCAAACTCCGAATGGGCATGAGATGAGAAGTTGAACACCTGGAGTGAAGAGCGAGCCAGGGAGGTCGTTTCCAGGCCTGAACCAGCAGCCAAAGTCTGTCCCCTAAACCTTCCAGTGATCCAAGGTGGCCGGGGTGGAACCGTGGGATGCCAGTAGCGGGAGGGCAGCCGCTGATACTTCTGCCAGCTCTTCCTTTTCGCCCTCCTCGGACCCAACCTACACCCCACCCCAGTCTATGGCACCTGCAGAAAATGGAACAGTGGCATCAGCTAAGGGACTAAGACACCAGCTCTAATTCCTTCCAGGACCTATCAGAGGGAGGAGCTTAGGAGAGAAGAAGGTTTGGGAAGGAGAGGAGGAGGGGAGGGGAGGAGGGAGAAGAGACAAAAATAGACAGAGGGACAGTCTCCCAGCCACAGCCTCCCAGCCCTTGAGTCAAGAGACATGAGGTGTGGCTTTTTCCAGAATTTCTGGGCTCAAATGGTTAAATCTGCAAGAGTTAAAGGAGAAGAGACTGACTCAACTTGTGGCCACTCAATGAGCCACAAGTTCCAGAAGATATCCCGGGAGCCAACATCCGGAACAGGAGGACAGGGGAGTGTAGCCGCGTCTCAGAAGAAGAATGCTTGAAAGACTGGTGACCATCTGTGAGGACTCTTCCCAGACCCTGTTTCTGACTCCACCAGCAGAATTCCATACTCAGAAAGCTGGAGCAGAAAGAGCCCGTGAAGGCACCGGTCCTGATCCCCTGCCAGGGGCAGGGCAGCAAGATTTCCTGTCCAATCTGACCCCAATCGGGGGAGATCCGAGCTGCTGGTAGGTGAGCCCGGCAGATGCTACGAGCTTGCAAATAAGAGGTGAAAGTTACTAGCCTCTGTATAAAAGGAAACCCACAGACTGTGGGCCAACCACTCACCGAGAAAATATAAATAGTTAAATTGGTAGAATCAGCCTCCTTTTCTGTTCTCGGGATATAACTTGCTCCTGGACTTATGTGAATAGTTAACCGAAAAGCTGTTAGGGTGGACATCTGTTGTTTTTGCCTGCCCAGCCTCTTTCCTCCTTTAACTGGAAATAGCATCCTGATTTTCCTTGAGGAATCACTCCTCCCCCACGCTCGATCCATGTGGTCTTGGGAGGAGCTGAACCCACCCGCAGCTCCAGGGATAGACAAGTGACCCAGACCGAAACAACAAGGACATCACATCCCACTCGCCACTGCGACTGGCTCAGGGGTGGGTTTAGGACCTAATCAGGGCCAGACTGACTCAGTAACAGGTGTTTGTTTGAAGAGAGAATCTTTTCCCTAGAGTTCCTGAGAGGATAGATAAATGTCTGGAGCTGCTGGCAGCCATCTCACCACCACAAAGAGTGTCCAAACTGCCTGAAAATGGAGTCAAGGCAGAAGAAATCAAAGGTGAACACTCCCGACAGTGTTCTTGCCCCTGGATCAAGCCACACCTGAAGCTGGAATTTTCAGTCACACGAGGCAAGATAATCTATGGCTTGACAAGCTCATGTGACTTGGGCTGTTCTGAAAGGGTCTTGACTAAGGTCGTTGTTCCTTGATGGACTGATTTCACAGGAATGATGGGAGGCAGAAGGCTCTTTTCTCCCAGGGAACAAAATGCCTATCAGGTTCCCAGGGTCTCCAGAAAAAGCACCTGCTGGTCCAGTTGCATTTTGGGAGACACTGTGACTGAAGGACTCCTTCCCTGGGAATCTATCAAACTGTGAAGTACTCACAGTTTTTAAAATTACTCATCAGGAGCTAGATTTTTTTCCCCCTCTGCTACCTTAGTTACTGATTATTTCCAGATCCATTAGATACACAAACTCTTGTTTTTAAAATGCAATCAGCACACCCACGCACCCATCTATAGATAGCAAGGACTAGGTAGCCGTAGGCCCTGCAAGGTAATGCCTTCACCCAGGATGAAATGGATAGCATTACAAATGTACACTCAGCAGGAAAATACTATTTAGCTGGTAATTCAAGCTGGGGATGAATAATCATTTCATTTTGAATAATGAACCAAGAAAGCACTGCCAGTTAGAAAACTTGGGGTCCATCCTTCTTTTGGAAAGCCTGGTGTGGCTGTGTCACTCTGATACAGAAGGTCACCATCCCTTCCAGAGGCCCCAGGCCATGGTCCTCAGCCAGCAGGGCAGCCAGTTAGAGACCACCCAGGCCGACTTCTCGGACTCTGGTTTCTCATCCAGCTCCAGGGCTTTGGGAGGCCATACAAGGTCTCTCATTTCACCAACCACTGGCTCTGCAGGACAGATGGTACACAACTCTGTGGTCTCTGGACACGTTTAAAAGCCCCATTTGTTGGTTTCTTCTCCTCTGTGCATTGGATCCCAACACCGGGCTGCTCATGGCCAGGAGCTACAAGGTCCTTAGAGGGAGGGATACTTCCAACTTCTCTTGACATTGCTCCAAAAAATGCTTGGGTGATTACGGACAATGCTCTTAAGACTTGGGACTAGCTCCTTGAAACATATACCAGAGGAGCATCAGTACAGGAAAATATGTTAGAAAGGGGAATTCACATAACACCCCTTCCTAGCAGATTTTGACTGTTTTGAAGAAAGTTTCTCCCTCTGTAAGTATGAACATGATGTGACGCGTGTGGCCTACACTTGGATCTCTTTTTCGGACACGGAGATAAACAGACACTCCTGCCCACCTGGCCGAGTCACCAGCCTCGTCAGGCACAGAGCCTGCATTCTCCCTTATGGTTGTCCAATCTCTTGAGCCAGTAGCCAGAAACCTCATCCCAGACCTCAGGACCTCAGCCTGCCAGGCCGGGGGTCTGAAAAATCCACACATTCTGGACTGTTGGTCTGGGCTGAAGCCATGCTCCTCCAAAGGCTGGATTCTCAGCCTACACAGGAAGCTTTAGAACTTTATTCTCATGAAACACTGACCTAATCTTTGCATGGAGGCTGCTGTTTACATTAAAATTGGTCACATAATGGAAAAAAAAAAAGTAGTTCATTAATATGCTAAGAAGTGCTAATTTGAACATTGCTGAAAAGCAATTGCAAATTCCATTTTGCAACTTGCAAATGTGATGCAGTGCAAATTAAGGCTGATGGACCCATCTTCAGACATTCAAACTTCATCTGGATGCTTCCCGAGCATTCAGGGCTCAGCTGCATTCATTGGCTTCAAGACCCGAAGGGGTGACTTCTCCTTCATTTGGGAAGAAAGATTATGCCTCCAGTAGTGGAAGGATCCCATTATCAGCCATTTCTACACTGACATCTGGTGAACCCGAGTAAGGGCATCACGAGGGGTGTTGCTGAAATGACCCACAACGAAAAAATAGAATAACTCCAGATTTTCACTAACACAAGTCTTCCGTAAGGTGGAGCCACACCAGATCCACAACTTCCAGCCAAGACAGCCCACCCCTAGCCTCCAGCTGTCTTCCAACGGGTGATCTGTAATGTTCTGTTAACCCAAGTTGGCTTGAGAAGTAGCCTGAGATGCCCTCTCTCAGCAGGGCAAACCTGTGAGGGTCAGAGCCAGATTGGCAAGTGTTGGCCACTGTTCTCCCAAGGGAGCATTGGGGGCAGCTTTGTCAATAGGAAATAAATCCCTGAGGACTATGCCACACTCAGCAGTGCCTTCCATCTTCCCGCCATCCTCCCGCTGTCTACACAGGCAATGGAATCAGAACTTACAGGAAGTGAGGTTCCAAAGTCAGCACATGCAGGGAAAGTTGTGTGGGCCTTGGACGACCCTTAGGCCAGCAGAGCATTAGAAACCAACATCCTTCTCCTGGTAAGTGCTGCATACTCAGCCTTTCCTCCATCTTTTGTTGGTTATTCCTTCTTCTGCTGAATACCAGATGAAGTGGTTGGCTGTCTTTGGGGCCATACTGTATTTTTTTTTTTTTTTTTTTGCGGTACATGGGCCCCTCACTGTTGTGGCCTCTCCCGTCGCAGAGCACAGGCTCCGGACACGCGGGCTCAGCGGCCATGGCTCACGGGCCCAGCCACTCCGTGACATGTGGGATCTTCCCGGAACAGGGCACAAACCCGTGTCCCCTGCATCGGCAGGTGGACTCTCAACCACTGTGCCACCAGGGAAGCCCCATAATGTATTTTTTAAAGTGTGTTATCTCTGAACATATAATAACCCATTAAACACAGCAAGATATTCCAGCTCTGAGAGGCACCAGTCAGAGGCCCCCAATACCCACTGCCAAGGTTTGCCACCTGCAGGGTCAGCACAGGCAGAAGCCCCATGTCTTCCCCCTGCTCCAGGCGATTTCCCTGGGGGATGAGCACCCCTACCTGCTGCCACCTTCAAGGCAGGAGCATTTTACTCCTGACTGCATCCTCAGCTAGGTGTTCCTTGCTTGCTCCCTTGACTCCTCACCCCTTCTCAGAAGGATACCCATGAAACAAAAGGATGAAGTAAAGAGATGAAGGGACCTGGGTAAGGCAAGAGCAGGAAAGTCAGTACTAGAGCCAGAAATAAGGTTAATACAGTCACATAGACACGCAGTGCCCGGAGGGACATGGAAAATGTAACTCTGAGCTTCCCTGGAGGCAGAGCAAAGAGGGAAACGAAAGGTGTCAAGAACTCTGTCCAGAAAACTAAAGAGGCAGCGGATCTGCTTTTTCTGCAGCTGAGGCCTAAGAGACAGTTCTCTGGTGGGTCCACTCCAAGGGAATGGACAATGGAATGTACCCCCGTCCTTATCACAGAACGACAGCAGATTTCAAACCAGGCATTTGGCAGGTCAGCTCCTGAGACATCACTCGGTAGATGCTTGAAGCAATTTGAAAAGGCAGTTTTCCCAGGCTGTTCCCTCACCCTGAGACACAGCCTGACCTGGGTTTATCTCCCAAGGGTTTGTTTGCTGGGGGTGCTTCTACTCCAAAAAGGAAGCAAAAGAAAGAGGACACAGGTCCATCCCACACACACCTTGCATTGGCTTCCAGGTCCCACATGTTTGTCCAGCATGTTGGTGCTTCGATACCTGCTTGCCCCTCACATCAGCCACCTGGGGAGGCTGGGGAGAGCTTGGGCACAGCGATACCTTCTCATCACCTAGGTTTCCTCTCAAATGCTCCCTGCTCAGGAAGCTCTCTGTGACAGGTGGCTTCACTACCATCTGGAATTCCCCCTTTCCTACCACTCTCACCACTCCAAGTAGAATGTAAACTCCATGTGGGCAAGAACCTTATCCTGCTCAAGCTGAATCCCAAGCACAAAGAATTTTGCCTGCCATAGATAGGTATTTTAAAAATATTTGTGGACTAAATGAACTGGTCTAACAAACCTTTCCATAGCACATTCTATATGCCAAGCACCTCTAAGCCCTTTTTGAAAATAACTCAGTCTCCCTCAGAGCAGCTCTCGTATGTAAAGTTTTATCTCTATCCCATTAGACAGATGAAGAAACTGAGGCACAGAGAGGCTAAGTCATTTGCCTAGGGTCACAGAGCTAGTGAGGGGTAGGACCAAGGGATTTGGCTCCCGAGTCAGAGCTCTTGAGCCCACAGCCGATGTGTGATGGTGGCGGGATGCCTAGCGCACGGCTGACAGTTTTCATCCCCTTCCCCGAGCTCAGAAACCTTCTTACACTTATGCCCCTCTTCCAGAGTTGCCCAGCACACTGTCTGATTCCAGAGATAAGCAGCTTAATCCATTTAAATTCTTCTTTCTTTAAAGTTGTTGATTTTAGCTGAAATGCAAAGTGTGGCTCAGAGGAGCCCAGACGGCATCCACTGGAGAGTCTGGGATTAGTTCATTAATAGGTTCGACTGCTGCCCATGAGGCCGCATAACATTAGGAGCTAACTGCTTCCGACCACGCACCACTTAGAACCGCGCATTTGCAAATCAGCTCGAGATGCATATCACCGTGAGAGATGGCAGTGTGAAAGGAAGGCATTTTTCATTTATTCTCCTAGTGAATACGATTGGTGTAGACAATGCAAAAAAGTAGTTTTTCCTCATTTGTTTTCTAAACCAGCCAACATACCCCACTCATACCAGCACGGCTCTGTGGGCAGCTGTTGGCTGTGGGCATCTCAAACAGGGATCCACCGGGAAGCAGCCTGGCCCAGGGCAAACCAGAACCCCCTGGTCTGGCCTGGCCTGGCCTCCATGCCCAGGTCCAATGTTGAAAGCACTGACAGTCCCTGCAGAATTCAGGAGAGGGGAGTACAGGTTCTGGGGAAGGAGCGCCCTCTCTACAAGGGAAGGCCCCAGCTGAAGCCTGCAAAGTGGCCCCCTTGCCCCTGAAACGCATGCTCTGGTGTGACCGTGTGATTTTGTCACTGAACCAACCCCACCGCACCCCTGCCACTCCGCACGTCATCTCTGTCCTCAACAAGACTCTCTCTCTCTTTGCTGTTGCTCCGAGTGTCCACGCGTTTTCCTTGACTTCTAGTTTCCGCTGCTTCTACGTTCCTGCTTCCACTTGACTCCATTTGCCATGCCCTCCCAGGGCCCCATTCACCTTGCAGCTTCCTTGCTGCTTGCAGCTTCAAGTGTGGTCTCCCACACTGGGAACAAGCACTGCCTGGAAAAATAGCCACAAAAGTCAAGGAACTACCCCTCTCCTGGCTTTACTTCCCCAACTCCTTCCTCTGCCATTTGTTCAAAGAAGTATCCATGAGGTGTCAAGTCTCCTTTTTTAAAAAAAATTAGTTTATTTATTTATTTCTGGCTGCGTTGGGTCTTCGTTGCTGTGTGTGGGCTTTCTCTAGTTGCCGCGAGTGGTGGCTTCTCTTGCTGCGGAGCGTGGGCTCTAAGCACGTGGGCTTCAGTAGCTGTAGCTCACGGGCTCTAGAGCGCAGCCTCAGTAGTTGTGGCGCACAGGCTTGGTTACTCCGCGGCATGTGGGATCTTCCCGGACCAGGGCTTGAACCCGAGTCCCCTGCATTGGCAGGCGGATTCTTAACCACTGTGCCACCAGGAAGGCTGGGGAAACCAGTTGGATTTCCCCTAGCAAATTTTAGTTCATCAGGCTTGTGGGAAATCAGAGCCAAAAATTAAAAATTAAACTATTTAGGAGAGGCCCCACCTGAATGACTCTGTCATCTGAGAAGAATGAGCTGGCCCATTCTACCTACTGATGCAACTACCTGCCTAGTTGGGGGAGGGTAGAAAACACTGCTGCAAGGAAATAGCTTGGCCCCGAGAAAGGCCAGCTCATGTCGATGCAGGAAGCCCAGTTTTCAGCCTATTATCTTTCTCACTGTTAAGTAACACATTGGGCTTCTGGGTTTATACATCAGTCTCACGACCTTGACTAACGTGAGTCTATACCTAAGATAGATCCACTCGCTGAATCTGAATAAACTCCAGTTTCTGGGTTTGTAAGGTTGAGAATCAATCTCAAGCTGTGATAAGATTGCCAGCTAACAAACGCCACCCTGCAGAGGCTGCCTCCGGTAAAGGCCCTTCCTCCCCCACCAGCCCCTAGTAAAACTCATCCTTGAGGGGAGAAAGCAGGCAAGGCTACTCATCACCCACAGCCTAGAGCAGTGATTCTTAACCCTGGCTGCAGAGTGGAATCAACTAGATCTTACCCCAGAGATTCTAACCTAATTGGCTCGGTCTGCCCCTTGGGCACTGGAACTTTCTAAAGCTCCCCACGTTGTTCTGCCGTGCATTGAAAACCATTGACTAAAGCTTGGAAGCCCACAGGTCACACAGATATATAGAGATATTCAATCTGATAAGGACCAGAGGGTGGAGAGGAGGAACAACCCACTGCAAGCCTGAGCAGAAGCCTCTAGAGCAGGAGGAATAACTTCCACCAAGGGGATAACTCACCTCGTCCTCCTCCACCGCTTCCTCACCGAGTCCTGCCATCATGGTCCCTCCCACAAGTCAGGTGTCTGTGTCGGCTGCCAAGAGGAACTGCTAGCCCCGGCTGAAGTCTGGAACTGCCTTTGGATGCCAGTTAGGCCTATAATTAGAATTCACTGCCACTCCAATAACTCGGGGCCGACCGGCAGCCCAGGACTCCAGAGGCAACGGCTTTAGGCCAGTGATTGAAAAACCTCAGTGGACAGATTCACCACACCTTACATGCATCTCCTGGTGGGCTGTTCCCTCTGAGGTCCACTGAGGGGGAATTGAATTACGGCCTCAAATGCCAGACGAGAAGTCGTGGGGTTGGGGTGGGGGCGTGGCAATTATGCACAGACCTGAATGGGCAACTGGGGAGGAGGTGACAGGGGAAGAGAATCCAGCTCCCCTGCATCCTTCAAGTCTCCTTCCAAAAACCCATCCCAGCGCCCACCCTGGTAGAGAAGCAGCTGCCATGCTGGAGGCCACGCAAGGGGGGTGAGCTTCACTGAAAACCTCTCCCGCAGTGGCAGGACGGAGATAGCACCATCAGCCTTCACGTTCACGAGTAATAAATACGCTCAAATTAAAAATGCATTTGTCCCATTCATCTTACCCCTGCATATATCATAGCATGTAAATACACATTCCACTTGTCTTTCACTAATTATTTACTTTCTATTCTCCTGTTGGTCAACAGGGGAAATAACTATCTTCCTATGTATCTCAATATCATTAATATTCTTTAAAACTTATCGGTTCTCCTTTAAGATTAAATGAGGGCTATTGCCTTTGGCAGTGGAAACAATTGGAAAATTGTGAGTTATACGCCTGGTTTGCTCCCATTTGCCAAGCTAAATATTTAAGAAAGCCCTCCTGTCATGACCGCTCGAAATTTCTTAGCAAGCTTAACAATTCAGTGAGAAGGAGTGTGGAGCTGATACCACACTTGGAATCGGGAGACTCTGGTTTGAGTCCTAGCTCGTGCATGAACCTGTTCTGTGACTCTATCAGCATCTCACCAGGGTTTTCATGCCCTCAATGAACTGGCAACCCGCCCAGCTGGCCTGCCCACCTCGTGCTGGTATTAGGAGCATTGGCAGGTGCCCTGCTAGGTGAGAGGGGCTGCAGGAGGCAGGGAATGAGGGGCAGGAAACCCATCATCCCAGATGAGGCCACAGAGAAGAGTGTTGGCTCTGTCAAGGGAGGAAACGAGAAACAGCGGGTCCCCCAGAGGGGCCAGGGAGGAAGCAGTGTTCCCAGAGCCCAGTGTGCACTGGAACTGCAGAGGAAGGACCCCTAACAAGAGCTGAAGTGGGAGGTGCCCCAAAGCCGGGTGGACTGAGACAGCATGCCCCCCTAGTTCTCCTCCTGCCTCTGATTTCCTTTTGGGGCTCACAGTGGCCAAGTCCAGCTGGAACCAGCCACCAAGGACAACCCACATGGCCAGCCTCCAGGGGCAGAGGGAAAGGCAGAGAAGGCTGGAAATGGATGGGGTGGGAGTGATAACCAGAACAGAGGCTTATGCACAGTCAAAATCTACATTCAGCCCCAAGTATAAAACACATGGTACTCCCTTGCAAGGAGTTTTAAAAATCCCCCAGAATTCAGCTCTCCTCAACTCACGAAGACCCTGATGCTGAGTCAAAAGGGACATGCAGTTTTTATTGGCGTGCTGATGAATAAACTCTACCTTAGGAAAGTTCAATAGTCAAGAAAGCAAAGTTTAACATAGAATAAAGAAAGGTTATTCGCCTTCAAAGAGTTCTCCAAGTGCTTTGCACAAGGCTCTGTCCCAGGGTTCATTAAGCAGTGTGCCCCGCCACCCTGCTTCACACACACACACACACACACACACACACACTGTCAGAGGCTGGCAGGGGCTGGGGGAGGGGGAGCCTGCAGAACGGAAGGTGAGGGAGAGCGCTTGCTCATGGTCAGTCACCGGCCGCAGCCAACACCCTGTACCTGTTTAGTCTCGGACACTGAAGTGTCAATGGAGAAATGTGACATCTGGTGCAATTTTGCAGTGTGCCAACCTGTTTGGTCTCTGACATTTCACTGTCAAAGGAGAAATGTGACATCTGGAGCAGGTTTTACAGTACCACAAGCAACCAGGCTGCACCCAAATTCTTGTTTCATCCTGGAAGTCCCAGTAAATGCCCCGGTCGTATCCTGGAACTTCATTTTAGGAGAATATCCTCATGTAGTAACTGGGTGGATCTCGGGGGGTCAATCCAGTCTAAGCCTCTGTTTGGTAAATAAGGAAACTGAGAGCCAAAGAGCGAATGTGACTTGCTCAAGATAACAGAGTGAGTCAGGGGTGGAAGAATTCAGGCTTCGTGGCTCCTAGTCCTGTGCTCCTTATCCCCTGCACCACCCGCTGAGCAAAGTCCACATGAAAATACATGAGGATGAGGTCTTTGTCAAGATATAAAGAGGCCAAGGGCACAGGGTCTAAAATTGAACTGCTTGAGTTCAAACCCCCTGCTCCACTTAGCTGTGTAAGTTTGAGGAAGGCTTTATAAGCCTCACTTGCTTTCTCTGTAAAATAGGTATGAAAAACATTTACCCACTTTACCGACTCATTAAAAAGATGAGACGGAGCATGTAAAGTGCTAGGTACATAGAAAACAATAAGAAAACGTCCATTTTTGCCAGTTCATCAGAATATCAACATTAACGATAAGAGTGTTTTCTCAGCCAGACCGAACATCCATCACTGGCTGGGACATGGGACCCAACATGATTAGAGAACTCAGTGAATCAGCTGAGAGCAAAGCTCCTTCCATCCTCTCATGAAGAGTGAAAGTGAATTCCAGCACTGCCCTGGGGACATGGAACCCATGCCTACAGGGACAGGATGGAAAGAGAAGCATGGCGGGCTGCTCCAGCCACTGACCTTGCTGTGAAACTGGTCTATCCACGTGTCACCAGCATCCAGGAGGCTGAAAAGGGGCCCCGATGACTTCAATTTTTTTGTCATTTTATTTTATTTTATTTTATGTTTTATATTGGAGTATAGTTGATTAACAATGTTGTGTTAGTTTCAGGTGTACAGCAGAGTGATTCACTTATACATATACATGTAACTATTCTTTTCCAAATTCTTTTCCCATTTAGGTTGTTACAGAACATTGAGCAGAGTTCCCTGTGCTATATAGTAGGTCCTTACTGATTATCTATTTTAAATATAACAGACTCACAGACTTAGAGAACAAACTTATAGTTACTGGGGTGGGGGCGGGGGGGGGAGGAGGGGAAAGGGTGGTAGGGAGGGATAGATTGGGAGTTTGGGATTGACATGTACACACACACCAAAACTACAATGGCCTGTAGTCCCCACTGCCTTGATTCTGGATCCTGGCTCTCTCCTCCTGCCCTCTGCCAAGCACCCTCATTTATCCCTGGGAGTCTTTAGTGTGAGCTTTTCAAACACAGATCGCTCCATCCATCTACTGCAGACACCACGCGGCGCTGCCATGTTCTCCCCTCTTCAGCTCCCCTGCCCCTCTGTTTCCACGGTAACTGCCTGGTGCTGCCTCTCCGGACCTCCAGGGGGCGCCAGACCGGTACTTGTTATAGTGCGGAGGGAGAGAGACTAGGTCTCAGGCTTTCCCTTTCACCCAGGTCCTTGGGTGTCTCCTTGCCATTCCTCATCTTCAATAACTCTCAAGGTCATCTGCCAGCCCTCCTGCCCTGCCCCTAAACGTCTCCCCTCTGGGTCCTCCACTACCAGTGCACTTAGGGATCTACACTGAACAAACAGGCCCAGCTGCCTGGAGTTGATGAATCATTACAGAGTAAGGCAACTCAACATCTACTGAGGCCATGGTTAGCACCCGCCCCCCCGCCAGAGGATATAATATTTAAAGGAAAAATAAATAAAATTGCTATTGCTTCTGGGTGAAATATCCTGATAATCACAGGAAAGGAGAGCTTGAAACCATAATCATAATCATCTGTGGTCTTTGCGTGTGTAGACCTGGCCTAAGGCTTAAATTTAAACCCACGGTGATGTTAAAAGCTCCACGAATAGCTCATTTCCCAACAAAACTGCCATACAGGGAGGCAAATAATTTAAGTAGGGACAATGCTTCACCAGTAGGCACATATTGAAAGTTGAAAATCACAACCCAGGGAAAGCCAAAGAGAGAGAAGGGAAAACAAACTTTTGTCTCATTTCTTCCAGCTGGAAAGATCGGCCTGTTCCGAAGCTGTCCACAGTCTCCCGGCCAGAGGCATCTTCTCCCTCTGAGCCGGGGCGTCAGAGGGGGCGACTGTCACAGATGGAGTGTCGAGATGGAAACCTCTCCTTGGAGGTGCAGAGGGAGAAATTTAGAGGGAGAGAGACCCAGCCACCATCCACAACTGGAAATTTACTCTACACATGAGATTGATGGAAGGGAGGTCTCATTTCTAACCCCGGGAGCACTTTAGCACTTTCACAGGACATTATGTTTTCTGAGTGTTCCCCCCAGAATCAATGTATGGGTTATAGATTATTGATCACTAAGGACCCAGACCACAGCCTCTCTTTCAATGTCAGAATGAGAGCTATTGTTCTCCTTCCCAGGCTTCTAACCATGAGTCATCATACATTTTCAGACACAGAGCAATTATTCATAGTCAAGTTATCCTACCCAAGCTTATCAAGAATTTAAACGGAAAAATATGTACATGTGCCTTCTTGTGGCAGCACGCTATAGATACATGGGGGAAGTCAGAAAAAATGCTATTGGTCCAAGAGCAAACTCAGAACCATTGGATTTTGATTCTCTCCCTAATACACAGCAGTGTCGACGAGACTAATATCGCCATCCTGTGAACCTGCCAGCAGATAGAAGTTACTATATTATTGTGGTCTGTTTCTGAGGACAAATAAAGTATGCCGCTCTTTAGTGTTTTGTAGAGCACGCCACGCTCTAGACAGAAGTGTTTCAAGTCAACACAATATGAAAAAATTCAAAATAAAATGAAAAGTGTCTGAAAACAAACCAACATAAATATACAGCAGTCCTGTTAATTATGATTATTTATGATCCTAAGAACTGGCATCATTACTGTGGTTTCCTTTCCAAAATCTCGCAAACTTGTTACTATACAGCAGTTTCAGAGTTCTATAGGCTTAAAAAGGTGGAGTGCTGGAGGCGGAAGTCATTGGGGGCAGGGATCACGTGTGTCCCAGCTGCCGGGGCCGGCTTGTACACGTGCATGCGTGTGTGATGCTGACACACAATAAAACCCGCTCAGACCTTCCAGCACCCCCCAACATTAAACTGCTGGTAATGCGTTACAGATGTCTCTGATGAGCACCGCCAATCTATTAAACAAAGTGCTCCAGTCGCCGGCAAGGGGCCTGAAGAATGATCTAGAAATCCACCCCCTTGGGGGCAACAGCCTATGGAACATCACCGACAACACTGAATATTTCATCAGGGATGACAGGACTTTTCTCTTCCCGGTCCCCCCCACCTCCTCCATCACCCTGCCTGCCACGTCCCCCCCACCCTTGCCAATTTTTTCTGCACTCACTTGACAACTAGTCACGGCCACATCACCGCCGTACTGCTGTCCTTGCAAGCTGACCTCTGTAGTGTGCGGTGCCCAGTGGTCATGCTGTCCTCGTCTCTCTCCAACCACATCTGACAGGAGACGAGGCGATCACGGCAGCGGCTCCTGGCACCTGAGACGCCCTGGGACTACACAGGTAAAGCAGGGAGCCCGTGTTGTCTCCGGACCACCAACAGAGGGAAAGACATGACATCTCCAGCCAGGAGCCCACGTCCAAATATTCAAAAGGTTCATCATGCGGGTGATGAAGGCGGCCCTCCCAGCCTCCCAGGATGAAGCAGGAGGGGGGTCGGGAAGGAGCACCTGGCCCTGTCCTCAATCAGGGGCAAAGAATAGCACAGGCGTTAGCAGGACGATGCTGGCAAGTCCAGACAGGGGTGTGGGAGCCCTGGGAGCCCCTCCTAGGCAGGCTCCAGACCCCAGAGATGCATGTAGCCATGTAGGCAGCTCAGGGCCACACCTGCCCACTGACCATACCCAAGGAGACAAAGAGGGGAAGTCGCTCCTTAAAAAATGAGATGGTGGTCTTTTGAGTCGCTATATTCTCTTGCAACTCCTTTTCAGCGAAGTGTCGGAGTGCAGAAAAACACAAAGTATTTTGACTGAAATAAATACTTGCATGGAAAACAGAGAGCCCTGGGGAGTATTCTGAGACTTGAAGCACGCCATACTATTTTAAGCAGGTGACAGTAATGTCATCGTCTGAGAGGTTAGGGTGCTTTCTCTAGACTTGCAAGAGGAGAGAGTAAGTTTGCTATGAATAAAGTCAAGAAACACACTTCCCAGTTGCACAGATCACTCACAGGCTGCTAGGACATGTGCCCCGCTCTCCGCCTTTGACGGAATTAACCAGTCCTATTAGAGAGAGAGTGTTTGCTGGCTTCAAGCCGAAAACCAAATAGTGTACAAACACACTCTTCAAATCACTCTGGTTTTTCCAACTTTCATTACACCACCTGCATAAACACACCTGAAAGCTGTTTGTTCAAAAGCCTGTCTCAGCATCCGCTGCGGTTCTTGTGGACCGAGCTCTGGGGCAAGCGCAGACTGCACACTCTATCTAACCCTGAGCTTGAAGCTTACTTCAGGCCACTCCGCTCCTTATTTTCCTTTCCTGTCTTGGTTGTACTGAATCGTCAACGAAAATAGAAAGCACCTTGTTGCTATCTACTAGAACCATGGGCACTGATGAAAATCTTTCCTTTCTACACAGCAGTAAACTATACACACAGGAGTCTTGCAGGAATCTTGTTCGAAGACCTTAATAAGACCATGTCTGCTTTACACGCAAGCTTCTTGCCCCTTCACGTCATTCTGTACCTGTCTGAGAATGGCTCTAGGGAGGGTGGAACCAGACAGGTGGCAGCCCCGTTCTCTCAGGTTCCGTGCCGAGGTCAGACACCCCTCCTGCTCCAGGAGCTGGAGAGGATGAGGATGCTCACATGTCTCCACCTCCCACCTTCCGTGCACAGGTGTAACTCGTCTCATAGGGAGAAAGCGCGTCCACTCCTGCAGCCCTGAAGCAGCGCCTGGGGACACCAGGAGCAGAGGGAAAGCAAAGGGAGGTGACTGAGCTGGGCCCCTCGTGCCTCTGAGCTCAGGAACTCCTGGACAATGATGGGGACAGGTGGGCAGCCATCCGGGAGCCCTTCTCTACCAGCAAAACTGCTGCAACTGCTTCTGCATGAGAATCTGAAATCTCTGGGGGCAGAGCAAAGCTTGAATGCCCTTGAGTACCCTCCCCAGGTGAGCACCACCAATCTCCCTCTTTGGGTACAGCCAGGCCCCGGGACCCCATTCCTACGCAAGCCAGCCCAACCCCCTTCCTTGGCTGATGGACCAGTCCCTTAAATGGGTTCAGGTGGATGGGCTGCAACTCTGAAGTCCCTGATGGGGTCACTGCTGAACGGAAGCCCCTGGGAATTCCCTGGGATGCAGAGCAGCACCCACCCCTCCATCAGGGCCCCTCTGGTGGGTGTCCCTCCAGCCTTGGGATGAATCTCTCTCTCTTCCCTGGAGCACCAGATGAGGCGGTCATCTGCAGGAACCATATTACGAACTATGAATGTTTATGACTGCTAGGACCTCACTCCGTGCACCTAGGCTCTAACAGGGACAGTGGCAGGGGGGACCCGAGACCCAGCGAGGGCACTGCACATTCTGACTTCCTCTCCCTGAGGCAGGCAAGACAGGGCCCTGCCCAAGGACAGCCTCCTCATATATAGGCATTAAGCAGAAGGTAAAACATCTCCTTGTTTTGCACTTATTGAGGCCATGACACATGGAGGAATGGCATCTAAAACAGAAACTTTGTAGCATCTGAACAAGAAACTCTGATCTTGCAAAACCGTGGAGCATGCGCAATAAAATGCCCAGGCTGCTGATGACGCTGTACAACCTTCCACATGTGGGGCTCTCCACTCGCAAGGGGAAAATGAAGGGAAAACAGCTCTTAGAGCGCATGTACGGTGGCTTCAGGAGACAAATGCACAGGACCCGGAGCTGAAGCAACCTGGTGCCATCCAGGCCACACCTCAGCCCTCCCCTGAATGAATATTCCACCCCCTAATCAAAAAGACCCCCACCCATTCAAAGGGCTAAAAATAAGATAAAAAGGGGATCAAAAAACCCTCACATGGGCTTCCCTGGTGGCACAGTGGTTGAGAGTCCGCCTGCCGATGCAGGGGACACGGGTTCGTGCCCGGTCCTGGAAGATCCCACATGCTGTGTAGCGGCTGGGCCCGTGAGCCATGGCCTCTGAGCCTGCGCAACTGGAGCCTGTGCTCCGCAATGGGAGAGGCCACAACAGTGAGAGGCCCACGTACCGGGAAAAAAAAAAACCCATTCTCTTCTTTGAGTGTGTGCTTTCGCTTTTGCCTCAGTACACTGCTTCTTTTTTCTCTTCGTTCCTCAGCCTAAGTGGGTTTTTCTTCCTTTTTTTCTTTTGTGTGTGTGTGTGTGTGTGTGTGTTCCTCATCCAAATTCCTTTTGGATGAGTTGAACAAGAGCCTGGACTTCTGATAAAGCTTTTCTGGTATCACCCCCAGGAAGCTCATTCTGGGGTGACACTCACCAAGTAGGTCAAAAGTGGGTGGAACCGGGCTTCCCTGGTGGCGCAGTGGTTGAGAGCCTGCCTGCCGATGCAGGGGACACGGGTTCGTGCCCCGGTCCGGGAGGATCCCACGTGCCGCGGAGCGGCTGGGCCCGTGAGCCATGGCCGCTGAGCCTGCGCATCTGGAGCCTGTGTTCTGCAACGGGAGAGGCCACAACAGTGAGAGGCCCACGTACCACAAAAAAAAAAAAAAAAAGTGGGTGGAACCATTAGAAACATCCCATATTTGATTTTTTTATTTTTCTTTCTTTTCTTTTTGTTTTGGTTGGTTGGTTGGTTTTGGGTGGTGTTTCTGTGTCCTGAGTTTATAGAGTCAGTAGTGCATGAGTTGTAGCTATTTGCATGTCACAAGCCCCCTCCTCATTCCCTCACACCCTGTGAAGCACACCCATGGATGGGGGAAATGCAACCGGGAAGGTTTAAAGCAGGTTTCCTCAACCTCGGCACCATTGACATTTCGGCCCAGATAATTCCTTGTGTGGAGCTGCTCTGTGCATCGCAGCTTCCTTCTTAAGCAGCATCCCCGGCCTCTGCCCTCTAGCTGACAGTAGCATTCATTTCCCAGTTGTGACAACCAGAAATGTCTCCGGAGAATATCACCTGTCCCCTGGGGGGTGCCAAATGACACCTGTTTGAGAACCACTGGTTTAAAGGATTTGCCAATGTGCAGTCAGGACTAGAACCCAGATGGATGAGGCTAAGCTCTTGTCCTTCCCACGGTGCCCTGGGGGAGGGGCAGGGTTTAGCCTCCAGGCACTGGCACACCCACCCCACTCTCCATCCTGGCCTCCACCACTCTGATGCCACTCAAGACCCATAACCCCCAACCACAGAAATAGAATTTTCCTCTGAAGGAAGCTTACCTCTCAGCAAGCAGTGAAGGAATGAGACAAAGGCGTTGATAACCCACCCGGTGTCTTTAAAGCTGGGTCCCACGCTTTTGCAGTGTGCCAGGATGACAAGGCCTGGGTGGTAATGACTTCAGGGTACAGTGTCACCCTGCTGCTGTGTGGACTTCTGCTCCCCACCCACGCGCTGGTGACGGTGCCTTGTGCACACAGCCAGGTCGTCAAGCCAGGACGGGACACTCCTCAGAGCTGGAGTCCACAGGATCCTCCCTGTGCTGCCTGGCCTGGGTCCCAGTGGGCCCCCAGGAAGGTGCACCTCATCCAGTCTAGAACAGAGGAGAGTTTCAGATTAATCTGCAAAAGAAAATCCAAACCCAGCCCAAGACTTCAGACCCAAATCTCTCACCAGGTTGTAGGAGCAGCTCTCACCCCTGGCCAGCCAGATCCCAGACTGGGCCACCAGCTTCAGGGAGGCCAACTGCCCCGGTTCCCCAGAGAATGCTCTGCCCCCAGCCCAGAGTGCCACCTGCGGCATTTCTCCCCGTGCATGGCCGCGAGATGGATTTTTATCCCAGTTATTCAGAGCGTCCTCCTGGAGCCTGTGCCAGTCTGAGCACATGGCTTCTACCAGAAGGTTGAACTACAAGACAAATGTGAGAAGCAACACACCTCTGAGGCTTGTGCTGGTGGAGGAAGCCGTTCACCTAGGCCTCTCTGAGGGGGGACAGCTGGACAGAGACACCAAGGACAAGGCAGCCAGCCACCTCCAGACAGGGACATGAGCAGGTACAAGGGCCCTGGGGCAGGACGGAGAGTTGTATGTTCAAAGTACAGAAGGAAGATCCTGTGGCTGAAGTAGAGACAGGGGTAAACCAGATCATCACATGTGGCCTTGCAGGCTATGGTCAAGAGGAGACGTTTTATTTTAAATGAATCAAAAGTCATTGCAAGGGTTTGAGCAGGCGAGCAGGAAGCTCTGTTGCCAAAAAGACCTTTTGGTCTCCGATGGGCAAAAGGACTGTGGGAAAGAGCAGGTGCAAGGTGACTGGTCCCGGATGAGCGACGAGAGCACCTTAGGTACCAGGGAAGGTGGAGAGATGTGAGCATAATAGGGATGTAGTTGGAGAGTAGGATACCTGTATGGGGCAGGAGGTGGGGGCTTTGCAGAGGAGGGATGGGTTACGGTGGTGCTGCAGTCTGCCGCAGTGATGCTGTATGAAAAATGCCCATGGGCTTCCCTGGTGGCGCAGTGGTTGAGAGTCCGCCTGCCGATGCAGGGGACACGGGCTTGTGCCCCGGTCCGGGAAGATCCCACATGCCACGGAGCGGCTGGGCCCGTGAGCCATGGCTGCTGAGCCTGCGCATCCGGAGCCTGTGTTCTGCAACGGGAGAGGCCACAACAGTGAGAGGCCCACGTACTGCCAAAAAAAAAAAAAAAAAACCCAAACTCAGGAGCTTGAGACAGTAAGCATTTATTTAGCTAAGAAGTCTGAGCTGGGCAATTTAGGCTGAGCTTTGCATGATGGTTCTTCCTGTCTTGACAGGGCTCGCTCTCACATCTGGTGGTCAGCTGGCTGTTGGCTGGGCAAGTGTGCCACCTGCGTCTCCTCCTCCAGCAGGCTAGCCCAGGCATGGCCTCGTGGTGAAGATCAAGGCAGAAGCATGGACGAGCCCAGTCGAAAAACGTCTTCACACCTCTGCTTCTGTCTTATTTGTTAACACACTTTGGTGGGAACAAGTGGAAACAGCAGCACCCCAAAGACAGATGGCAAAGGGTGAGGACTTGGGCCACTTCTGCAATCGGTCTGCCACGGGTGGCCCTAGGTGTTTGACCGGCATAACTGAGCTGCTAGAGCTGCCTTTTACTGACCTGGGGCAGACTAAGGGAGGAATATACTGGGGCTTTCAGGCATCAAGAATTCTGCTTTGGGGCTTCCCTGGTGGCGCAGTGGTTGAAAGTCCGCCTGCCGATGCAGGGGACACGGGTTCGTGCCCCAGTCCGGGAAGATCCCACATGCCGCGGAGCGGGTGGGTCCGTGAGCCATGGCCGCTGAGCCTGCACGTCCGGAGCCTGTGCTCCGCAACGGGAGAGGCCACAACAGTAATAGGCCCGCATACCACAAAAAAAAAAAAAAAAAAAGAATTCTGCTTTGGCTTAGGGATATGTCGGGCAGCTGTAAGTTCCTAAAGCACTCAGTGAGGGCTCCTGGGAGCTGCCCAATGCCAGATGGGTAATTCAATTCTCATTTTAAACAAAATTCACCAAGTTGGAGTTTCAAAGCCCCAAGGCCACAAAACCTACTGATGATGCCAATGAGCCTGCTTTGGAGAGACAGGCCTCCTCCAGCCGCTGTGTCCACCATTCTGTCTCCACTGCGGAATGATAGGAAACCTTCGCTGAGAGACTCTAATTTTATGCTGATCGTTAACTAAGAATATTTCTCTCCAGAGATTTATTACATTAATGAGCTCTGAAATTACTCATAGCAATTAAGTATATTGTTTTTAAACTCTTTAGAAATCATCAAAACACACTCTAGAAATCATCAAATAAGGGGTGCAGTTGGTGCCCAGACAAACCCAGCCAGCTCTCTCCCCGCTGGCTCTGAGAGTTTCTGGCCCCCAGCTCCCAAGGTAGATGTGTACCTGCCCAGCTGAGAGAACTTCCACATCCCATAAGTAGTGGAACTTTCTTTCTGGAGAGAGGACTGGACACTGAGTCCAAGTGGCCAGATCTCAGACAGATCTGTACCCGGGGCCAGTATGAGAGCTGGGGCTTGTCCTGCAAACTGCCCCCCACTCACACACAAGAAGCAGAATGAGAGCTGAAGTCTTCACATCCGGGTTAAGAAGGCCTCTCATTCCCAACAGCTGAGTGTCACCACTTCTGCATCCCTTGCCTCATCTAACACAGACCTGTAGGAGCCACGGCCCCCCGATCGTCCATGGCATGAACCCTTTAGAGCAGTCGCCTTGGGTCTTCAGATGGGGTCCCTGAATTGCACACATGGCTCACTCCTCCTTGACAAGTCTCCATCATCACATTCACCTACACAAGCCACTTCCCAGGTCAGATGGAAAAGGGCAGGAGCTAAGAGAAGCCCTTAGGTTTCAAGCTGCCCGGACTCAAACACAGACTGTGGCTCTCACTAGCTGTTGCATATAAGGACTCTATTAATACAGTGTACGGCACAGAACTTGGTCCTCCTAAACACCCAGGAATGCCTTGTAATGATAGCTCAGCAATTTGCCAACATTCTGTAATTTACTTCTCACAGCTATGAGATGGGAGCCATTAGTTTTCCCCATTTTACAAATAAGGAAACTGAGACACCCAAAAGGGAAGTTATTTGCCCAAGTCAGCTGTAGGCCTGGGATTTGTGTAGGCTTGGGGGTCCTCTCTCCACACAGGGAGGCTGCCCCTACGTGGACAGTGTCATGGGCTTCCTGTCGGGTTCAGACAATGGGAGCCCCTGTAAGAGGGCAGAGAGGGGGAGGACACTTGGGGGTATTCATTCTCCCAGCTCCCTCCTGGTGGGGACACTCCTTACTGGTGACTGTCTCCCTGCTTTTCTCTGTCTTCAGGCTCCACACCGCTCTCTCCCCCAACACTCAGGTCTGGGCTTCCTCACTCCCACCCCCACGGACTCCTAAGCCCCACCTCCTCCTTTGCAAATTGTCCTTTCATTAAACTCCCCTAATTTGCACCCTCTGAGTGAGCCATCTGTCTCCTGCTGGGCCCCAAACCCCCAAGTGTGTATCCTAAGCACTATTCTGCCCTGCCTGTGTCCTGGGCCCCAGAAAACAAGACTTCTGACGGGAGGGAGAAACAAAATCATCTGTACCTTTTTCATTTTTGAGGCTACAGTGAAGACCAGGAAGGTCCTAACACTCTGAGCCCTTTGGCTGGGCTTCCGACTTGCTGATGGATGATGGGGGCCAGAAGAGCCCTGTCATGGCCACCAGCATGAACCCCGGCGGCCCACGGACACTGGCAGAGCCCTGGCTACTTAAATGCAGCCGAGAATAGTCCCAGAACCCCTGCTCAGCTCTGCTGTAAGCTGTGCGGTCCAGGAAGAAGGCCAACACTGTGTACAAAGGATAAGGGGAGACCCAAAACCCCAGAGCTGGGGAACAACTCACCAGCAAAGCTCTTCCTGGAAGCCCACCTGCCAGGAAATTAGTTGACCTTTCAGAGCCTCCCTCCAAGTCCCAAATTCAGCTGAGCACGGCCTTGGTCATTCTAGACCCGGGATGGCCAGAAGGCACTGGGCTTGGAAGGGGAGAGGCCTCTCCCTCTTACCCTGCTGCAGACGCCCACCACTGGGGTGAAGGCTCTGCCCTGGAGCTTATGAGGATAGCTGTGTCCTGAGTGACTGGGGTCACAGGACAGGGGAGTGGAATGGGAGTGACTCCAACTATTTTCTTTGTGTCTTTGCTTCCCCCTGCCCCCATCACCTTCTGGCACCAACCACACCCATCTTCAGGTAGACATAAAATGCCTTGATGCATGTCCATTAGTTTCTAGCACCATTAAGGGCGCAGATCAAATCCATTTGCCTCCATGGAGCTGGGCAAGGGAATCCTCGCTGAGTCCACTCAGACTTTCTAAAATGCCTCTTGCTGCATTGTCCATCCAGCAGAAGCTCCATGAAGAAGAAACAAAGCCTTCATACTCTCACATATACTCATCCACCTCCTAATGCCTGCAGGTCTGGACACAGCCCACTTTCCAGAAATTCCAAACTGCAGTCAAAACAAAGAAAGGATATTGCAGAATACTGGGGCTAGAAGGGGCATCAGAGACCATCTGTGCCATTTTACAGATGGGAAAACTGACACACCCCAGGGGAAAGGGCTCAGACAAAAAGTCTAGATTCAAAGCCAGGAGGTCCGACCCCCAACCCAGGGCTCCCTGTGTTGTTGCAGACCCACTGCA
This sequence comes from Mesoplodon mirus, assembly GCF_964341445.2. Taxonomy (NCBI): domain Eukaryota; kingdom Metazoa; phylum Chordata; class Mammalia; order Artiodactyla; family Ziphiidae; genus Mesoplodon; species Mesoplodon mirus. The sequence goes on from NC_138995.1 coordinate 46,933,461, forward strand.
GCCTGGTTGCATCCAATTCCATCTCTAAATTGCCCCAGAACCTTGCTTGGACCCCCAGGAAGAGCCAACCCGAGGAAGGCCAATACCATCTGGCCTCTGAGAGTTTGGGGAAGGCACTCTTTAGCACTAGATGCCCTGTTGCACTGAGGCTTACTTTAAGTTGACTAATAATCAATGTTTTCTGCCACTGTTGCCTCAAGGATTATAACCCAAGGCCAGCTGCAGGGCCAGGTTGGCACGCCATTTGTCTGCCTTGGAAGCGTGGTAAAGGTAGACAATGGTTCTCTTTTAAAATGTGCCCGTTAGGGCTTCCCTGGTGGCGCAGTGGTTGAGAGTCCGCCTGCCGATGCAGGGGACACGGGTTCGTGCCCCGGTCCGGGAGGATCCCACGTGCCACGGAGCAGCTGGGCCCGTGAGCCATGGCCGCTGAGCCTGCGCGTCCGGAGCCTGTGCTCCGCAACGGGAGAGGCCACAATAGTGAGAGGCCCACAAAAAAAAAAAAAAAAAAAAAAAAAAAGTGCCTGTTAAAAGTTAAAACATCCTAGAAGTTCAGTGCCAAATATGTAGATTCCAGCTCTTCCCACTCTCTACAAGCTCTGTACAAATAAATTGTAATGGTATTAATAGCCCTACAGATTCATGTAGAATAAAGCAATCACATTGAAGCAGCATTGAACCACCCCGAAAGAAATGAACAAAAGAGGATGATCGGGGCTCGGTGGAGTGTGTCCTGAGGGTTACTACAGAGTGTCCCTGAGTCCCAGGCTTGGGAAGATCTGTTTGGGAGGGGGTCGTTTTCCAGTTTTCAAAATGACACTTTCATTTTTCAGGGAATAACAAACACCAACTCCATCAGGGAGGCTAAGTACCTATTCAGAGAGCTCCTACTGGAAGCACAGGGCAAATCATCGCATCCCAAACTCTGAAGAGCAATAAACGTAGTCTGTGAACAGCGTCCAATGCAGCCAGGCCAGGAGGCGCTATTGAGGAGAAGAGGGCCTCGTCCATCCTCAGGCTCACTCCAGCCCTCTGCCCAGCTCCCTCATGGCCACAAAAACCAAGATCCTGAACGGCATCCATCCGCCTCCCCAGTCACCTTCCCTCCCCCACTCTGGCCACACCTCCCACCTCAGAGCAGGTGTGCCTTTATTGAGAAGATCCTTTGATGAAGCCAAAGAGCTCAAACCAAGCAGGACCAAGGATCAAAATGGGGGACGACTCAGACACAAATGACCAGAATTGTCTCGAGTGACGTGTCCAATGGAGCCCTCTGCTAAAAGGAGATCACAATGGCGCCACAGGCAGACCCTTAGCCACGGCCAGGCTCACGGGCACCATGATACAACAGAAATAAAAGTAAATTATATCACTTGTCATCATTAAGAAAAATTTTCGTCTCCGTTCTTCATTCGAAAAGCACTATATTTAATGAATGAGTACTGAGTCATGACATGTAAATGACTAAAATATAGGAATTATACTGAGGTCAACCAACGTATTCTTTTTTTCTTTTAACATCTTTATTGGAGTATAATTGCTTTACAATGGTGTGAACTAACATATTCTTAAACCATGAAATTAAGGAACCTATTCATGCCTGTTCACAGTGCCACTCCCAGCCTCTGCAAGGCTGCCCCTGAGCACGGGGGAATGGTGGACAGTTCTACAAGAAGCAGACCAAGATTCCGTGGAAACTCTCCCATGATCAAAATGAAGAAATCTTGCTGACTTGTTTGCCCAGGTTCTGCAAGCCTGGGAATGCTGTGCATATCCAACGAAGGCATGGCTGGTCTCATGCAAGGCAAGCCCCATTCCAAAGAGCATCTTGTAGATTTATCACTCATGGGAGGTGGGACATTGGCTCCAGTGGTTCTTCCAAAATGGCGGCCCACACACGCTGTACATCAGGAGAACATCTCTTTCTCAACTGCATTAATTTTTCTCTAATTTTCTCCGAGAAAATTAAGATGGCTCAGAGTCTGAACTCTGCAAAAATTTGGATAAAAGATGGCAGAGAAAAAAGATGCTGAGATCCACCAGGAAACCTGAGATGAGAAAAGTTATGGTGGGGAGCCATCTTCCAAGGACTTGACACTTTCAGGCTAAAGTGGGCATGTTTTAGTTTTTCCACCCTGCAGCCATCTTCAATTTTTTTGGTAAAACAATACTCCAAATTTCCTTTGATGAAAAAGACTCCCTTCTTTTCTCAGTCATGAAGGTTAGGTGGGGTTTACCCTACATGCAGCACCACGGTTGGACGCTAAGTGTCCTAAGTCCATCAGTATATGACCTTACCCCGACCACAGGAAGTAATGACCCAGTTCTGGCCAAATAGTTGATGATTATGTATAGACACAAAGCTTTTGATGTCAGAAACATTTGCATTCATGAAAGGAGGGCTTCGAGCTATTGGGAGGGGGAGGTAATATTGTGTGGAAGCTGATAAGGAAACCAATACCAAGAGGGCCCTTGGTGATGTCCTATAGTCTGCTGGATCAAACCTTACCTGAAGGAGAACTGACTTGGAACTTTTGTTTACAAAGACCAAAATGTTTTCCCTCTCATTTAATCCAGTGAGAGTTGGGTGGTTTTCATGACATGCAGTGTTCCCTGAATGTGGAAGTTCCATTCTAGAATCCTGTGTCCTAGAGCACAGAGAGGCTTTCTGAACCCTCCCTCCCTCCAACACCTAAAGATGACTGGACTCCAAGCAAGTGTTTCACAGAACTGATAACAACAGCAAAGAAAGGCAGCTGTGTCAGTACCAAGGTCAGGGAGCCCATGGTTTTCCCAAGAGCTGGGGGTAAGGGCTGACAGCCATCCAGGACTAACCACCCACCCCTCATTGTTTGTGGCTGACCTCTGTTCTTATTCATCAAATCCAGACCGTCTCAGTCTTTAATATTTGGAAATTACCCCTGCTTTGAACTGTCCAAATCCACCGCTGATTAAGGCCCCCTACCAACCAGGTTCACTAGCTTCTCAGAGATTCTGGAAGCACGTGAGGAAGAAGCATGTTTAACTGCCCCCACCCAAGTTCTCCATTAAGGGATCACATATCTCTCTCTGAATTTGATCACATGTTATAGGCTGCTACAGTCTTATGTAAAGCTGAAGGCTTACAAAAAGGGGAAGGAGAAAAATGTGTTCGAGGAGCCCATATTCTCACTGAGACTGAAGCCTGGTGGCAGAAAAGAGAGGTCCAGGCAGACTGCACTGTTCTTTCTCTCTTTCCAGCATTCAGATCAGGGTATAAACCTGGAATTTCAAGCTATGCATGGGTGGAAAGGACCTTAGATGTCACCTATTCTGACCCCTAATTTAATGTTTATTTCCTCCCCAAGCTCTCCTACAAGTGGCCACATAGCCTGTGTTGAATACCTCTGGTGATGGGAAACTCACTCCCCACTTCCTATGGAGGCAATACCATTTTGGATCAGTGCTGAAAGTCTCAAGTTTTCCCTTGTTCTGGTTACATATTCACCTTTCTGAAGTTCTCAGCCCTCAGAGCTGCTCAGAACTCACTGCCTCCTCTTCCCCTGGAAGCTCTTCAAATACAGAAAGCCAGAAATAATGGTTCCCTGGGTGTTTATATGTCTGAGTTGAATGTTTCCTATTCACTCCTCACATAGCCTTGGCCCTATACATCTACACCTGTCCCAGTCTTTACTGACCACAGTACTTTCCAACGTGGTCTGGTCAGCATAGTAGGACAGAGCTCCCTCCCATCACCTCCATTGGTCTTTATGCTTTACTCCCATTAACACAACCACAATTGCACTGTGGTTGTAGAGACCTATAGCGGGGTCAGACCAACAGAATGTCCCTCCTCATTTTTCAACAAAGGTAACATATGGCTTGCTAATCAGTTTCAAAATGCTGTCAATGACAGTAAAACCTTGTTCCTTGCTTTATTCTACTTTTATAATGTCCGCTGCCCCCAGCATCTTGGGCTGACGAGGGAGCACAGGGCAAGGTAAGGGCACACCAGCATCCAGGCGGCGGGGGCAGGGGAGTGTTTCTCCGCTTTGGAGATGAATGTGTAAGTAAAAGTGAAGGCTACCAAATCGAACCTGATCTATGTAGGCCACCTATTGTTAATTGTCACCCAGCTATTTTGCTGCTCTAGTCACATGGTGGGGTGACAGCCACAGACGTTGATGGATTCTGACCCGGACTAGAAATCTGGTTTCTCAAAAAGAGAGATAGGAAAAAGCAGAGGACACGAAGTTAACGCCCAGCATAGGGAGGAGGGGATGGGACTAGGGGTGTCTCTGACAGCTCAAGCTGAGGAGGAAAATTAGAAAAGAAAGCCGACCCCACCACCATATGTGGCAAAGCTGGCCAGGACAGCTGGAAGAAATATCGCCCGACCCGAGTCCCTGGCCAGGATTGTGATACATGCCTGCATACGGCTATCAATAACCCTGCATGATTAATGTTAATGATTTATGTTAATTTTGCCATAAGCTTTTTTTGTGCCAGTGCTGAACTTAAGGATGTCAAATCATTCCTTAGGAGGTTGTTAGATATTTTTAAAAGCAAAGTCTAAAATTTAACAGCTGACATTCCATAGATCAGGGCCCCAGCCTCCCCAGCATTCTCTGGAAGACAAGGGTCACCATCCCCCATGTAATTGCCTCTCATTGAGCAATAAGTCCTTGGAAAAGGATTCAGCATCCCAAGAAGGATGGCTCCTCAGGGTCTCCAGGTTCCTCTTTTTTTGGGGGGTGGAAGTATGGATTTCAGAGCAGCGAAGAAGGCCAAGTCCATCCCTGGCACCCCAGCTGCCGTCCATGGGCCACCGTTCACCCCAGAGGTAGAGCAGGCAGACGGGCTCAGCAGGCCTCATCCCGGGTGGCGGTCACTGAGCAGTCACTGTACTTCGGGGAGTGGTATGTCAACAGGGCAGGGGGAATGCCCAGCCCACGTTGCAGGAACGCTGGGGGGTTCAAACACAGCACCACCATGGAAGCGCTTTGTTCACCGTGATCCTCCAACACACCATGTCCTTCTGTCTCCAAGGAGGCTCCAAGTTCCACTTGCTTTCCCAGGACTCAGGTGTGGGAACTGGAGGCGCAGGCAGATGTGGCTCTGCAGGCGGTCACCTGCCCACCTCACTCTGTGCACACATCAGTCATTGATCCAGGCCCCTTTGATGCCTCCTCTGTTAACTCCCAGACACTGGGGGCAACCTCTGTGTAGCTGGCCCTGCACAAGGCGAACAAGAAAGGTGGGGCGGGCGGACAGCAACTTGAACCTCTCAGGCAGGGGAAACACAGCCCTCGAAACTGACCAAACGGCAGAGCATAACACCCGGTGGTGAGGAAGCAGCGAAAAGAATTGACCAGAGGGTGTCAACTGCTAAGCCAGCGCAGAGCCACTGGACGTGGCAACCATCCGTCGGCGCAGTCTCCTCAGTCCAGAAGCTCAGACCTTACACGCTGTCCTGTCTGCTCTGAGCCCAGCTGTGCATCGCACCCCCAGAGACTGGTGCCACTGTCTGCAGCCCACCTCCAGCCATCAGAGTTCCCTCCAGGGCCCATCGACAGCTCAGGGGACAGTAGCTTCTTCCACCTGTAAACCAGTCACCCCATCAGCGGCTGCCGTGCCTACAAAGTAAAGCCTTTCACGTTCTCCCCTATCAGAGCCCCAATCCAAGCCAGGACCCAGCTAAACTTCAAGCTGGCAGGGTTGGGGGGGAAATAATACATGGGGGGTGTAAAGCCCAGATCTTCTCTATCCCCACCCCACACCATCTTTTGTTAGAAATTCATTATCTATAGCTTAAAAGCAACAATTTCTATATGGGTTTGTACCAAAAAAGGAAATATTCTCTCTGCTTTCCTGGCTCCCTGGGATGGGGCTCCACTAAACCGGCTTGGTCTGGGCAGTACGGCGCACACCTGTCAAAACGTATGGACCACGCCATTTATCAAATAATCTGCTCCAAGAACAGATAGGCACTATCAGCAATCTGGTATTGATCTGAACAGGCCCCTGCTATTGTTCATCCCTGCAACCCGAATGGCAGCAGGAATTAATGAAAGAAACAAAACAATGCATACCAATCACTCAGCCGCACAACTTTGTTTGCTGCTCTCATTAAGTTGGGCAAAGTTTCCCCAGCTAATCCAAAAGCTTGCTTGGGAGAGGTGGTCCCAGGAGGCCAACCCTTTGATCTGCCCATGGACCCTCCAGCTGCTGCCTTCTCCCTGTTTCCAACAGCCATGGGGCCCTCGAGTGTTGATGCTCCTGAATCTTTGAAACCTATGGAAATAGGCACCCTACTGGCATGAGAATCCCACCTGGGTGCAGAAACAGCTCTCACAGGGTCTGGGAGGAGATGGCCTTTCTCTGACTGCCCCATGTGGTTGTGTTTAAGCTGCCCTGGCCCGGGCCTTCTCACACGTGGAGTCTGTTTACCTTCCAGAAGCGCGGACTCCAACTGGAGACAACACCCGTAGGCCACCAGAGGGAGGCTGGGCACCTCAGGGGGGAAAGAGGTAAAAACCCAGCCCCTCCCCCCAAGGGAAGAGCCCACAGAGAGAAGTCCACCAACCTCCGTCTCTGCCCCCCATCCACAGAGATACTGCTGCCTGACCATCACTGTGTCCACACCAGGGCAGCCTTCAAGGCTCAGCTTAAAGGGCACCTCCCGAAGCCTTTCCCGATCCCTCCAGCCAGACCTGATCTCTCCCTCCACTGAGCATTCCTCATGCTTCACCTGGGCTGTAACAGATAATAAACTTTGTGTTTCATCCATCCTACAAATTCAGAAGGAGTAAGGAGACAAAACAAGCACATAGTTATGAGTCCTGCCTTCTGAAGGCAGGAGCATTGATGCAGTCATCTCTGCGGCCCTGCATAGCACCTAACACTATCAACAACTGGATGGATGGATGGATGGATGGATGGATGGATGGATGGATGGATGGACAGAGGGATGGTTGGATGGACAAACAAACTGATGGATGGATGGATAGATGGATGGATGGTTGGATGGATGGGTGGGTAGATGGACAAATGGATGGACACATGGATGAACGAATAGATGGATGGAAGGATGGATGGATGGTTGGATGGACAAACAGACTGATGGATGGACGGATGGATGGATGGATGGATGGATGGACAAACAGACTGATGGATGGATGGATGGATGGATGGATGGTTGGATGGATGGATGGATGGATGCACAAACAGACTGATGGATGGATGGATAGATGGATAGATGGTTGGATGGATGGGTGGGTAGATGGACAAATGGATGGACACATGGATGAACGGATGGATGGATGGATGGATGGATGGATAAGTGGATGGATGGATGGATGGACAGTTAGGTAGATGGGTGAGTGATGGGGAGATGGGTGGATGAATCTGAACCAATCGGGACAAGAACTCCAGAGTCCCTTGGCAGTGAGCCCCCACCTGATAGCATCCTGATGATGGCCAACACTCTGGTTTCACTTTCCTTCTCAAAGTGCAAAAGTATCTCCTCACACTCTACCCAGGAGCCCAGGAGCTATCTTGCCCTGATGGAGCAAAGAGACCCTGAGGCCCAGGGAGGATGAGTATTTGCCTTGGGTCACAGAGAACCAGGCTTCAAACGGCAGACCTCCTGAAAGGAAAGAAACTTGCTCACCGTCTGGTCTATAGCAGACTCCTACCTACCCTGACTCCCGGGTCAGGAAGTCTCCAATGCCAGGATGGGACCCAACCACTGCCCCAGACCAAGCAAGCCAGCAACTTCTACACCTGAGTGCCCCACAGTCCTGTTCCCCTCGAAAGGCCCCTACAGGGCTGGCTTGACTGTCTGGGCGGGGGGTGTATGGGGCTGTCTGTTTGTCCCTCATGCTGCAAACACTGAGGTCTTCCCTCCTCAGAGGCCTCATCCTCGGCTTGGAGAAACCTCAGCAGAAAAGCCACCAAGAAGTGAGCTTTCCACTCCGCTCCAGGCTTATCAGGAAAGGTAGCTCACCCCGGGTCCAGGAGATGAAGCAGAAACACTACATGCTGCTGACCGAGGCCTCGCTCAGCTGCACAGAGCCTCTGGGGGTGGGGCAAGAGACAGTTCCAGTCTGGCAAAGCAGCGACCAAGGTGTGGGGCCGGGCCAGTCAGGCATGCGACATGCAATTCTCTGAGGACGGACAGCAGATCTCCACCCGGGCAGGGCACATGAAGCTCGGCCCAGGTGTGGGGGCCGTTCCGCCTTCACCGCTGCCCTGAGACTCCCTGCAGCATCACCCGGACATGGGACCCTCCTCAAGGGCCACATCACACATCTGCCGAGCAGGGAGGGAAAGGCAGAAGCAGCTCCTGTTTCCAGCTCAGGAAGACAAGTGTGGATGATGAGGGTGACTGGGCACTTGGCTGGGAAGAGATAGGAAGGGGGAGGACATCAGAGAGTGACAGGAGAATAAAGCCCTGGTTCCTGCCCTTAGGGACCCCGGAATAGAGCTGGGAAGGAGAGCGGTGAGATTAGACAGTGAAGCCAGGAAACCAAACCCCAGCTCGGTTCATCTCGGGAGCATCTCTTCTTCAGGAATTCCAGGGATGTCAGAATATTGGGTGAGATTCCCCAAATCCCTCCTTCCTGAAATTCCAAATACCTCCTGAAGGAGATTCAGAAGGCAGAGAGGGGGCGTCACAAGGAGGGGATGCCCCACACAGGCAGAAGCAGAGAAAGGCGTATGGCGAGGAAGACAATGACCATTTCCAAGGAATCCCACCACATTCCAAGGACGGGTGGGTGGGAAAGGCCGTGGTGTGAGATCCAGGCCCCGGCGACACACCAGCCCACGTCCTAGTCAGCGCTCGGAGCATCAGGGCTCTCAGTGCGAGGACCCCATCTGAGTCCACTTCTAATTGCACTGGAGCAGGCAGTGGGAAAGCCAGCGCACAGCAATGCTGCTCAGTGTTCTGGAGAAAGACACTAGGCCAGGTCCCCATGCTGTCCTCAGCCGCTGAGGGCTGACACCATTAGCACATCCTGGCCATGCAGTGACTTATGTCAGCTATGGAAGCAGAGGCCCTGGAAATGGGACAGGCCACCTTGCTCCAGGACTCCACGGGTCACTGCGGGCTCCGCGTCGACCACTCACATTGACCCAGATGATGGCTCTGCCACCCCCCTGCCCACACATGCTGGCCCAGCCCCTCCGGCGTCCACATGTGCCCCCAGGACGGCAGCCATTGTCCCTGGAGCCTTCCACCCAGACAACTCTGGGCCTCAGTTCCAGCATGCTGGCCCTCTGGCTCTAGGTCAACTCCAAGAATGCTGACATAGCAGTAGAATCGGACTTGGTGGCACCCGAGAGGCAGCGCTGGCGGCCCTGAGGCTGGCTCGGTGAGCCCGGAGCCACTGTGCCCACAGATTGCATTCATCTCTGTGAGGCAGGATATTGCTTTTCAAATGGGTTATGTTTGCTGCCTGCAACCCCCTGAATCAAATGGGATGTTGCTCAATGGGATTTTCCCAGGACTTTGAACGCCCCCCCGCCCTCCTCTTCACGGACGGACGTCACCTCTCACCTTGGAAATGAGCTGCCAGCTTGCTCTGCATGCTCGCCCAGGAAGGGCCAATCTCTCTCACCCCCTGTCTCTTTCTAATGCCAGCAGCTCATCAGCACGCACCTCCCTGGGAGAGTACCAGCTTACACCGAATATCTGCTGGTGTACAGCCTAAGGTGAGACGCTGAACAAGGAGGAAAAAATGTTTAAAGCCCTGGTTCCTGCCCTTAAGGATCTAGGATATAGTGGGGAAAGAGAGCCATGGGCTCACATAGTCAAGCAAGGACAAGAAACCACACCACGGGCCCCAGTCCCAAGAGCACCCCATCAGGAATTGCAGGGGTGCACAGAATATCAGGTGAGATGCCCCAAATCCCCCCTCTCTGAACCTCCAAATATCTCTTCCCCAGCGCTCACCTAGGCTCTGATCACCCCCGAAGACCCCACACCAAGCCTGGGTCTGGGAGGCCGCTGCTTAACGGGGATGTTTGCGCAGAGCTAGATTCTGCTGCTGGAGGTGAGGGTGGTGCCCAAGTGGACCAGCCCATCCTTCCTGGTGGCACTGCTGTCATGGGAATCCCCCACCTTAGCAGCTCAGTTATTTCCTACTGCTCAACCCCAGACTGCTCCAAGGCCATCAGAACCCCATTCAAGGCAGGTTGGATGAGATGGTGTCCAGACAATTTTTCTCACATCCTCTTCCCTGAAGCCAAGACTGGAGTAACACAGCAAGTCCAGGACTTGGGAGACGTCGGGGAGTGGAAAGGGACAAGTCCGTGGTCCAGCTTGCTCTGGCACCAATTATTTTTTCACTTTCATTACCCAACACTTAAAATTCAAAAAGTTGTACCTTGTTTAACATCTGTGCTACCACTTCTATGTAAACAATGGAGGACCTGATGGTCCTGGGTCACGTTCCCACCTGACCATGTGGGCTGCGGCAGCGCCGGCCTTTCCATCCCAATCCACTGATGTCAGCCACCTGCCTGGCCCCAGCAGGAGTCTGGTTTGCAGTCCCGGGGTGGATGTTGGCCACAGATCTCAGCACAGTGAGAAGGATGGAGGATCCCTGAGAGATCCTTGGCCGTAGTGACCCCCACCGTCACGTAGCCCCTAAAAGAGTATGACCTTGAAGAGACAATTCTCTTTCGAAAGAGGTTCTCCTGGGCCTGGAGAGATCATCCTGGAGCCAGTAAAACTTTGCTGGTTGGAGTAGTAAATTTTTCAGAGAGGCAAGTCCAGGTCTTTATGAGTCCCTTTGAAAGGAGGCTGGTATCCCAGTTCAGCAGCTATTAACAGCAAGTGGGTCCTCAGCTGGAGGCTGCTTCTAGAGCAGCAGGCCTGCTTTAAATGCAGGGAGGGCTTGTGATTGACTGCCAAGATCCACTAAACAAAGGGGGGTAAAAAATCAAGCCAGGCTTCCCGTCTGTCCTTTGCACACTAACAGCCACTGTTTGCCCGGCTTCCACATGAGTAACACGGGTGCCCTGATTTCTATTACACAGAACGTTGATAAGAGAAGACACTGACCCTCGATTGCTGAGAGCCAGGTAAATGACGGGCAGGGAAAGGGGCCGAGAAATGGTAAGCATTTTACACCGCACGACTCGAAGGGGAATGCATTGCCTATAAAGACGACGGGTGTTGTAGCACTGAGGAATAAAACATAATTTTTCATTGAGGTATACGGCAGCAAGGCTGGAAGGAACACACATACTACAGTAGATCCATTAACTCGATGACAAGAAACAGTGTTCACATCCACTGACTAAACTGTTTTTGATTCTTTAGTACCAACATGCAAAATGATCCTTACATTATGTTGCCAGGGAAAAAACCTTAAAATGCATTTATTTCATAATGTAACTTTCTTGTATTATCATAATAGAGCCATAACGGTTGTTGCCAACACAATGGGCCTAAAAAAAAACACCGAAGGAGAGTTACGAAATTGGAATTTTTTTTAAAAGGGGGAAATTCGGAGCATCTCCAAGATTATACCTGCCCATGGGGACAGGGAGAGCGGCCGTGACATCTGACCTCTGGCCTCTTCTTCTGGCTCTCTGAGCACCAGACCCTGAGCTCCACCTGTCGCAGCCAAAGAGGACTGGGAGATGCGTGGGAGAGGCAAGTGGCGGCCACAGAGCCATCCGTGTCCTGTTACTGTGTGAGAAGGGGGATTTGCAGGGAGGCGTGACAATCACTTCTCCAGCTCCCCCATCCCCGCTCCACACCCTCCCCTCCTCCTCATCCAGTATTCCTGGCCCTGTGGCCCGCATGTCCCATCTGGACAATGGGGACGAAAGTGGCTCTTTCATGGCATGGGCTAAGAACAGTGCCTGGACGCGTACTGGGTATTCAATGGATGCTTATTAGTAGTTTGACTGTTCTTTGTCATCCACACTCTGACCAGCGTGATGAGAGCCCACAGCCGTGGAATTGGCGGGGAACAGTGTCTGAATGAGCCCATCCCAGGTTGGAACCTTGATTCTGCTCTATCCTCAGTCCATCAAATGTGGAAGTTATCCTGATGGCTATTATAGCTGATACACCTTCCTCCAGGCACTGTGCTCACGTGTGAGGTTTGCCTAGCCCCACCTAGAAGGACCCTACCTGCAGCGGGTGCAGGCAATCCAGGAAGCAACAGCAAGGCAGAAACTAAGGGTCAGAGGTAAAGGAGGCAAAAGAGGGAGTCCTGTCCAAGAGGCAGGATCACGAGACCTGGGATTTAACAGACACAGAAGGTGGTGAAGACATTCTGGCGAAATGAGCAAGTAGATGCTGATGGCCTGTGCAGGTGGGGAGTGGGGTTGTCTGGGGCAGCCAGACAGACCCCAGCCCTGAAACCGGAGAGAGGAAGGCTGGGTTAGCAGTGGGGAGAGCCTGACTCTAAAGCCCTACTTCTGGTCACTCTCACGGCCGCCATGATGAACTAGGAATGGGACCAAAAGGAAGGGACAGGAGGATTTCTTTCCTTCCTTGGACGCCTGAGTAGTTGGCAGAGGAGCCGATTTGAGGGAGGTAATGAGGTCAGGAAGATGATAGGCGATGAGATGGAGGATGATGGACATGTAAGTCCCACAGTTCGTTTTTCAATCGAATGAGTGAAAATACAAAGGGATCGGTGATAACAGCAGTAACCCGAATTCACCAAGGACTCTGGGCTGGGCCATCATAGGGATGCCCACTGCGCATTCATGATCTCATTCGGGCCTCACCCCAGCTGGGCACGGGAGTGTAATCCCTGTTTCCACAACGAGGAGGCCCAGGCTCAGAGAGGGTTGATAAGGCATCCCACTGCACAGCTGGCTGGTAGTGGAGCTTGGATTCAAACCCAGACCTCACCGGATCCAAAGTTCATTCTCTTAACTGGGACTGTTTCTTTTAACCTCAGCTCCTCTGTGGGCAATGGGGAAAGAGGTGACCACCAGGTTGGGAGCCGTGAACTTCACAATACAGCAGAACTAACAATAACGTCACCACAGACAGGCCATTTGGAAAAAATAAAATGCATCCCTTAACACCACCAATAAAAAAAAATCATCCTAGGCAGATTCAAGATTTAAATGTGGCAAAATAAAACCGTAAAATTCCAGGTGAAATTTAGATGATTGTTTTTACCATGGTGGGGTGGGATTTACAGAATATCACCAGATAGGGTTAGACCCGCTACCCAGATTTTCACCATCACCTGCTCCTCCCTTTGGCTGAAAGGTGCTTGGTCTTTAAGCCTCTTTCATTAAGATGCAGATTCTCCCTGAGAGGGGGGATCACATTCTGCAGAGGTAGCTTATCGGCTTTCTTTCCAGCCCAACAGTACACAGGAGAAGGGACGGGCCCTGGGCAAATACAGCTTGATTGGGGTTGGGGGAGGGGAGCTGGGGCAGAGGAGAGGTTATCCTTGAAGTCCTGAGGAGGGAGGGCAGCTCATGTGATTTCCAGGTTGCAGGGGGCATTTCCCTGCAGCCCCCTATCCAGATTCTACAAATCATTACTGAGGTCCTACTGGGTGTCACACCCTGTGTCGTAGGTAATGAAGAGGTCGTTAAGAATGCAGATGTGCTACCTGCATAGAGTTCAGTGCCTGGGGACAAAGGCAAGACACAGAACGAAGGTCCTCTGACCCAGTAAGTCGCAGAATCAACAATCTCTCTGTCCCGGCAGAGAGAAGACCATGGCTTTCCAGAGACAGGAGCCTCTGAAGCTGCTCTACCTGCCAGCATCCCTCTTTCACCAGACTTCACAGAAGCTGCCAATCAATATTACTTCTCCACATTTTAATGCAATCAGATCACCTAGCTTGGTACAAAAGGGAATCACAACAGGACCTGGACAGCGTAGGTAAAAATAGTCGTAACCCGCCTAACTGCCGTAGTTCAGCTCTGGTGCTTCAAAAAGGTGATAACTTCCACAAACACGTTTCAAGCCCAGAATCTCTATTGGCTGCCTATAAAGAGACACAAGAGTCTTCATCGCCAATAGACACTCCTGGGAGCAGACAATGCCCATGCCCTCTTTTGGTTTTTCTTTTTTCTTTTCTTTTTTTTTAATTTTCCAATGAACACGGTTTGCACTATGTGATGTTTGCACTGAATATTATGTATATATGCGTGTATATATATATATATATATATATATATATATATATAACCAACATTACACTGTTTCTTGGTGCCACTTCCATGAATAATTCAATGTTAGAGGTACGCCTCGGAAAATCATCACGGGAAACCCACAGTGAGGAGCCAGAGCAAAGTTGGAGGGTCAGCTGTGCAACTTCTTGTTATCCGTCCAGAAGCCACGGTAAATTCACTGCAAAAACCAAGATCCTGGCTCCCGGGAGCACAAGGGTAGCTGGAAGCAAAGCAGGAGGACGTGGCCTTATTTAATTGAGAACTAAATATCTCTGGGATGGTTTTCTCTCTCCGAAGGAATGTAGCTTTGCTGTACAAGCATGTCCACGCCTCCCTGGTGGTCTGTTCCCTGATTAAGCCCAGCTTCCCTCTCTGCATTATAGGTTCCTCTTCCGTGTTGCAGAGACACTACCTACAAAGCCGGTATTTGGATTTCCAACATCATTCCCTACACCCTCAAGCCCACCACGCCTCCTTCTCCCCCTCAGTCAGGTACTCAGAGGCACCCACTCAGAGTCACAGAGACTCACAAGGTATTAAGATGGCAATATCATCTTATTGGCTATTAACACAAATGTGCCAATAAACATAGTGCATAAAAATACACATATTCCCTTGGAGTCCATAATTCCGAACTGCTATGGCATAATGCAAAACACACTTCCCCAAAAGTAATGCCTGATGTCACGATGTACAAATTGAATTTTAAATAAATTTCCTGAAATAACACCAGTGGTTCTAGCCACATGAGCTATACATATTTGCTAAAAATAAAACACAGAGTGCCCGTGCCTGCCCCTACCTCAAAGGGATGGGACCGGTGGGCATGTATCTGTCTGTCCCACTGTTTCAGGGGGAGCTCACTACACATGCATTTGGGTGCAATTATTAAAACAATCCAATGTATTCCCCTCAAGGGTTTCCCCTAATTATCAGGGATCATCAGCTTCCAAAAAGTCAGCTTGTCTTCACTTCACTCTCTATCAAAGACGAAGATGCTAATTGCGTTATCGCCTTGCCAACACCCTTGGAAATGCTGTAGTGATCACTAGCAGTCTACCACAGAGCCGGAGTTGGCCCAAATTCCGAACCAAACAGTGAAGTCATTCCCAATCCCACTGTGTGCAAACACAAAAAATACAGGACAGCCACCATGGAAAAGGGGGCTCTGGGATGTTTCAAACCAGACCCACCCCCATACAACTGGGGGTGGGCAACACTCCCATAAAATATCCAGCTGGTTGGGCTCTGGGATCCAACACTCATGCACCCATGCCCAGGCACACACACAACAAAGCAGTGAAAAACTAGCAGTCCTCCAAGCCTTGTCATTCCCCACCCCCAGCCCAAAAACCTGCCTCCCTGACCAAGATGGAAATCACAGTGAAGCCAAGTTGTTTTGTTTGAAGATTGTCGGCATGCCTCCTTTCTTAGATCAGTAAGTGCTTGCAGTCTTTCACATGTTAGCTGCAGCAGAGACCAAGACCAAAAATAGCTTGCTCTTGTTCACTCAACTTATTTCCTTAAATGCACAAAGTGATGGTGTGGTGTTCCTAGGTATACCTCCCATGACTCACCCAACCAGGTACCCGACTATCAAAATCCCCCAACTCTTCAAGTCCCAGCTCAAACCCCAACTTGCCTATCTCAGCCCCATCAGAACAGACAAGATTAACTGTTGAACAGTCGATGACTTTATGCTGTAAAGAGTTCTTTCCTTTGAAAGAGTCCTTGAGGAGAACTCACTGCTCAAGGAAAAGAAAAGAAAAAATGGGCAAATGACCAAACAATCCCCAGGAGAAGAAATATACATATGCAAATAAACAGATGAAAATTTATTCTACCTCAATATTGAAGAAGTTCTGATTTTAAATAGTTTCATCTATCAAACAGGCAGCTTTGTAGAGACCATCTCCTGTTTGGAAAGCGAGGCTGTCACTCTCCCATGTGGCTCACAGAACCAACCTTCCCTGGAGATAAAATTTTCAAAATAAAGAGGCCTCGCCATATAGGACTTCCTCTTCCAGGAGTTCACCATAAGGTAAAGCAGAGGTACACCCCATGATTAATGTTAAAGGATATTTGTCACAATTTCACTGGTAAGATCAAAAAATTAGAAACAACTCAATGTTTCCCAAGAAAGAAATGGCTAAATGATATGGTACATTCATAAAATGTAATTTTGTGGATTCTTATAATTAAAAAAATAAGTTTGTGAATGCCATTAAGGACATGGGAAATGTGTACAGTATGTTAAGGGGAAAAAAACAGGACATAAATACTATATGTATAGTAGAATTCCAATTTGGAAAACATAATACTACTTTTAAATGCCCATGGGTCTGTAAAGAAATGCATAAAAAATTTATCAATGTTCTTCTCTGGGTAGTGGGATTACAGGTAATTTTTATTTGCTTCTTGAAACTTCCCTATATTTTCAAATGTTCACAGATAAATTTGTACTCCTCGTCTATTCAGAAAGCAATGTTTTGCTTGTGCTCTTTACATGTGATGGACCTCTCACAGCACCTGCTGTCAGAAAGACTTACAGCAAATTGCCTGTTGTTACTCCATTTCTATGGGAACTTGTTCTGGCTTCTCCCCAAGGCTGGGCCTCCCGCAGGAGAACTCAGTCCTCCTCTTCCCTTGCTCTTGACCCAAGATCTAAGGGCTCAGTTCCTTATTTTTGCTGTTTGTCCCCAACCTGACCACTTAGCTCGTACCAACAAATCCCAGACAAGCTGCCATGCTTCCCTGGGGTAGGGACCCAGCACTCACACACAGCGTCCATAAGATAAGGGTCAGCTTCAGCTGGACTGTCCTGCCTCTCCTGTGTGGTGTCCAGTGGAGCACAGTGGTCTTGTCCACCTGGCGACAAAAGGAGGCAGCCATGGCCTTGATAGGCATCCTTTTGGTGTGTCACGCTCTCAGCCGCATTTAGCCGTGAACCCATGGTTCAACCACTTTTAACCATGAACCATGAACTCAGGGTTGAAACTCCCACTGGAAGGGCCTTCTCAGTGATCTGCACATGAAAGGAGTGGGAATTGGAGGGAAATGGGTAGAGAAAGTGGACAGATGGAAGTAAGAGGTCCAAGAAACTCTCTCTGGTCCTGCTGGAAAATTGGCTACCGTGGATTTGGTTCGTGCACGTGCTTAATTCCTAGGAGTCCCTTAATCTGCACTTGTCATAAGATCGAGAGGGGATGACGCTGCTGCCCACTGTCCATCAGTGAGCCTCCACCCTGGGGGGCCTGGAAACAGCACAGAATCTGCCAGTCCCTCGATCAGGGTCTCAACTCTTCTGTGGCCCTCATGGTCTGATCATTTCACCAAACCAATTGTGATTCTAGGAGTCTAAGCAGAGATACAGCAATCTGTTCCATCACTAGAGTGGAACAGGCTATGTTGCACTTGGGGTCATTCTCTAATGCTGTGCCTTCCCAGCAGACTAGCAAAGGAATTGTGGCTTTCTCCTAATTTTACCTTGCACAGCACACTGTCTTTAAACCCTACTCCCTGGGTGACAGTGGGCCGTACTGTTTTGTCCTAAATTATCCATCCACTCTCTCCATCCTGCCTGGTCCCTGGAAAGACTCTCAGAGCCCTGGATACCATGCCCCTCTCCAAAGCCCTCCCTTCCCCCTCCTGTGGCCAGCTGTGCAAGACCAGTTGTCCTAGATGGCAGCACAGCCCTGCACCAAATACCGCAGGGTCCTGCCACAGCCGTCGTTGGCCTGAGATGGGAGGCGCCATTGTAGAAGGTTAAGAAGTGGATGACCTGTCCGTTCTCTGATGTATGTGCTTGTTACATAATAAACACTCAGCAGCTGATGGCTCCTCCCCAGATGGCTGTTAAAATGGCAATTTCGGCCCCAGGAGCTCCCAGATGGGCACAGGTTCTGGCCAGGCTCTATCTTTGGCTGGTTTGGTCAGGCAAATCTATCACCCATTCTGGCCTTCAAAATGCCAAGGAGACTGATCCACACAGGTGAGTTCCCACTCAATGGCCTCCTCCCATCCTGAAGGAAGGGACACAGATGGCAGGTACAGGAGGACAACTCCATCCTCCCCATGGAGCCAAGCCTTCCTGCCAAAGAACGAGGAGATAACAGATCACCTCCGATGGTTGTGATAACTAATGGGAAGGCCTCTCTCACCCAGCTTTCAGGGGAAGCTCACCCTGGGACAGGGTTATCGACACCCAAGGTGAGACAGGAACAGAATTTCACGCCATCCCAGCAGTTTTTGACACGATGCTACCATCTTTCAACTTCCTCCACCAGCAGGGTCAGGCTGTCCCCTGGCCTCCACTGCAGTTAGCCTGACACGCTGGAAGCCTCAGAACAAATTAAATGAGGCAGGGAGGCCATGCAGTGATCATTCCATTACGGCCCCTCTGATCCATTTCCATGAGTGACTCACACAATCACTTTTAGGAGGTGAGGCATCTTATTGAATCAACACTTAATCTCTGTGCAGTGTCATCCCGGAGGAGGGGTGAGGGACAGCGGGTGCATTATCCCTGATCCTTCTCTTTGCTGAGACCCTTGCTGGAGATGGTCCGCTGGGGGCGGGGGGGTGGGGGGGTGATGAATTCTGGGGAACCTTGACCCTGTTTCAGGTAAGCTTCTGATGTACAGTTCCTTGTGCTTTCTAACGAATAATTTTTATATAATAATTCCACCAGTGAGCACCAAACCTTCTTCTTAGAAATGCAATTAAGGGAAAAATTAGCCATAAATTGTTTTCAGGACTTTAACCCAGCTCCAAATTTATGGTTGCTGCAATTTATTGTTTCAGAGGCCTGAAAAATGGCAATGAATTTTGTCCCATTGACTGTCATTCACCCTCAAAACTGAAATGTAAATAAGGAACCGTTCACTGCCTTGGGTTTTCCTGCTCATTACAAACCTCAAAACCTTAAGTCCCTCTGGCCAGTTCCCACTGACAGCTCCCGAACCTTAGAAACAGAGGGAAACACTCCTCATCTGCAGGTGGGCGGCTCCTTTCCTTCCGCCACTGCAGCTACACGCAGCCCCACGAGCTGCCCCCACGCAGGATGTGCCACACGGAGTGAGTATAGATGAGAAAACACTAAGTTAGCTCTTGACGGCCAATGCTGGATGTATCCGTCTGCCCTATAAATAAGCACTGATCACCTCCATTTTATTGAACTCATTTTCCAGGCAAGCAAAACCCACAAGATTCTTCTGCACATTTTCTGTTTACACCCTCCAGGACGGCTGCTAGTGTCAACTCCGACAGATTTATAGCCCATTCATTCATGGGAACAAAAACCCTGCCATGGCTGGTCGTGGGACACGCAATAGCAGTTAGTTCAAAAGATAACAGCTGCAATACCTCACCTCTCCATTCAGCACTACAGAGCCAGCACTACTTTGGAGGTAATAAATGCTTCTGGTTGTGCGTTTGAGTCCTAATCCAGAAATCACTGTGGTGGACCACCCCCCCAGCCCCGCCTCCAGGGAAACCATGTTCCTCCCACCCTACCCCAGCCTTAACTCCAGTCCCCCTCTGCCTGACAAGAGGCTGACAGGGGACTGAAGGCAGCCCCCTGTGGAACCAAAAAGAACACCCGGCCACTCCGTTCCAGTCCATTCATCATGGACTGTGGCTGCTCTGTGCGACTCATGCAACTATGCAAAGCTGAGAAGCCTGACTTCCACTGGTGAGTGGTGATGCAGGCACGTGCATTTATTCCCGTCTGCCAGGTGCCCTCAGCTGGCCCCAGCCTGGGCACGCATTTCCTCCTTACGTCCTCTCTCAAGCAGTCAGTAAGCCTGACTAAGGGCCTCCCCACTTTCTTAACAGACCCATAGCAGCCAAATGTGCTCAGGAGGGCAGCCCGTGAGCCTGATGGAGAATCAAAGGCAGGTTGGCACTGACCTTGCAAACTGGTCAGAAACATCAGAGCTGTCGTGGGATGAGCCCCATCCCCAAGACAGGAGGAAGCTGGTCTGACTAGTTCACGTCCATCCCCAGAGCCTGGAATGAGCCAGGTACAAAGTAAACACAAAACAAGCATGTGTTGAATAAACTAATGGGGTTTTTTTTTTGTTTTTTTTTTAAGCAAACAATCTGGAAAGGAATAGAGGGGATCTGTCTCGAACCCCTCTTGTGACAGATGAGGAATCTGAAGCTCAGAGTAGGGACAGTTTTGGACAAAGAGGCAGCACTGTGGTTAAGCGTTCTGCCCCATTCTGAAGTCAGCTTTGACCCCTTCCAAGTCTCAGTTAACTTATCTTTAAAAATGGGGGTATTAACCATACCTAACTCAGAGCATTGTTGTTAGAATTAAGTGATAGATATAAATATATTAAATGATATATATTATATATATTATATAATAAATTATCATAAATGTGTTACATACATAGATATGTATATAAAAGCATAGCAAAGTATTAACCAAACAGTGTGTATTATCAAATAAGTTTAGTTTAGTTGGAGAAACAAAAGATTCACACAAGAAAATCTAAGAAAGATAAACAGAAGACAGAAGGTCCTTGAGGACAAGATGATGCTTCAAGGTACATGCCTCCAGTTTTTGAAACCTCCAACAGGACGCAGACACCTGCCTCCACCCTATCAGTGCTCTGTGGCCTGTTTTCGTTAGAGATGTGTTATTTGTTGCTGTTATTCTAGCATTCTGACAATTAAACACCAAAGAAGAAGGCTGATAAGGCAGGAACCTAAGTGTCTTCCCTCAAGGGCCCGCCCACCCTGGCCTGTGGGTCACCCTCCTTGGGGTCCAGGTGAGAGAAGGGTGTGAAGAGAGAGTGGGTCCAGGGCAAGTCACTGAGATGGAAGTTGAGAGCCCCCAGGCTGTAGAAAGTGCCAGAGAGAGAAACCAAGGTTAATCTCTGAATGAAAACGCAAAATTCAGAGGGCAGGGGAGCTTGTGAAATGCATAGAAAATGACACGGGGCATCAGTTGCTGTAAGTACGTTCTCTGCTAATCAATCAGCTTTTATTGTGACGTCTCCAGCTCAGCTCGCAGGAAAGCAGCTTCAGCAGCAGTTTAAAATGTTTCCAGTTTAATAATCCCTGCTAATTGAAAGCAGCTCAGAAACAGGGGTAAGGTGGGAGGTGGTGGCTGTGGTTGGGGACACTCCAGCATGGTTGAAGGCAACAGAGCTGTTCCTACAGGGAACAAAATACCCTTTGATGCTGGAGGGGGAACCTGCTTCCCTAGCCCTAAACAACTAATTCCTACAACTGTCTGCTTTGGCGTTGGATCCTTTTCTCCTTCTGTTTTAATTGTGGAACATTATGGCTACAGAACTGTCGTGAAACCTGTTTTTACCTATGGAAAATTAACCACCCCCTGCTGCAAAAACTGGATTTCTTTTCTTCAACAGAGAATTAGATTCATTTTTATAATTGTTCTTTCCTTTCAAATCTCCTAATATGACAAAGGCTGGGCGACGTTATAGTTCATCTGCTAAAGAGTGCCTTTATGAGTTGAGGCGTCAATGCTTTAGTGGAGAAATTGCCTGATTTAAGTAAATCATGTCACCTTCCCCCTTGCAACCATATTTGTTGCATACATCTGCTGACCTAACTGCAGAGCAAAAACAAAAACACATTTACATTTCCCAGCTGAGATATTTGGTTCGCATCATGTACAAATAGGTCATAATGGAAAGTAATTCTAGTACACGGCAAAAGTACGATTTAAGAATACTTTGACAGTTTTTACACATACATAATTATTCAGTATTGTAATTTAAACAGGTAGAAGACAGATTTTTAGCACAAAAATCCTCCGATTCCTCAGCCCGCGTCTCTTTGACTTCCGAGGCAGAGAGCTACACTTGGGGATGTAGATACAGCAGAGGGACGTCATCTGTTTGATGTGTCAAGAATCAGCTGGAGCCTTCCCTGGTGGCGCAGTGGTTGAGAGTCCGCCTGCTGATGCAGGGGACACGGGTTCGTGCCCCTGTCCGGGAAAATCTCACGTGCCGCGGAGCGGCTGGGCCCGTGAGCCATGGCCGCTGAGCCTGTGCGTCCGGAGCCCGTGCTCCGCAACAGGAGAGGCCACAACAGTGAGAGGCCCGCGTACCGCAAAAAAAAAAAAAAAAAAAAAAAAAATCAGCTGGGTCCATCCCTCCTCCCTTGGGTACACACAAATCTTTCCTAGAATGTGGGTTCTGGTACCCAGATCTTGATGCCTCCTCCTGTTCTCCATGACACCAGTTCTTCCCTTCATACAGTAGGGAATTAAAACACATTTGTTCAGTGAATGAATAAGAGTATCCAAAACTTGGAAAAAGATCTTTTAAAAAATCAACAAATACACAAGTGTAAATGTGAATGTGCATTTCTGTAATGAAGGCAATTAACAAATATCCCAGGAAGCAGATACTCCCATCGCGGAGAACTCAGACCTTGGTCCCCCTTAAACCTGATTCTGCTCAGTGAACATTTATTCAGCCAGTTTTGTGGGTGGGGGTGGGGAGAGGGGTTCCCCTCATTTTCCCTCTGCTCCTACTCAACCCCATGGAGGTCTCTGAGTAGTAAAAACATATTCACATCCCTTGCTTTTCTTCGAAGCCAATCAAGCTTTTCAAGTGCGCTTCTTGTTAACTGTCAGAAATCTAAAAGAGGCTGGAGGTCTTACCGGGCAGCAAGTCCCTTTAGTAACAAAATTTAAAAGCTACACGTTAACCTAACTGGTAAAACTTTATGCATTGCCTACATAAACTATACCTTTATGTTTAGCTGAATTTTGCCATATACTAGCAGTCCATCTACAAGACACCATAAAATTATGAGGCATTACAAGTGTTATGCTACTCTAAACAAGGAGACCTTAAATTTATAGTCAGTGCCTCTAAAATAGTATACATACTTCATTCTCAAAATTCCATCTACCACCACCGCTACCCAAGATGATTTGGGGGGTTTCAGTGTGTATTTTTCTTTTTTATTTAAAGGATCCCCAGGGGGGATCCCCTTCTTTTTTTATAAATGTATTTATTTTATTTATTATTTTTGGCTGTGTTGGGTCTTTATTGCTGCACGCGGGCTTTCTCCAGTTGCAGCGAGTGGGGCTACTCTTCGTTGCGGTGCGCGCGCTTCTCATTGTGGTGGCATCTCTTGTTGCGGAGCACGGGCTCTAGGCACGCAGGCTTCAGTAGTTGCAGAATGCGGACTTCAGTAGTTGTGGCATGTGGGCTCAGTTGTTATGGCTTGCGGGCTCTAGAGCGCAGGCTCTGTAGTTGTGGCTCACGGGCTTAGTTGCTCCGCGGCATGTGGGATCTTCCTGGACCAGGGCTCAAACCCGTGTCCCCTGTATTGGCAGGTGGATTCATAACCACTGCGCCACCAGGGAAGCCCGTGTGTATTTTTCTTATAATTTCAAAGCATTTAGGATATTTACATTTTTTCCTCAATCAAGGACTAGGCTTAGGGAAGTAGATTTCTTTCCTGGCAAAACAGGTTTATTTCTTAGGAAAATGGTGCTGGCACCACATCATCTGTTCTCTATTTACAATCATGGTAAGAGGTGGGCTGGCTAGGCCAAAATCAGAGACCCCCTAAAACTGGACACACTTTGGTGTTCAAGGTAGAGTCCGTGAAACAGAGAAGCAGTGCCTGGTCCCAGCTCCCTTCCAGACCTCTGAGCCCCGAGCCATCCCTGGGAAGCCCTCCATTCCATTCAGGCCAGAAAGAAGATGCTCCAGAAAGTGGTTCACCTATCACGGTGGTGGGGTTAAAAAGAAGAGCATCCATTTCCATAATGAGAAACTGTGTGTGTCCATAGACACACCCTGGGATTCTGGTGGCCAGGAGGCCCTTCACAGATCATCACAGTCTCTGGAAGAACATACTGCACGTGACATGGGCATATCGTGAGACACATGCTTGTTTAATCTTTTGGTTCCAGAGTTTTAAAGAGTTCTCTAAATTCACCCTGAAGATGCAACATAAAAGAGAAGCAGGACAACTTAAGCAAGAAAATAAATAATAGTAACATAATGTAACCCTTAGAATAAAACATATATCCATAAATCCATGCTGATATCTGTAAATAACTGAATAAATAAGTAAATGGGGAAAGCGGACAGCTTTTCCTTACCACAGAATTTTCATTCACAAGTATAGATGGAATAATGGAAATAGAAAGTCACCATTAAGCAAACATCATGGTAATAATTTTTTTTCACTTAAAAACACACCTTAGGGCTTCCCTGGTGGCGCAGTGGTTGAGAGTCCGCCTGCCGATGCAGGGGAAACGGGTTCGTGCCCCAGTCCGGGAAGATCCCACGTGCCGCGGGGCGGCTGGGCCCGTGGGCTATGGCCGCTGAGCCTGCGCATCCGGAGCCTGTGCTCCGCAGCAGGAGAGGCCACAACAGTGAGAGGCCCGCGTACGGAAAAAAAAAAAAAAAAAAAAAAAACACACTTTATTTCGTACCAAGTGGGTGTCACATTTATGAACTTTGTTGTTACAAGTGTTTATATTCTCTTCTCTAAAAACGTTACTGAAGAGCTCTGACATCCATTCCCTGAAATAACTTTCTACTCAATATATCCTTTAAGTACCCCTCTCATAAACATCTTTAATACAGGTGCTTTTATTTTGGGGTTGTTATTTTTTATTATTGAATAAATTTGATGTGTAACATTGTGTAAATTTAAAGTGTATAGGGTGTTACTTTGATACATTTATACACTGTAATATGACTGCCGTTGTAGCGGTATTTATCACATTATATAATTATAGTACAATATTATTATCTATATTCATTATACTGTTCATTAGATCTCTGTGGCTTATTTACTACTCATTACAAATTTGTACCCTTAAACACTACCAATCCTTTCCCTTCATCCCCCACCCCCTGATAACCACCATTTTACTCTCAGTTTTTTATAGGTTTGGGGTTTTTTAGATTCCACGTATAAGTAATATCATATAGCACTTTTCTTTCTCTGTCTGACTTATTTCACTTTGCATAATATGCTCAAGGTCCATCCATGTTTTTGCAAATGGCATGATATTCTCCTTTCTCGTGGATGAATATTATTCCATTATATATACATGTGTGTGTATAGATATATGTGTACATATCACATCTTCTTTATCCATTCCTCTGTTGATGGGTATTTGGGTTGTTTCCTTAGCTTTGCTATTGTAAATAATACTGCAATAAACATGAGAGTGTATATATCTCATCAAAATCCTGCTTTCATTTCCTTAGGGTATCTACCCAGAAGTGGAATTGCTGTATCAAATGGTAGATCTATTTTTAATTTTATGAGGAACCTCCATATTGTTTTCCGTGGTCATTAGACCAATTTATATTCATACCAACTGTGTATAAACGTTCCCTTTCACCACATCCTTGCTGACACCTGGTGTCTCTTGTCTTCCTGATAGTAGCTGTTCTAACAGGTGTGAGGTGATAGCTCATTGTGGTTTTGATTTGCATTTACCTGATGGTTAGTGATGTTGGGCATCTTTTTATAGGCCTATTGGCCATTTTGATGGCATCTTTGGGAAAATGTCTATTTAGTTTTGCCCATTTTTAATTTGATTTTTTTTAAGTTGTCTGAGTTCTTTTTATATTTTGGATATTAACCCCTTATCCAATATATGGCTTACAAAACTTTTCTCCCATTCTCGGACTTCCCTGGTTGCACAGTGGTTAAGAATCTGCCTGCCAATGCAGAGGACATGGGTTCGATCCCTGATCTGGGAAGATCCCACATGCCACAGAGCAACTAAGCCCATGCACCACAACTATTGAGCCTGCGCTCTAGAGCCCATGAGCCACAACTACTGAGCTCACATGCTACAACTACTGAAGCCCACATTCCTAGAGCCTGTGCTCCACAACAAGAGAAGCCACCACAATGAGAAGTCCGTGCACCACAATGAAGAGTAGCCTCCGCTCGCCACAACTATAGAAAGCCTGCACACATCAATGAAGACCCAATGCAGCCAAAAATAAAAATAAAAAAATAAAATAAAATAAATTTTATTTTACATTTCTCCCATTCTGTAGGCTGTCTTTTCATTCTATTACTTGTTTTTTTTTTCCTGTGAAGAAGATTTGAGTTTAATGTAGTCCCATTTGTTGATTTTTGTTTTTATTTTTTATGCTTTGGGTGTTATGTCCAAAAATTCATTGCCAAGACCAATTTCAATGAACTTCTTCCCTACGTTTGCTTCTTGGAATTTTATAGTATCAAATCTTGTGTTTAAGTCTTTGATCCATTTCAAGTTAATTTTGGGGAGTGGTGTGAGATAAAGGTCCAATTTCATTGTTCTGCATGTGAATATCCAGCTTTCCTAATACCATTTGTTAAAGAAACTGTCCTTTCCTCATTGGGTATTCTTGGCTCCCTTGCCAAATATTAGTTGACCCTATATGCCAAAATTTTATTACGGGCTCTCTATTCTGTCCCATTGGTTTATCTGTCTATTTTTTTGCCAGTACCATACTGTTTTTATTACTATGGCTTTGTAGTATAATTTGAAATCAGGAACCATGATACCTTTGTTCTTTTTTCTCAAGATTGTTTTGGCTATTTGAGGTTTTTTGTGGTTCCACACAAATTTTAGGATTGTTTCTTCTATTTCTGTGAAGAATGCCTTTGGAATTTTGATCCACAATAATAATTGCTGTAGGTAAGGATTGGCAATGGATGGTAAAATTAGCAGGCAAAAGTATGGTAAGAAACAGAAAAGCCCTGCAAGAATTAATTACAAAGGGGAAAGCAGCAATTTTATAGCAGAGAACCTGGTAGACAGCACCTTAACCAAGCAATCAAACTTAACATCACTTGTAATACGATAGACACCCTTTACTGCCTGATATAATACCATGAGATACTAAAATACAAGTCTTTTTCCTTTAAAAAATTCTGTTACTTATAAGTTGTAATATGTGTACTACAAGTACATGAGTAACAACATGACTTACAAATTGCAAAAAAAAATTTGTGTCGTAATTTTATATAATACAATAAATAATACTTTATTAATATGATATTTTGATTGATCACAAGATTTCTGGCTCTCTTTTCTGCAAATTTCTGAAAATTCATTTATTAGGTTATCAAAATTTATACTTTTAGCAGTTTCATCTTCAGCTGATACAAGTGAAAGTGATATCAAAATCAACCTTGACAAATGCAAGATTGCAAATAATATTTGATCATTTTTAATTTGAGAATGATCTTTCTGGTAATGTAACTGTTACTGGAGCTCCTAAGAATATTTTACAGGCTGTGACCGCATTGGTATAAATTTCTGATAAATCATTTCAAAATACAAACTTTAGTACATCTAGAGCTGATGATTCCCATGAAACAATTTTTCTAAAAAGATTTAACTATTCAGTCTGAATTTAATTTTCAATGCAAATTTATACAATGGCATTTTCATGTTTCCTCTGCCATTTCCTGTAACTTGTGGAGGTCATACAAGAAACTGAAAGTGGCATCATCATTTGTATTGAATTCAAAATACTTTTTTCTGCATTCTCTCACTGTGTCTTCAATTACAAGGAAAAATTAATTTTAAAATTGTCCCCTTCATTAATTGTTTTTTTTCCTGAAGCTTCATATGAAAATAGCTTCATATGAAAATTGCCATTGGCATATATCCAGAGAAAAACCATACTTCAAAAAGACACATGCACCCCAATGTTCATTGCAGCACCATTTACAATAGCCAAGATGTGGAAGAAACCTAAATGTCCACTGACAGAAAAATGGATAAAGAAGATGTGGCACATATGTACAACGGAATACTACTCAGCCATAGAAAAGAATGAAATAATGCCACTTGCAGCAACAAGGATGAACCTAGAGATTATCATACTAAGTGAATTAAGTCAGACAAAGACAAATATCATGATAGCACTTATATGTGGAATCTAAAAAAATGATACAAATGAACCTATTTATAAAACAGAAACAGACTCACAGACATAGAAAACAAAATTATGGCTACCAAGTGGGAAAGGTGGGGGGAAGGATAAATTAAAAGTTTGGGATTAACATATACTCACTCCTGTTACATATAAAATAGATAATCAACAGGATCTACAATATAGCACAGGGAACTCTACTCAGTACTCTGCCATAACCTATATAGGAAAAGAATCTGAAAAAGAATAGATATTACATGTATATGTATAACTGACTAACTTTGGTGTACACTTGACACTAACACAACATTGAAAATCAGTTATACTCCAGTATAAAAGAAAAATTTTTAAGAAGAATGGGACATTTGAGCCTGTGAATATGTGCTTTTCATTGTGGTAGCAATTGATAAAAACAAAAATTCTAAAGTCTATGTTCACAAACAAACCAAACTTCATGCTTTCACCTTGGTACCCTGCAATCCTCAAGTTTTCCAAACTTGAACTTCAGATACAAATAAGAACAAATGGAACAAAAGAGAACACCTTTTGGTTGAGTTGGTTTGATGCTGATCCATGCAGTGGAGCTAATCTGGGTAGGTGGGACAAGTTGGTGTCCAGATAGGGGAGATGGTGGCGTCTAATTCGCTGTGTCGAGCTACGCTCCCTCCCAGGGAATTCTCTGCTACAGTCTTTAAACCTAGTTTCTCTCTTATATATTATGAAGACAGTACGAGCACACGCACGTTTGGAAGGCTGAGACCACTAAACACCTCTCAACCTCTGTCATCCTGGCTAATAGAGAAGGAGGGCATCATTCTCCTAACTCAGCGCTGCCACAACCAAAAGGAAACGAACACTTTTCAACAGAGAGGAGAAGCCCACTGCCTGGGGACCTCTGGCTGTGGCTCATTGAAGCTAATCTGGCAAAGGAAAACCACGGTAAATCTAAACTTTTCCCTCTTCCCTTTTACCTGGGCCTGAAAGATTTAAACAGGAGCCCTTAAACTCTCTCAAAACCCCCTACTCGATAACACTCTGACTGCCCCGTATGGGAGAGAAAACAGAGAAATCATGAGCCATATGGAAATATTTAGCCATTCAAATACAGACATACATCGGAGCAATTAGAGCAAATGTCACATTACATGGCACAGTTAGTACAAGAAGCAGGAGAAAAGGGTAAAGATTCTCAAGGTATTCTTCCTAGAGAACATTTCAACTATGAAAGTATGGGAGGCAGTATTAAAAGGAAAAATCTGAAAAGACTGATTTTGGGGTGAGAAATATGATGGACACGTTTTTAAATGGAGAATTAAAAGACCAGCTCAAAAAATATTACAAGGACTCAAAAAAGGTCAGCAAATGAAAAATGAAAAAGAAAGAAGAAAAAGAGGGCTCTTAAACTGGATATAAAAGTAGTTCAAAAGGAAAAAGAGTGGAAAAGCAATAATTAAAAAGAAAATGTCTTCCTTAGGCTACATGAATATGGAAGGTCTTCAGGGTAAAAGAACCACAGAGATCCTCACCCGGAAAGAACTACATAGGAAATGCTTTAATTTCACATAAAGAGAAAAAAGGCCTAAAAGGAACTAAGCATAAAATGTAAATGAGTTAAATTTCTCTATTAAAAGAAAAGAAAGAACGAAAAGTATGGGTCAAAAACAAAATCCAGGGCTTCCCTGGTGGTGCAGTGGTTGAGAGTCCCCCTGCCGATGCAGGGGATGCGGGTTCGTGTCCCGGTCCGGGAGGATCCCACATGCCGCGGAGCGGCTGGGCCCGTGAGCCATGGCCGCTGAGCCTGCGCGTCCGGAGCCTGTGCTCCCCAATGGGAGAGGCCACAGCAGTGAGAGGCCCGCGTACCGCAAAAAAAAAACAAAAAAAAACAAAATCCAGCTTTGTGCTATTATAAAGGAGCACACCTATAATAATATGTCCCAGAAAGTTTAAAAAATTCATTCACACATTTATTCATTGAACAAATAAATATTGAGTTCTTTCTACCTGCCAAATAAAGTGATGGGCAAAGACTTACCATGCAAACACAAACAAAAATAAATCAGGGATGCTAATATTAATATTTAACAAGGTAGAGATTGAAGCAAAATGGTCAATGTGAACATTTTTTTCTCTATCCTAGCCAGATACACAAAGAAAATAGAGGGGATTTGACCAATATTATTAATAAACTTGAAAATGTATGTCATGTAAAATTATATAGATCCAATATGATATTTGAAAAAATGGATTTGAATATTAATAAACTTGAATATATACACATACATATATATGTGTGCTTCAAATAAGATATATATATATATATATACATCTACATTATATATGTATATATATACATACATCTTTCAAATCTTACACCCAAAAATTTAATACGGTAGCCATGAAACACAAGTGGCTGCTTAAATTCAAATTTTAACAAATTAAAATTAAATAAAATGAAGAATCATGTCTTTAGCCTTACTAACCACATTTTTGTGTCCAGTGGATCCCATATTAAATAGTGCAGATACAGAACATTTCTTTCATTACAAAAAGTTCTATTGGATAATGCTGCTTTACAGAATGCAGCTTTTAAAATGCTTTTACAAAATTCCCCTATAACATAACATGCAAAAAAGAAGGATAAACTTTTAAAAAATTTAATTGAGATTAATAATTAAAAATCAAGATCATAGTACTAGATAACCTCATTACTACTGGCATGTCATTGCTTGTAGTTCCTCTCAGCAGACAGAGCTGGGAAATAGGTGCATGCATACACACACACACACACACACACACACACACACACCCCCCACACGTATACACATTACCTAGGCATCAGTATTTATTTCTGGATCTATAGATGGATAGATAGATAGATAGATGATATATATATAGATAGATAGATAGATAGATATTAAAAATCATGAGTTCGGGCTTCCCTGGTGGCGCAGTGGCTCAGAGTCCGCCTGCCGATGCAGGGGACACAGGTTTGTGCCCCGATCCGGGAGAATCCCACATGCAGCTGAGCAGCTGGGCCCCGTGAGCCATGGCCGCTGGGCCTGCGTGTCCGGAGCCTGTGCTCTGCAGCGGGAGAGGCCACAGCAGTGAGAGACCCGTGTACTGCAAAAAAAAAAAAAAAAAAAAAAAAAAAAAAAAAAAAAATCATGAGTTCATCTGCTACCTTCCATCTCAATCCAGCACAATAGGGTACATTTCTAATCTCCTCCTTTTCATATCTCCCCAAGAATGAGAAACTCGGTTCCCATTGTCCTCAGTATATGTATTCATTTGCTCAAGCCTAGAACTCACAGAAGGAAAGTTCAAAATTCTAACTCAATACCATTGCAGAAAGGAAACCAACCAGAATCACCACCAACTAGGGATCAGTATTTGCTTACAGTTTGTTTTAGGTAAGTCGCCTTGGAGAAATAACTGAGTCTAGAGCCAGGGCATAGAAAGTACAGCATGAGCCTGAAACATCTTTCTGTGTCAGAAATTAAAGTAGTACTCAAAGAGTCATGAGGACAAGAACCAGATTGAAGAGATGCCCAATTGCCAAATCTGGGGCAATTTGAACATCAAAATATGTTTTTATATAATGAGACCACAGGATTATAACCCACTGAATAAATTGAATCCATGAGTCTATATGATATTAATTAATTGGTTAATTTTAAATTAAGAAGGTGGGGAGAAAAAACTCTTCCTTACAGTAGAACGCCAATGGATAATATAGACTGAATGATGGGGTTAGAAAACCATCAGCATGTACTAAAACTAGGAGGTAAAAATTTGATGAGGAAGTGAATGTTTACATAGTATGAACGTATCTCCCCACAAAGGGGGAAATGGCAACTTTACAATGGAGAAACCAGATAAACATCATCTAATCAAGTGATCAAAGTTAACATCACCAGTATTGGAACAACAACAGCATGTGACTCTCAATACGATGCACTGAGAGGGCACAACGTCACTCATGTGGCGTTCCTGCCAAAAGTGCATAACCCTCACCATACAAGAGGACTCATGAAACAAACCCCAAAGACAGACATTTTGTGAAATAACTGGCCTGTGCTCTTTTAAAATGTCAAGATCAAGGAACACAGTTAAAGGCTGAGTTCCAGATTAAAGAAGGCTAAAGAGACTTGACAGCTAAATACAATACTTAATCCTGGATTCATCTCCATCCTGCAAAGAAAAAAAAAACAACAGCCATAAAGGACAGTATTGGGACAACTGAGAAAATTTGAATATGGATTGTGGGTTAGATAATAGTATGGTATCAATGTTAAATTTCCTGATTTTTCTGGTGCTATGGTTATATTTTTTAAAAAGGCCTCATTCTTAGGAAATAACATTGAAGTATTTAAGTATAAAAAAGAATGATGTCTCCAACCTATTCTCAAATGATTTAGAAAAAATATTATTATAAATACTCATGTATACACTGAATATTAGTGCATGCATACTAATTAGTAGGTGTAAAAGGAACAGAGAAAGTAAATGGGACAGACTTAAACAATTTATAAAGAATATGTGAGAGTCCCCTGAACTATTTTTGTAACTTTTATGTAAGTTGGAAGCAATAACAAAAGGTTAGCAAAAATTAAAAATAACTGACAATTTAATTTTTTAAGTTAAACTACTAAATAAATTCAAGAATGAGTTCCTGAAAACAAACACACTCCTGCCAGGTTTGAGCAAGAAAAAAGTTTTAAAAGAACAAACAATTTTAAGAGTAGAAAAGGAAAATAATCACTGTTATGGGGGTGGCGCTGTGACAACTTCATACCAATAATTTTTTAACAAAATCCAGACTTTATTTGGATTTCACCCATTTTTTCACTTGTGTCCTTTTTCTGTACAAGAATCCTGCTCAAGATAGCACATGGCATCAGTTTTCACATTTCCTTGGTCCCTCTGGCCTGTGGTGGTTCTCAGTCTTTCCTTGTTTGTCGTGACCTTGACCGCTTAGAGGTGTTCTAGTCAGGTAATTTGTAGAATGTCCCTCAATTTCACATCGGTGGTTTTGAAAATCTCAATAAGATTTATAAATTTCTTGAAAATATATTGATTACCAAAACTGTCAATGAAAGAAATATTGAAAAAAATTTTTTTTCTAAGAGGAGGAGGGATAAACTTAGAAGAGCTGGGAAAAAATGTCAAAGAACTGAGTCCAAAAACAAGGTCTTGAATTAAGTTTTAAGGGCAATTTCTTCCAAACATGAAGCCATTTAAGTTGCTTCAGAGGAAAGAGAAACTTAGGAATTCTCCCAGTTCATTGTTCAAAGCAAGCATGATGTTGATACTAAAACTTGTTAAAGATGGAACAAAAAGTAAAAATCTATGAACCAATCTCATTTATAAACACAGATGCAAACATCCTAACTAAAATATTGCAATTCAAATCCAACAAGCTCAAGAAGGTTTTCTTGCCAAAATGCAAAGATGCCTCAACATTAAAAATGTTTATTAACTATAATTCAACTCGTTGGAAAGCCAAAGAGGAAAAACCATGCAGTCATCTTGATGGAACTTGAAAGACATGGTATGAATCCAAATATCTTCCTGATGAAAGTTCAATAAATTTGGAAAAGAAGCATCCAATCTTAGAATGATACAAAATATCTACCTCTAACTACAGACAGTATCACACATGACAGTGGAAAACTAGCATCATTTTCACTCAAGTTAGCAACGGGACAAGGATGCTCTTTTATCACCATTAACAGCATTCTGCCTGTTCTAGGCAATTCAATACGACAAAGACAAGATTCAAAATGTATGACTATTGGAAAGGTGAAGGCACTTTTTCGGTCTTTCGTATTATGTTTGTTGACCCGGAAAACCCAAGAGAACCAATTGAAAATAAAAATTAGAACAACTAAGAGAGTTCAATCTGGTGGCCAGTTACAGGGTAAATATATAATTTTAAAAATACACTTTTCTGGGCTTCCCTGGTGGCGCAGTGGTTGAGAGTCTGCCTGCCGATGCAGTGGACACTGGTTCGTGCCCCGGTCCGGGAAGATCCCACATGCTGCGGAGCGGCTGAACCCGTGAGCCATGGCCGCTGAGCCTGCGCGTCCGGAGCCTGTGCTCCGCAACGGGAGAGGCCACAACAGTGAGAGGCCCACGTACCGAAAAAAAAAAAAAAAAAAAAAAAAAAATACACTTTTCTATTTATCTGTATGATCAGTAAAAACTAATGATACAAAATAATATCACCCATAATAGCAATATAAAATCTGAATACATAGAAATAAACTAAACAATAAATATGGGGAGTTCCCTGGCAGCCCAGTGGTTAGGGCCCACTCACTGCCATGGCCTGGGTTCAATCCCTTGTTGGGGAACTAAGATCTCACAGTGTGGCCTAAATAAGGAAATAAATAAATAAATAAATCCCTAGAAATAGAAATATTAAAAAAAAAACACTAAATATGAAGGGTCCCTGTGAGTAAAACAAAAAATTCTGAATACATGGTGACATAAGCTATGTTTTGACAATATTGTAAAGATAGTACTTTTTCAATTGATTTATAAATATAATTCAATTTCAATCAAAATCTTCATAAAAGTAAAATGTTCCTAAAAATTTTGAAAAAAATGGGAATTATAAGGGTATGTCCTATCAGATAATAAAATACATTACAGAACTATGATTTTAAAACAGTGTGAAATTGACCCAGAAAAAGACGATGTGAACAAGAAGTTTATCTAAAAAGAAATAAAATGATCAATGACTATATTTAAAGGATGTTTAGCGCATTAGTTACCAAAGACATGCAAATCAATACCAAATAACCAGTTTTGGCTTTAAATGGATAAAGATTGGCAAGGACTTAAAAAACACAGTGCTAATAAAAAGGTAGGGACTGGATACTCTCCATATACACTGAATGCAAGGGCAAATTTCTGTAACCTTTAAGGGAACAGTTTGGAAACATGTAAGAACTTTAAAATTTAGTGCACACTTTGACTCAGGAATTTTATGTTTAAAATTAGAAACAATTATCAACTTGCCCTCATGGAATACTATGCACCCATTTAAAATTGTATCCCTGAAGAAAATACTATTAAGTGGAAAGATGCTTACAATATAGTAAGTGCAAAATGCAGGTTAAGATTGACTTTGCATAGTAGGATCCCATGTGGATAAAGGGACAGGCATCCAGCTGAGTCTCTGTGTCTAGTCTGCTTGCCTGCAGAGTTTCTGTTGTCAGTCTTCCGTGTTGCTGTTCATCTTTCCCACCTCAGCTTTATCTCTGCCTTGACTTTGTTCAGCTTCTGGATGGCAGGGTCGTAATTCATTCATCCATTCGTTTATTGTACGAGTCAAGTGTGGAAATAAATGAAGACCACCCAAACCAGAACAAGAAAGGCTGTTTATTCAGAGCTTGCCCTAGCAAGGGAGTCAAAGACTCAAAGGCAAGCAGAAGAGGGGTAAAGCTTTATGGTAGAAAAAAGAAAAGCCTTCAGGTACCCCCTGTTGACACAGGGAAGCTGTAGGCAGGCTAAAGTAGAAAGAGGGCATCCTTGGTAATTGGCTGGGGGTGGGAGGGGGGCATATTTGGCTTTCTAAAATTGGTCCTAGATTGGAAGCTGGGGCAAAAATTAAGTACACTGTCAGTTATTAATCAAGTCCTAAGCATTTGGGAACAAAGGTTACAGGGGTTACTGTTTGGCTTCCTGCACTGGTTACTAAGGATAATACTTTGACTTCCTAGACTGGTTACTATAGATAACGGGTTGGTTTCCTGGGATGGATTTTGCAGATTGTGGGTCAGAGTTCAATTTTTATATCTGGCCTGGCTTATCTGCATATTCAGCCTCTCATACGCACTGAGAAAAATGCTGGGTTTACAAAGATGCATGAAATATATTGTGCGGAAGGAGATATGGTCTGATGAAAAAGACATGCCACTATTTTGTAATTTCCTGGTTACTTGTTCACGTTCTATGGTAGGGATGTCTGTCTGGTACTGTGAGAGTACACTGCACTTAACATGAAAGCCACACTCCATCGCCGTGGCCTGCAAGACCCCTGAGTACTTGGCTCTTGCCAGCCCGTTCAACCCCATGTCTCCCTCCCCTGCCCTTACTCACTGCTATCCAAGCAGCACTGGCCATCCTGCCAGTGGAAAACCGGCTGCTCCAGACACAAGCAGAAACAGAGTGCATTGTCTATGCACATTTTTATCACCATGTACCAGCAGCTCTAAACAATGTCGGTGATAAAGTACTCCTATCCCCCAAAATCCTTTGTTGGTCTAGGCTCTAAATAACTGCTACCATTACTTCGAGTTTTAACAACATATATGCAAGCTTCAAATGAACACATATTTATCATTCGAACATTTTAATACACATTGATTTCTACATGGCAATTAATTCAAATAACTCCCGGTTATATGGAGGTCCCTCCCTTATATGGAGACACACGAACTCAACTATATGCATTTGTTTTAAGAGTAAGTGACTAGCAACTCAGAACAGTTCAAGTTCACTTTGGGCACAGGCCCTGTCTGTCCAATCCCTGTGGAACTACATATACATCCTGCACTTAGATTGTAGATTCAAAATCAACAGTGATACCCTCATGATTGCAACAGAGAAACAGCACTTATATGACGTCAGTGCTGTCATCCTAAGGGATCATTTGCAAGTTCATTTGTGTTTAAAGCTTAAAACAGAGTGTAAACTACGTGGCGTTACCTTGTTTCATAAATTGAAATTAAAGAGTGCCTTTAAGATTGAAATTCATTATTTTCCACTGTCAATTGTTTTTTAAACTAAAAGAGAATCAAGAAAATAAACTCTTACAATGATGGTTCAATTTAGTAATTTTTACCCTAGTGTGAATTTATAGATGAGGTTAATCTGTCACAAAAATATTTGACACCAGGGCTTCCCTGGTGGCGCAGTGGTTGGGAGTCCGCCTCCCGATGCAGGAGACACGGGTTCGTGCCCCGGTCCGGGAAGATCCCACATGCCACGGAGCGGCTGGGCCCGTGAGCCATGGTCGCTGAGCCTGCGCATCCGGAGCCTGTGCTCCGCAACGGGACAGGCCACAACAGTGAGAGGCCCGCGTACCGCAAAAAATATATATATATATTTGACACCAGCCAAAACCTGCCCTGAACAATGTACAGTGATACATCAAACTTTAAAACTGTTCCTTGAATGGGAGGGGGAAGGGATAAATTAGGAGTTTGAGATTAACATAAGCACACTATTATATATAAAATAGATAAACAACAAGGACCAATTGTATAGCACAGAGAACTATATTCAATATCTTGTAATGACCTATAATGGAAAAGAAACTGAAAAGGAATATATACATGCATGTGTGCATATATATATACCTATATGTGTATAATTGAATCACTTTGCTGTACACCTGAAACTAACACAATGTTGTAAATCAACTACACTTTATTTATTTATTTATTTTTGGCTGCATTGTGTCTTTGTTGCTGTGCACGGGCTTTCGCTAGTTGTGGTGAGCGGGGGCTACTCTTCGTTGCGGTGCGCGGGCTTCTCATGGCGGTGGCTTCTCTTGTTGCGGATCACGGGCTCTAGGTGAGTGGGCTTCAGTAGTTGTGGCACACGGGCTTAGTTGCTCCGCAGCATGTGGGATCTTCCCGGTCCAGGGCTTGAACCTGTGTCCCCTGCATTGACAGGCAGATTCTTAACCACTGCGCCACCTGGGAAGTCCTATACTTCTATTTTAAAAAACTGTCCCTTGAAGATCTATGCCCAGAGATTGTAGAGAAGGCCATTAACTGCAGCCAACAAATACAAGGAAAAGTATAATTAAATAGAAAAAGAATCAAATTTTAAAGAATGCCAGGAAAAATGACAAAAGATACTGCTCTAAAAGTGCCAGAAAATATTGAAGGAACAAAGTTTGAAGGCCTTGATCCTTCTACACCAAGAACTGGACACTCAGTTCTAAAGCAGTGGATCCAATAATGTCATGTCACTCTCATTTAACCATCTTTCTGATTTTTGTAAAAGAAGAAAAACTTGGAAAGTTTCTACTGAATAAAATAGAAATTTGTGACAAACTTTCTGGTGACAACACTTTAGTGATTTTTCAACTAGGGGAGACATTTGAAATGAAATTTCTATAAATCTATGCCAAAAGTATCCTCATATTTAAGACTTTTCATAACTATTTGTATATCTGTTGTTTCATGTGAAAAAAACTCTTTGAAATTAAAATTAATAAAGAAGTTTTCTTCAACCAAGTATGTGCGAAGACAGACTGACCAATCTGGCTGCAGTGAATCCTGAGCATGAATATATGAAAAAGTTGGCAAAGTCATTGGCAAATTTGCAGGAGTCAGGGCTTAAAATGAGAAACCATAATGTTATTATTCACCACTACTGCAGACCAGTATCTAGGAATGTTTTTCCACATTAATGTAATTTAATAGTATTAGTCTATTACGTATTTTTTTTTCGTACTGTAATTTTTTTCTGGCATGATTACACACAAAGTTCAATGAAAGAAAATGCCTTCAATGTCTATATTTATTTTCTGGTCAATATTTTTATTATTTGTTTCCTTTATGAATTATTGCTGAAAATCATTTTGGTACTCAGAGCATAGATGGTGTTGGAAACAATCCTCTCTGTGTCCAGTGCACCAGGCTTGCCTCTGCTCCTGGGCACCTTCGGACACATCAAGCCTTTGCCCAACTCTGAGCCTTTGAACCTACTCTTTTCCCTGCCTGGATCACAAGCCTTCCAGACCTTCAAGGGGTGGGGCTGTCACCTCTCAGAGGGCCTCGCCTGCTTCCCCCACTCAGGTCTCCCAGTCTCTTTTTTTTAAATTTTTTTAATTTACAATGTTGATTTACAATATGGTGTTAGTTTCCGGTGTACAGCAGAGTGATTCGGATATATATATATATATATATATATATATATATATATATATATAAATTCTTTTCTCTTATAAATTATTAAAAAATATCAAGTAGAGTTCCCTGTGCTACACAGTAGGTCCTTATTAGTTATCTATTTTATATATAACAGTGGGTGTATGACAATCCCAATCTTCCAGTTTATCCCTCCCTGCTCCTTGCCCCCTGGTAACCATAAGTTTGTTTTCTACATCTGTAACTTCATTTCTGTTTTGTAGGTAAGTTCATCTGCACCCTTTTTTCCCTTAGATTCCACATATAAGCGGTATCATATGATATTTGTCCTGCCCAGTCTTGAGCTATCCTATTTACCATTTGCTTGTTCATTGCCTGTGTCCTGTCTCCAACATGGAGACCCCAGAGGGCAGGACTGTGCCCCCCTATTTCCCTGCCTCTCCTCAGCGCAGCATTTAAGAGGCTTGCAGGAGATGCCTGGGGTTGACCCCTGAGCTCTGGGGAGCAGTACCTGACCCGGAGGGGCGGGGGACTGGGGTCAGATCCACCAAGTGCAGCCGCCTACCCATATGGCTGAAACTAGAAGGATGAGCAAGTAAATCAGAGCCCGAGTGGGGAGGCAGAGCTGTCTGTGACTGGGAAGTGGGCGTGTGTCTGTAGGGCACAAAAGTGGCCCCGAGCCGTTCATCCTGACCCAGATCCAACTGATAAGGGACTTTGAGGTGTTTGGTCTCTATGCTCAAGAAAAGAAGGAGCTGTTTTAAGCAAGGGAGTTACAGGATGTGATTTGCCCTTTGGATGGCAGACAGGGAAAGTGGTAGAGGTCAAGAATAAGAAAGGGAAAACGGGTCAGGGCTGCCCTCTTTGGATCTTCCGGAAAAGCACAGGGGCTGAGGTGAGCCCACCACCTCTAAATTACCTCCACCCTGTCCTCCAACAACTGGGATTTCCACTGGTCCTGGAGCAGGTTCCTGAGGGAGAAAAGATGGGGCCGGTGAGCCAGGCAAAGAGGGGGAGGGGCGTCCTCAGCAGCAAGCATGGGGGAGGTTTGCGCAGAGGTGTCCTGAATGGGACGCTGGTGTGGATTTGAGACTAGGGGCAGCCGGAGGTTCCACCGACACAGAATTCAATGCGCTTTTCACTCTTTTCACCCCCAGAGAGCTTTGGGTGCAGGAGGCCACGGAGGGTTCCCTGGGGACTGACACAAATACAGAATTTCCAAGAAGCAACCACTGAAAAATGAGGGGGTCACTGGATCTCCTTTATTAAAATCCAGTTTGGCAAGGAAGTCTCTGCAAAGGCTGCCCTGCTCTCACCCTGCAGAACCTCGCTCAGCTCCCACGCACAGGGACAGACAGACAGGGCTGGGGAACTGGCAGATGTTTCAGGGACCCCTCCCCCCACACGGGTGGCCAGCGCTCGCCTGGTCCCCTCCTGACTCAGCTGCCGAGGTAGGAACCCTCCTGGGACAAGGAGCAAGGGGCACGCTTTAAATCTTTACATGCCACAAGGAAGAAAATCAATTTCAATGCCCGAAGGAGGGAATTACAGCAGCAGAAGGTCACCAACCACTACAAGTCGCTGTATTGTTTGGGAGACTTGGACAGGGAAAAATGCCTCAACATGAGGTAAGGATGCTCCAAGGTCTGAAGCAAACCCCTCTCCCCAAGAATCATGTGAGAGAGTCCCAGGGGGGCCAGACCCCTCAAAGGAAGGGGCTTCTTTGTTTATGCAACACTATGGCATCTGCCACTTCAGGCAAGACATCAATGTTAGCAGCAGGGTTCTGACTCATGTTGAATCTTGGAAGAACCGGCTGACATTTGAACATGATTGTTACAGTAGCGGCAAAACCAGTGGCAATGACCACTTCGCTTGGGTGGGAGAGATATGCTGCCCAGCCCAGCCTCGGGGCTCCAGAGCGCTCTGGCTAAGGCCGGACTTCCTGAGCACTGATACAGGAACGCCAGGCTTGAACTTCAGATGTGACTTCTAGATCCACTCCAGCAAAGCTGGAGAGACCCCACTTATGGCCAAGTGCCATGTCTTTTAGGGAAGCCAGTGCAACAGAGCACACTCAGGGCAGAGGACAAATGAGAAGGTCTCTGAACTGGACACTTAAAAGTCCCATTTCTGGGAGTAGAGACCACAAGCCCCTGGAGCCCACCTTCTCCATCAGGCGATACAGAGGTGAGTGTGGGGTCAGTTTCCTGGGATTTTGCAGCTCTGTCAAGGATGCCACTCCCTGATCCATTTGCATTAAGTCCCAAATCCTTTTGGAGGATAAGGGGCAGCATCTCAGCTTGTTTTCTGATATCAGAGTTAGAGAAACCCACGGGGTGGGCTGTAGTGGCCCCAGCCAAGACCAGGGCCATGAAAAGCCATGAAGCTTCTGGAATGAAGACACCATAGAAAATGGGAATCAAGCTAGGGGACCAGGCCCACCGTGGGAGCACAGAGAGATAGCCTCAGTGACTTCCTTCTAAAGACACCTCCCACTGGGGCTTCTGAGAGATGACATCTGTGGACCAGTGTCCCTCCTGATAGAAGTTCTAGCTGGTGACAACATGACCAAAAGGGAACTGGAGAGGGACAGAGAGCAGGAAGTGGGGCAGAGTAGGAGCCCTTGCCCTGCACAGGCACTGCCTGAAAGCCACACCCGAACACTGCCCATAGTCTGAAGAGAATTAAAATAAAATTAAAAACTGCTGGGATGACACCAAAAGCACAACCCATGAAAGAAAAGAATGATAAATGGGACTTCATCAAAATTAAAAACTTCTGCTCTGCAAAGGACACTGTTAAGAGGATGAAAATACAAACCACAGATGGGTAGAAAAATATTTCCAAATTGCATATCCAACAAAGCACTCCAATCCAGATTATATTAAACATTCTTAAGAGTAGGAAAACAAACAACACAATAAAAAATGGGCAAAACTTTCAGCAAACATTTAACCAAAGAAGATAGACAAATAGCAAATAAGCACACAGAAAAAGTGCTCACCACCATTAGCCATCAGGGAAAATGCAAATTAAAACCACAGTGAGATTCCTGACAGATGCTTTTTTTTCCCCCCTTTGGCTGATAACATCCAGAGATACCTGCTTTATGTCTTACTAGGTGATTGCATTTCAGGCTGATGACATCAAATTACAGTCTAATTACCAACTAATTTTGTACCTCTGAACACCTATTAGATTAGCTAAAATACTAACCAAAAAAAAAAAAAAAAAGTGACCATACTAAGGGCAGGTAAGGATGCAGAGCGAATGGAATTCTCATACAGTGTTCGTTCAAAACGGTACAGCCATTTTAGAAAACAGTTTGGCAGTTTCTTATAAATTATAACCCTAAAGAAGTGAATGATGTTCCCACAAAAACCTAAATCCAATGTTTAGAGTGAATTTGTCACAATCTCCGAAAACTTGGAAACAACCCAAATGTCCTTCAACTAGTGAATGGATAAACAAACGAAACAATGGACCACTACTCAGTAATAAAAAGGAACACACTCTTGAGACACACATGAACACAGGAGGATCTGAACTGTGTAATGCTGAGTGAAAGTCAGACACAAAAGACCACATCCTGTGCGATTCCATCGATAGGACATTCAGGAAAAGCAAACACCATGGTTCAGTATCTCATGGCCATGGTGATTATATGACGGTCACTTTTGTCCAAGCTCATTTACCGCATAGGAATGTTTAAAAAGTGAATAAATTTGCTAGAAGGGCATTTAAAGAAACTGGTGGAGTGAAACTTCTTTTCCAAACAGATTGCCCCCCCACCATTCAATGAACATTACAAGGAGACCCTTTCCTTTGGGTTTAACAGACATAGACCCAGCACCAGGGTGAAGCCCCTGTGTGGCCGGGGGGTCTGGGAGTACTTAGATGTTGTCACTTCTGCCTTCAGGGCATAACGTGGGAGCAAAGAAGGAGCAGAGAGAACACCCAGCGGGAGTCTGGGGGCTTCTGTAGTGGAGGGAAGTCAGGCAGGAGTGGGTGCACTTGGACGAGGCCGATTCCAAAACGGAAAGTAGGGGTGAGGTGTCAGATGGGGTGTGGGGGGGGGAACTCAGCCAGAGTATGGACAGCACAGCCCCCAGGACCCTGTGGTGACTTGTTTGGGAGCCAGATGGAACATAAATAAATACCCAAATCAAGCCCAGTTAGATCAAATGGTAAAAGAGGGTGGAGAAAGGCTTTCTTACAAAAGAATGTAAATAGCCCATCGGAAGAGAAAGTATCCAGGAGAGGTCATAGTGACCACATGAGCTGATTTATGGGGTGCCTACCCTATGCCAGGCTCTGTTTCAAGTGCTGGATAGGT
This sequence comes from Mesoplodon mirus, assembly GCF_964341445.2. Lineage (NCBI taxonomy): Eukaryota > Metazoa > Chordata > Mammalia > Artiodactyla > Ziphiidae > Mesoplodon > Mesoplodon mirus. The sequence goes on from NC_138995.1 coordinate 46,976,756, forward strand.
ACTGACTCATTTAATCTGCCCACAACTCTGTGAGACTCTTCTGCTCTTCCCATTTTGCAGGTGAGAAAATTCAAGGTGCAGAGAGATAAAGTAACGTGCACAGCACCACACACAGGTGTGCACAGGGGAAGTGGCAGAGCTGGGGTTCAAACCCAGGCAGTTGGCTCCGAGCACACCCCCTTAACTATATGCTGAGCTGCTGTTTGATCTGGGTGATTCTAACTGCATAGAAAGCTGAGGTGTATTTTCCCAAGCATCTTGTCTTCCCTCATGTGCCACCTGTCCACCACACCAGCCTCCCAGGCTTTCTCGAGTTCAGGTTTACACCTGCCTGGCATTGCTCAGCACTCAAGTACACAGACACACACAGACACATGCTCCAAGGTGGACACGGCACTGCCTCTCACCCCCAGGAAACCAAGGGAATCAATACAGTCAACCGCCATGGACGAATCATGAGACACCGGTTCTTAAAAATAATCAGGCTTTTCCAAAGAAGCCAGCACATACAAGTAGCAGCAGCAGCCAAACGACATCTGAGCACTACAGCCAGTAAATTAATTTCATGTGCAAAAAAAACCCGGTTGGCCCTGAGTTAATAAAGATCCTGCCGACATAAAGATCTCATTACGAAACAGACTTCCCTGGCAAGGGTCTCCTTTGCTGAAGCTGTTTTGGATTCGAGCTTCTCCTGGATGCCCTACAAAGATTCCACATCAAATGCAGAAAAGATGGAGCTGTCTAGACATCCCCCTGCATGTAAAAACCACACAGACCTCACCTCAGGCGCACAGAAATGCACCCTGTATAGAGTTCACCCCACTTGCAGCCACTAGCAACTGACAAAACTGGGGAAGTGCCCACCTTCCTGCACAAAGAAGGGCCTTGGCTGTTCTGACTCAGACATAATATTCGGGCTTGTAGGAATTGGTTATTGAGCTTCTAGAAGATCCTGAGGGTTCTTAATGAAAACCAAAGGGGGGAAGGTTTTGTTGTAGAGCCAGCAATCCCCTGGAAGAAGTGGAGAAACATAACGACTCCTTGATGAAATGCAGACTGCTCCAAATCCAACTTTGTAGTAATTCAGCCAGGGCTGAGCCGACGTCTCCCTTGGGCATGGCTAGAAGAGAAAGGGCTCAGTAAGGACACAGGTAATGTAAACAGGAAGGGGGGTGGAGTGCTAGTTAATTTCATTGATAACAACAATATTTATTCTGTGTTCATAAATATTTAGCCAGCACCTACCCTGGGGCAGGCACTCCCTAGGAGCTGGGTGCAGAGGTGGCGAAAATAGGTGAGCATCCTAGGCAAAACCAGACAAGGCCCCCAAGAGCACACAGGACCAACTCCAGACTGCAGGCTAGCCCTGCCCACCTCTCCATCCTCCTCCTCTACCACCCTCACTGGGCCACAGCCCCAGGGTTCAGCTGCCTTTGGGACACAGCCCAGCACACCTCTCTGCTTTCTGTGCCTTCCTCCTTCAGGGAGGCCTTTCTCCCGGCCTCTGTTCAGCTGGCTGTTCACACTTCAGTTTTCAGCTCAGATATCACCTCCTCAGGGGCCCACCCCACACCTATAGAAACTCACCCGCTCTCCCTCCCTGCCATGAGATGACACATTTACCCTGTTTACTTCCGTCATGTAACTTTACTAAAGTTTTGTTCACGTATTTTAACTACTGTCTCTTGAGCTAGATTGCCAGCAACGTGAGGACAGGAAACTTAACTGTCTCGTAAGCCACTAAAAACCCAGTGCGCAGAAAGTGCCTGGCAGGTGGTCAGCATCCAGAAGGTTTCTTAAAACTGTGAAAGAAACACTAAGGTTCTGAGATCAACTTTGAGGTAGGGAGGCCTACAAAGAGGTTGGGGGGAAAGCTGGCTCTGAGAAGGTGACAGGTAAGCCAAGACCAGAAGGATGATGAGGCTCACCAGACACATGGGAGAAGAAAGCTCCCCAGGCAGAGGAGAAGACATTCCAAGTCCCCAAGACAGGAAAGCCTTGTGTTGGAGGAATTGAAGGAAGGACATCATGGCTAAGATACAGATGATAGCGTGTGTGGCTGGAGAAAAAGGCAGGGATGTGTGAAGGAAGGCAGCAGGAAGGCTCCAAAGCGTTTATAGCAGGTGTGGGACTGCTTTATTTATTTAAAAATTGATATTTGAAAGAGATCACTATGAGGAGAAAACCCAGATGACCTTGCGATGACAATGACCTTTTAGACACAACACCAAAGGCACAATCCGTGAAAGAAATAATCGTTAAGGTGGACTGATTTAAAATTAAAAATTGCTACTCTGTGCAAGAGGCAGTCAAGAGAATGAGAAGACAAGCCACAGAGTGGGAGAAAAAATTTGCAAAAGACACATCTGATAAAGGACGGTTATGCAAAATATATTAAGTACTCTTAAAACTCAACAATAAAAAAAACAACCTGATTTTAAAATGGCCCAAAGATCTTAACAGACACCACACCAAAGAAGATATACAAATGACAAATAAGCATATGAAAAGGTGTTCCACATCCTACGTCATCAGGGAAATGCAAATTAAAACAAATATGGGATACCTCTATACAACTATTAGAATGGCCAAAATCCAGAACACTGACAACACCAAATGCTCGTGAGGATGTGGAGCAACAGGAACTCTCATTCACTGCTTGCCTACAAAATGGTACATTTTGGAAGACAGTTTGGAGGTTTCTCACAAAACTAAAACTATTCTTACCATACAAAACAAAAATTGAATCCCTTGATATTGACACAAAGGATTTGAAAACTTATGTCCACACAAAAACCTACCTGCTGATGTTTATAGCATTTTTATTTGTAATTGCCAAAACTTGAGAATAAGGATGTCTTACAGCAGGCGAATGAATAAATGAACTGTGTTACATTCAGACGATGGAATATTATTCAGGGCTAAAAAGAAATGAGCTCTCAAGCCACGAAAAGACATGAAAGAACCTTAAATGCATATTACTAAGTGAAAAAACTCCAATCTGAAATGGCTACATACTGTGTGATTACAACAGAAAAGAAAAAACTATAGAGACAATAAAAATATCAGTGGTTGCACAGGTGAGGGGGGTGATGAATAGGCAGAGAACAGAGGATTTTCAGGGTCAATACTCAGTATGATATTATGATGATGGATACACTCGTTCAAGTCCACAGAACGTACAACACCAAGAGTGAACTCTAAGGTAAGCTATGAACTTCAAGTGATTATGATGTGTTACTGTAGGTTCATCCTTAGTTTAAAAAAAAAAAAAATACCATTCTGGTGAGAGATGTTGATACTGGAGACTATGCATATGTGGGGACAGGAAGTATGTGGGAAATCTCTGTACCTCCCTCTCATTTTTTTGTAAACCTAAAACATCTCTAAAAAAATAAAGTCAAAAAAAAAAGAAATTATTATGCCTGTTGAGTAGAGAATAGATTATAAGGGGAAAAAATTAGAGGTGAAGAGACAAATTAGAAACTACAGCATTAGTCGGGGGAGAAATAAAATGTGTTGGGGGTGGGGGACCAGTGGGATGAGGGTAAAGATGGAGAGCAGTGGATGGATTAGGATATAGCCTAAGGTAGATCCTGCAGGCTGGGCAAGTGTGAGTCTGAGAAAGTGCAGGCGTTAAGAATAACAACCAGTGATTGTTTCAGTAACATGATTTGCAAATCGTATGTCTGTAAGAACACTTACAACTCAACAATGAAAAGACAAACAACCAGATTAAAAAATGGACAAAGGACTTGAATAGACATTTCTCCAAAGAAAATATACAGGTGACCAACAAGCACGTGGATAGATGTTCAGTATTACTGGCCAGTAGGAAAATGCAAATCAAAACCATAATGACTTCAAACCCACAAAGATGGCTATAATTTTCAAAATTTAATTGAAATAATAATAATAACAATTGTTGATGAGGATGTGGAGAAATTGAAACCCTTGTACTTCGCTGCTGGGAATATGAAATGGTGCAGCCACTGTACAGAAAACTTAAACATAGAATTATCTTGTGACCCAGCAATTTCACTCCTAGGTATATACCCAAAATAATTGAAAACAGGTACTCATACAAACATATGGACACTGGTGGTCATAGTAGCAGTATTCACATTACGCAAAAGGTGAAAAACAACCCAAATGTCCATCGGTAAGAGATGAATGGATAAACAAATGTGACATATACACCCAAAGGAATATTATTCAGCCATAAAACAGAGTGAAGGACTGATACACTCTACGTGGATGAACCTCAAAACATTATACTCGGTAAAAGAAGCCAGACATAAACAAATCACACACTGTGTTTCCATTTATATCAAATGTCCAGAATAGGTAAATCCATAAGGACAAAACTCTGGTTGGCAATCGCTGGGCCTGGGAATAGGGAAGAATGGTTTGTTTTGCTCTATGGGAACGTCTCAGTGCTGCATAGAAGTGGTGGCTGGGGCCTCCCTGGTGGCGCAGTGGTTGAGAGTCCGCCTGCCGATGCAGGGGATACGGGTTCGTGCCCCGGTCTGGGAGGATCCCATATGCCGCGGAGCGGCTGGGCCCGTGAGCCATGGCCGCTGGGCCTGCGCATCCGGAGCCTGTGCTCCGCAACGGGAGAGGCCACAACAGTGAGAGGCCCGCATACCGCAAAAAGAAAAAAAAAAAAAAAAAAAAAAAAAAAGAAGTGGTGGCTGCACAACCCTGAAAATGCACTGAGTGTCACCAAACTGTTTAAAATGGTTAATTTTATGCTTTGGAAATTACACCTCAATAAATTAATTAAAAAACAAAACAAAACAAAAAATAGCAACTGGGTTTAGGGATTGAGCAATGAGTGGATATAGGTGCTGCTTTCTGAGGTGGGGAAGACTGGGGGAAAGTATTTGGGGATAAAGATTAAGAGTTTAAGTATTGGACATGTTACCCTGAGATGCCCATGAGTCTGAAGAGCGTTTCCAGGGAAACATTTGGAGATGAGAGTCCAGAACTCAGATGGGAGATCTTAGCTAGAGATAAAAATATGTACATCAGTTTATACATAAAAAAAAATTTTTAAACCAAAGATACACATGAGATCAGCTGGGACCACAGTATAGAAGAGAAGAGGATCCAGTATTAAATTCCTGAAAAAGCCCAACATTTAGTCGCTGGGTAAAAGAAGATGCACCAACACGGGAGGCCAGAAGATACAGAGGTGAAAAGGAGCCTTAGTAAGAGAGGGAATATGGGTGTCATACAGTGGGACAAAATGGACAAGAGAGGTCAACTGTATTGATGCCCAGAAAGAGACAGAGACAGAGAGAGATGAAACTAGGAAAAAAAAAAAAAAAACCAAGTGTGGCAACATGGCAGCCACCGGGAGGGACAGGAACAGAAGTGAGTCCCTAGGAGTTAAAAAAAAAAGAAAATGGAAGTAAAGATACATGTAGACAATTCTATGTAAGCTTTTATAAGCTCCTACCCCTTTTAAGGGGATTTAAAAAATAAGGAAATGACTGGGGGAGATATGAGGTCAAGAAGGACACTTTCAAAAGTATGGGAGCTGGGAATTCCCTGGCAGTCCAGTGGTTAGAACTCAGCTCTTTCACTGCCAGGGCCTGGGTTCAATCTCTAGTCAGGGAATGAAGATCCCACAAGCTGGGTAGCTTAGCCAAAAAATATACATATATATGTATGTATAAATATATATGTATAGGAGCTATTACAGCCTACTGAGAAACCAACCTGGACCACTCAGTCAAGAGGGGAGGTAAGAAATGCAGGGAAGAGGGGCTGCATGAATGTGAACAAGCACAGTCCTTGAGAAGAAGCTTACAAAAAGGGGAAGAGGACAGAGGAAAAGGAGGGGCTGACCTAAGCAGGTAGATTTGTAGAGCGCTGGAGGTGAAAAGCTGAGGGCATTTCTGACCAACCGCTTCTATCTTCTTGACGAAAGAGGAAGCAAGGTCCTAGGGCACCTCCAGGCAGCCCAGGCAGTTTGAGGAGGGTGGAAAAGACATTAGATGGTAAGTGAGGCATAGAGGCCAACACGGCCGCTAGAGAAACAGCTGAATAACACCAACTTTCATTTTATAAAGCCTCCATCCTATCTGATTTCCACAGGAACCTCAGAAAGCTGATCAAACAGGTTTTAAAAGCCCATTTCACAGGCAAAAGAACTCAGAAGGGCTAGAATGAGAACATAAAGGTGAGCTCTCTAGATGAAGTCTAAGCTCTTCACTGTCCAGAGTAAACTTGTGCAGAGCCTCCGTTTCTTCCAACAATCGGCATGGCCATTACAGCTGTCACGTTAAAAGCCCTTCCCTAAGGGCCACACCACCAGACGTTCGCCGCCTCTGGAACAGATGTATGGGAGGAGAACCAGAACTCCTCAAAAATGCTCGCATAAACTCAAGTCAACCCTCTCCTCTTTTTGCCCACAAGCCACCTCACGAGGGTGGACGCCACTCTGCAGGCCGCCGGCTTCCAAAAACGGACCCCAGCATCCATCAGCAACGCTCAAGGTTCTGCTCCCTGTCCAAATCCAACGCTGAAAAAAACAGATCAGTGAATTACCCTGAAGGAGATTGTCCATATGGAGCCAAAAACTCAACCCAAACCAAACAAAGCCAAAAACAGAAACAACACAGACACAGAAGCCTAAAGAGCAGGATCTATCAGGGTTTGTCTAGCATTGTGCTGCAGAGGAAGCAGATCTGAGTCTGGGAGAAGCAGTATTGCTCCCCAGTGATACATACTCTGTAATGGGACAGGAACTCATTGTCATGCCCATGATAACCCGGCTGAGTTCTTCCTTAAAATTCTTCTCCCATGGCTTGAATGCCAAGCTCAACAAACAACCTTCTCTTTCCTAATTATATTGTTTTGGCACCTTCAAACCTCAATTTGGAGGACCCCAATGGATCCCATTAGTTATTTCACTGTAAAGGTAAAGCCCTGACTAGCACTTTACAATATGTCTGGAAAGAGTGAGGAAAAAAAAAGAAAAGAAAACCAGATCACAGGGTTTTGTTGTCGTTGTTTAACTAGAAAAAAGATCCCATGCTAATGAGTTAAATCCTGTTTCTTGCTGCTAGCGCATGTCGGGAGTCTAGTAGTACTGACATGCTGGTGAAAGTCTGCTCTGACTTACAGAAATTCCAGAGATTTCAGGGGGAAAGGTAGATGTGAATCTGCAAAGTGAAGCAAGACAGCTCTGGGGTGAGATGGACACCAGCCCTTCACCTCCTTCAGATCTTTGCTCAAATGTCATTCCTTTCAACAAGGCTCAGGCTGATCACCCAGTTTTAAATTGCACACCACCCCACCCCAGCTGCCAGGCCCCCTCACCCTGCTTCTTTTAAATAGCACTTACACCTTCCAATATACTGTATAATTTATTATGTCATTCACAGGTGTATCCCAAGTCCTTGGAACATGGTAGGTGCTCAATAAATATCTATTGAGTGAATGAATGAATGAACAAAATAAAATAGCTTCCTCAAGTTTCATGAGTGTCTCAGCTTTTGTTACTTTGGGTACTTTTATTGGAATGGGTGGTCTTGTCCTAATCATGAAGGAGGAACCCCAAATTTACTGATCACACAGACGTGTCAGTAAAAAATCTGGCCATGCACTACAATACATGAATAATTTATTCACATCCTTGGTTAATTCTATATGTGTTCCTACATGTGTCATGCACCATGCATATTTTTAACTACCCAACGTTTTTAAATTAAATATAAAGTAAAATAAATACTAATAGTTTATATTTTCTTTGAGTACCAAAATGAAGCAGCTTCTACTAGAGATTAGACACTAAACACTACCCTACACCATAAATGAGTATCATGTGCCAAACACATGCACGTGTCACAGTTACCACACTAATCCCCCACATCCATTAGTATTCCCATTTAATGGCTGGGAAAACTGAGGCTCAGGTAAATTAAGTAACTTGATCCGTGTCACAGTTACCAAGCGTCAGAGCTAGGATAAAAACCTAGGGGAGCCTAACTCCACACCCCATGGGCTGCAGGGTTGGCACAGAGACCCCACCCTGGAAGTAGCAAGTCAAAGGGAAGCAAATCAGGATCACCCAGCATTCATCCCCAGCTCACTTTCCACCCAGGTGGACACAGCCAACGTGACGGGATCCCCAGCTGGATCCCAGAACAAGCCATCGGCCAGTCCAGACAGAGACCATTTGAATACCCTGCAGACCCACATATCCTTCAAGGCCCTCCATGCTCATGCAGGCACCAGAATCTAAAAATTCCCAAGATCTAGGCAGCAGGAGTGATCAAATTAAAGATTGAGCTATGTCAAAATCATCTATTCCCAAGGCAACATTTTGTCCCAGTTTGATAGGAACGGTCTCCATTTAATAATCAATATACCCCCCCTTCCACTCTCAAAATTTTATCACATCTCCCTTTACTCTCAAAAGTGCCCTGGTTTGGACAATAAATTATATGGTCACCCAGTCTATACTCTGGCTCAGTGCACACAAGACTGCTCTGATTAGAACAGAAAATGCTGTGGTTTCTGATATTCAGAGAGCACCCCACCTCCTCACCCCACCCTGAGGTCAAAGCAGCAGGCTTGCCATTAGCAGTAACAAATCCCCAGCAACCCAGTTGCCCCTGCATGGAATTCCCACCCGGAACCCCGGGCACTGTGAGCTGGCTGGGCCTGCTGTTCCATAGATCACCCCCACATCGGACGCCTCACCTGGCCTCCAGCCCCCGTCAGGTCTCACCACGATAGGAAAGCATCATCACAGACATTAATGGAAGGTTTACCTGGGGCACTGACACAGGTGATCAGAGCCTTGTTGTATTAGTCAAGTTCACTTGACGGACAGAACCAGACAACCAGTCACCTGCTTGGAGCCCTGTAGGTGACACCACACCTGGGAAACAATAAGGAAAGGGTTGTGTTGGGTCAGCCAGGGTCAGGTCCACCTGCAATGGAGCCTCCATCATGGGAATCTTCCCTGGCATCATCAGGTGGCTCAGGTGTCCTTCCTGGGGTCCCTTCCCAGCCAACATTGATCCTGAAGGCCCACGATTTGCTCCAGCCCCCTCCCACTGTCAGCCCCTCCCCGCTGGCCATGCCTTTGCTACAAAGCCCAGCCTTCAAGAGCCACCCCTGGGAAGTGAGTTGGAGCCTCGTGCTCCTGGGCAAGCAGAAGGGCCTGGAATCCCACCCAAGTGGGCCAGAGAGGACCAAACGGTCCACAGTGAGGTACACCTGCCTGGAGGCTACAGTTTCCCCAGCCAAACATTAATATCACTCACTGTCAGAAGCACCCCTAGATCTTTTCCAAATTACCTGGACCCTGAGAAGGGCCAAGATCCACGTTCAAGCTTTTTTTATTTTCCCTGCCTCTTGGCTGTGACCTCTGTCCTGAGACAGCTGAGGCAGAGGCGGTGTGGGGGGTTGGAGGTGGGGCAGCCAGAGAAATAAAGGGATTTCTGTCCCTTTCTGAGTCTGCTTGTGGGGGAGGGGGCACAGAGTTGATTCTCGACTCTAGCAAGAGTGGATTCCCCTCCTTAAAGCACAAGTCCTGAGCCAGGGAAAACAGAACGATCTAAGATCAAACTTTATTTGGCATGGTAATTCTTTTTAAAAATTTTTTTTTATTGTTGTAAAAGTCACATCATATAAAGCCTACCATTTTAACCATATTTAACTGTACACTTCAGCAGCACTAAGTACATTCACTTTGCTGTGCAACTCATCATCACCCGTCTCCTGAATTCTTTACCTTCCTAAACTGAAACTCTGTCCGCATTAAACACTAACTAACCCCCCATTTCCCCTCCCCACCCGTCCACTCTCCTGCCCCTGACATCTGCCAGTGTTACTTTCTGACCCTGTGAACTTGACTGTTCTAGGTACCTGGTGTAAGTAGAATCAAACAGTATTTGTCTGTACCTACTGTATATGGGAATGGCATGATAATTCTTAAAACTGTAGAAAACTTTTCCACGATTAAAAAAAAAAAAAAAAAAAAAAAAAAAACAGGGCTTCCCTGGTGGCGCAGTGGTTGAGAGTCCGCCTGCCGATGCAGGGGACACGGGTTCGTGCCCCGGTCTGGGAAGATCCCACATGCCGTGGAGCGGCTGGGCCCGTGAGCCATGGCCGTTGAGCCTGCACGTCCGGAGCCTGTGCTACGCAACGGGAGAGGCCACAACAGTGAGAGGCCCACATACCACAAAAAAAAAAAAAAAATGCCTAGTCTTTGTTCTTGGTGTGGCTGGTCCCCGCACCAGACTGGAGGCTCTGCCTCTCATTAGCTGTGGGGTCTTGGGCAAAGCTGTGCCCTCTGCAGGCCTGGGTTTCCCCATATGTGTGCTTGAGATGACTCTGCAAGCCTAACAGGGGCTGCTGCCCAGGGAAGAGTGACCCCAGCTTCCTATCAGGGGACAGCCTGTTTAATCCCACCTGGATTTGCTTCAGTGCCTGGGGGAGAGTGAAGATGGTGGTAGCTTTCTCTGTGGTTCCTTAGCAGCCTAGACCAGGCCTCAAACTTTCCCTCTTTGATCAGAACGAGCCCGCTCACTGGCAGGCAGTCCCCAGGGACTCAAGGATCCAGACTTGATAGAATTGACCTGGACAGTTTTAGAGGGCAATGCGGGCCCGGCTGAGATGCCCAGTTTATCTCTGTGTCCTGGTCTCGGGCTCACCTGTGAGGGTCTCCAAGATCAGCTGCTGCATCCCCCTGAGCAGCATTAAAGTAAACAGTGGGTGATGGGGAAGGGATGCTCTCCAGGAAACCCACTGGCTTCACCCCTGACCCTGAATGGTTTGCAGTTGGAGGGTCCCTGTGCCAGCAGTGCTCATGCCCACCCTGGGTGGCTTGGGTACCTGTGCTGACACTATCCTAGCAGACAGGATGTGCAGCAGCTCCTGGGCACGGTGAGTTTTGCCCACAAGCATAAGGGTTAGGGTTAGGGTTAGGGTTAGGGATAGGGCTAGGGTTAGGGTTAGGGTTTAAGGTTTAGCGTTTACGGTTTAGGGTTAGGGTTAAGGTTAGGGTTTAGGGTTAGGGTCAGGGTGTTAGGGTTAAGGTGTTTGGGTTAGGGTGTTAGGGTTAGGGGGTTAGGGTTAGGGTTAGGGTTAGGGTTAGGGATAGGGTTAGGGTTAGGGTTAGGGTTTAAGGTTTAGCGTTTACGGTTTAGGGTTAGGGTTAAGGTTAGGGTTTAGGGTTAGGGTCAGGGTGTTAGGGTTAAGGTGTTTGGGTTAGGGTGTTAGGGTTAGGGGGTTAGGGTTAGGGTTAGGGTTAGGGTTAGGGTTAGGGTTAGGGTTTAAGGTTTAGCGTTTACGGTTTAGGGTTAGGGTTAAGGTTAGGGTTTAGGGTTAGGGTCAGGGTGTTAGGGTTAAGGTGTTTGGGTTAGGGTGTTAGGGTTAGGGGGTTAGGGTTAGGGTTAGGGTTAGGATCAGGGTCAGGGCCAGGGTCAGGGTCAGGGTTTAGGATTTAGGGTCAGGCCATAGGCTGTCTTACCACCTAGGCTGTGGACTCTTTGAGAAACCGAATCATCCCACCCTGCAACCATCCCTCAACAAACACTAAACGGTGCGAATCCCTTCATTGATTTTTCTTTACCAAATGCCTTGGCTCTCATGTGAGTCCAAAGAGGGCCCACTATGATCTTAATTTTTAAAAGCTGAGGGTGTTGCTCCTGGATTTCCTCGCAGCCTAGGGTTAGAAAATAAGAAAAACAGGAATGGAAAAATCTTCGAAGAGAAGATTTGAGACTTTTGATTCACCATGTAATCTATCAGAAGGTAGCCATCCCCACCACTTGGCGGTTCAGTCCGTGCACTAGTAAATGCTCGGGGGTGGAGGGTAAAGGCAGCAAACCCAGGCTCAGGATTCCCAGGAATAACCAGCCATCAGCCACTGGCCTGTCCCAGCCAATGGAAGAAGTGGTCCTCAGGCCTCCCCTCAGCCCCACTGAAGCTGCCCATGTACTGAAAATCTAAAAGAATGCATCCCCCAGGCGTTAACCAACACCTTCAGCAAGCATTTGTCCTCTCCTCCCTCAAGAATTTTATGGACACAGAAGAAATAAATTGAAAACAGTTATTAACATTAAACAACAGTCTGATCAATATCAAATTATAACAGTACGACACCTTCAGCAAGTATTTGTCATCTCCTCCCTCAAGAAGTTCATAGAGGACTTCCCTGGTGGCTCAGTGGTTAAGAATCCGCTTGCCAATGCAAGGGACGTGGGTTCAAGCCCTGGTCTGGGAAGATCCCACATGCCAGGGCACAACTAAGCCTGCGAGCCACAATTACTGAGCCCGTGTGCCACAACTACTGAAGCTCTTGCGCCTAGAGCCTGTGCTCCACAACAAAGAGAAGCCACTGCAATGAAAAGCCCGCGCACAGCAACAAAGGATAGCCCCCTCTTGCCGCAACTAGAGAAAAGCGCGCACACGGCAACAAAGACCCAACCAATGCAGCCCAAAATTAATTAATTAATTATTTATTTATTAAAAAAATTCATAGACACAGAAGAAATAAATTGAAAACAGTTATTAACATTAAACAACAATATGATCAATATCAAATAATAATAGTAGCTACTAATCTACCCTTTGAGATTAAAAGATTAATTCCATTCTATTTATAAGAAAGCTTTATAACATTCATTGGATGCTAATTATAAGTCAGACATATTCTACATATGATCATCTCACACATAAACCTCATGGCATCATTTGTGGTAGGTTCTACTCTCAAGTTCATTTTACAAATGAGGACACTGGAGCCCAGAGAGGTTAAGAAACTTGCCCAAGCTCACACAGCTCATAGGTGGTAGAGTTCACATTTGAACCCAAGCCATCTGACTCAGCCTCTACTGCCTCAGAAAGGTCAGAAGGTGTAAATGGTTTCCCATTCACATAGGTGCTACACTGGAGCCCAGACTGCACCCCAAGCCCTTGGACTTTTAACCTCATGGACAAGTGCGGTGTCCACAGTGCGTCCTGGACACAGAAGCCCTGGGCGGTGCGTGGTGAGGAGCAGGCTGTGCTGCAGCCCCGACAGGATGGACACCCGCCAGCCTCAGGCCCTGCAACATTCTCCGCCATTAGGCGCTTTGGAGACTTGGAGTCCAGAGGTGGGAACAGCTGGGCTGGCGCTGCATCTCTGACAACCAGCATATCAGGAAAAGCCCGGCTGCCCACCCTGCACTCCTGGTCTCAACCCAGTCCAGCCCCTTCATGAAAAACCACAATCCCATCTCTCTCCCAATTCCTCAACCCAGAGCACTGTCTGCCGTCTCCTCTCATCCCTCACACCTTCACAGGGACCGTGGGACATGAATCACTTCCCTCTGTCAAGGTTATATTTTCTTGTTTTAAAAAGAGCACCTATTCTTCTTATTATTCTGAGGATGAAAAAAATTTGCCTCTTTTTTTGGCTTAGAAGGTAGCTGAATTTTTCAATATATTCATGCAAACGAGATATTTCATCTCATGGATTTTATCCCAGTTCTGTCTATGCACATTTTAAATAAATTAAGATGAAATAAATCCATTTTATTATATTACCCAGTGCCATCTCCATGAAATAATGCCCATATTTGTATTTCCTAAGGAATGTTGACGTGGCTAAAAATGTTGCAGCAAAAGTGTAATCTTTGAGGATTGTGCTGCCAGAAAAAAAATAAATCTAGGCCTTTGTTTAGAGCCTAGAGTGGCACCACTTTTGATTGAAATGGCTTGAAATATCCATCCCCAAAACATGGACAAGGCAGTAAAGTATACAGAATTGATCATCATTGGCTCAGACACAAAAGTGCTGTGTCTTCCTTTGTTTTCTTAACATCTGTTCTCTCCCTCCCAGCATAAACCACCCCACAGAAATAAATTACGCAGGCTCCCTTTTTCCCGGAAGGAGAGGGGAGGGTTTGCAGGGGCTGGTCCTGAGGTGCCCCGGGCTCTCCCCACCACCCATGCAGCAGCCATGGAGTCTCCAGACCATCTCTTCCTGGCTCCCCTCAGTACTGGCGCTGACCACAAAAACTCCAGCCTCTCCACTTTCTACTTCCTTCACGAAAGGAAGGGACCCGTGTGGATCCTGGGAGAAGAAACCTTACTCTCTTAGCATCTTACTTCCTTTGAAAGGCAGGTGGGCAAGCACTGGTGACCACTGTGTAGTCAGCATTGCTGCCAAGCCAATCTCTGAAGCCGGCTGGCACTCAGGGACAAGAAGGGCTCCCTTTCATCCAGGAGGTAAACTGGGATCACAAAGAACAGATGAGACTGAATGACAGCCCAGCCTGTCAACAACCAGAGCCGCGCCAATCCTCCTGACTGGGGCCAGGGTTTGCCTAGAACTCAAAGGATAAGGTGGAGGTAAAAAAAAAAAAAAAAAGCCAAACAATCAAAAATAAAACAAAAAGCAGCATGAGGGCGGGTGACTGCAGGCTCCAATCTAAAGCCCTGGCCCATGCATAGCACAGGGAGATCAGCTCGGTGCTCTGTGACCACCTAGAGGGGTGGGATAGGGAGGGTGGGAAGGAGACGCAAGAGGGAGGGGATATGGGGATATATGTATACATATAGCTGATTCACTTTGTTATACAGCAGAAACCAACACACCATTGTAAAGCAATTATACCCCAATAAAGATGTAAAATAAATAAATAAATTTTTAAAATAAAATAAAGCCCTGGCCCAGCTCTCCCACTCTTCCTCCTCTTTCTTGACCACACCTGACATTTTTCACTCTCCACCTGGTATTACACGCAACATATGCTTGATGGATGGACAGGAAAACAGATTATTCAGTTGTACCCAGATCTTTCTAAACAGCCACTCCGGGTATAGTAAACAATGGTAATAATTGCTGGCCCTCTACACAACAGGCAGGGGCGTCACCCATTAGCACACCTGTGATACATCAGCCCTCAAGGCCAAAACAAAGGTCCCTATGTGCCTGAGCATCACAGCTAAGGAACTTTGGCTCTTTCTGTGACTGTGCTTGTGGGTATGATTCCCATGCTTTCTGGCAAAAATAAGATGCCTCATCAGAGCAGCCTGCCAGGTTCCCCAGCAAGAACCCAACACAAATGTACAGCAGCCTCCCTATTAGGAGCTTGTTTCCCATCTCCGGAGACTCCAGAACAGGCAAGTGCTTGTGCTTGCCAGAGTCTCCAATAGCTGGAAAGATACATACAACCGAGCAGACAAAAGTTTCCCTTGCAGGGGAAGGTATTGTATCAGGCACTGATTGTGATAATGACCAGGGTTCTTGGTCTTCCCCAACCAATAGAAATTGATTAGAGGCCAGACAAGAAATTCAGGCAAGGCTTTATTGGGGGCCCTGCTGCAGCAGGGGGGAGCAAAAACAAGTAACAAGTTCCCTTGTTCACTTGCTCCCCAAGGTGGGGCGAGCTGGTACCTTATATGGAGTGAAGGTAGGGATGTGTCCAGGGGTCGGGCCAGAGGGGTGGCCTAGGTGTTTGGCCCACCCCTTTGGTGGTGTTGAGTGCAGGGGGCAGGCTCAGCACCCTGCTTTTGCCCCCACCCTGTTTTTACTGCTGGCTCTTCAGAAGTGGCAGTTGGGGTTTTTTGTTCTTTTTGTATCTTTTGTCCAGAATTTGCCCCAACGTGCACGCAGTTACTTTTAGTCCCTTATAGTTTCTTTGTATTTTGTTGCTCAAGGAGATGTTTGTCCAGGTGCAAAGACTGCAGCACTGCAGCACAGGGTCCCAGGTCCCAGCCTGTCTCAGGTGAAGAAAAGGCCTCCAGACCCTTTTGTGGGCACATTCATCAAGGCGACCTGTACTTCCGGTTCCCAGGGACTTTCTCAGCGAGGCCCGATAGCAAATCCCTAAACCTCCAGTGTCTGCAGGCCCAAGTGATATTCTGGGCTGGCTCCTCCTCTCTCCACTGTTATTAGTGTCAATTAAGTTCAGCCTGACAGGCCACCTTGGACAAAATGCTGTAGGCACAAGGACATAAACAATGCCAAAGCCTTTGGAGTTGATATGTGGTTGCATTTAATAAACATTTGTTTGCATATTTTTTATCATGCTAATGAATATAATTACTTTAATTTATGTCATCAAGCTAGGATTCTGTTCTGATCTATACGTCACTTGAATGTTTGGTGTTAGCATTTTGCACACATTGGCAATTTGAAGAAAGGGAAGGATCAGCCCCTCCTACAAGAACTTGGAGCAGCCTTCCACAGTTGAAAGCACCCTTGTGGCAGCTAAACACAGATCTGCAGCTGGGGGGCCTGGCTGAGCACACCCAGAAGGGTGGATAGGCTTTCCACTTCCCAGAAACCCTTCTCCAGAAAACACACATTTTAACTTCCCTGTAATCTCCCCGAATGGAGGCCTCTGAGCACTTACCCCAGAACAATGTCCAACACAGAGTTGTGGGAAAAAAAAAAGTTTTAATCATGGTTTTACTGATTATAAAAGTAATGCACGTTTATTTTAGAAAATTTGAAAAAACATAGACCACAAAGAGATTGGTTGAAGTTGATGAGCTAAACTTCTATTCTCAAAATACTTAGAAAAAAAAAAAAATATATATATATATATATTTCTCCATCCTTCTAAACTGCACTGGATACAGGAAGGGATATTCTTGGTAGATCAGAAGGCATGAGAATTCCCTGAAATATAAAAAAAGGATAGGATCTGATAAGGAAAATATATGCTTAGAAAAGAACCACAGCAAATGGTGCAAGGGTGCCAGGGATGTGTCAGGCTTGGGACTGGGCGGGGTTGGGGTGGTGGGCACCCCTGGAGCACCTACAGAGCATTGGTTGAGAACTGCATTAAGAGAGGTCAAGCGGGCCACCCTTAACCACTTCCTTCCCATGGCCAATATGTCAATCATCACTCTGGATAGACACTAGACTGCAGGAGAGGCAATGTTCTTGAGTACCTCCTCCAGAGAAGCAGGACTGTGCCTGGGTAACCAGAGCCTTCACTCAGTGGCATGGGCCAGCCGCTTCTCATACACACAATACATAGGGGCAAGCTACAGAAAAAGATGAAAAATTAACTGAAGCACCAGGCCTGAGACTTCTGCCCCCACCCAGAGACACCATGCAGCCAGAAGTGCTGGAGAGGGGGATCACACCATAACAGCCGTACCAGACCAACAAGTAATCTCCTTCCACATGGCGCCTGAGGGTCCCCTTACTCACTCAGAGATACCATAAAGCCAGAGGACCTCTGGCAAAAAGGATCCTGCCACAACAATCACGTGGCCCAGGACACATTTTCCATCCCCCACAGGCAGGGGGCAACCTGCCACACAGCACCCATCCTGGGAAGTGTTCTTTGTCTCTGGGGAAGATCCTCTCCCAGCAAGATTTACCAGATTGTCCAGCCTTGGGAAGCTTCTTCTCATTCAAAGAGCACCAGTGGAGATCAATGGGAGCCCCTATGGGAGGAAATAAATCAAGCAGAGCAAAATAACACCATATAGGCTCTGAAAATCAGACTGACATTGAAACTGTAGCCTACAAAAGTTGGCCAGAGCCTGCATGCCAAGACTAAACAAGGTGACTGCCTGCTAAAATGTTTAGGATATAATAATCCAAAGACATCCATCATACCAAGAACCAGGAAAATAACAACTTGAATGAAAAAAGGCAATCCATAGATGCCAACACTGAGATGACTCAGATATTGGAATTAAATGACAAGGATTTCAAAGCAACTATCACAAAAGTGGTCCAATAAGCAATTATACATTCTCTTGAAACAAATGAAAAATTAGAAAAAAATCTCAGTAAAGAAATATAACTTATTAAAAAGAACTAAATGGAAATTATAGAAATGAAAAAGTTAATAATGGAATTTTAAAATTTGCTGGATAGGCTCAATATTGAATGGAAATGACAGAGAATAAAATCAATAAACTCGAGGACAGACCAAGAGAATTTGCCCAATCTGAACAACAGGCAGAAAATAGATTGAAATAAATGAACAGAGATTCAACTATGTGTGGACAAAAGCAAAAAATGCAAGATTTGTATAACTGGAAGAGGAGAAAGAGAGTAGGGCTGAAAGAGTATTCAAAGAAATATGGCTGAAAATTTCCCAGATTTGGTAAAATATATAAACCCACAGATTCAAAAAAGTGAGTAAACTTCAAATAAGATAAATGCTCCCCCTCAAAAAAGATCCATGCTAAGATGCATTGTAATTAAATTTCTGAAAACTAAAGACAAACGAAAATCTTAAAAGCAGCAAGAGAAAAACAGCACATTACCTAAGGAGAATACCAAATCAAATGACCAGATTTCTCATCTAAAACCATGGAGTCCAGAAGGAAGCAGCTGAAAGAAAAGAATTCTCAAATGAGAATTCTGTATCCAGCAAAACTATCCTTTGGGAATGAAGGGAAACAAGCAAACAAGAAATCCTCAGAAAAAGGAAAAACTAAAAGAATTTATCATCAGCAGACCTACCCATAAAGAATGATTAAAAGAAGTTCTTCAGGGCTTCCCTGGTGGCGCAGTGGTTGAGAGTCCGCCTGCCGATGCAGGGGATATGGGTTCGTGCCCCGGTTCGGGAAGATCCCACATGCCGCGGAGTGGCTGGGCCCCTGAGCCATGGCCGCTGAGCCTGCGCGTCCGGAGCCTGTGCTCTGCAACGGGAGAGGCCACAACAGTGAGAGGACCGCGTACCGCAAAAAAAAAAAAAAAAAAAAAAAAAAGTTCTTCAAATAGAAAGGAAAAAAATAAAAGGAGATATCATGAAAGATTGAGAAGGAAAAAAAGAATAATGGAAAGAGTAGAAATATGGATAAATACAATAGACTATCCTCCTCCTTGTGAGTTTTCTGAATCACATGTGATGATTGAAGCAAATACTATAACATTATCTGCTATCCAAGAAAATATTTAAAGCTGGGGATATTTTTCACAAGGGAGGACTGAAATATAAGTAAGGTTTCCACACATTACTCAAAATGGTAAAATGTTGATTTTAGTAGACTATGATAAATCACATATTGATATTGTGATATCCACTGTAACAACTAAGAAAACTATACAAAATGATAACTCAAAAGCACTATAAATAGATAACCAACAAGAACCTACTGTATAGCACATGGAACTATATTCAGTGTTTTGTAATGACCTATAAGGGAAAAGAATCTGAAAAAAAAAAAAGATATATATGTATGTATAACTGAATCACTTTGCTGTACACCTGAAACTAATACAACATTGTAAATCAACTATACTTCAAGTTAAAAAAAAACACTATAACTAAATCAAGATTAAATCTTTTAAAATCTTCAAGTGACCCATAGACAGGCAAGAATGGAGAAACAGAGGGAAAAAATAGAAAACAAAATAAAAGAAAATGGCACACTTAAGCCCTAACACACCTTAAGTAAATGACTTAAATATATCAAATAAAGTCAGAGATTGGAAGGGTGGATAAAAATAATAACCCAAATATATGCTGTTTACAAGCAACTCACTTCAAATTCAAAGGCATAAGTATGTTAAAAAAATAAGAGGATAGTAAAAATATACCATGATAGTATATTAATTTCTAAAAAGCGGGAGTGGCTATATTAATATCCAGTGAAGTAGACTTCAGAGACAAGAAAATTACTATAGACAAAGAGGGACATTACACAGTGACAAAAGGATCAATTCACCAGGAGGACAAAATAATCCCAAATTTGTGCACAGACAACAAAATTTCAAATACATGAAACAAAAATTGTTAGTGCTTAAGAGAAAAGAGAAATAAATAAATACACAATTATAGTTGGGGACTTCAATATGTCTTTGGCAACTGATAAACTACCTGACAAAAAATTAGCAAGGATAGAAAAGATCTGAACAACAAAATAAACCAACAAGTTCTTTCTTACATACAGTAAGTCCGCTACATTCAAACGAGTTCCATTCCGAGAGGGTGTTCGTAAGTCCAATTTGTTTGTAAGTCCAACAAATTTAGCCTAGGTACCCAAATAACACAATTGGCTATATAGTACTGTACTGTAATAGGTTTATGATACTTTTCACACAAATAATACATAAAAAACAAACACAAAAAATAAAGAAAATATTTTTAATCTTACAGTACAGTACCTTGAAAAGTACAGTAGTACAGTACAACAGCTGGCATACAGGGGCTGGTGTTGAGCAAACAGGCAAGAAGAGTTATTGACTGGAGGAGGGAGAGGAGGTGGGAATTTGTAGAGCTGAAGGATCATCAGCAAAAGGAGATGGAGGGCAAGCTGCAATTTCACTCACGCCTGACGTTGATGGCACAGGTTCTGGTTCCTTGATAGGTTCAATTCTATCTACTCTCTTGAAAAAATGATCCATTGATGTCTGGGTAGTAGCTCTTTTTTTCTCATCATAGATGACGCTGTAGCACTGGATTGCATTCTGAACGGCTGTTGCACTTTCATGTACCGTTCAATGTTCGAGTCCTGTGCCTCAAAAACTAACAGTGCCTCCTCAGGTAAAGAACATCCCCTTGCCATTTCCTGCGTCATGAATCTCTTCGGTTCTTTAGTTACTTCTTCTTCTTCTTGTCTCTCTTCATCCTTTCTCTGGGCCTCCTATGCCATCAGGTCTTCATTAGTAAGATCCTCGTGTTGCACAGCAAGGAATTCAATGAAGTCGTCTTCTTGAAGATCTAGCTCCAGCTTCTCACTGAGGGTCATTAAGTTGCTGAAGACCTCATTGGACTCCTCATCCACCTCAAATCCATGAAAATCATGAACAAAGCACAGGCACAGCTTCTTCCAAACCCCATTCATGGTGATGGCCATAACCTCACACCAAGCAAAGTCAATGTTTTTTATGGCCTTGTAGATGTTATAGTCCTTCCAAAATTGTCACAAGTTGTTCCTGATTCACCACTTGCCTTTACTGCCTGACAAAAAATGTGACGTAAATAATATTTCTTGAAAGTATTCGGTAGCAGATGTACGACATTGATGTTGGAATGAAAGTCGTCCATGAATGGGGGGTGGCCCAGAGCATTGTTGAGCAGCAAAAGAATGTTGAATGGGACATACTCCTCCAAGCAATATTTCTCTACCACTGGGATAAAGTGGTGGAAAAACCAGTCCTGATAAATGGCCTGTGTAACCTAGGCTTTGGGGTTACTCTTCCACACAACAGGAAAAGAGCCCTTGGCTATGTTTTTAAGGGCTCTTGGGTTCTCTAAATGATAAATAAATAGAGCCTTAGGCTTCATATTGCCAGAAGCATTGCCACCAAACAACATGAGTTAGCCTATCCTTTGCTGCTTTATACTCTGGCATCAATTATTCCTCCTTACTGATATAACTTTGGCCTGGCATCCGCTTCCATTACACACCTGTCTCATCTGCTTTAAAAAGCAGCTTGGGTAAATACATGCCTTCATCAATAATTTCTCAAAGCATTTCAGGAAATTCCCAGGCAGATACCGTATCTGCACTTGCTGTCTCACCACTTACTTTTATGTTGTAAAAGTTGGCTTTAGCCTTGAACCAATGAAACGAGCCATGGCTGGCATTAAAAGATGCACCCTCTGATTCTTCGCCATGTTTCTTCTTCAAGTCTTCAAAAAATCTTTTAGCTTTCTCTTTAATCAGCACTGAGCTGAGTGGGACTCGATGCTGATGCTGATCCTGCATCCACACACTGAGAAGTTTCTCCATCTCCTCCATCATTTTCCACACTTCTTGGATATTATTGTCGACGTCATTGGCACAGCAGACTTCACATGTTCCATGATCTTGTCCTGTTCTTTAGAATCATGCTGATGGCTGAACAATTCATGTTATAAGAACAAGCGATGTCTACCATCTTTTCACCTCACTCCACCCTCTCAATTATTTTCACTTTTGTTTCCATCGTTATCGCTTTGCGTGTCTTAGCAGTACAAGCTACATCACTGCTGCTTTTACGCTTGCATCGGAACACCCTGGGCTTGAAATAAAGAAACTGTACTACTGTACCCTATACATTACTGTAAAGTACACAAAAGCACAACCACTTGTAGAGGATGCACACACATGACGATGTACGCCAGATATGTGAACTAACTTACATGATTGGACATGCGAACACACGTTTGCATCTTTGAAAGTTTACAACTTGAAGGTCTGTATGTAGGGGACTTACTGTATATAAAATACTCCACACAGCAACAGCAGCATATACATTTTTTCAAAGGGCTCATGGACTATTCACCATAAACCAAATAATGGGACCATAAAACAAACCTTAACAAATATAAAACAATTTATGTTATACAAAGTATGTTTTCCGACCATATCAGAATCAAACTAGAAATCAAATAATGAAAAAGGAAGGAAGGAAGGAAGACACAAATTCCATACAATCTACTCCAGAAAAAGAAAAATAAGAGGAAACACCTCCAAACTCATTTTACAAGGCCAGTATTACCTTTATACCAAAACCAGACAAAAATAGTCAAAAAAAAAAAAACAAAGAGAAAATTACAGACTAACAAACTTAGATACAAAAATGCTCAACAAAATATTAGCAAATCAAATCTAGCAATGTATTAAAATAATTACCCACCATGACAAAATGAAATCTGTTCCAGATATGTAAAGCTGGTTCACCATTCAAAAATCAGTCAATGTAATCAACCATATCAATAAGCTAAAGAAGAAAAACTGTGTGATCATATCAACCAAAGAAAAGCATTTGACAAAATATAATACCCATTTAGGATAAAAACTCTCAGCAAGTTAGGACTAGAGGGGAACTATCTCAACTTGATAAATACCATCTACAAAAACACTATAGCTAACATCAAACTTAATGGCAAAAGACTGAGTGCTTTCTCTCTAATATCAAGAACAAGGCAAGAATGTCACTCTCTCCACATTTATTCAACATATTACTGGGAGTTCTAGTCACTGCAAAAGGAAATGAAAAGAAATAAAAGGCATACAGATTGGAAAGGAATAAATAAACCATCCTTATTTGAAAATGATATGCTTATCTACAGAGAAAGGGTTTTACAAAAACATTCCAAGAACAAACAAGTGAGTTTAGTAAGGTCACAGGATAAAAGATCAACACAAAAAGCAATTGCATTTCTATATATCAACAATTAACATGTAGAGACCAAAATTTAAAACGCAATACCACATAAAATCACTCCAAGGAAAATGATACATTTAGGTATAAATTTACAAAAGATATCCATGATCCAAATGCTGAAAATTACAAAACGCTAGTAATGAAATCAAAGACCTAAATACGTGTAAAGACATACCACATTCACAGATTATAAGACTCAAGATAGCAAAGGTATCAATTCTCTCCAAACTGATTTATAGTTTTAATGCAATTTATATGGAAAAATAAATTCTAAAATTTATATGGAAAGGCATAAAACTTAGAATGACTAAAACAATCTTGAAAAAGAAAAGACTAAATAAGGAATTACTCTGCCTGATAACCAAGCTTACTATAGAGCTACAACAATCAAGACAGTGTGTTACTGGTGGAGGGGATAGACACACTGATAGAACAAAATAGAGAACCCAAAAATAGACCCACACAAGTATGCACAAATGATTTTTAACACCACCATTCAGTGGTGCTGGAGCAAGTAAAAATTCATAGGCAAAAACCAAGCCCTATACACTTTAAAAAAAATAAGACTCAAAATAGATTATGGGGGCCTCCCTGGTGGCGCAGTGGTTGAGAGTCCGCCTGCCGATGCAGGGGATACGGGTTCGTGCCCCGGTCTGGGAGGATCCCATATGCCGCGGAGCGGCTGGGCCCGTGAGCCATGGCCGCTGGGCCTGCGCATCCGGAGCCTGTGCTCCGCAACGGGAGAGGCCACAACAGTGAGAGGCCCGCATACCGCAAAAAGAAAAAAAAAAAAAAAAAAAAAAAAATAGATTATGGGTGTAAACATAAAAGATAAAACTTTCAGAAAAAAATATAGGAGAAAATTTGGAGGATCTACAGCTAGGCAAAGCATTCTTTGACTTGACACCAAAAGCATGATCATAAAAGGAAAAATTTATAGATTGGACTTCAGAAAAATTTAAAATTTTTGCTCTGCAAAAGCCCATGTGAAGAGGATGAAAAGATATGCTATAGATAGGGAGAAAATATTTTCAAACCATATATCCAACAAAGTACTAGTTTCTAGTATATAGAAAGAACTCTCAAAACTCAACAGTAAAAATATAAATAAATGAATTAGAAAATGAGCAAAAGACATAGCATCATTTCACTGAAGAGTACACACAGCTGTCAAATAAGCACACGAAAATTCAGTCAACATCATTAGCCATTAGGGAAATGTAAATTAAAAGCACAGTGAGATATTACTACACACCTATCAAGGTGGCCAAAATAAAAAATAGTGGCAATACCAAATGCAAGTGAAGATGCACAGAAACTGGGTCACTCATACATTGCTGATGGGAATACCAAATGGTAAGCCACTCTGGAAAACTCTTTGGCAGTTTTTTAAAGGGCTAAATATGCAACTACCATATGACCCAACAACTGTACTCATAGGTATTTATCCCAAAGAAAGAAAATTTATGATCACATAAAAACCTGCACATACATTTTTATAGCAGATTTATTTGTAATAGCCAACACAGGAAACAGCCCAGATGCCCTTCAACAAATAAATAGTTAAGCAAACTGTGGTACATTCATACCCTAGAATACTACCCAACAGTAAAAAAGGAATGAGTATTGATTACATGCAACACCTTTGATACATCTCTAGGGAATTAAGCTGAGTGAAAAAGGTCAGTCCCAAAGGGTTACATACGAGGTATATAGTTCCATTTATATAACATTCTTAAATAGCAAAATTATAGAAATGGAGAACAGATTCTTGATTGTCAGGGCTATAGCCAGCCAGCCGGCTGTGGACATGTGGAAGAGCAGGGTAAGGGATCCTTACAGTGTAGAAATGCTATGTATCTTTTGAGTAGTTCAATGTCAATATCTTGGTTGTTATATTACACTGTAGTTTTACCAGATGTTACTATCGGAAAACTAGGTAAAGAGTACATGTGATGTCTCTCTCTTATTTCTTACAACTGCATATGAATCTACGATTATCTCAACATTCTTAAGTCATAGCCACTTGGAAAACATTTTGACAGTTTCTTGTAAAGTTCAGCATATAATTACCATATGACCTAGCCATCCTACTTCAAGGTATTCACCCAAGAGAAATGAAGACATAGGTCTACACACAAAAAAAACTTATATGTAATTTTTCATGATCACCGGCATTTAGAAACCACCCAATGGTTCATCAACAAGTAGCACATCCATACAATGGAATTCTACTTAGCAATACAAAGGAAGAAGCAATGGACATATTGCAACAACATGGATGAAGCCCAAAAGACTTGTGCTGAGTGAATGAAGCCAGACTTGAAAGGATACATATTGTATGATTCATTTTATGTCACATTCCGGAAAGGCGAGACTCTACGGATGGAAAATAAATCTGTAGTTGTCAGGGTAAGGGGAGCAGAATGACTGAAAAGGAGCCCAAGGGAGTTCTGGGTTAAAAGAAATAATGTATTTGTAGATCATGGTGTTATTCACACACTGTCTACACTTGTCAAAATTCATTAAACTGTAAGTCTAAAAAGTATGAAAAAATTAACTAAGGATCCTAATTATGAGATAATGATGCAGCCAAAAACTACCAAACATTTGAGGAAACCTAGCCAAACAATGAGGGGCACCAAATTCAATAAACAGAAAAATAATGAGTGTAAATTGAGTCAATAGACAAGTAGAAACCAACTTTAAATGAAGTATTAACAAAATACTATATCTTCAGAGTAACTATGAAAATGGCTATTTCAAACAATCAACTTGAGATCTTGTGAAGAAAAACATAACAGTTAAAATTTAAAAGAAGAAACTCAACAACAGGTTAAATAGAGAATAGACACACGTGAAAAGCAAATTAATGCACTGAAATACTGATTCCCCAGAATAAAACACAGGACAAAATGATAGCAAAAAAGGAAGGAAGGAAGTGGTGGAGGGGGAGAGGGAGGAAGGAAGGGAGGGATGGTGAGAGATAGACTTTGAAGGTAGATCCAGAAGTCCTGAGATCTTCTTAATTCCAGAGGCAAAACAGAGAGAATGGAATGGAAGAAAAAGGCAGAGAAGTAACATGTGAAAAATCTCCTGAAGGAAAAGAATCAAGTCTTTAAATTGAAATGGTCCATAAATACTAAGCAGAATAAAAGAAAAAACTGTAATTAAAATTACATCTGTGAAATTCAGAGAGCCAAGTAAAAGCCCTAAAGTCTCCCAGAAAAAAAAAAAAAAAATGTTACCTGTAAAAGAAAAAGGATCAAAAAACAAAACAAAACAAAACAAAAAACAACAAGGATCACACTGGCAACTGATTTCTTTTCAGCAATTCAGAATACTGAAGAGCAACATTATAAAATTTCTGAGAAAATAATTATATTGAATTTACATTTCTATATCCAGCCAAAACATCAGTCAAGCATTTTAAATCATTCAACGACTCAAAGTTTACCACACACAAATCCTTCCTGGAACAATTACAAGGAGATGTATTGAAGCAAGATAAAATAAAGTAAGACCCAAGACTATTGGAAGATAAAAATAGTGCACAAGGAATTTGGTAAAATTTATAGTTGAGTCTAAATAATCAAAAGAAAATTATACAACAAATGGGGAATAAAACTTCAACGGATAACTATACAGGAGGTGGCAGGGGACAGTGGGAGAAGAAGTAGGGAAACAAATAGAAGGGAGAAGATCTCAATTAAATCTAGAGATGAAAATAAAATCTAATCAATATTTTCAGAGTAAATACAAACAAAATTTTTTGATGATTTAACTGCCAAAATATTGGAGAGAAAACATGCATGTAAAATGTGTAGGAAAAGTTGTAGAGGGACAGGTGCTGGTAATGTTGAGTCCTTGAGGGGTTGGTCTGAGGGATTTCAGCTTTATCTGTAGTATGCTCATTTTTACAAGAATGTGTTTGTGTACTTTTGTGATGTTTAACAAAATGAAGTAAATAAATATAAAGCACAGAGAGAATGATAAATGTCATCACTGCCCAGAGATAATAAATTTTAACTCTGTAGTGCTTTCCTATCTAGGTTTATTTACTCACACATACAGTGTTTAGAGATAAATAGAGATAAAGTTAAAGATAACTTTATATGTATTCACATACAGCGGGGTTTCCTATCTTTTTTAAAATTAAGCCTTTATATTTATTGACGTTTTGCAGTTCTTCCATATATTCATAACATATTTCCATACCAGTAAATAGTCTTCAACAGCATTATTTTTAATGGCTGAATAATATTCCATACTTTATGCACCATGATTTCTTTAACAATTTATTGGATCAAGATGGTGGAGGAGTAGGACGTGGAGCTCACCTTCTCCCACAGAAACATTAAAAATACATCTACAGGTGGAACGATTCACACAGAACAGCTACTGAATACTTACAGAAGGGTATTCAGACTCCTGAAAAGACATGAAAACCTCCATGTAACCAGGTAGGACTAAAGGAAAAAGAAAAAGAAGGAATAGAGATAAGCCTGCGCCCCAGGGAGGGAGCTGTGAAGGAGGAGAGGTTCCCACACCCAGGGAAGTCTCCTCACCGGCAGGAAGATCAGACTGATGGAGGGGGAGCTTCGGAGCCTAGGAGAGTGCACAGCAACCAGTTTGTGGAAGGCAAAATGGAGAGGGATGTGCACAGAGGGTCGACACTGCTTCCTTGCACTCCCCAGCCTGAGACACTCCTCTGTCAGTGTGGGTGGGGGCTGAGTGCTGAAGCTCCAGCTTCAGAGGATGGACCCAGGGAGAGGACCAGGGCTGGCTGTGGGGACACAGCCTGAAGAGGCTGGGCTGTGGCAACAAAGGGTGTACGTGGAAGAAGCCTGGGCCTGCCAGGGAGCAAGGCTCCATATTGGGGCACACATGAGGAGAGGGGCAGGACTACCATAAGAGCTTCTTTTCCTGTGAGTGCTCCCATAGAACAGGACACTGCCTACAAGAGCTCCCAGGGCAGGCGCAAGTCACCACCACCATCATGGGCTCCAGAGGCGGGCATGGGCCGGCACTACCAGACCCACAAGCAGACCCCAGGCCCTGATCTTGCTGTCCTGGGAGAACACAGATAACACCTGCCCCTAGGAAATCCGTGAGCAAGTGCCAAGCCCTGCCCCCAGTGTCCCAGGAGAGGCCAAGGGCCGCTGTACCTGTACCCCATATCAAGGGGATCATGGTCAGCACACACTGAGGGAAGAGGCAGCAAGCATCCAAACTAAAAACAGCCCCTCGATTCCAGAAAAGAGGGCTGAGTAGAGGAACTTGAGCTCACCTCCTCTCATAAAAACACCAAAATCACAGCTAACTGCTGAACAACCATCCATAAAAAAGACTGGAACCTACCAAAAAAGATACTTTACATCCAAAGACAAAGAAGAAGCCACAGTGCGGCAGCAGGAGGGGCACTTTCATGACATAATCAAATCCCATACCCGCCGGATGGGCGACCCACCAACGGGAAAATAATTATATTGCAGAGGCTCTCCCACAAGAGGGAGAGTCCTGAGCCCCACGTCAGGCTCCCCAGCCTGAGAGTCTGGTGTCAGGAGGAGGAATCCCCAAAGCATTTGGCTTTGAAGGCCAGTGGGGCTTGAGTGCAAGATCTCCACAGGACTGAGGGAAACAGAGACTCCGCTCTTGCAGGGCGCACACAAGTTTTCACATACACTGGGACCCAACACAAAGCAGTAACAACTCCATAGGAGCCGGGACTAGACCTACCTATGAGTCTCGGAGGGCCTCCTGAGGACGTGGGGTCAGTTGTTGCTCACTGGGAGGGCAATGACACTGGTGGCAGAGGCCCCAGAGAATATTGATCAGCGTGAGCTCCCCCAAAGGTCGCCATTTTGGCATCAAGGCCCAGCCCTACCCAACAACCTACAGGCTCCAGTGTTGGAAAGCCCCAGGCCAAACAACCAGCCGGATAGGAACACAGTCCCACTCATCAGCAGACAGGGTGCTTGAAGCCATACTGAACTCACAGCCACCTATAAACATACCACTTGACACGGCCCTGCCCACCAGATGGACAAGACCCAGATCCACCCACCAGTGGGCAGGCACCCAATCCCTCGCACCAGGAAGCCTGAACAAGCCTTGAAACCAGCCTTACCCACCAGACGGCAGATACCAGAAGCAAGAGGAGCTACAGTGCTCCAGCCAGCAGAAAGAACACAAACACAGAAAGTTAGACAAAATGAGATGGCAGAGAAATATGTTTCAGGTGAAGGAACAACATAAAAACCCACAATAACAACTAAATGAAGAGGAGATATTTAACAATTTATTATTGGATATTTACATAGTTTTCAATTTTTTCCTAATTTAAATAACACCACAATGGACATTGTTATATATGGATCTGTGTGCACATCTGTGATTATTCCACTTGAATTTCTAGAAAATCAATCAGAATATACACATTTTTAAGACACTTAATGCTTATGGCAAAACTATCTTGCATAAAATATATCTCATCTAATATGGAATAAAATCATCTTCATCAAACTTCCTTCAGCATTTATAATACGTTTTCTAAATTTCTGACAATAAGTTAAGACTGTTCAAAGCTGCATATCTTTGATTACTACTGAAGTAATAAGGTTAAACAATTTTTGCCTGTATTTATTGTCCAGTTATAGTTCTAATTTTGGTAATTGCTGTTTATTCTCTTCTATCTTTTTTCTACTTCATGTTAATCTATAAAATCTATTCATATTATAAATAACAGCTTTATCCCTTTGATATGTATATTTACCCTTTAATTTCATTTGTGACGTTATTTGAAAAACAATTTATATTTTTATGCCATCTAATGTTACAGTTTTTTCCTGCCTTTGATGTCATGTTAAGGAGACTGTCCTCACTATTACATCAACATTTACCTTATTCTTATTCTATTTTGGTTTCATTTTTGTGGTCTAATCTCTAATACATCTGGGACTATCTAGCTTTATGGTAAGGCTCTACCTTTACTTTTTCCAAGTGATTAAATGGTTGTCCCAATATCATTTCTACTTTCCCCACTGATTTTTTAATAAACACCATTTATCTTAATTCCAAAAGAATATTAGTATATATCCTTATTATAAAAGTCAAACAATCCAGACAAAGCAAAAATTCTCTTTGACCAAACCCTTATTCAACCTCCAGTTGCATTCTCTCATCAGAAATAACTGTTGCTATCAGCTTGATATGTGGAAACCCAGAGTTTTTTTCATAGCACAAATAGCTAACTTATGAGTGCTTACCACATGCCAGGCAATGCTCTAAGTGCTTTACATATATTAACTTGTATAATCGTCCCAACAGCCTACAAAGTAGATGCAACAGCTATTTTACCATTTTATGCAAAAGAGGAAACTGAGACAAGAAGTTGGAGGGGGTGGGGACTGAGGAACCTTCCCAGGGACACCCAGGTGGCAGAATCAGAATTTGAACCCCAGGGAATCCAGCTTCAGAATTAGCCAGAACATTAATCAATGTCCTTCCTGTTGTCTCACAATACACTTACCTGCACATCCGTGAAAACTACACAGCATTATTCACTTTTAAAAAGAGAGTTTGGGGATTTGATATGATACAATACATATTATGCTGCAAGTTACTTTTTCCAAATGTCAACTTATCTGGGTTTTTTTTCCATATCAGTTCATATAAATCAACTTCATTTTTTTACAACTGCTATTCAGTATGATTTACCATAGTTTATGTAACCCTTCTATCATGTACATGTATATTTTGGTTGTTTCCAGTCTTTTGTCATTGACAAGGCTGCAAAGAACAGCCGTCTGAGCTTGATGTTCTCTAGAAAGTATACTTTTGACTAGCTTTCTAATTTCTTCAATGGAAATTAACATATTTACATTTTCTATGACTTCTTGAGCTAAGTTTGGTAATTTGGTTTTCTTAAACAAAATTAATTTCATTTACTTTTTTAAAGTTATTAATATAAAGGAAGTATCTTATAAAACTTAATTCCCTTTGTATCTGTAGTTACTGCCCCTTATCTTATTCATGATGCTGTTTATTTATACTCTCTTTTCTTAATTACATTTGAAGATTTTATTGATCAATTCTAATGGCTTTGTTTCTCTTGTTTGTTTTATTAATGTCAGTTTTTATCTTTATTACTTTCTTCTACTTTCTAGAGATCTGATAATTTTTTTGTTCTTTTTCTAGTATCCTGAATATTATGTTTGGTCCATTTGATTTCAATTTCCCTCATTTTCTAATGTGTGCATTTAAGTCCATAAATTTTCCTCTGATTGCTGCTTTGGCCACATCTCACAGGTTTTAATATTTAATGCTCTGTTGCTTATTTCTAAATAGTTTGCAGCTTGCACTTTTTATTTCCTTATTAACAAGAATTTTTATAAGTATTTTTATATTTATGATCATAGGGATCTATTTCCTCTCTCCTTGAGTTGCTATTTCCTCATTTGGTCAGTGAATAAGCCTATATGATCTCTACTTTTTAGAAGTTGCTGAGATTTCCTGTGTCAAATATTTTATCAATTTGTATGAGTGGTTTATACATGTTTGAAAAGAATGAGTATTAGATGTTTCTTAGTACCAGGTTGTTCATTGTGCTAATTAAATTCTATTTTTAAAATAGTTACTTATTTAAAAAGTGTGCAATTTGTCCTCCTATGATTGCAGATTTGTTAGTTTGTCTTTGTTTTTCTTTTTGTTTTTGTTTTATATTTTCTGAAGCTACATTTTTAAGGGCACAGGTACATAATTGTTACATCATCTTGGTGGATATTTTTAACAATATGAATCCCTGTACATACTCTTTAATGTGTCCCCTCTTACTTAAATAAAATGGCACCTAAATTACATGTAAAATTTTTTGATACAGTTAGGCTTATTTCTTAACTCTCCACTTCTCTCCATTGATTTAACTTATTATTTGGGGGCCACTACCATCTTTTGTCCATTGTGGCTTTATAAATTAATTTATTGGATAGATATATTATTGGTTGCTCTAGTATATTCATTCATCCATATTAACTTTAGATTTACTTCATAAAATTCCCAAAAAAATTAAATTAAAATTTTTTCTAGAATAGAATTATTTATAACCAATTTGGGGAGATCTCAATGTACTTAAGTCTTCCCACACAAGCCTCAGGAAAATTTTATTTCTTTCATATGTGTCTGGCCCACTTCTTAATTATTTTCTTTTTTTCATATATTTTCTATTTTGTGTCATCTATATAAATAAAATATTTTTCTTTCTCTTTTATCTCTGTTATTACTGTTTTTATTTTATATAGGACATCTTTTGATTTCTATTATGTGTTTTATAATTGGACATATTATTGAAAATGGTATTGGAATATTTCAAACAATGCTCTTAGGGTTTTTTAATACTGTCATAAAATAGCAATAATTTTTATTTGACCATTCTGATCTTTATTCCACAATTTTTTATTACTTTGACTATAATGTTCATTGTGTAACTATCTTAGACTTTGTTTGTTACTATAACAAGAATTCCTTTATATATATAGGATATATATAATTTATATAATATATAAATTCCTTTATATATTCCTAAATGTTGAGTATGATTTAGGCTGTCATTTTCAGATAGAGTATCTTTATCATGCAAACCAGGATTTCTCAAACTTGGCACTTTTGATATTTCAAGCAGGATAATTATTTGGGGGGGGGGGTAAGGAAGCTGTCTTGTGCATTGTAGGATGTTTAATAGCCTCCCTGACCTTTACCAAGTAGATACTAGTAACACCAACCCCAAATCATAACTATTAAAAATATATCCAGATGTTGTTAAATGTCCCCTTGATGGCAAAATTTTCCCTGCTTGAGAACTACTAGTGTAATGATTTATCCTTCTATTACTATATTAATCTAACCTTCAGAAAGACTGGATTTTCA
The DNA here is from genome assembly GCF_964341445.2 of Mesoplodon mirus. Taxonomy (NCBI): domain Eukaryota; kingdom Metazoa; phylum Chordata; class Mammalia; order Artiodactyla; family Ziphiidae; genus Mesoplodon; species Mesoplodon mirus. The sequence goes on from NC_138995.1 coordinate 47,009,772, forward strand.
ACTTTATCAAGTATCTTTTTGACATATGATTACATATTTTTCTCCAATAGCCTATGGATATGATAAATTTTTAATTACATATTTCCTAATTTGGTCCATTCTTATAATACTAGAATAAGGCCTTATTGGTCAAGGTATATTATTTTTTAATAGTGTTCTTCTCTCTGAAGATCATTTTGGCTATTTGGGGTCTTTTGTGGTTCCATGTGAATTTTAGAATTGTCGTTCTATTTCTGTAAAAAATGCCATTGAAATTTTTATAGAGATTGCATTGAATCTGTAGATCACTTTGGGTAGTATGGATATTTAAACAATATTAATTCTTCTAATCTATGAACATGGGATGTCTTTCCATTTATTTGTGTCTGATTTAATTCTTTTCATCAGTATTTTATAGTTTTCAATGTACAAGTTTTTCATCTCCTTAGTTAAGTTTATTTCTATAATATTTTATCCTTTCTGGTGCAATTGTAAATGGGGTTGTTTTCTTAATTTCCTTTTCAGAGAGTTCACTTTTAGTGTATAGAAATGCAACTGATTTTTGTGAAAATAAATAAGGAAATACAAGTTTTAAATGATACGTTAAACAAGATGGACTTAACTGATATTTATAGGACATTCCATCCGAAGACAACAGAATACACCTTCTTCTCAAGGGCTCATGGAACATTCTCCAGGAGAGACCATACCTTGGGTCACAAATCAAGCCGTGGTATATACCAACAATCAACATTGTAAAAATGACTATACTACCCAAAGCAATCCACAGATTTAATGCAATCCCTATCAAACTACCAATGGCATTTCTCACAGAACTAGAACAAAAAGTTTCACAATTGGTATGGAAACACAGAAGACCCTGAATAGCCAAAGGAATCTTGAGAAAGAAAAACGGAGCTGGAGGAATCAGGCTCCCTGACTTCAGACTATACTGCAAAGCTACAGTGAACAAGACAGTATGATACTGGCACAAAAACAGAGATATAGATCAATGGAACATGACAGAAAGCCCAGAGGTAAACCCACGCACATATGGTCACCTTATCTTTGATAAAGGAGGTAAGAATATACAATGGAGAAAAGACAGCCTCTTCAATAAGTGGTGCTGGGAAAACTGGACAGGTACATGTATAAAGAATGAAATTAGAACACTCCCTAACACCATACACAAAAATAAACTTAAAGTGGGTTAAAGACCTAAATGTAAGGCCAGACTCTATCAAACTCTTAGAGGAAAACATAAGGAGAACACTCTATGACATAAATCGCAGCAAGATCCTTTTTGACCTCCCTCCTAGAGTAATGGAGATAAAAATAAAAATAAACAAATGGGACCTAATGAAATTTAAAAGCTTTTGCACAGCAAAGGAAACCATAAACAAGACGAAAAGACAACTCTCAGAATGGGAGAAAATATTTGCAAATGAAGCAACTGACAAAGGATTAATCTCCAAAATTTACAAGCAGCTCATGCAGCTCAATATCAAAAAAAACAAACAACCTTATCCAAAAATGGGCAGAAGACCTAAATAGACATTTCTCCAAAGAAGATATACAGATTGCCAACAAACACATGAAAGAATGGTCAACATCACTAATCATTAGAGAAATACAAATCAAGTCTACACTGAGTTGATCACTTCACACCAGTCAGAATGGCCATCATCAAAAAATCTACAAACAATAAATGCTGGAGAGGATGTGGAGAAAAGGGAACACTCTTGCACTCTTGGTGGAAATGTAAATTGATTCAGCCACTATGGAGAACAGTATGGAGGTTCCTTAAAAAACTAAAAGTAGAACTACCATATGACCCAGCAATCCCACTACTGGACATATACCCTGAGAAAACCATAATTCAAAAAGAGTCATGTACCACAATGTTCTTTGAAGCTCTATTTACAATAGCCAGGACATGGAAGCAACCTAAGTGTGCATTCACAGATGAATGGATAAAGAAAACATGGCACATATATACAATGGAATTTTACTCAGCCATAAAAAGAAATGTAAATGAGTTATTTGTAGTGAGGTGGATGGACCTAAAGTCTGTCATACAGAGTGAAGTAAGTCAGAAAGGGAAAAACAAATACTGTATGCTAACACATATATATCAAATCTAAAAAAAAAGAAAGAAAAGAAAAAAAGTTCTGAAGAACCTAGGGGCAGGACAGGAATAAAGATGCAGACATAGAAAATGGACTTGAGGACATGGGGAGGGGGAAGGATAAGTTGGGACGAAGTGAGAGAGTGGCATGGACTTATACACACTACCAAATGTAAAATAGATAGCTAGTGGGAAGCAACTGCATAGCACAGGGAGATCAGTTTGGTGCTTTGTGACCTCCTAGAAGGGTGGGATAGAGAGGGTGGGAGGGAAACACAAGAGGGAGGAGATATGGGGATATATGTATATGTAGAGCTGATTCACTTTGTTATAAAGCAGAAACTAACACACCATTGTAAAGCAATTATATTCCAATAAAGATGTTTTAAAAATTAATTAAATTAAATTAAATTTTAAAAAAGGAATGCAACTGATTTTTGTATGTTGATTTTTTTATCCTGCAACTTTTCTGAATTTACTTATTAATTCAAACAGTTTTTTGTGGAGTCTTCAGGGTTTTCTATATATAAGATCATATCATCTGCAAACAAGGATAATTTTACTTCTTCCTTTCTGATTTAGATGCCTTTTATTTCCTTTTCTTGCCTAATTGCTGTGGCTAGGAAATCCAGTATTATGTCAAATAAAAATGACAAGATTGGGAATCAAATCCTTGTCCTGTTCCTGATCTCAGAGGAAAAGTTTTCAGTTTTTTTTTTGTTTGTTTTTTGTTTTGTTTTTTTTTCGCGGTATGTGGGCCTCTCACTGTTGTGGCCTCTCCCGTTGCGGAGCACAGGCTCCGGATGCGCAGGCCCAGCGGCCATGGCTCACGGGCCCAGCCGCTCCGCGGCATATGGGATCCTCCCAGACCGGGGCACGAACCCGTATCCCCTGCATTGGCAGGCGGACTCTCAACCACTGCGCCACCAGGGAGGCCCAAAGTTTTCAGTTTTCACTGTTGAGTATGATGTTAGTGGTGGGGTTGTACTATATGGCCTTTATTACACTGAGGTATATTCCTACTATACCTAATGTGTTGAGTGACTTTTTTTACTCTGAAAAGGTACTGAATTTTGTCAGAAGCTTTTTCTGCATCTATTGAGATGATCATATAAATTTTACCCTTCTTTCATTCATTAATTTTCATATGTTAAGCCATCCTGCATCCCAGGGATAAATCTCATTTGATCATGATGTGTGATCCTTTTAATGTGCTGTTAAATTATGTTTGCTAGAATTTTGTAGAGGAATTTTGCATCTATGTCCACCATGGATATTGGCCTGAAAATGCTGGAGGCATCACACTTTCTGGTTTCAAAATACATTACAAAAGCTATAGTAATTAAAACAGTATGATACTAGCATAAAGACGATATATAGACCAATGGAACAGAATAGGGAACCCAGAAATAACTCAAGCATATATAGTTGACTGATCTTCGACAAAGGTGCCAAGAACATAGAACGGGGAAAAGATTTCTCTTCAACAAATAGTGCCAGAAAAATTGTATATTCACAGGCAAAAGAATGAGATTTGACCCCTTTCTTACACTATACATAAAAATCAACTCCAAATGGATGAAAGACTTAAAAATAAGACCTGAAACTGAAAAACTCCTTGAAGAAAGGAGGAAAAATCTTCTTGACATTGGTCTTGGCAATGATTTCTTGGATTTGACATCAAAAGTATAAGCAACAAAACCAAAAATACACAAGTGGAACTACATTAAACTAAAAAGCTCCTGCACGAGAAGGAAACAATCAACAGAATGAAAAGGCAGCCTACAGAATAGGATAAAAAATTTGCAAACCATCTGTCTAGTAAGAAGTTAATATCCAAAATATATAATAATCTCCTACAACTCAATAGCAAGACAAAAACAAAAACAACCCAAGTAAAATATTGGCAAAAAAATTGATATTTCATTAAAGAAGATATACAAAAGGCAACCAGGTATACAAAAAGATACTCAACATCACTAATCATCAGGGAAATGCAGATAAATACCACAACGAGATGGCACCTCACACTTGTTAGGATGGCTATTATTAAAAAAAAAGATACATGTTGGTGAGGACATAGAGAAATTGGGACCCTTATACACTATTGGTGAGAATGTGGAATGGTACAGCCACTACAGAAAACATTATAGAGATTTCTCAAAAAATTAGAAACAGAGCTACCATATGATCCAGCAATCCTGCTTCTGGGTATATATCCAAAAGAATTGAAATCCAGATCTCAAAGTGGTATCTGTAACCCCATGTTCATTGTAGCATCATTCACAATAGCCAAGATATGGAAACAACACAAATGTCCAGCAACAGAAGAATGGATAAAGAAAATGTGGTATATATGTACAATGAAATATTATTCAGCCTTCAAAAAAAGAAATCCTGCCATTTATGAAAATATGGATGAACCTAGAGGACATTATGCTAAGTGAAATATGCCAGTTACAGGAGGACAAATACTGTATGATTCCACTTGTATGAGGTATTTAAAATGGTCAAACTCATGGAAGCAGAAAATATAATGATGGTTGCCAGAGCTGGGAGGCAGGGAAAATAAGGAGGTATTGTTCAACGGCTATAAAATTTCAGTTATGCAAGATGAATAAGTTCTAGAGATCTGCTGTACAATATAGTACTTACAGTTACCAATACAGTATTGTGTACTTTAAAATATATTAAGAGGATAGAATTTATATTAAATGTTCTTACCACCAAACACACACACACACACACACACACACACGTACACACACAAGAACACAAGGAAATTTTTGGAGGTAATGGATATGTTTAGTACCTTAATTGTGGTGATAGTATCATAGGTATATGCGTATGTCTAATCTCATCAAGATGTATTGATAAATACTAAATGTGCATAAATTTTTGTATATCAATTATACCTCAATAAAGTTCAGATATAGACATAGATAATGTTCTTTTTTTTTTTACTTTTACATTTATGTTTACATGTAAGGTTGACCTATAGGTTTTGTTTGTTTGCTTACTATTTTTGTTGGGTTTGGTATAAGATTATGCTTGTAAGGTGAATTGGGAAGTTTTCCATCTATAATTATTAGCATAATGATCCCCTATCTCTAAGGAGGTTTAAGTGGATTTCCTACACAACCATCTGTTTTAACAGTCTTTTCCTTTCTTCCTTTGTTATTCAACTATTCTACAATTAAAATTTGTAATTTAAGGGGGGCAAGAGATAATTGGGAGATTGGGATGGACATATACACACTACTATATATACAATAAAACAGATAACTAATAGGGTCCTACTATATAGCACAGGGAACTCTACTCAATATTCTGTAATAACCTATATGGGAAAAGAATCTAAAAAAGAGTGGATATATGTATATGTATAACTGATTCACTTTGCTGTACACCTGAAACTAACATAACATTGTAAATCAACTATACTCCAATAAATTTTTTTTTAAAAAGGAAAAATTTCTCATAATTTAAAATTTCCTAGAAAATCATCCAACAAAATTTTCTGTGTTAACATATACTATATTTTCTATCATTTTTTAAACTTTTTGGAATACATGAATATTTCTTCTTTTTTATTTCTAACGTTTAATATATTTTCTCACTCTATTTTACTTGAATATTTACTCAAATATCTTTACCTAGTTCTCAGTCTTAGATTTGACAATCTACTATCTGTTTTCTGATTCACTAGCATGTTTTGTCTTTATCAGTATCTTCCTAGGTTTATTTTGTTGTTGTCTTTCTAATGTATTGTCTTTAATGCTTAATTAATTTTTTTATTCTATGTTAATAATGTTGATATTTAAAGCTATGTATGTATTTTACCTTGAGTACATCTTTGACAAAACATCATAAGTTTTGATATATGGAATTGTCATTGCCATTATTTTCTAATTGGTCCCTAAGTATAGCTTTGATTTCTTCATTAGCCTAAGAGTTATTTCAGAGAGGCTTTAATAGTTATTTTAAAATTGGTAATTAATATTTTAATGACTTTTTTGTAAAATATGATATTTGAATACTTTTTTATGTTTAATTTTTTTAACATCTTTATTGGAGTATAATTGCTTTACAATGGTGTGTTAGTTTCTGCTTTATAACAAAGTGAATCAGTTATACATATACATATATCCCCATAACTCTTCCCTCTTGCGTCTTCCTCCCTCCAACCCTCCCTATCCCACCCCTCTAGGTGGTCACAAACCACCGAGCTGATCTCCCTGTGCTATGCGGCTGCTTCCCACTAGCTATCTATTTTACATTTCGTAGTGTATATATGTCCATGCCACTCTCTCACTTTGTCCCAGCTTAACCTTCTCCCTCCCCGTGTCCTCAAGTCCATTCTCTAGTAGGTCTGCATCTTTACGGCCATCCTGCCCCTAGGTACTTCATGACCATTATTTATTTATTTTTTTAAGATTCCATATATGTGTGTTAGCATACGGTATCTGTTTTTCTATTTCTGACTTACTTCACTTTGTATAACAGATTCTAGGTCCATCCACCTCACTACAAATATCTCAATTTCATTTCTTTTTATGGCTGAGTAATATTCCATTGTATATATGTGCCACATCTTCTTTATCCATTCATCCTATGATGGACACTTAGGTTGCTTCCATGTCCTGGCTATTGTAAATAAAGCTGCAATGAACATTTTGGTACATAACCCTTTTTGAATTACGGTTTTCTCAGGGTATATGCCCAGTAGTGGGATTGCTGGGTCATATGGTAGTTCTATTTTTAGTATTTTAAGGAACCTCCATACAATTCTCCATAGTGGCTGTATCAATTTACATTCCCACCAACAGTGTAAGAGGGTTCCCTTTTCTCCACACCCTCTCCAGCATTTATTGTTTCTAGATTTTTTTATGATGGCCATTCTGACTGTTGTGAGGTGATACCTCATTATACTTTTGATTTGCATTTCTCTAATGATTAATGATGTTGAGCATTCTTTCATGTGTTTGTTGGCAATCTGTATATATTCTTTGGAGAAATGTCTATTTAGGTCTTCTGTCCATTTTTGGACCAAGACAGTATGGTACTGGCACAAAAACAGAAATATAGATCAATGGAACAGGATAGAAAGCCCAGAGATAAACCCACGCACATATGGTCACCTTATCTTTGATAAAGGAGGCAAGAATATACAGTGGAGAAAAGACAGCCTCTTCAATAAGTGGTGCTGGGAAAACTGGGCAGGTACATGTAAAAGTATGAAATTAGAACACTCCCTAACACCATACACAAAAATAAACTCAAAATGGATTAAAGACCTAAATGTAAGGCCAGACACTATCAAACTCTTAGAGGAAAACATAGGCAGAACACTCTATGACATAAACCACAGCAAGATCCTTTTTGACCCCCTTCCTAGAGAAATGGAAATAAAAACAAAAATAAACAAATGGGACCTAATGAAACTTCAAAGCTTTTGCACAGCAAAGGAAACCATAAACAAGACCAAAAGACAACCCTCAGAATGGGAGAAAATATTTGCAGATGAAGCAACTGACAAAGAATTCATCTCCAAGATTTACAAGCAGTTCATGCAGCTGTATACTTTTTGATTATTGGTATGTATTCATTATTTTATAGCCAGTGTAAGCTGTGTATTTTGTGACTATTTCATGGACCCTAATGTAATCTTTCATTTTAGGAAAAATGTCAATTTAAGAATCAACTTTGTTGTTTGAAATCATCTAAATCCTTAGAATCTTTGACTACAAAATCTGTCAAATACCAAAAGAGAGGACTTAAGGTTTTGTTTTTTTTTTAATACAGCTGTGAATCTCTCCATTTCTTCTTGTACTCTTAACAATTTGCTTACTGGATTTCACTGTAATGTTATTTGACAGGATCATGACTAGTTCAGTCTACTAGACTGTAAGCCTAATGAAAATAGGCATCTCATCTGCCTTTTTTAACGTTGAATAACAAGCCCCTGGTCCAGTATTTATTGAATAAATATAAGAAAGTATATGCCCTTCATCAATAAAAATAGCTTCTCTATTATAACTAATATTTTTACCCTCAATTCAAATTTTTCTGATGCCAGTATTCTGTTCCCATATTTTCTTGTATATATCTTATATCTTATATCATGTATATCTTGTATATCTTGTTTTTGCTTTTTTTCTTTTCCTTTTTATGTTTCTTTTTCTGCCCTATCCTTGATCTATGAAATCTATTTTGTTTGTGACTGTATTCAATAAACAGTCATCCAGGTTAGAATTCAGTTATTAAATGGTTTTAAGTGTCATAAAAGTATTATTTAATCCCTCTATTTAACTCCTGTATTAACACATCATAGTTAACATATTTTTATTCTCCTCCCCCGGACCCTGTGTCTTCTTTATCTCATCCTTGGACACTTATTAAATAAACTGGGATCTTACATTTGGATTATTATTAATTTTTACGTAATATGACTTCTCTTCAAAAGTTTTTTTGGGGTATTTTTTGGTGTTTTGTTTTTTTAATGAAGTATACTTGGCTTACAATATTATATTAGCTTCAGGTGTACAACATAGTAATTCAATATTTTTATAGCTTATACTCCATGTAAAGTCAGTATAAAGATTGGCTATATTGCCTATGCTGTAGAGTACATCCTTGTAACTTTTCTACTTTGTAGTTTGTAGCTCTTAATCCCCCTCACCCATTTTGCCCATCCCCCCCAACTCTGTCCCCTCTGGCAACCACCAGTCTGTTCTCTGTATCTGTTAGTCTTTTTCTGTTTTGCTATATTTGTTCATTTGTTTTATTTTTTAGATTCCACATATAAGTGAAAACAACAGTATTTGTCTTTCTCTGTCTGACTTACTTCACTAAGCATAATACCCTCCAGCTCCATCTATGTTGCCACAAACGAAAAAAATTTATTCTTTTATATGGCTGAGTAATATTCCAGTGTGTATGTGGTGTGTGTGTGTGTGTGTGTGTGTGTGTCACATCTTCTTTATCCATTCATCTGTTAATGGACATTTAGTTTTTTACATTTAAATTTAGTTTTTCAAACAATGTCTCAGTTATTTAGACCAATACTTCCTAAACATAAATTATGCCTTAAAGTTTGTCCTGCTTCTTCCAGGCAAAGACCTGGGCCTTTTTCCTCCTACACTGACCATCCTTGGCTGTGGGCCACACCAGGTGCTGGGAGATGACAGAATTCCCTCAGGCAGTTCCAACTCTCCTTACAGGGCAGGAGGCTTCAGTGCCAAAAAGGCACTGAAAGGGGTGATAGTGAACGGGGGAGCTAAAAGCAAAACACACAGAAGCTGCTAAAAAGAGGAGAGGGGTCCAGACAGAGCACCAATGGTGTCTGCCTCACCAACACCTCAGTGCGGACAGCAGGTGGGAGCAGCGGTCCCTTGGGGGAATGAACCAGCTGTACTTCCTGCAGGCGACCCCTCACCCCGCCCTCCTCGCCTGGCCTTCACTCTCTGTCGCCCCTCCTGTCAGAAGTGGAGGCGCTGAAGAGGTCACACTTGGACTTACCATCACTGCCAGGCTTTGCATCAACTGCATTTGGGCAGAAACTTCGATTAATGGGTAATTCTATCGCCTGCGAACCAGAGGGAAGGAGGGCTCTTCTAAAATTCGCAAGTGAAAAGTGAGGGTGTCAGATGCAGGATGTGCGACCACGGGGTTTACCACTTTATTAAAACTGTTGCCCACGTAAAGACTCAACCGGGTCACATATTAATAATTATCACTGACAATCTTTAACATCAGCCGAAGCCCACAAGTGAAGCAATATTACATCTCTCGGTCTCATTTATCTTACTGCTTATGGCCCCTCTGTGGTCAGCACGCCATGAGCTTCGTGGACATTTAATTATGAGCACATCATAAATGTAGCTGACAAGGCAGAGGCTGCCTGGGGAGGCTCCTGGCAAGGGGGTCAGTGTGGAAAGTAGTGACTTGATGCCCCCCACGACAGGGAGAGGTGAGAGCACTTCTCTGCGACGTCCCTCTGTGGCATCCTGTTGCCCGCTGGCTGGACAGGGGCACCGGGTAGGATGATGCCTGGTTCTCATCAGCCCCTTGAACGTTCAGGTGCATCAGTCATATAGTCTTAAAACTTAAGGCCGGTTTTTTGTTTTGGAGTGTTTTTTGCAGATTATATTCCATTATAGGTTGTTACAAGACATTGGGTATAAATCCCCGTGCTATACAGTAAGTCCTTGCTACTTATGTGTTTTATATACAGTCATTTTTATCTGCTATTCCCATACTCCTACTTTGTCCCTCCCTCCTCTCCCTTTCGCTTTTGGGAACCATAGTTTGTTCAATTTAAAAAAACAAAAACCAAAAAAAACCTAAGGCCAGCTGTGCTCTCTCCTGAGTACCTTGACCCTCTTTTGTTGTTGTACCTGACCTTTACCTATCCACTGTGGGTTAAGCCTCCACCCCAGAGCCCAAGGATCTAGGAAGCCCACCTGGACCACCTTCGACCCAAACCACTCAGTTCTAACAGGGGCAAAGGCCAGTGATGGTGCTGAGAACACCCCACCAGCCAGGCCTACTCCAGCAATAGCTTTCCACTCAATCAGACAGAGAGGCCCCCTGAAAGACAGGCCTGGCATCTGTGTCTAATTAGCCACCACTCTGCCATGAGGGTCACTGCGGGGCACCCATGAGTCCGCACCCCTCTGCGTGGGCCAGGGGAGCAGCAAGACCAACTGGCATGGCGTGGGTCAGAGCCTGTCCCCGTCCTCAGAGGGGGTGAGGGCTCCCCCAGCATCCCCACCACCCAACAGGCTCGGGCAGACCAGACAAAGCGTATAATCAGGGGGCGCAATGGAAGAGCTCCTAGGAGAATGCTGAAAAGTAGCTATCATGTTGGCAGATAAATTCTACACACAATTATTCATTCCTAGCCTCTTGACATGTAGATTAATGAGTTTGATAACCCAGGCTTCTAAGAAGTAGATTTCACTCTGTTCCCAGGCTTTCTCCCCCTCTACCTACAAACAGCACACGGGTCTATGGAGAAAAAACAAATCGATACATTTGCAGTAGCCATCACTGCTTTTTGTGATTGGAGCCCTACGTCAAAAAGATGATGTGTGTTCTCAAAATGGCCTCTCCTTCTCGGCCTGGGAAAAGCTGGCAGTGGCCGGGCAGACGCTGGAGGGGACAGGGGACCTCTGACCTTGACCCCGCTTGCGCCCTGGACCATCTGTGGTGGGCTGGGCAGGGAGAATTTCCCACGCCGACCCCGAGGGGAAAGGGCTGTTTGTTGACACAGCAGTATATAACCTGCAGTCACAACTTGGGTCGGAGTCTCGCTGGATGTGGCACTGCCCATCCCTGGTGGGCACCAAGACACCCTTGCCAAGAAGGAGTTCTGTGCGAGAAAAGGGCACACAGGAGTGAGGCATGTACCCGCAGCCTCTCCGGGCATTTCATTGTGGATGAACCGCCCCGAGCTTCGTTTTCTGTTCCTTCCAACCCCAACGTAAGGAGTTCAAATCCTCACAAAGACGAATTGGGTCCACATTTATCATCATGGTTTGGTTTTTATGCCATGATTGCACCACCATCCCCAACCAGGAGTGGGTAAAAGTCTGAAGATGTATTTGGAGTGTCAGGAGAGTGTTCCCTTGGCCATTGGGCAAAAGCGTTTCTTGATAATCAATGGTGTTTACATTCTAAAAATAACACGTGCTTTTTGCAACAAATTCAAACGATATGGAAGGAAACAAAATATTGGGTTGGCCAAAAATTCGTTCAGGTTTTTCCATAAGATGTATGGAAAAACCCGAATGAAACTTTTGGCCAACCCAATAATAAAGGTAGATGTTTCTCCACTCACCCTCGATCCTACTCACAAGGGACAATCATGGGTTAAAAGCCTGGTGTGTACCCCTCAGGACATTTCCCTACACCTTGGCCTGTGCTGAAAGAGGGTGAGTGGGGCTATGGTGCTGGGTATGGGGGAGGTAGAGGGAATACAGAGGAAGGCCCCTCACCTGCTCATCTGCTACCTGCCAGCAGGCTTTGCCACCACCTTCCCCTGCCAGGCAAGCCCTGTGGGGACCAGCACAGACTTCAACAACCTGGATAGAGCTCTCCCTGAGTACTGGGTGAGCACATTTGATGTCTGTAGGATCTCTGTGGATGCTGGGGGGACAGGGCTACAGGTGGCATTCTGCAGGCACCTTCCTGTATCCTACAGAAATAGGAATTAATGCAGCAGAAATCCACCCAGCTCACAAAAACCCAATGTGAGCTTTCATCAGCAACATGGACTAGTTTAAGCATTCCTGGAGAGACAACAGAATTTCAGCATAACCTCCATCCTGACTCTAAACAGACAGCCATAAGCTATGCCAAAAGGGTCAAGAGTTCCTCCCTATCCAAGCAGCCGTGAGGCGCAGGGTCATGGTGTCTCAAGCACACAGAGTCTCGGGGTCAGCACTGCCATGTTTCACAAGTAAAAATTCAGGAAGCTGGGGAAATTTGAATTCCAGTTAAACAACAAATAAATTTTTAGTATCAATGTCTCAAATATGCATGAGACATACTTATGCTAAAAAAGTTCCACTATATACTAAATACGAAAATAATACACTAAGAAAATAATTGTTAGTATTAGTATATCTATAGTATATTAGTATGTATATTAGTATTATATTTGAGACATAGTTATGCCAAAAAATGATTAGTTAGGGACTTTGGGATTGACATGTACATACTGCTATATTTTAAATGGATAACCAACAAGGACTTACTGCATAGCACAGGGAACTCTGTTCAATATTATATAACAACCTAAATGGGAAAAGAATTCAAAAAAAATAGATACATGTATATGTATAACTGAATCACTTTACTGTACACCTGAAACTAACATAACGTTGTTAATCACCTATACTCCAATATAAAATAAAAAGTTTTAAAAAATAGCATCTATCTCATGGAGTTTTATGAGAATTAAATGAGATAATCCATGTAAAGTACTTACTTTGTAAGTACTCAATAAATGCTAGCATAGACCTTCGGGGGAAAAAAATGATTAGTCATCTGAAATTCAGATTTAACCAGACATCTTATCTTTCATCTGGCAATCTTAGTCAGGGTGTCCCTGTGAAAGTACTCAGGGCAGAACCTGAGTGGGACCAGGGAGAAGAAAGCAAAAATAGTTCAGCTACACACAGGAGCCCCGTCCACCCTCCATCCAGCCCCACCTCAAACTCCCAGCCTCCTGAGCCCAGAGCCCAGATCACTGGAGGAAGCTTTGGACCTCAGGTCCTGAGCGGGTGAGAAGCCCCCATGTCTGGATTCTGGGGCACTGTATATGGCAGCCTAAATGAGGGGTGGAGGGAGTTGGGGAGGTGTATCTCAGGCTGGATACCAAGGCAGCAGCACAAGGGACCATGGCCCAGGGAATTCTGGACAAATCTCTTCCCGCTCCCAGAACACAGAACATCAGCAACTCCTCACAACCTGGCTGGAGCTTCTTCTAGAAGACGGCGGAAGTTTGGAGGTCCTAGTCTCCATCTGGCCAGGCAGCCATCCCTGAACAGAAAAACGTAATGCACTTGGGGGGAGGTGGGGAGAATAGCCAGCTCTGTTTCTTTTTCAAGTCAACTATGGCCAGACTGACTCATCTTCTCTCGTAGACCAGAAAGTCTCACATCTTGCTGCTTCTTAATCATATGGAAACCTAAATATAGATATGTCTGCAGAAGGACAAGCCTGAGAAAACTGGTGTCCTTGTTCTCCTGGGGGAAAGCTCGAGTCTCACGATTTTCTCCTGAATTGTGAGTGCTGGGCTGCTAGCGAGACTAGGTTGAGGACAGTGTCCTCGGCAGTGATTCTATCATGGTGGGTGGAGCGGGGGCCTGTCAGAGCCACAGCAGTAACTCAGACCTGCCTCCAAGTCAGCTGCTGTGCAGGGGTCCCACACACCCCCACTTTGTCCCCTCTGGACAAATCTCCAGCTTCACCCTGCCACGATAGTGGCATAGTGACAAGGACGCAGGTATCTTGGTTGCATCACAGCAGAATGCCTGGGCCAGAGGAAACCTCACTGCCATCTGCCCTGGAGCATCGGCCCAGGGCTGCAGGCTGCAGAGAAGGTTCCTGCAGCAGCATCGCACTGAGCACCCAGCTGCTTAGGACCCAGTGTAGCCCAGCACCCAGGAACCAGCAGGACCCCCACAGCACCAGGCTTTCCTACGTTCTGCATCTGAGTCCAGTTCACTTCACTCAATTCTGTGAAGTAGCACAAAAGATGCACCTTTTTTGAGAAATAGCTCAATATCCTTCAGGAAGTTTCTCTAGGCCTGAAGGTTCCACAAGCTAGGGTACAGGAGTAAAGAGAGCTGTGTTGAAGAGAACACAGGTACAAATGAGATAACCATCAACACAATCCCACTAAACATCGATTTGTCCAGAGAAAAATTTTAGAAGAGATAAACGTCCTATCAGATTAGCCACTAAAGGCCTTTCCAAAACACAGTGGTCAAGTTAAGCAGTGAGAATGAGACCTGAGAGCCAGGCCAACAGCCTGGTATTCCAAGACTTCACTGTCCAGCCCAGTGCAGGAGGATCCGGGATAACCCTCCTCTGTCTCCACTGCATGTCCAGAACACAACACGCATGTCCTCTCAGCGTCCCTCGACTAGACACCAAAACCTGGCAGCTCACAGTCCTCAGTGCAGGCCACAGTCTTGCTAGGTTTGCACAGTAGTTCATACAGGTTTGAATTAATTGCCAATATTTAAAAATCAGGATATTTCCCAGGAAAATCCTGATTTCCAGGTTCCCTTGAAAAATCAGAAGCTCTGACAATACTGGGCCTGGGTCTGTCCAGTTGGCAGGAACTGGGGAATAGCTGCCCCCTTCGATGGGGCACCAGGCTTAAAGATGGCTGCCAGCTCTCTGCGGTCCCCAGACGCCCTACGGAGGGGCACCGTGGAGGCCCCACCCATGGCCTGAGGACCAAAACAGGACACGGACAACCACTGCCCTCCGCCATGGTCCCTCCCACCTCTCAGAAGAACCGTCATCTAAACATCTTCCCTCTCATAACCACAGGTTCACTCCCCTTTAGATCCCCCAAAGCCTGAGATTTACCATCTGTAATCTCAATAGCAGCATCAATTAATAAGACAAACAACTCCAGAGTCTTGGAAACCATCTAGAAAATAAGTTAAATTGAAGAAGGATTGCTTTTGCCAAAACGAGAACAGCCATGCCCAGGGCCCAAGGCAACAATGACAGCATAGCTTATGTGCCCATTTCACAGACTGTGGCAACAGAGGTCACAGTCCTATTTCCCCCAACTCTATTCCTCTTAACTTCCAGGATGAATGGCCCACCAATGGGGGCGGAGGGGAGGGAGGCTTCTTCAATAAGTTGTGTTGAAGGGGAAAGAAAAGTTCTGATTGGCTGACTCAGGAATTGGGATTCTGGGCAGAGCTTTACAAAAGGATAATGTATCTTTAAGCCTAGGTGCCCTTCAGGGAATGTATTGGATAAATGTCTTCTGAAAAGCCTGTAAATATTCCATCGCCTCACTGTCATTACTACCATGAAATGATAATGAAGCATGAAAGAAATATAATTCCATATTCAGATGACAGCATTAGCCTCCATAAGCAAACTGAAATATTTATTAGTAAAATGTTCAGTATCTACGCCTGTAATCTAAAAAAAGGACAAAAATGTTTTATAATAAAAAAGAGATTGAATGCAGAGGTAAAATCTGGTTGGCTGATTTTATTGCTTATTATTAAATCCTGGCAAAACAA
This sequence comes from Mesoplodon mirus, assembly GCF_964341445.2. Classification (NCBI taxonomy): domain Eukaryota; kingdom Metazoa; phylum Chordata; class Mammalia; order Artiodactyla; family Ziphiidae; genus Mesoplodon; species Mesoplodon mirus. Next base: position 47,025,669 of record NC_138995.1, read on the forward strand.
TTATTTTTTTCTTTTCATTAGTAAGACACCCAAATTAAAACTATGCCCTCTGGCTGCAAGGTTTACAGTAGTGATTAAAAACAAGGAATTGTGATGCATGGGGCTTTTGACAATGGCATAATCAAATTCATTCATATTGTTCAATCTTTCACTGACAAATATTTTTACAGTGAAATATACCAAACAAAGACTCGCATACAACAACTATCAATACAGAGAAATTAGGAAACCTTGTTATTATTTAAATAGTGAAGTGATACAATGTTGCCATAATCTTGAATACAAACATTATAGTGTAGTTAATTAGGGTAATTATTGCCTAAATTGTGCTTAATTGTCTTATACTGAATAGGATGTGTGAATGAAGCTTTTTGAGCTTTTTACAATACGTTCGTTAAGTGCTGCCGAACTACTTAGTTATAATTTAATAAGTTTTGATGGTATTTCCTATAAATCAGGAAATACATCTGAATACAAACTGGGAGATAAACAGGAGCCATAGGCCTTGACCTCTGTTTCACCTTACTGAAAAAGAGGCATAAGAGAGTCATTTAGTAGACCAGCAGCACAGAACGTTCCATAGCTAGAGCACATTCCTTTAAGGAAAGGGGAAAGAAAAAAATCAGGTCTTTGAAGTGAATGAAAAATTAGAAATTCAAGTGACCACGATCAATTCTGAAACACTGCACAAAATTAATTACAGTTTTGCATCAGAAGCAAGAATGTAGATTTCAGACAGTCGGTGTCATTTATCTCAAGCTGCACAATATACAAGGCGATTAAAAAGCCAAATCTGTCCCCACCTCCCAAGTCTAAGGCCTCTCAGAAGCTGTGAAGTACAAATGATTAACTCCAAATTATGCAAGGGATTGTGCGGACGCTTCAGCTTGAATGGAGTGTGTGGCAAGTCGCAGAAGCTGGAGTGGGACAGATTTGGCGGCTCTTTATCAAAATCCAGTCTGGCCACCAATGATGGAAATCAGATAAATTGCACAGAGATCTGACAGTGGCTGTAGAAAGCTTGCTCGGCAAAATCCAAATCTCTAATTTCTATCTGCTTTTAATTGCTTGCCTTAAAATTTGCATTTTTCTACAATTGGTTTAAAGGATTTACTCTACTCCATAGGCTGCTCTGACCAAATTGCTTCCCATTTCACATGGAGTTGCAGAACCCTGTCGTGGGGGCTGGGGGTGGAAATTTGGCTTGGTACTCACCTCTCACAAGCAAGCTTAGTGTCCAAAATACACCTCAACTAGGGAGGTGCCCTGCCCTCTCTGACACTCAGGACTAGCCCAAGTAGCCATCGGCATCCAGAAGGCACACAGATGCCCCAAGCCTTTATCCCCAGAGGAAGCCCAATGAGCAAATACCCCACAGAGAAACCCAGCCGCACCCTCCTCCTTCCACTGGGGCCCCGTTCTCATTAGCCCCCCTTTGGAAAAGGCAGGACGGACATGTGTTCAAAATACATCTTATTCTGTTGTCAAAACGAACTCAATATCAGAAAGGCTGACAGATTTTCCCTGACTCCAAGAAACCACACATGGTGTGTCCCACACACCCGCACAAGCACACACAAGCTGGGTGCCTGCTTCATTTAACCCTGCATCCATAACCGACTTATTAACACATTAACATTGCCAAGTGAAAAACTGTCATTTTAAGATTTGTAAATTGAGCCTCACCTAATGAACTCTTTGATTCTGAGCAATTGGTTCTGGGTCCTGTTGAAACCCCAGCTGTCCTCAACCAGCTGTACCTTAATAAGCTCTACCCGACTTAACCCAGGTCTTCCCAGGCCCTCCCCTGGTGCCTCTGCCGAATCTCCTCAAACCTGTCCCCAGGGGTTTCTTGAACACATCTGGAGACATCACATCACAGAAGCATCTCTTCATCCCACTCTGTCATCTAAGGAAGTCTGTTTATCCCCATGTTCTCAGAAGCAAATGGCTGCTGGGTCCAGGGAGGTCACATAGTGGGAAAGACTTGTTGTGAGAAAAGACCATTTCCCATTTCCCCTTTGGGTAGAGACATGGAAACAGAGAGTTCTTCATCTCCTGTCAGAAAAAACAACAATGTAAGCACAATATAAACAGCGATGGACACCCTGCCCCAATGCCAGGGATACTAGGGAGGGGTGAGGACCGTGGCTAACTTTAAACACATGATCCCTCTGAAGGGGCAACTGCACCTCTGCTCAAATAGATGTTGCCGTGAAGACAAGCCGCTCTATATGGCCAGATATTTTGAATTTTTTATGGAATCTGGACTGTTTCGGAGAATTCCTTCATTGTTTTCATGTTGATTCACATTTTTAAAGTAAATAAAAGAACCATTCTGAATAAAAGCACTTGATGGCCAAATCTATCAGGGCCCCCAGCTTGTGATTTCAGGTCCACACCTTTGATGGATATATGCGTTTTCACTGCTGAATGGCTGTAAAGGATACACCTCAAGATTCTAAAGGGCAGATCATCCCCTTAACCCACGTGATAGTCAGAAAGACACTGTAACAGGAGCCCCTGAATCCGTCCCTGTGTTGTACTAACCACTGCCTAAGAGCCTCACCCTGTAGTGACCACCACTGCTCATAACACTGGACAACATGTGGGCTTTGGCCCAGCTCAGGGTCCATCCCCAGTGGCTTTCAGGTTCTAGAACCAGCCTTGATTCACCTTTTTTTTTTTTTCCCATCCTTGGACTTTTAGAGAAGTTAAATAAATGCCTAAAAGCACAAGCCCAAGACTTGCACTCAAGTGTGCTGGCCTGGCCACCCCTGATCCCTGCTGCTCCAGCCTGGGCCCTTCCCTGTTATGTGCAAGCCTGGGCTTCCACCCCTGTGCTCCCGCTGGCTGGGATGTGTTCCCTCTCTGGATGGACTTTCCCACGGCCTGAAGCAGCTCAATAGCACCTCCTAGAGAGAGAAAGACGTGCTCATCTACTGCGGAGTGCCCTCGAGCTGCCCCCTGCCACTGCCCATCACCCTTACAGAGTGAGGTATACTCTGGGCACTGCTCTGGGTGCCCAACCAAATGCCTCCCCAAAACAACCGATAACTCACTGCTCATCACTGGCTGAGCAAACACTCAGCTCCCACACTCTGGCTTCTCCCTGTCCCAGCTCTCCTGACTGTTGAGGCCACGACAGAGACCACGTGAACCCAGGAATCTCTGGATAACACCCTGTTCTTGCATTGAATTATTTATGCTCCACCCTGTGGCTGAGGAAGTGTGGCCTGAATGTAGATTCAGAAGCATGTGGTAGCTGTAGCACCTTGGGCAAGTCACGTGAGCTCAGAGCTTCTGTTGGTGAATCCAGAGAGTTTATACCACCTTCCCTGCAGGTGCTGGAAGAATTAAATTTGCCGCTCAAAGACTTCATATCATCATGTAAACACCAGGGTGAGTCTTTTCTTTTTTTAGGATTACGTGGCAGTGGGGACAATAAACAGTGACTGGGCTCAGCCTTGAGTCACAAAACTTCCACCTTAGGACAGTAGTGCAATGCACCTTTGAAATGAAATTGGTAAAAATATATTTTTCTAAGAAACTCACTCTGTAATAATTTTAAGATGCATTTAGGAAGCCATGGGAAGAACCTAATAAAATAAGAATGCATGATTCCTACCCTCAAGGAGCTTCTAATCTCTTTTCAGGGCAGAGATGGTGGTGGGATAAAGTGGCTGTGAGGTCCAGGCACCTGAAATCAGGCCCCACTGGCTGGGGCTGCTGTCCTTACATCCCAAGCTCTGGGAAACAGCTTACCAAAGGCCCATACCAGAGCTGAAAAGGGAGAACTATTATTTTTGATGCTTATATTATTTGAATCTCCTGAAAATAAACACTCACCTTCCTAAAGGCAGGGAGAGGCCCAGGCAGGGGTCTTTTTGCCTCTGCACTGCAAGGTGGCTAGATGGGGAAGGAATCCAGGCGGGTCTGCTGATCCAAGTCAAGTCCATCACCAGGATTTGATTAAATGAGATGACACTTGAGAAAGGGTCTTCTAAACGATTCTAGTCATTTAAAATATTCCAGTATTGCCTTCATCAAAGGGATTATAGTGTATAAACTCAGAGTATTAAAGAGAAAAGAGAAGTGTTGGCTTTGGGAAATCTATGAATCAGAGAGCTCAGGGTTTAACAATTTAGGAAATCATTTTTTGTAATATCACAAGTTTGAGTCTGTTCAGGCAATATTTATCTATTTTTTTCACTCTGCATCATGATTTAAGCTGTAAGAATTTACTATGAAATTAACAGAATGTCTATCTTGCCATTGATTACATGAAATTAGAACCACCGACACTCATGTTAATACCTCCCAATTACCACTCCTGGTAATTTGGTCTAGAATGCCTCAAATTTACTTGAATAACCAAATTCTCTTCAAGGCAGAAAAAGACAACGTGCCCTGCAGAAGAGACCAGCACCTGGTTCACCCTCTCAAGCTTTGGTTTTCAGAGTCAGGGAGTGGCCTTACAATGAGGAAATGAAGGATCAGAGAGGTGGAATGACTTACAGAAAGCCTCACAGCAAGTTGGTGACCTAAGACTAGAATGCCCATCTAGAGCTCACTCTCTGCTCCCCCAGGGTAAGGGAGCCCCTCTACTGACACTTGAATATCTCCATGTTCACAGGGGATTGTCTTAGACCTTGGGGAAGGGAAAGGTCATCCATCCTCCAGCCTGAGGGCAGTCCTTACTTGACTGCAATTCTTGAGTTCCACATCAGCTTCACGCTATGGATGGGTGCTGTCAGAGAGGAAATGCACATCAAAGGCACTCCAAGTCATCTGCAGGGCTGGAAGGGGTAAACCATGTGGACTATTCTCAAGGCCTTCAGGAAAACATGGGTGAAACAAATCTCAAATTACAAGAAAATTTTCCTGAGCATAGCTGTTGAGAGGGTATGTGTGTGGTTGTCTCTGAAAATTTCCAGAAAAAGGGAGACCCCAATTAAATTAGAAAGAGATGAGCTTCCCTGGTGGCACACAGGTTGAGAGTCCGCCTGCCGATGCAGGGGACACGGGTTCGTGCCCCAGTCTGGGAAGATCCCACATGCCGCGTAGCGGATGGGCCCGTGAGCCATGGCCGCTGAGCCTGAGCGTCCAGAGCCTGTGCTCCTCAATGGGAGAGGCCACAACAGTGAGGCCCGCTTACCGCAAAAAAAAAAAAAAAACAACAACAACAAAGAAAGAGATGCACAGAGACAAAGTTCATGGGCTATTTTTCATTGACTCTGTCCTTGGCAATGTACCTTAGAAAGATTCTGACAATGACAATGCAAGTAAGATGATTTTCATTTCAAATTAGCTATTGGATACCTCACAACCCAAAGTTTAGTATTCTAGGAGAATATCTAGGAGAATAGCCAAAAGCAATGCATCACACTGTTAAATAAGAGCCAAATAAGTTTCACTAGAAAAGAGAATGATCCAGGGGTCATAGTGGGCCACTACTGATGATGAGTCAGGATTGTGAAGCAAAACGGAAAAACAATGAAACTTAGAGTCAGAATTCCCTACTCTGCAACTGACCTTGGACTTCCTCTCCTCATGTCTCAGTTTTCTCAACCATAAAGTGAGGGTTATATGATACCCCTCCTACCTTTCTCACAATGTTGATTTGGAGGCTCAAGAGACAATGCACGTGACAGCATTTGGAAAGCCTAAGGTGCCACACATGCATCAGGCTTTACTGCTGAGATGCTGGCTGGCCCTGGGGACTAGCAAAGTTACAGACTTGATCCTCCTTAATGTGATTTTTTTAAGAAGAAAATTAATACATATATACAATGGAATATTACTGAGCCATAAAAAAGAAGAAAATAATGCCGTTTGCAGCAACATTGTCATTCTGAGTGAAATAAGTCAGACAGAGAAGGACAAATATCGTATATCGCTTATATGTGGGATCTAAAAAATGGTACAAATGAACTTACTACAAAACAGAAATAGAGTCATGAATATAGAAAACAATCTTATGGTTACCAGAGGGGGAAGGGAGGAAGGGAGAAACTGGGAGATTGGGATTGACATATACACACTACTATATATAAAATAGATAACTAATAAGGACCTACTGTATAGCACAGGGAACTCTATTCAATACTCTGTAATGACCTATATGGGAAAAAAATCTATAAAAGTTAATATATGTGTATGTATAACTGATTCATTTGCTGCACAGCAGAAAGTAACACAACATTGTAAATCAACTATACTCCAATTTAAAAAAAAAAGAAGAAGAAAATTAAGAATGTCCCCAACATGGAATTTGTCCTTGTGTTGTTTCTTTTCCACTTTAACACTGGAACGTCATGAATAACTGTGGTGTCAGTAATAATATCTATTATTATTAGAGAGTTCACTCCAAGCCCACACATGGAGAGAGATTACTTCTGCATGTCAGCATAAATTAAAGGGTTAGATCAGAGGCCCAGCCAATGGCAGAAGTGGGGAAAAGAGAGGGCAGTGCACACTGTCTGACCCATAGCCCACTCCTACCCCGGAGGATGAGAGCCCACGTAGAGGAGAACAGAGGTGCCCTAGCCAAGCACTGGTCCACCTCCAGACACTCGAGTGAGGCCAGCCTAGACCATCAGCTGCCCAGTAACCTTCCAGCTCCCTGTGAATGTACAAGGAAGCCCAGCAGGCCCCGACCAACCAGGCTGGCCCAGACAGTACAATTGCCCAGCAATCCACAGAACGGTAGTTCCCTGAAACCACTGTTTTGAAGTGCTTTGTTATACAGCTGAGACACCAAACAACCTCATTGTTATAGATGAAGCAATAGGGCTCAGAAGAACTTCCTCCTCTTCCCTCTGCAGCCCCAGCCAGTCCAATCCGCCCCTCTCTCAGCCTCCAGAGTGTCAGTTCCAAATTCAAAACTTACCATGTCTCTGCATCCCAGGAGCCTTGCATTCCAAAGAATTGCCCCAACTCCGCCCCACCCAGCTGGCTGTCCCGGGCCCAACTTTCCACCCATGTCTCTCCAGATTGATTTCTCCAGCAGAGGATCCTCAGCCACTGCCAGTGGTTCTTCGAGAACAATCCCCCCCCCCCACCAAGCCTGGTGCTTTCTCAGGGGATCAAGGCTCCAGAGAGACCAAGGCAGCTGACCTCCAGGACCCAAGAGTGGGTTCTTGTCTAACACGCGGAAATAAGTTGCAGGGGAGACACACGTACTGACAGAGCAAAAGACTTTACTGGAAAGGGGTGCTCAGGTGGAGAGCAGCAGGGCCAGGGGACCCAGGAGAACTGTTCTGCCACATGGCTCGCAGTCTCAGGGTTTACGGTGGTGGGGTTAGCTTTCCAGTTTGTCTCTGGCCAGTCATCCTGCTTGTGCCCGTATTTGGTCTGACTCAGGGCCCTTCCTGGCGGCGTGCATCTCTCAGCCAAGATGGATTCCAGCATGAGGGTTTCTGCAAGGTTGGCCAGACATATTATGGGCTGGCGTCTCCTCCCTCATTTTGACCTCTCCCGAATTCTCTGGGTTAGTTTTCAGCAGCAGCACGGCGCTCCTTATCCCGACCTCCTGTTGTGAGACGGCTCATGCTGGGGGTTATTGTCGTGCCTGGCCAAGGCGGGCGGTTTCCGTCAATGGTTTCCTAACAACCCTGCTCTGGGTTGCTGGCTCCCTTCTCCTCGGACTAGGAGGCTTGTCCTCCATCCACCACTGCCCCGCTCTCACTGCTTCTTGTACTGTCACTCCGCATCTGCCCTGTCCTCAGAGCTCAGTCCCCAAAGATCCGGGGCCTCTGCTTCACCTCGAGCACCCCCACAGAGCCTGGCATGGGGTCTCAGATTCCCTGGACGCTGCTAAGAGTTTGCTGTGGCTACTGCAGCTGCTGATGGTGGTGATGCTTACGAACCCTAGCAGGTGTGACACTGGGAGGATTCCAAATGTGTGACGACATGGAAAGAAACCCGGGTTCAGGTCGTGCCCCTTGTCACCTTGTGATCAAGGGGCAGGTTGCCAAACAGCTCAGAGTTCTGGTTTCCTCGTTTGCGAAAGGAAGCGGATGAATCTTGTCCAATCCACAGGGACACGGACTGAGTTGAACGGAATGCAGGTTCGTCCCTACCACGGTTCACCTGACCAGCTGACCCCGTAGCATGCTCCCCGCCCCTTCCACTGAGTGACGGTAATGCCCAACCTTCACATCCCCTCCCCCACCAGCCACCTCCGCCACCTACCACGTTGAAAGTTGTGATGCGCATGCGTAAATGCGCCCTCTCCTCTTCTTGCGCTTCCCTTCCGGCTGGGAAAGGCCACCCCAGCATCCTTAGTCGGACAAAGACGACCTGTCTGTCGGCTTATTGGATTTTGTTTCGGAAATCTGCAGGAGGCAGCCCCCAGAATGGAGGCGGCTTCGCTTACGCACCTTGTTTTGTCTCTCCCGGCCCCGAGCAGGGAGTCTGGGAGCATCCCACGTTCTGCCGAATTGACCCATTTTACAGATTCCCAACAGTCCTTAAAAACCACGACTCCGGTCGTTGGCAACATACATAGTAATCCTTAAAAACAGAAGGCCTGCCCTAGACAGAGCCTGCCGATCGGGGTGGCACAGATGACAGTGCCACCTAGAAAGTGGGGGTTAAAAGCAGCGCCTCCCCGCCCTGCCTGCACTACGTGTACAGCCCCTGCCCCCAGGCTCCATTCCCTAGACCTTCCACCGCATGCTTGGTGGGCACACAAGAGCTACGAGGAGCTGCTTTAGAGAAATGAAAATGCCATTGTCTGACCAATAAAAAGCATCCCTGTATGTAATCCCTGTACTCAATTTTTAAATTCTCAGTGCTGAGACACTGTTATGTGTTCATGGTTATTATCTGTCCACTTCCAAACCTTAAGAGGTTAGATTGTTTAAAGATTTGTTAGCTATGAACTACTTAAAGAAGGCAAAGTAGAAAACTCCTGGCTAATTGAAAAATAGCATTTTATCAGATTCTCCTCTGATATGATATTGTAATGGTCGTACTTAGAGTACTCTCAATACTTCAATAAGTGGTGAAATTTAAAAAAGAACATCGTCAGGGCTTTGCAGAAAATGTGCTGTTACCCATTTATACTGCTTTTTTAACCATTATTTTCTTATATTTCCCACAATGCCTCGGATCAGAAGCAAACAGAAACTGAGTGATTACCCCAAAGTGTGCTAGATGAACTGGAAAAAGTCTATTCAAACAAAGCTCATTAGTTCTGATACCTCCAGGGCTATGACAAATTAAGCGGCTGGTGAGTGTGCTTGCAGACAAAAGGAGGATGCCGAAACGAGGGCTGAGCTAGGCACGGTGTCAATAAATTCCCCTGAAAAAGGTAAAAATTACAATTGGAGCTAAAGTGGAATCCCTTTAAGGAGCATGTACAAAATAGATCATCCCTTCTTTCTTAAGTACATTTGTGAACCCGCCTGTGATGAATTATTGCAGCCTGGGAAGTGGCCACTCCAGAAGGACTGCCGGGCCAGGTGTGCATCCAAGGCGCTGGCTGTTCCAGCGCGTCCACCCTCTCGCCTCTGCAAAGACTTGGCCCTGCCCAGAGGAAACGGGTTCCAAACTCAACAAGCAGAGTGCGGACTTTCAAAGCCACAGGGCAGGGATTGGGCTTGCCTGCCAGGCTCCAGGAGGCAGCTACCCAGCTTCAAAGGGCTCCATGACCTTAAGATAACCTTGGCCAAAAAAGGAGTAGCCGTAGAACCACAGCTCTCCTTTTCCTGGTTTGTGAATCCATCAATATGAAGAATCTTAGAAAATTCTAAAATGGCCATTGTACTTGCAACGGATCTGGCACCAAGAAGCTCTAATAATTATTTGTTGAATAAATGAATAAAGGATGAACAAGCCAGGCCTTCAGGTAGGGCCACCCAATGAGGAAGTGGGAGTATCAGGACTGGGCCCAGATTCTCGAGACTGTCCTTGGGTTTTCTGGTGCACCTACGTGTGGCCACATATGCCCTCCTGGCTTGTGGGAGCCTCACAAGCATTTTTACCTCATTGGCAGGATTTCTGTGCCACGGAGAATCATGGTCTAACAGTAATTCTCAGACCAACAGAGTGGGGAAAACCCACAAAGAGCTCCCAGTGCCCTGATCAAACACTAGAAGAGCTGGGACCAAATCTGACCCACAGACTTTTGGCCCCATGCAGCGCTGCCTTTCCTTTTTATTTGAAATACTTGCCACTTAAAACTTTGGAGATTTCTCACAAACGTTCATATTCCCAGCTTCTTTGGAAACTTGAAAGATCTGGCCAAACAATATGGGCCCATATTGCCACGTGGCACAGATGATCAGGATGGAATTGCAGTTTCCCCATTTAACAATGATGCCCACCCCAGTGTGACAGCCTCTCCCAGTGCCCTGCACCCAGATATGTTACCAACTGGCCCCTGCAGGCATCTGAGTTAACAGCCTCTGGTCTAATCAATCATCAGTCTAGTAGACACAGGGAAAATCAGACCCAGAAACTGGGAGTGGTTTCTAGGACCGACAGAGTGCCCGTGGCAGTGCCAGGATTAGATGCCAAGTCTGAGTATTCTCAATGCCAGGCTCAGTAGAGCCCTCTATCCCACTCCCCCGCCCCATCGCCAGCAAAGCGAATTTTTCCCTCTTTTGGTTTTACTTCTGTACCTTGTTCATGTCTCTCTCAATGTCCTATCCAGCCATCCAGCCACACAGGCAAGAGCTAGACTTCGGGCTATCATGCACTCACCTGTTTGTAGTTCTGACTCCCCCACTAGATTGGGAGCCATTCAAGGGCAGGAGGATGGTGATAACTATCTCCATCCGCAGTGTCTGATACGCAGGAGATCTTCAGCAAAACCTTGTTTCCCTTTCATCATAATCTCATGGCATCCTTCAGGTTCTGGGTCCCAAATGTTGATGGATGCGTACAGTAACTTGGGTAGGTAGCCCAAGACCACCATAACCACTGGTCTCTTCTTCAACCCTAGACTCGTCACCCATTTCCAGCCCCACTTCTGATGCAGACCTAGACATTCTGGCTTTCCTTAGCTTTACTGAGGCTACCAAGAGAAGCCTCCGAAGGTTCATTCCATTCACACAGGCAGGGAATAACTCCCTTCTTTGTGATCCTCCTGATTTATTTACATTTTACTTACATTTTCAGAACCAACGATATTGAGAGGCAATTCTTCTCAAGCTGATGCATACTCTCACCTACACGTGAACTTGCCATTGTTTTTGTAATCCTGCCTCAGCATGGCTGTGGCTTGGAGGCTTGTGGCATGTGATCATGGGGCCTGAGAACCACAAGGGAAGCAAGAAGCAGGAGCTATGGGCACCCATGATGAGGAAACACCAACCCCATGAAATACGGACCCCTGTGCTCCCCCCATACCACCTCCCACTGCATAGGCGGCTCAGTGCAACACATCTGTTGCTGTAGAGAAGTTAAAAACAAAGGCATGGACAAGAGAGAAAATGAAGAGCAGAACACGCTAAATAAGCAGCATCTTTGTATATAAAAGCCAAGAAAAAGGGATGAAGACTTGGGATTTCACAATACAATTAGATCCCTTCTGCTGGTTTCTTTCTGTAAAAATACTTTCAATAAGCTAAAGAACATTTTTCAGAAAAATTTTTTTTTTACTTTTGTCTTTCAAATGTTGACAGATGGGTGGGAAAAAATTAGGAGTAATGTGCAATCCAGGTGTTCCCCTCACCTAGTCAAAATTGGTCTAGGGGAGAGGAGAGAGTCAGAGGGGCAACAGTACAGAGCCCGAGGCCCACGTGGGCATCTGAGCAAGACCCTGGGTCCCACCTAGCTCATTCTAAGCACGACCGAACAGACTGCTCAACTCCCTGGAGCACCAACGAAAAGGATGGGACAGAGATGGGCTTGTGGGGCTGGAGCCGGCAGGTCTGCATCAACCCCTCCGAGTTCCCAGGGGCTCTGGAGCAGCTCTGGAAGGCCACACACCTTTCCCACGCACCCAGGAAGAAAGTGCAATTAGCTGGGAGAGAAAGCAAGCAGCACGGGGGCACCTTCTGCAGGATGAGGCGCCGGCAGGTGTGGGCACATCATGGACCAGTGAGAAATCTCTAGGCAGCAGCATCGAAGGCTATCTTCACTGCCTGCAACCAATCCAGCTCCTCTATCCCTTAGATAAGAAGGCGGGAAATCCCTGACTTGACTGAGGAACTCCAAATTAACTGTTTCTCCAGAATTGATTAGCTTGAGTTTCTACCACTGGCATGATGTTTATAGCAACATAAAAAAGTTAGACTATGTCCCCCTTTTGGTACATCTGACTTGGTGGGCTGAGAACTTGTCCCCATCACCTACTGGTTCATCACCATTTACGCTTGCTGCCACCGCGAGGCATGTTGGAAAGCAACTCTCCCAGGAGGAGCCCCCGGGCCTGGCGGAAGGAGGAGACCAGGTCTAGCTGCTGCCTAATGGCTGCAGGGAGGGCAGGGAGGACTGCCGAGGGGAGGGCACCTGAGGGCAGGCGGCAGGTCACTTGAGTCAAACGGGGAGAGGATGTCTTCCACCTGGTGTGGCAGAAAGACTCTAGCACTGAGGCCAGCCCACAGGGCTTTGCAGGTGGCCAGGATGGTGGCCTGGGTGCTGGGCCAGTGGGAAGCTCTCTGCAGCCCACCATGGAACCCGAGTATCCCTTCTTCCCAGAAGGGCAGAGTCCACATCTGCCCCCAGCCAGAGACACCCGGGAGCCGGCCAGCCATGACCGTTCCCAAAGGGTTTCCCCCAACTGCCACCAAGAGGGAACAGGAGGACAAGCCTGTCACATGTGGGCTCTGCTCAGCGCAGCTCCACGGGCCTCCCCCAGGGCGGCTCCAAGCCTGGGAACACTGCACAGAGGAGGCAGGCACACAGACAGCTCAGCGGGGCCCTCCCTGTCCTCTGTCCCCAGGCCCTCCCCCAGCCCCTTGCCAGCTCAGCTCCTCTTGTCTCTGGAGTTGAGGGGTCCTTCTCCCGTGCTTCACCCTGCTCCTCCCCCACCTCCCTGACCATCCCTTCCCGGGCCTCCTAAACGTAAGGATGCCCTGAGATTCTGACCTCCTCACTGCCATGTCTCTGCCTGGTGGCCTCGTGCCCACATCTCTGTGGGAGCAGCCTCCGCGTGTCCATTCCCACCCCCACCCCTCCCCTGGACCCAGCCTCCGGCCCCTGTCGCCCACCGGGCATGCCCATTGAGGGCTTCCATTCAGACTCACAGTGGCCGTTTCTCCAACCTCCCATCCATGTGTTTCTCCAGCGTATTATCACCATTTCAACATGGCACCCTTCCAAAGCTGGTGAACAGGGGTCTCTTCTGTAGGAAGTGATCAGGGAGGGCACCACCCCTCCTAGCCAACCACATCTTGCTCATCCCTTCTTCTTCACATCCCTGCTTCAATGCCACCCCCTCCAGGAAGCCTGCCCTGACCACCAAGACGGGTGAGTCCCTCACTATATGTTCTCTTTCTTCAAAATATTTATCAAGATTCTGATCAATAAATGGTCTGTGCAATAATTAATCTAATATGACTCTTCTCCCTGCTAGACGGTAGATTTCAAAGCAGCAAGCAATGGGTGATCTCTTGCTTGCACATACCTGTATGCAATAAGTACTCCATAAATGCTTGAATGGGAGAGAGTCAGGCACATTTATTCATTCAAGCATTTATAATGCTTGATGAAAACTAGCCACATGCAAATTGGAATTTGTATTACATATCCTTATTTGTGATAAATTTGTACCAACAGCACCTATTTAGGAATCTAGCAGGCTAGACATATAGGGCCCACATCTTCTAGATATTTCTTGATCACAAGTTTTTGCATTAATTTTGACTTTTTCAATACTGCATTCAAATATAATTTAGCCTGACTGCCGTTTGTTTTCACTCCCTTAAATTTTGCTCCTGTGATGAGAACCTCCTGTGCCCGAACCCAGCCCCTGACCCCCGCCTTGGTCACCACCGTGCAGCCAGCAGCCAAGCCACATACCTCGTGTTTCCAGCATCTCCGGCCACTTGCAGACTTGCAGGAAACACCTCACCTCTGGGTATGGGGCTGGTGTGGTGAGAAGCTGCCAAAGGTGCAACCCAGAAGATGCATCGTGGAAATGCAGAGGAGATATCACCCAGGGGGTGAACTGTGACCAGAGGGAAACAGGGGATGGGAGGGAGCCAGGCACACAAATTCCCTCTTCGCATTCACTCCCAGCTACTCAGAGACGGAGTTTCTGCAGGCACAGCCCATCTGGAGAAGACCACAGAGCCAAGCAAAGCCACCTACTGAGTCACCTGCTGTGTCTGTCCGTCACCACGCAGGACCGCACGTGGCTTCCCATCCCTCCTTGCCTTGCTTCCCCCTGCCTCCCTCTCTCTGCCCAGTTTGCACCTCCCACATAAAACGTCAGCACTTTCACCCTTGCCTCAAGCCCTATTTTCTAGACAGCCTGGGCTATGACAGGTCTGCGTTTGGATTTTATGTTTTGTTATCTTGATCTGTTTTGTGGCTTTAAAATGCGTTTCAATATCTAATACAAATTCTCCATCTCTCTTTTTCCCCCAAAAAATGCCCTTGCCTATTATTAATCATTTAATCATCCAAATGAACTTTCCCAGAAGTTGAATTCTGGGGAAAAGAAATGTCTTTCTATTTTTTAAATCATCTTCACATTTATTATCTTTTTCTAAATCCAACACAAATATTTATTAACAGCTTGGATGAAAGCACAGTGGGCTCTGGGGCTCTACGGGATCCCAAGGGAATTGTATTCTAACCGGGGCATGAAAGGGAATGATAAACAACCTTTGTGTAAGCCCTCAGGGTAGATGGCAGTATCCCTGGTTTGCATGGAGCCAGACCCAGAAGTTCCAGAACTGCCTGAGAGGAATGGTGGGGGGAGCCCCGGTTAAGGCTAGAGCCCTGGTCCCCCGACCCTTCAAGTCTCTGGTCTGTACACTCGCCAGCCTGGAAGAGTGATGACTGCAAAGGCAATGAGCCTCAGGAGGGTGGGGAGATGTCACAGGAGGCTTCGCGAAGAACAGATAAGATTCAAGGAAATGAGGAAACATCCTTCCAAGGAAAGAGGACATCTGTGGAAGATTCCAAAAGCAATTGGAATTGGATTCCAGAGAGGACCTGGAAGCATCCAGACCCCAGTGGACAAGGCACACATACAGCAGGGAAGCATAAGTCCTGGGGGTGCACAGCTGGTGGTCAGCCATGGCTTCCTGTCCTAAGTGCTCGCTCCTGTCCCCTGAGAATTTTCCTCTGAACCCCCTCCCCTTGGCCCCAGAATAGGCAGAGCTCTCAGCTTGTCCCACACACTGTTTGGTGGCCTGTGTCTCCCAGCCAGAAATTTCCAGGGAGATGGTCCAGAGCCAGGACAGCAATGCCCCACCCTTGTTTTGCAGGATTTTTAAAATCATCTTCAAATGTTCGATTTTCTTGAGCCTCTCAAAACAAAATTTGACTGAAAATAATACCTCTTATTATGGTAGTGGTCTGCGTGCTTCTTCAAAATTCTTCAATCGAAAATCATTTCACACGACAATGGGATGACAATGTCTCATCCATCCAGTCCCGTGCACAGAACTCATCATGCGCGCCACCTCCAAGAAATGTAAGACCCGGCTCTCCTTTGTGGGCGGGGACGTCTCCCTGCATCCTGAGCAGTTATCAGAGTACCCGGAGCATCGTGGACTCCTCAGTGAGTGAAAGAATGAGTAAACTAATACGAACCACGGAGCAGACTCTGAGCCCCTGGTGCCGTGTGAACAAAGTGCCAGGGAAACGCAGGAGAGGGAACAGCCACACATGCAGGGGACACTGTTGAAGCACCAGCCTCTTCACCCAATTCCTGCTCAGCTGCCAGGGGACCGGGATGGCCCATATCATCCAAGGAGCAATGTGAAATGATGAACCAACCTCGATTCCTCAGAAGGCAAATGCCACCTTAGGGGATGCGAATGTGTATGGGTGGGGGGAAGGGACGGATTCCTGAAACAGGACTTGTTTAGAACCCTCTGGAAGATCCTGATTTGGATATTTCAGGGAGCTGGGAAGGCCTTTGCAAAGACATGAGGCTAGAGCCGTGAGTGTGCTTTGAGCCTGCGAAGTGGTCCGAGGTAACTGGAGCCAGTGACTGCACAGCATGGGGCCGGGAGGGAGGGAAGGAGGGGTGGAAGAATGGATGACCTTGAATGCTGGCGGAGGGGGAGGGGGCCTCTGGGTGCCCCTACACTACCTCCAAGAGAGAGGCTCCGAGAGGTACGTTCATCCATCAAATATTGGCGGTGCACTTCCTATGGGCCAGGTGCTGCTCTGGTGCTGCGGATGCAACACTGGGCAAGAGAGATGAGATGCCTGCCCTCATGGAGCTGACGTTCTAACAAGAAGAGGAAGCCTTCTGGACGTAAGAGCTTTGAAGAAATGCAAGAGCTGTGGTGTGACAGAGAGATAGCCATCAGGATGTCAAGACCCAAGTGACAAATTGCATTTCGCGAGCAGAGGGAATGGCAAATGTTAAGGCTCACACTTAAGGAACCAAAAGGTCAGTGGCTGGAGGCTCCCAAGCATCAGAGGAAGTGGCGTGGGGTCAGAGGTCAGGCCTGTCTGAATCATGGCGGTCTGTGGAGGCTGTGATGAGAGGTAGGGGGTTATTCTAATGCAATGGGGAGCTATTGGAAGGGTTTAGGCAGGGTAGTGGCAGGACCAGATTTCTGTTTTAGTAATCATTCTCTCTCCCATGTGAAAACACAGGAGGAAGGTGGTGTCTGCAAGCCACGAAGAGCGCTCTCACCAGAACCTGACCATGCTGGCACCCTGATCTCAGACTTCCAGCCTCCACAACTGCAAGAAAATTCATTTCTGTTGTATAAGCCTCCCAGTCTGCGGTATTTTGTTATGGGAACTTGAGCTGACTAATATAGGGGTCCTACTGCCATATGGCACTCTGCCCTGCTCCGCTCTCTTTCCAGAGAATGCCATGGAGTGCTGGGATTGAGGGGAGTCCAATTTTCAGAGTGTCAAACTCCACAGAAGCCAACAGCCCCAGCCCACACTGTACGCCCTGTAGCGGGGGACCTTCTCACCCTTCCCAGCTCTAGTGCCAACTCGTTCATGTGTTTCATTATAATCCCCATCATTATGGGGGATCCAAAAGCTCCCACAAGCTTCTTCCCTAAACACAGAAAAAAGAGAGAGAAAAAACACCTCCACCAAAGATCTCAGAAAAATGTATAAGTGGTCTCAGATACTCCAAACGAGCTCAAGCAGGGTGTTGTCGAGACCTTAACTCTTGCAACTTTGAGCCACAAGATCAGGCCGTGCGCACCAGGCCGATTGCTGGGCTGTTGTTTTTGTCCTTTGATATGGCAATTCACCAACATTCATACGCACGTGTATAGGGTACATGAATACAAGATGAAAGACGAAACAACTACCCAGAGTCTGGGTAGGAAGGTCCCAGACCCATGTGGCTGGCATTTCAAGGTCAGTGTTTGTCCTTCCCCAGCAGGCCACCTGCCGCCTCCCCAATCCACCTGACCTTCAGACCAGAATGGCTTTCTTCAGCCTGGTTTTCCATACGGCAACCTTTCTGAGAATCAGGACAGCATCTCCAAAGGAAATGACATAACAGATCAAGAGAATTTCTTCTCAGGGACATGGGGGACTCTTCTAGAGTTTAACTCCAGGGCACCCCTGGTAATGCAGCAAGTCGGCAACAGAAGCCTATTCTTAGGTGACGGTTATACCCCCAGACCTCCCCCTCCCAAGTGAAGGCCACAAGTGGGTCCCAGAATGCAAGGACACCCCTGAGACAGGCGGTCACATTGCATAAACCCAGCTCCAGAAACTCTCAGCAAAGGAACCCTCTGTACCTGGTGCAGCTAAACTCCAATCCACCACACGGCGGGGGTGGGCTTTCTGGAAAGCAGTGGCCCTGGGCTGTGTGCAGAGCAACATTTAACCTGATGCTGAAGGCTGCATATTCCCACTACTGCATACATTACCCTTTATCTAATTCAACTGGGCCCCCATCTACCGAACGGCCAATTAATAAGGTAGTATTGGAAAGGTGGGTTGTTCCTGTAGTTGGACATTGTGGCAGCCCCCTGTCCTTGCTTTCACCATCTTCCTATTAATATGAAAACTTTGTCCCTGCCTCGCCAGAATGTCAAGGCAAACCAGCACCTGCTGGGAAGCAGAGATGGCGCCCTATAGAATGGCCTGAGGGACAAAGAGAGTTTGTGGGAGGCACAGTCTTCTTCATGGGCCCAAGGACAAGAAGCAGCCATAAGCAAGAGGCTCCTGGGCCTTGACTTTGTCTCTCGACTCTTGGGCCTATGGATGTCCTACAGGGCATAGGTCCTGTCGAGGCAGCAACAGCGGCCAGCTCAGCTGCCTCTCCTCAGTGGAGGTCACTCAGAAAACATCTCTGCCTTCCAGCCTCCCCCCAGCCAGGGAGGCAGGCCTTGGGCAGAGCGTGAGCTGGACTCCAGGAAGTGGCTGCTGTGTGGAGCTGAGGCTTCATCCCTTTTGAAGGGTCAGCTGTGCCCTGTTACAAGCTGCTCCAGCTGCCAACCATGGGAACAGGCGGAGGAGAGAAACATAGTTTAGGGAGCGTGCTTTTCAAAGGTAAGATCATAATGATGCAAATTCATGTTTCAGCAAGTAGGGGCCAAGGGCAGTCGGCAACATCTCTGTCCAACTGACCACTGTCCCCTCTCCCTACCCCTTCTCTCTCTGCCCCGACTCTGCTCTCAATAAGTAATAAGAAATGTCTAGACTAATAACTTGATCATCAGCAGAAGTCAAGCGCTTCCACAGAGCCCAGGGAAGGGGTGGGAATACATGGTGTGGACGCTTCCCCTCTACACCCTTCTACATCCCCCGTCACTGGGCCATCTATGATCAGCAAAGCGCCACCAGAAACTTCTAAATGAGAGGAAAAGAGGCAAAATGCCTATGGGAGCCAGGCAGGCAACCCAAAGGGGTGATGCCAGCCAGGTGTAAGAAATACAGCAGCGCAAATCCAACTTTATGTGGACTGCCACCCACAGCAGGGCTGGGAGAAGGTCCAGAGCTGTGGGGACCAAGGCAAACTACAGAGCATGGCCTCGTCTGAAAGGAGCAGCCCTATTCGGCACCTCAGTCATGTTCATGTGGGAATCTCTGGATTTTTTTTCAAGAGAAGTCAGAAATTTGGATTTTACATGCAAAGTTGTGATTTGTAAAGGCTGGAACCTAATTCAGGTTTTGCTAAAAGAATGCAGAGGAAGAGAGAGAGAGAGAGAGAGAGAGAGAGAGAGAGAGAGAGAGGAGGGAGGGAGGGAGGAAGGAAGAAAGAAAGAGAAAGAAAGAAAGGAAGAAAGAGAGGGAACTACCTCAGCCTGAAGACAGCCCATGGACCATCTGTTTGCAACCTCTGTAGTCCCCAGGGAAAGCCAACTAGTAAGGGGTCCTGGGCAGGCTAAAACCCCAGTGCAGGCCCTGACTCAGGGATCTGCTCTCCCGGGAATTGGCATGCCCAGCCCCCCTCTTCTGGTCTGTGAGTGAGGCTAAGACTTGATCTTGGAGAACAATAGAGAGACCAGGGAGAAAGGACCTTGTCCAGCTCAGGCGGCTCACGGCTGGCACACTCTACACAGTGAGCTCTGCGGGGTGGTGGGGGGCGGTTGGAGGGGCCCATCCACATGCAGCAGGAGCTGGAGGAGGATGTGAGTTCCCTTCTACATGGCTCTGCTGTCAACCCAGTTGAAAAAGGTATTTGAACGAATTAAATTCCACGAAAAAGTTCTGTTTCCCTGTCAAGGCAGCACCTATTTCCAAGTGTCTATGATTGACATGACTCTTAATGTGCATTTTTAAACGAGACCATTTTGTGTGCAAATATGGCAGGAAAAAGAATTTCTTGGTCCAGCGATCCTGAGGCTTCCTCTCCTGGTGAGACGCCCAGAGATGAAATTGCCCTTGAATGTTATCCTCTTCTTCTATTATTTTTATCTTAGTTTCCAGACCACAAATGAAACACATTGGGGAAATAAGATTCTGTCACCACTTCTGGGAGCCTGTCGAAGGTGCTTGCATCCTGGCTGATCCAGTGGCCTTCCCCGCGCCCCGTCAAGCTGTCCTGGCCACAGCTGAGGTAGAAGAAGACCAGTGCTGTAACCAGGGGGACCCCAGGCTCCAACTTTGGGTCTCTTCTCTCTAGCCATGGACAGAGGCTGCCACCTGTGCAATGCACAGAGTCCCTCACTCAGAAGGGCTCTGCACTGGGTTTAAGAATCTGCAGCTGTGTCTTGAAATTCTTAATTTTGTTAACAAGGGACCCTGAATTTTCATCTGACCCTGGTCCCTGCAAATCATGCAGCCAGTCCCTCCCTGAAGGGCGCACACTGTGACAGCTGCCCTGCTATGGGGCTCAGCTCTTGAGGGAATTCCCTACCCCAGAAGGTGAAGGTACACTGACTCTGAACTGGGGGCCACCATCACATCCAAGGAAGCCTCATCTAAAGCTGTTTTCGTGTGGTTGTGTAAGGAGCCCAGAAGCCTGAAGAGGGAGAGAAAGTATGCGTAGACACAGCATTGGAAAAGCAGAGCTCGCTGTGGGCTTCCTGGAGGAGGGGACCCGGAGCTGGGACTGAATTGGACAGATAGGCAGGGTCTGGAGGAGCCATGAGGATGGAAGGTGGGGTGTGTGGTGCACAGGAAGCAGAAGTGGGATCAGCAGGCCGGGGGCCCATGATTGTGGGGGAGGTCTTGGAACCCCTGTCCCCAGCCACCCCAGCCACTGAGCAGTGACTTCACTCATCCTCCCAGGGTCATGGCACCTGCCACCCCTCAAGCACCCCCAGCCCCTCATCCCTCTGCACAAAGGCTGCTCTAATTCTCCTTGCAGCCCGGGTGAGAGGCAGTCAGAGAACAATGCTATCTGCACGTGGTGGCGCCCAAAATACAACTGTCATTTATTTCGTTATATGAAATTAGAGCACGCCTTGTAGCCATAATGAATCATTTCCTTCTTGCCTCGGCCATGATGTCAGGCAGGAGCTCGGCATCTCCCATTCAGGGCCTTTCACTTCATCGCAGGCTAATAATAACCCACCCGGGTGAGCACACATCTTCCCAAGACAATGCAGGGCCCGGATGGGCATCGTGGGCAGGAGAGCAGTGTCCGCAGGGGAGGGGGAAAGATCAGGGTGTCATGGCAGGAAGAAGACAATGCTCATGGGAAGGGGAGGGAAAGCCTTAGGGCGGTGGCTCCTGTGGGAACCTGGGTCCCCCAGGTCCCTTTTCCAGCTGCTCCACCTGATGGGGGCAGGGAATAGAGCCCACTCCTAGGCTGCCCTTCTACTAGCATTTCTTTCAATCATTGCCCAGGTCCAGCTCAGAAGCCTCCTTCTTGAGGAAGCCATATCTTGATCCCCCACCACCACTAGCACCCGCATCTTCCATTCGAGTGTGAGCTTTCAAGGCATTAACTGTTACCACAGCCTTGTCCCAGCCCTGCCCAGGCCTGGAGCTGCCAGGAGTTGGCCTCACCTCTCTCATGTCACATCCCTGCCCAGTGTGGGCTCAGCAGTGGCAGACACTAATTACATGAGTAAGTGTGTCCTGATGGAGCCAAACCTCCAGTTGTGTCCCACTGGGACTGTGACCAGGAGCCCCATCTCATCCTGGGCAGGAGAAGCAAGGCCCAGACCCTGTCCCCTAGAACCTCCTCCTCCAGGACAAGGCAAGGCCAGCCAGGGGAAATCATAGGGTCTACTCAGACACTATGATTACTGTCTCTTCCACTAACTATAACTTAAGATCTTTTAGTCACCATATCTGCAGGAATAGGCACAGAGCCAGTTTTGTTGAATGAAAGAATAAATTAATAAATAAATGAATGAGCACCAAAGGCCATGTGCCAAATGACAGAGAACAAACCGCAGGGGTAAAGTGATCAGAGAAGGGAGGCTGCTCACTGGTCCCAGAGGCAGACTGGGTTAGGACCTCAAGACCCAAGAAATGTAGTCAGTTCCTGTGGTTTTCCTTTTGCTTCATATATGTTAGACTTGGAAGAGAAGAAGTCAAAAATCTGGAAACTACAACACGCACAGACACAAAACAAAAGCCCCAACAAAAGCCTGATCTCTCTAGTCAAAGGGCAAAGAAAGGGGCAGCTTAGTAAGACCAAAAACTCTTATACAATAACCAGTCTACTCCACCCAAAACTAGAAGAAAAGAAAACAAAAAACTCTGGTCCCACTCATACCCATACCCACAAAGACCAAATGGGGGAGTCTAGACTTCCATCCTCAAGAGACTATAACAAGGAACCCCAGAGTTCCCACTGAGGTAATGTCAGAGAAGGACAGGTATGGAAACAGGATCTTCATCCCCACTGGGCTCCCTCTCCCAACAGGGTCAGTGGAGACCATGGGGAGCCTGAACTTCACCTCTCTCTTGCCAGTAACAAAAACACCTCTCCCATTCTTGATGGAGTCAAAGCAGGCCTAGTGGAGAATCAAGACTTTCATCATCGCCCAGCAAACAAGGCCACGTCATCACTGTATCAGTGGTGCCCACATGAGGAGCCAGTTTTCCTACCCACACCCAAAAGTAGTAAGGATCCTATTCCCTCCAAAGGCAACAGAGTGGGGAACCTGGAGGTAGACTATATTTATATCAGATAAAACAGACTTCAGAGCAAAGAAAATTATCAGAGACAGAGACATTATATCATAATAAAAATGTTGATTCACCAAGAAGATATATCAATCCTAAATGTGTATGCACCAAACAGGACTGCAAAATATGTGAACTCAAAACTAATGGGCAGGGCTTCCCTGGTGGCGCAGTGGTTGGGAGTCCGCCTGCCGATGCAGGGGAGACGGGTTCGTGCCCCGGTCTGGGAAGATCCCACATGCCGTGGAGCGGCTGGGCCCGTGAGCCATGGCCGCTGGGCCTGTGCGTCCGGAGCCTGTGCTCCGCAACGGGAGAGGCCACAACAGTGAGAGGCCCACATACCACAAAAAAAAAAAAAAAAAAAAACTAATGGGCAGCATTCCCCCTCCCCTACTAGAGCAGTGGCAGAGAAAAACATCTAAAACAAAAGATTTGAGTAAGATCCAGAATCTCCTAAGATAATGCAAATTCCCAGGTTTCAATAAAAAGTCATCATCATACCACAAAAAAAAGGTCTCAAACTGAATTTAAAAAGACAATCAGATGCCAACAACAATATGAAAAAGATGTTAGAATTATCTGACAAAGACTTTAAAGCACTCATCACTTTTTAAATGCTTCAATGAGCAATTACAAGCCCATTTGAAATAAATGAGGGGAAAAAAGAGTCTCAACAAAGAAACAGAAGATATAAAGAAGAACCAAAGGGCAATTTTAGAACTGAAAAATGCCGTACCAAAAAAAACAAACTCAGTAGTTGGGCTTAAGAGCAGAATGTAGAAGAAAGAGGAAATAATTAGTGCACGGGAAGAAAGGACAATAGACATTACCCAATCTGAACAATAAAGAGAAAAATAGATTGAAAAAAATAGTAGAGCCTCAGGGTCCTGTGGGATTATAACAAAAGACCTAACATTCATTTCACCAGAGTCCTGGAAGGAGAGGAGAAAGAGGACAGAACTGAAAAGTATTCAAAGAACGACACAGCGACCTAAGACAGCAGGCCACATCAGCCGGGCATGGCGGCATGGAGCCCAGCCTTGGCAGCGCCTCTGCTCTGTGGAACCTGCTGGCTTCCTCTTCTCCACTGTGCCCAGTGAATGTTTGCCTTGCAGACAGGGGGGAAATCAAAGTGACCCAAATTCTCAAAGAAAAGTTTCCTCGAGCTACAGCTATCAAAGTCACTGACATTTCAGGAGGCTGTGGGGCAATGTATGAAATTCAAATCAAATCGGAAGAATTTAAGGAGAAGAGAACTGTCCAGCAGCACCAGATGGTAAATCAGGCACTAAAAGAAGAAATCAAATGTATGCATGGATTGTGGATATTTATCTCTGTCCCCAAACACTGACCACGCCCTGGCTGCATAGATATTGATGCTGAAACCTTGGATAAATCTTATTGCCACCATTCTTTCCTAGGCATATGACAAAAAATTTATCTATTTTATTCATAGATATTTCCATATTGTAATTATAGAAGAATATGGTATCTATTTAGATGTTAATTAAAGGCAACAGACAACTAAAAAATTTTTTCATTACAAAAAAAACATGTATTCAAAGAAAGAGTGGTTGAAAACTTCCCAGGTTTGACAAAAGACATAAACCTTCAGATTCTAGGAGCTAATTTTACCCAAACACTATAAATACAGAAAAAGCCATACAAGACACACCATAAATAAACTTCTGAAAGCGAAAGACAAAGACAAAATCTTGAAAGCAGCCAGAGAAAAATGATATGTTAATACTGGGGGAAAGCAATGAGAATAATAGTAGATTTCTCATCAGAAGCTATGGAGGCCAGTGGAAGTGACACAATGTTCTTCAAGTGCTGAAAAAAAGGCCGCCTAACCCAAAATTTTATACCCAGCAAAAATGCCCTTCTTTAATTAAAGGGAAATCAAGACATTTTCCAGTGAAAATAAACTAAGAGAACTTGTCCCCAGCAGACCTACCCTAAAAGAAAGGCTTAAAAAGTTCTGTAAACAGTAAGGATGCTATTAAAGAAAAACAACCTTGGAACATGAGGAAAGAAGAAGGAATACAATGAGCAAAAATGTGGATAAATACTATAAGTTTCCCTTCTCCTGAGTTTTCTAAACATGTTTGATGATCAAAGCAAAAATTACAATACTGTTTGATGTAGTTCTAAATGTATGTAGAGAAAATATTTTAAACAACAATATTATAAGTGGGGAAAATAAAGGTAGTTAAAGGGAGGTAATGTTTCTATACTTTATTCAAACTGGTGAAATGATGATACCAGTAGACTCTAAGTTATATATCAAGAATGTAATGCCTAGAGCAACCACTAAAAAAGTTACACAAAGAGATACCCTCAAAAACATTACAGGGCTTCCCTGGTGGCGCAGTGTTTGAGAGTCCGCCTGCCAACGCACAGGACACGGGTTCGTGCCCCAGTCCGGGAATATCCCACATGCCGTGGAGCGGCTGGGCCCGTGAGCCATGGCCACTGAGCCTGCGTGTCCAGAGCCTGTGCTCCACAACGGGAGAGGCCACAACAGTGAGAGGCCCGCGTACCACAAAAAAAAAATTAAATAAATAAATAAATAAATTACAGATAAATCAAAGTGGAATTTTTTAAATGTTCAAACTAACCCACAGGCACACAGAAAAAAGAAAACAGAGAAACAAACCACAGAAAACAAATAAAAGACAATGGCAGAATTAAGCTCGAATATATCAATAATTATATTAAATATAAATGGTCTAAGTATACCAATTAAAAGAGGTGGCAGAAATGGATTAACAAACATGACCCAACTACATGCTGTCAACAAGAAACTCATTTCAAATACAACAACATAGGCAGGTTGAATGCAAAGGGATGGAAAAAAATATATCATGCAAACATTAAATAAATAAAAGGAGTATAATAATATCAGATTACATAGACTTCAAAGAAAATTACTATAGGTAGAAAAGGATAATAATGATAAAATGATCAGTCCACCAAGAATGCATTCTTTTTTTGTTTTTTTGTTTTTGGCCATGCGGCACAGCATGTGGGATCCTAGCTCCCTGACTGGGGATTGAACCTGTGCCCTCTGCAGTGGAAGAGTGGAATCTTAACAACTGGACCGCCAGAGAAGTCCCAAGAATGTATTCTTATATACATTATTCTTGTATACTTGTGTATACACTTAGAATGTGTATATATCTTAAATGTGTTTATACCAAACAAAAGAGCTGCAAAATATAAGAAGTAAAAACTGACAAAACTGAAAGGAAAAAGAGATAAATCCACAATTATAGTTGAGTGCTTTAAGTCTCCTCTCTGAGAAACTAGACAGAAAAGCAACAAGGATATGGAAGAACTCAACACCATCAACCAAGAAAATGAACTGACATTTAAAGAACAATCCACACAACAGCAGAATACACATTTCTTTCAAGTGTCCATGGAACATATAGAAAAATAGGTTATATCCTAGGCCAGGAAAAAAAATCTCAACAAACTTGAAGGAATTTAAGTCATTCAGAGTGTGCTCTTCAACCACAATAAAACCAAATGGAAAACAATAGCAGAAAGATAACAGAAAATTTTCCAAACACTTGGAAAGTAAACAACACACTTCTAAATAACCCATGGATTAAGAAAAAAGTCTCAAGGGAAATTTTTTTAATGAAACAATGAAAATGAGAATACAACAATCAGAAGTTGTAGGACACAGCCAAAGCAGTGCTGAGAGGGAAATTTATAGTACTGAATGCATACATGAGAAAAGAGGAAAGGTCTCAAATAAATAATCTAAGCTCCCACATATAAAAGAAGAGCAGAATAAACCCAAAGGAAACATACAGATGGAAGGAAATAATAAGGTAAGAACAGAAATAAATGAAATTAAAAGAGAAAAACAATAGAGAAGATCAATGAAACAAAAAACTACTTCTTTGGAAAGATCAATAAAATTGACAAATCTCTGGCAAACTGACCAAAAAAAAAAAAAAGAAAGAAAGAAAAAAATTAGGAAAACACAAATTGTCCTAACAGGAATAAAACAGATGATATCACCACAAACTCTGCAGATATAAAAAGAATGATAAGGCAATACTGTAAACAACTCTATACCCATAAATATGACAACTAAAACAAAATGGGTTGATTCCTCAAAAAACACAAGATACCATAATTCACCCAATATGAAAACAAGAATGTGAATAGTCCTATAATGATTAAGAAATTTGAATTTGTGATTTAAAATTTCCAAAAAGGAAACCTCCAGGCCCAGATAGTGTTACTGATGAATCCTATCAAATGTTTAAAGAAAAATTAAGGCTATTCTATAGGATTTCTTCCAGAAAATAAAGAGAAGGGAACACTCCCCAATTCATATTATGAAGCTTGTATTACTCTGATGCCAAAACCAAAGACTGTGAAAGAAAGAAAGAGAGGAGGGAGGGAGAGAGAGGGGAAAGGAGGGAGGGAGAAGGGGAGAGAGGGAGAGAGGGAGGAAGGAAGGAAAGAAACTACATGAATGTAGATGCAAAAATCCTTCACAAATATTAACAAGTAGAATTCAGCAATACATATAAAGAATTACACACAGTAACCAAGTGGGATATGTTCCATGGATGAAAAGCTAGTTCAGTATTAACAAGCTAAAAAATAAAAATCATATGATGATATTAATTGATGTTGAAAGAGTATTTGATAAAATTCAACATCCATTTATGATATTTTAAAAAAGAATGATGCTCTCAAAAAACTAGGAATAGTGGGGAACTTACCTGACTGGATAAAGGGCATCTATAAACAACCTACAGCTAACATTGCAGTCAATGGTGAAAGACTGAATGTTTTTCCCCTGAGATCTGGAACAAGGCAAGGTGTCACTCTCACCATTCTTATTTAACATATTGGTAAAAGTTCTAGCTAGTGCAATAATGAAACAAAAAGGGAAATAAAAGACATGCAAATCAGAAGAGAAGAAACAAAACTGTTTCTATTAGTATTTGTAGATGACCTGATTATCTATGTAGAAATCTACAAAAATTCTCTTAGAAATAACAAGTGAATTCAACAAGGTTGCAGGATACAAGAAAACATGCAAAAATCAGCCGCATTTCTATATACTAGCAGTAAACACGTGAACACCAAAATTTTTAATATAATACATTTATAATTGCTCAGAAATAATATATTAAGTTGTAAATCTAACAAAACATGTACAAGGCTTGTGCAGACAACTACACAATGCTGATGAAAGAAATCAAAGAAGATCTAAATAATCATTCAAGGATTAGAAGACTCAACAAAGAGATCAATTCTCCTCAAATTGATACACAGTTTTAAGGCAATTTCTATCAAAATTCTAGAAAGACAAAGGCATACATATTAATACACACACACAATGGTATTCTAAAATTAATTTCAAATGCAAAGGAACTAGCATAGCTAAAACAATTTTGGAAAAAAGGAATAGAGTGAATGGAATTGGTCTACCCAAGTTCAACATACTGTACAGCTACAGTGATCAATATGGTGTATTGGTAGAGAGATAGAACTGTATATCAATGGAATAGAATAGAGAGCCCAAAAGTAACTCACACAAATATGCCCAGCTGTTTTTTTTAATTGAAATATAGTTGATGTACAATATTATATGTTACAGGTTTTCAATATGGTGACTTGCAATTATTAAAGGTTATACTCCATTTATAATTATTATAAAATATTGGCTGTATTCCCTATATTTTACAATATATCACTGTAGCTTATTTTATACATAATAGTTTGTAACTCTTAATGCCTTACTCCAGAGTCCCTCCCCCATTCCCTCTTCCCGCTAATTAATGGTGACCACTAATTTGTTCTCCGTATCTGTGAGTCTCTTTTTTGTTATATTCACTAGTTTGTTGTATTTTTTAGATTCCACATATAAGTGATAACACGGTATTTGCCTTTCTCTGTCTGACTTATTTCACTTAGCATAATACCCTCCAAGTCCATCTATTGTTGTAAATGGCAAGGTTTCATTCTTTTTTATTGCTGAGTAGTATTCCATTGCATATATATATATATATATATATATATATATATATATATATATATATATATATATATACACACCACATCTTCTTTTTCCATTCATCTGTTGATGGGAACTTAGGTTGCTTCCATATCTTGTATGTGCAGTTGATTTTTTTTTTTTTTCGGTACGCGGGCCTCTCACTCTTGTGGCCTCTCCCGTTGTAGAGCACAGGCTCCGATGCACAGGCTCAGCGGCCATGGCTCATGGGCCCAGGCGCTCCGCGGCATGTGGGATCCTCCTGGACTGGGACATGAACCCGCGTCCCCTGCATCGGCAGGCGGACTCTCAACCACTGCGCCACTAGGGAAGCCCCTGATTTTTTACAAAGGCACAAAAAGCAATCTAATGAAGGAAAGATACAGCCTTTTCAACCAATGGTTCTGGAGCAATTTGACATCCATAGGCAAAAACAAAAAACAACACCAAGATGAATATTGATCTAAGTTTAACACTTATAAAATAAACTCAAATTGATCACAGACAAATGTAAAATGTAAAACTACAAAACTAGTAAAAGGCATTGGAGAAAAATCTTAGAATCTAGGGCTAGGCAGAGAGTCCTTAGACTTGATAGGAAATCATAATCCATAAAACGAAAAATTGATAAAGTATACTTCATCAAAATTAAAAGGTTTTGCTCTTCAAAAGACCATGTGAAGAAGATGAAAAGACAAGTTCCAGAAAATATTGTATATCTTAAAAAGAACTAGTATCTAGGGCCTCCCTGGTGGCGCAGTGGTTGAGAATCCGCCTGCCGATGCAGGGGATACGGGTTCGTGCCCCGGTCTGGGAGTATCCCATATACCGCGGAGCGGCTGGGCCCGTGAGCCATGGCCGCTGGGCCTGCGCATCCGGAGCCTGTGCTCCGCAACGGGAGAGGCCACAACAGTGAGAGGCCCGTGTACCGCAAAAACAAACAAACAAAAAAAAAAAAAAAAAAAAAAAAGAACTAGTATCTAGACTATAGAAAGAACTCTCAAAACTCAGCAGTTTAAAAAAAATCAGTTGAATTTTTTAAATGGGCAAAACCCAAAATATCATTATATGTGCATATTCATTTGCTTATCAAATAACAGGGTCTAATGGCAGATCCAATAATTTCTAAATAGAGATGAACACAAATTATAGTTCGAGACACCTACAATAGCTATAATGCTATATGGAAATATCTCTGGTTTCTATTGGTGACAAAGTCACCGGATATACAAGAGACATAGGAACATAAGTGACACAAAAACAAAGCAATCAGCAAAATCAAGTCTGTAGGAAATGGTACAATTCATCCAGTTCCTTCAATAAATTCCAAGGGTAAAAAAATAAAAATAAAAATAAATTCCAAGGAAAAAAGAGAAAGAGAAGGTGGGGACTTAGAGATGAAAAAAGATGAGTTATGTCAACCAATTGCAATGGATGGAACTTATCTGATTCAAACCCCCCAAAAAACAGCTTAAAAGAAAAAAAAAAGACTATGAGACAAAACTGACTATTGCCTGGATGTTTGACAATATGAAGGAATTTTTTGTTAAAGTGAGATAAAGTTATTGTACTTACGTTTTTCTAAGGAGTCCTTATCTGTTAGAGATGCATTCTGAATCATCGATGGAGGAAGTAACACGGTACCTGAGATTTGCTTCAGTAAACCAGGGGACAGGAGGGGGCCCGAGAGTTGGATCTGGGGAATGGGTACATGGGGGTCTGTTTTTCTGTTCATGCTACTTTTGTACATTTTTTAGTTTTCTATAATAAAAAGTCAAAACTAAAGTTGCAGTAAACATCATTGTACATGATTCTTTGTTTTCATTTAAGATTATTCCCCGCAGACATTTCCTAAAAGTAGAATTGTGGCATTCAGGGCTGTGCACACCAAAATGCTTTTGAAATGCCCTGCTTGAGTGAATTAGCGGAACATGAAAAACCAGGAGTAGCCCAGGACCACTCCCTGCAGGGAGCCAGGGAACAAACTCAGAGGTGAGGATTGCCTTCCTCCACCCTACCTCTCCTCTTTGCCCGGATGTGTCCTTTCTCTATGAAAGAAACCAAATCTTAGTCAGCTCTTGACTCCTGGTTCTCACCATTCCAACTTCCCTGGTTCTTGCACCCATCTGCTGCATTTAAATCATTCATTCATCTAGTCTGGTGGGTAAACATATATGTTTCATCAGTACCTTTCTTTTATACTAGATGCCGTAACAACACACCTATAGCAAATTGCTATGCTCATTTGTAATAATGTCCTCAGGATAAACCCCTAGAGGGGTCTCCCTAGGTCAGAAGAAAGCGTAACTTCTCCTGTTCCTCACCACCACCACCCCACCCACCGCCCCAGCAGCCAGCAGTTCTGCTGGTTCCTTGCCTCTGACTACATACCATCAAGTCCACAAACACTGACAAATTTGGTGGGTTAAGATAAGATCACTTTGCTGTTAACATTAGCATCTTTTACTACTGGGAGGTTGAATCTTCTAATTGTGGTAAACCCTTAGGAGCACCGGAGACATTTTATTTCCTTAGACTCCCGAGGAAAATAAGGTCTAGCATGGATCCTTCCTCTGGAGAGTGGATTTTCTGTTACCAACCCCTCCACAGCCAAAGCCCCCATGTTCCCTGAGCTGTGATCCCAGCGTGGGCCCCAGCCCCTGGCATGGGAACCGCTGGAGAGGAGGTCCTCAGGCAAAACTCCAGGAGCGGAGTCTCTGGGAGTGGAGACCGAGCATCACTGAGGAACTCTGATGAAGGCTTCTGACCAGCGTCACATCCCTAAAAACTTAGCGGGGCGCTCTTTCCCAGGAGGCAGCCCGAAACACTTCTTACTAAATGAACCAACAAGGAATTAGAGAAGGAAGGAAGGGAGGGAGGGAGGGAGGGAAGGAATTGCTAAATTAACTGACCAATATATTCATTAATGAACAAATGAGTTGATTCATTAACAAATGAATAAATGAGGGAGTTGGTGGGCTAGTAAATGAACATCTATGAGAGAGTTGGGGAACCCGGCAGAGATGGAAGCCTGCCAGCCTGCCCTCTGTCACAGGCAGCCAGGTTGGAGGAAAAGGGAGAATCACAGCCCACCACCAACCTCCCTTTAGGCACCGGGGATGCCTACTGGGGCGCCCCAGGACCCGAGCACCAAACTGCACCCATGATGCTTCTCATAAAACGACAGAGTTTTACGTTTTCTACACACTTTTTCAAGGAAATTTTGTATGTGTCCTCACTACTAATGAAATAATTATTTTGGAGGAAAACTTTCAACTTTCCTCACTACTAATGAAATAATTATTTCGGAGGAAAACTTTCAACATCTGAAATAAAACAACACAAGCTGAGGAGAAAATGAACACTTGCCTTGTGAGTAAGCAGAATGGATTTTCCAAATTTCCACCAGGGAAAGAGATCTGAGCAGCTTGGGAGCTGGAAGCTCCTCTCTCCTTTCTCTCCTGCCTACCCCCACCTCCACCTTTTCCTTCTTTGTCTTCCTAAGAAGGATTAGCACAGGTGAGAATAAAGCTGCTCAACATCCCCTAGGGCTCCCCATCCCCTCCATGCAGCGTGCAAGAGGCAGGCCTGCACCCCTTGCCAATCCCCACCCGGAGGCCAGAGGAACAAGGACATGTCTGGGGTCCCAGGGCAGCTCACAGGCACTGAGGTCTGGGGTCTCTGCTGTCTGTGCTCAAACCCCGACCCCAGCTTCTTCAGGGACCCACAGGCACCTGGGGAGGGATGAGACCCCAGACTCGGGAATCAGGGATAGATCAATGGCCACAGGCAGGGCACACACTTTTTCCATAGAAAACCCAGGAATTACTCATTTTTATTGCTTGTTCCTCCAAGTTCTTGAAAATGAGTGGCCCAATACTTGGGCAGGTTTTCCCAAGGGGTTTCTTTTGCCCCTCTGCTCTGCCTTCTGGAATACACCTCCCCCTCCTAGCAAAGCAGTGCGGCCTCTGCACCCTGGGAAAGCAAGAAATGCTCAGCCAGTGCCTCGTTGCTATTCCCATAGTCTGAGCACCACCACCTTTGTGTGCGTCACTGTCTAATTCTGTGGCAAAGAAACGGCTCCAGCTACACCTGCCCCTGTCTCAACCCCGGAAGGCGAGCCAGGGTGGCAAAGATGAGGTTCTCCCCCTCGGCACCCAGGATGCTCATCACCTCTCAGCCCGGCTGTCCCCACTCCAGCCTCTGCCTTTGCTGCCAGCCTGTCCTCCTCCCTCACCTTCAGGGGACCCGGCCGGCCATGCATCTCTTCCCTCCAATGTTACTTCAACTTCTCGTCATAAAACGAAATGATTCCACTGTTTGTGCTGTTAGCTACATTTATCTTTAAGAGCAAAATGTTGAGTTTAGTTTAATGATGAAAAAAGCCTTTCAAAGGATAACTCATTGGAACTCATTATGTACCATAAAGGCCACTATTTAAAGATTCAGTAATTCCAGTGATGGTCTTTTTAAAGCAGATTTATAGCAGAAAATAGTTAGATTCTTTGACTTCGGTTATAATTTTCCATTTTGTAATTTAATACTCCTTTAGTTTATATTTGCACATTAAAAATACAGCATCTAAAAGTCCATCATTAAATACTTTTAATAAGTGCAATAAATAAGTTTTACAGTGTGCATAAATCTAAAAACAAAACCCAACATAAATTGTTAATCTTACACTTTTTCTCATTAATTGCAATACATAAACATATGTTTTATACAAAGATATTTGCTACAAAATAAGTATAATAAATACAGTTTACCACACGTATTAATCTTAATAGTTACAAGCTGTTAATCTTATATATTAGGTAATAATTTGCAATAAATAATTGTTTATTATCTTGATGTTTGCTTGTCTTGGGTTTTAGCAAGATGCAATAAAGAAATGCAATTTTGAATAATTTGATTGTAAGACTGCTGGGGAAATACTGTATGCTATAATTAGCTGGGAGACGATTCTGTTCACAAGAAGAACAGTGGAAATGGGGTGAAATAACCAAAACATACGTTAGTGAGTCCATAAATAATTTAAGAAAAGTTCAGTTTCAAATAATATATTATTTTGAACTCTTAAATGCAAATGCAATTAGTGAAACATGTCACATTCTTTTGTGCTTTCATCCTTACATATTCAAAGAAGATGGAGAAAGTGGTAAGCCTCATGGAAACTGCCCAGTTCCAAGCTGGGATGCAAGTACCTTTGGTGATGCCTTTGGTGAAAAGAGCGAACTGCCCGCCCCATCAGCCAGAGGCTCCCCGCAGCCTGTAAATACAGCTTCTGGAACAGCCCGCAGAGCATGCACAGATGCAGCACCCTCCAGACCCAACCTTCCACCAGCATTTGTCCAATTCCACGTGAAAACCGCACACCCATTTTCAGGGAGGGGTTGTCACCTTTACCGAACTTAATAGAAACGGTTCATCTTATATGTAAAGGTAATAATTTGTCATAAATAATTGTTCATTATCTGGGTATTGGCTTGTCTTGGAGTTTAGCAATATGCCATAAAGCTGTGCAATTTTGAGTAATTTGATTCTAAGACTGCTATGAAAATGGGGTGGATTGTAATGAGCTGAGGGAGGGTCCTGTGGGTGAGAGACATCAAGACAGAACCAGACCACTGCCTACCAGCGACTGTAAAATCAGGGTCCTTGCCGATGACAACATGGGGTCTTTGCATATTCACTCAAAGACAGAGAGTGAATCAGTTTCCCTTTCTTCCCTTTTGGAGGCAACCAGCTCTGGCTGAATGAAGACTTGATCCCTTAGTGATGATGCAGAGATAGCCCCAGGGATGCTCAGGTCCTACTTATGGGTGCTGGGGGTGCAGCTGCAGAGGAATGTCTTGGCCAAGACCCCACAAGGCCCTTGTGCTGGCCAGTTGGTGTCAAAGGCTCACCTGTTGGTCTAATGCTTCTCACTGCAGCAACCACACACTGTCACACCCCTGCAGACACAGAGCCGGACGGGTCCCAGTCACGATGAGGCTGTACTGGCTAGGCGCTAAGACCCTGCGAGCTCTGCCCCCATGGGATCCCAAGGGCACAGTCACTTTAGAAAAACCTCCCCCAGCCAAGAAAGGAAAGGAGGAAGGGAGGAGAGAAGGAAGGGAGGGAGGGAGGAAACGGAGAAAAAGAAACAGAATCCCAGATCCATTATAACCATGAACAACTTTTCCAACTGTAGACAATATTAG
Source organism: Mesoplodon mirus (assembly GCF_964341445.2). Lineage (NCBI taxonomy): Eukaryota > Metazoa > Chordata > Mammalia > Artiodactyla > Ziphiidae > Mesoplodon > Mesoplodon mirus. The sequence goes on from NC_138995.1 coordinate 47,060,565, forward strand.
CAACCCCACAAAGATACACACACACACACATACACGCACACGCACGCACGTGCATCAAGTGATGCAAAAGTCTCCACACCAAAGCACGCTAGTAATGTGCTCATGTCAGTAGTTCCTGCGGCTTTAAGCCCTCCTTCTATGCTTCTTACTACATGTCCCTGGTACAGCCAGCCTGGCTTCTTTTTTTTACACCCAGCTCCTTGGACAGCCCTCCCAGCCTCACCTGGAGGGTAAGCCCCTGGCACCCTCTGGCCAGGCTGGGTGTGGCCCACAGGCTGGGAGGAGGCTGTTCATCAGGGCAACAGATCAGCTCAGTCCCTGGACGTTCCTGCCTAGGGTGGGGCTTCAGGCAGAGCTGGTTCCAGGCTCCTAGGAGCAAGTTCCATGAGCCTGAGGCTCAAGGGATCTGAAGACATCACAGACTCACTGACTTGTCCTCTCCTTGGTCACAGCCAGCAGCTTCCATCCCGCTGCCCTGCTCTCTGCTGGACAGGGAGGAAGCCCACCCCACCCCCAACCGTCCCACCTCCGCCCAGGCACAGTCTTCAGTTCTCAGGTGTCACTACCCCAGGCTCCCCAACCTCCACCCTGGATATGAGATAACAGGTCTCAGGATGCAGCTAGCACTATGGGGGCAGGGACTGGCCCACTCCCACCCCATCCCCCCATATCATGACTTTGGAGAGGCCTCCTAAGGTTCGGGAGGGGTCGGCAGAGCCGCACCCCAGCTCGTTGAGGGGAAGGAATTTTAGAACATCCCTGGATAGTCGGGAAATCCTGACTAATCTGGACTTCCGGTGGAGGGCCCGGCTTGAAGTGGGGACCACTCTGATACCCCAGAAGATGATGTGAGAGCCCCAAAGGGGGAGCCTTGGGCTCCTCTCAACCTCAAGGGGAAGGAAAAGGAGTCAGGAAAAGTCTGCTGCTCAGAGGCAACTGCCTCTAAAACCCAAGATGACGAACACTAAAGCTCGTTTCGGCAGATGGAAATGCGCCTGCCTCCTCGCCTGAAGATGCGAAAAGCAATCCGAGTCCCTGGGCGGCGCAGGGCAACTGCGGAAATCTCGCAGCCAGATGAAGCTCATAAATTTCCCCTATGAACAATTGTTTTCATTTCCCTCCCATGCCACTAGATATTATAAGTGGAAAGCAAAACACAAGTAAATATGTTCATTCCACTCTTGTGATCAGTGATAAACGAGAGGCCGCCGAGGCTGACAAAGGTCAGCGGGCCGCGCGGTGGGTCTGCGGGCAGACACTGCCACCCTCCGGCCGCGTGCGGGACTGCACTTGTCGGCGCCGCCCGACTCGCCTGCCTGCCCGCCGGAGCCGCAAGCGCGGTCTGCAGGCTCACTTCCCATAAACGTTCACTTTGCTCCCGTTAGGGCATCAATACATATGAAGTGCAGAAACGTGAGAAAGTACAGAAAACCCCCAATTAAAAATAGACATCATCCATAACCCTTCTCCTAAATCTAACCGCTCCTATTAACATTTTAGTACATTTTTCTCTTATTCTGTGACCATCCTACAATGCATGTAGAAGCTGTACATACAACATTTTAAAGTGTCCATATAATGTTCAATCCTGATTTTCTATGTAACGTTTCAACTAGAACAATTTCCATAAATATCTCATGAATATCTTTTTAGGGGCTGCATAGTATTTCAACTTGTGACTGTATGAAAATTTATTTAACCATCCCCCAATTATTGCTCATTTTAAATGTTTCTGATTTTAAATCTTTGTAGATCATGCTGTGACTGAAATCTTTATGCATAGACTTTTGTTCACATTGTTAAGACTGATCACTAAAGGTGGAATTATTAAGGGAATTAATTTTTAAGGCTCTTAATGACATTATTTCTAGATGTGTAATACCTGTATGAAGAATATTACAGGAAATGATGAGTGAGCATAAAACAGTGCCCAAGTGAATAATGAAAGGTGATACACTAGCTCCTGGACAGAAAGGCTCTGTACTGTCAACATGTCAATCTGCCCCCACTTAATCTTGCAACTTAATGCAAGTCCAATCCAAATTCCATCAAAACTTTTTTGAGGTTTTGTCACAATGATTTCCAATTTCATTTGAAAGCATGAATAAGTAAAAAAAAAACTGTTCAGGAAACATTTTTTTAAAAAAAAGGAAAAGAGAGATGGAGAAATGAAAAGAAAGTTTCTCAACCAGGTATTAAAATATGTTGCAGGAAACAACAATAATTAAAACAGTGAACAAATATGCATACATTTATAAAGGCATTTATATCAATGAGAAAAGGATGGCCAATTGATAAGGTTGTAAGTACATTCTATCACTCATTCAAAAAACAAACTAAATCAGTGCCTTGCTTCACACCACATATCAAAACAAATCCTATAGGAATTAAAGATTTTAATTTTTAAGTGAAACTACAGAAGTACCATTTATATACATTGTAATGGGGAAGCTCTTTCTAAGACCAATTCCAAAGGCAGAAACTAGAAAGATAAAAGATAGCTAGATTTGAATTGTGCATTTAAAATATCCATATGTGAAAAATGCAACTTTGAAATTGAAAGGTAAACCAAAACCAGGAAAAAAATATTTTCAACATATATAACAGAGAGAAGGTTAATGATGCCCCTAATGTAGAAAGTTTTCTCACAAATGAATAACAAAGACAAATATTTCAACAGGAAAAAAATGTATGGAGGACATGAGCAGCAATTCACAAAAGAATAAATACAAATGACAAACACATAAAAGATATTCAGCCTTATTAGTAATCAAAGACATTGCAATTTGAAACAAAAATGAGAGATCATTTTTGCTCCTATATTGGTAAAGATAAAAACAATTGATAATATATGGTGTTTTCAAGGAGGGGAGAGATGAATCGTTTCAACACCACTGATGATAGGGTAAATTGAGTAAGCTTTATGAAGGGTAATTTGGTAATACTATCAAAATCCTTAAAAAATGCATGACCCAAAAATTCTACTTCCAAAGGAATCAATTATGGATGTGTCTAAAGATTTAGCTGTAAGTTGTTCATTGCTATTGGAAACAAATCCAACGCCCAACGACAGACGAGAATTATATATATTCTCCATACAATAGAGTCCTTAAAAATAAGGTTATACAAATGTACCTAATAACATTTAGGGATGTTCATAACATAATGTTAAGTAATAAAAAGCAAGTTACAAACAATGTAACTATGTTTTCTACACACATAGGAAAAAAACTATAGGGGTGTACCTCCAAACAATAATGGCAGGTGAGACTACAAGTAATTTTTTTTGCATCCATAGTACTGAATTTGTGTGGATAATCGATACAGATAAACAGGCACACCTGATATACAGTTACCAATACTTTTTTTTTCTTTTATTGAAGTATAGTTTATTTACAATGTTGTGTTAATGTCTGCTATACAGCAATGTCTGCTGTGATTCAGTTATACATATATATATGCTTTTTCATATTCTTTTCCATTATGGTTTATCACAGGATATTGAATATAGTTCCCTTTGCTATACAGGAGGACCTTGTTGTTTATCCATCCTATACATACTAGTTTGCCTCTGCTAGTTTGGGAATTTGGGATTAGTAGATGCAAACCAATACTTTCTTATACAGTTCATGCTTCAGTACCTCGACACTATTCTATTTACACTCTGTTTATGTATGTTAGAGTCTTTCTAAAGTTAGTGCATTGTCAACACATTTTATACAGTAATTTATGAGGCGAATGTAGTTAATAGTTAATTTCATATATAAGTAATTTTTAATATTTTTTGCTGATTGGTATTTGCTAATTTTCTCCATTTAATGATTTCTTATTGATTGTGAATGAGAAAAACAGTTCTTAGGGGTTTCTAGAAAGGTCAGAGAAGAATTTGTGATCTCCATCATCCTCACCCAAAGTTGGATCTGCCTGCTCTGTGTGTGTCTAGAGGACCATGTGCTTGGGGTAGGGGCAGGGGGGTTCTTTTGTGAAAGGCAGATCAGGAGTTCAATCTGCACCCTAATGCCCAGAGGCATCACCTGGTTGAGTAGATGCAAAGGCACCAGAGAAGGAGGTGCCTGTGTGGATACAGATACTGGGACTCTAGTTTGGGGTCCCCTCAACCACTTAACTGTAATCCATCTGTCCCAAGTAAGGTATGTGCTAAGAGAAGGGCATCCCCAAAAGAGTCCCCTGGGCACAGTGCTATGAGAACCCACTGCACTGGCATGGAAAGATCTCCTAGGAAGTGACACACAGAGCCTATCACGGACATCTTAGTACCAGCAGTCTCTGACATGTCCCAAGGTATCACAATTGACCAAAAGCCACAGCCCAGCCTGGATGACATCACCACACCCAGGCAGCCATGGCATGAAGTCAGAGGGCCTTTCCTTTCCACTCTGGCTGCATCAACAAAGGAGCTCACCTAAAAGACACCTTAAGAACACACGCATCACCTGTGAGCATCTCAATCCACTGCTCGGCCCTGGCACTCAGTGCAATGCTTGGCACATGGTAGACGCTGAACAAGTGTTTACTAAATATAGGAAGGCACAGGGGAGAGTGGAAGTGAGGTGCAAACACAATCCAATGGCTTGTTTCTCTCCCAGTTTCGTATCCAAAGGCAACACTGCATTTCCGGGTCGAATTCAAGTGTCTTCATCAATTTCATACTGAGCATCTGCTGTGGGAGAGAAGACCATGTCCACAGTCTGGGTGGCTCTTACCTCCATGACAAATCACCTTCCGAAAGACACTCCCCAAGTGCTGCTGGGGAAAAACGTGACAGAGTCAGAACTGCCCTCGGGGACGGCTGCAGCGCAGAGGCAGGTGGGTGGGAAGTTGAGCACATGCTACTCACCTGGCAGTGGGGAAACCTGGACAAAGCTGGGTCTCTGCTTCCCCATCTGTGAGATGGTGTTAATTACCCAGGCTTGTCCCAAGACTCTAATGACGTAATGAGCACAAAAGCCCCTCATTAACCAGGGCTAAAGACATCGCTGTGCCATGTTTCAGAGAAGCCCTGTATGCCACTGGCCAGAGCAGGAAGTGGGATGAAGGGATGAGTACCCCTATCTGCAACACACTGAGCCCAGAATTTTAGCCCTGGGGCTCCTGCCCCTCCTCTTGGGGACCAGAGCTGCCTGATGGCTGAGTCCCTGCTGAATGCTCAGGTGTATGTCACTCTGCCCTGGAGGATGGGGAGGGCTCATGGTTGGGGGGCAAGGGAAGGCAGCCCCCCATTTAAGGGTCTGTGCTCCAAGTACCTCCTTTCTCTTGTGCAAGGAGGTGGGGGTGGGGCACAGGGTGGGTACAAGGCTGCCCCCAGTTCAAAAGGCCTCTCCACTGGCTCATCCCAGGGTCCTCGCAGGGAGCCCACGGGTCCCCACACAGCACTCAGGCACCTCCACCATCACTGGACGTGGCAATAGAATGTCCAGCAGGTAGGATGGATAAACAACAGGGACCTACTGTATAGCACAGGGAACTATATTCAATATCCTAGGATAAACCATGATGGAAAAGAATATTAAAAAAAGAATGTCTGTATGTGTATAACTGAGTCACTTTGCTGTACAGCAGAGATTGGCACACCATTGTAAATCAACTATACTTCAATTAAAAAATTAAATTAAATTAAAAAAAAAAAAAGAATGTCCAGCAGGGACTCCTCAACTCTCTCTGTCTCAAAATGGCTAAGGGATGAGAGGTGACACAGATTAGGAAGTAGATAAGCACATTTAATAGACACTGAGATGATAGACTCATATATTTTTTTACCCCGGCGTGAGATACCTAAGCCGACACAGCCACGCCCACTCCCCAGGATTAGTGTAGGATGTTCCCACCAGGCCACGTGCTCTGGGAAGGGTCTGCGTCCTGCTGCTTCCATGACCAGGGACGAGCCCCCAAGCTGGAAACACAAGGATGAGGCCTGCACCAACGCTAAGCCTGCCAAAACACGACCAAGGCAGTGCCCCTCCTGCACCCGCTGCCATGAGGGTGCCCCTGCAGTGACCTTCACCACACTCGGGCTCACCGAAGAGACACACACATTTTAATCCAGAACGCCCCCCTTCAAGCTGTTCCACTGAAGGACCCAAGGACAAAACCGGGGAGCTGGAGATGGGCAGGTGTATCCAGACAACCTGCAGCACCGTCACCCTCCTCAGGCCCAAGGAGGTCACCAGAAAAGGAAAAGAGGCAGTTCCGGCCCGGGGAGTTCACAGTGCGCCTGGGGAAGAAGACCCGAGCTAGGAGGGAACACAGGAGGATGCAGCAAGCAGGGCACCGCCCCGCGCTATGTGGCTCCACGCAGAGCAGTGGAGCTGAGTGGGCAGCAGTGGCCCACCCAGGCTGGGCAGTCAGGGCCCCTACCAAGCAACGTCAGGTCAAAAGTGGCCTTAGGGCTTCCCTGGTGGCGCAGTGGTTGGGAGTCCGCCTGCCGATTCAGGGGACGCGGGTTCATGCCCCGGTCCGGGAAGATCCCATGTGCCGCGGAGCAGCTGGGCCCGTGAGCCATGGCCACTGAGCCTGCGCATCCGGAGCCTGTGCTCCGCAACGGAAGAGGCCACAACAGTGAGAGACCCGCGTACCACCAAAAAAAAAGTGGCCTTAGAGGGACGTGCTTAATTGGACTCCCTGGCCTGGATGTGCCTGGTGGCCCAGAGGAGCTGGCTGGGCCTCTCCGTGTCTCTCCTCTGGGAAGAGCACGGGAACCACAGAGCAGACCTTGTTTTGTGCAAGGCCACACCTGCTGCCCAGCACGTCCTACTCATACCTCCAAAAACCAGGCATCGGTGACGGACGAGGGGCAGTGTGTCACTCACAGGAAGCCATGGGCGGAGGGCACAGGGCATTTTGCTGGGAGGTAACTACCCTGAAAGTCTGAGGGCTCACCCAGCCCCCCGTTCTGCCTTTGCTTCCACCTCACATTGAGCACACCAAGCCCTCTTCCATCTACAGCTGAGTGCGTGTGTCCCCTCTCTCTGGAATGTTCTCCTTGGTCACGTGATAACCATGCGTCTGGTTGCAGGTCAACCCCCCTTCCTCGGGGGCATCGTCTCCACCCACCCCAGGCCTGGTCTAGTCGCCCCGATTCACAGGGACAGGGACAGGGGGAGGAGAGTAAGGCACTCACCTCAAAGTTTAAGGGGGCACCAAAACACTCAACAATTAGGGTAAGTACAATATTTTGAAAAATCAAAATTAATACGAAAAAATCCATATGAGCACAATCTCAAATTCTAAAATAAAGCTGACCCCGCCTCAGCGGCCTCCCCTAGCCTCAGCCCTGCCATTTCACACGTCACAATGCCCAGTGCTTTGTCCTCATTATCCTCACCACGGCCATAAATCAGTATTCCCAGGGGGACAGCTGGATTCATCTCTGATCCCACAAGGGCAAGGGCAGCGTGCTTCACCAACCCTGGTGTCCCGGGCACCCAGCTGAGAGCTTGGCACATAGTAAAGACGTACCTGGGAATCCCAGAGTGAACGTCACAGGTGGAAAATAGCCCTGACAGCTGTGTGGCGTCTGCTCAGATGCCACAACCCGCTAGAGGCTTCGTCCCCCAGCCCTGGGAGACTCGCCCGCTGGACCAGTCACTGCCACCCAAAAATCCCCTATCTTCCCGCAGGAAGGAGCCAGGGCTGGGCTCTGACAACCCCTTTGCTGTCATTTGTGAAATGATACGTTAAGGGCAGAGCCGATGGGATGCGAAAGCCGGTAAGACTCGCAAAACAATCAGGCAGATCCTGAGAAAATGTATCACCTATTCATTTCCTACGGATCCCGTGACTTTTTCCCACCTTTCTCCCAAGGGCCACCACGAAGTGGCGTAGGAGGGTGTGTCCTGCCGGTCCAGGCGCTTCGGTACCTGGGCTTCCGCTGCTGGGGACCCAGGTTGGCTCCATTCCAAGGCAGTTGCTCCCTGTCCACTTCTTCACAGAGAACATTTCTATTTTGAAGAAGTATAATTTGAGTCCGGCCGGAATCACAGTGGATAGGTTTGCCTGAAACATGCTAAAATGCAGGCAACTGCTAAATAAAAATCCCCAAATAACCATGCTCTATTTTTGTGCTTTTATAAATTCTTTGAAAGGAAAAAGAGAAAGATATTAAGAAATGCAGCATTTTTCCATTTTCTTACCTGATGTCCCAGTTGCAGGAAAAATAGGAAGTGGGGGGGACACGAGAGCAGGGGGAGTCCCACATGGGCCGGCACTCCTGCTCTGCGGGTGAGCACTGCCTCAGCCCTCCAGATGCACCTTCCTTGTCCCTCTGGTTTGGAGGGGCAACTGTGCTGAGCATAGAAAAGGGGAGAAGAACCCCAATTTTTATCATTCGCTCCCAAGTTCCTCAAAAGATGCCCAGCTGGAGAGGTGCCCGTGCACAGCCCCCAATGCCAGCAGCCCAGTGCTGCCAGCTCCTGGGGACCCAGGCCAAGCCAGAGACCAGCCTGGGCGGGCTCATTGTTGAGGAGACATGGATGAAGAGGGAAAAGCAACACGCTGTTTTGATTCTTTGTTAAAAACTCACAAGCCCTGGCAAAGGGTCAGTCTCGCTTTCAGAAAGGACATTAGGTGCTGTTTTCCTCCTGGAAGCCCCATAAACCCCCACGTCTCCTCAATATACAATTCAAAAAAGGCCTCAGAACTGCCACTGCTGTCATGCTAAGCACTGGAAAGTTCTGCTTGACCTTTTATTAACATTTTTCTAAACCAATATGCTTTTTTTTTTTTTTTGCTAGAAGCACCCTGAGGAATTATGAAAAATACTTTTTTCTGTAGTTTATCCCATATGCACTTAATAGGCTCACAAATATAATACCATTATAAAAAAGAAAAACTGCCAACTCTGCTAAAAAAATTGTCATAACACTAAATTATTATATAAATATAAAAGGAGTGTGTCTGTAAAATATTCACTCAATGAACATCCCAAGGTGATGGTTTTGCTATGTTGTTTTTATTCCTGAGAGATCCATAACGCATTTGGATATGCCACATGTCACCACATGAATCAGGCAGTTAATGCATGTGCTTTTTAGAAGCAGGGATGTCTTCCCAATAGAATGTGCTATAAAAAAATGTAGAGATCCGGCTGCTTTGTCTGATAGGCATAATTTAATGTCTTGCTTATAATACTGCATCTTAAGGAAAAATACACACTGTCCTATGTAGTTATTTACAATATATTGCTAAGTCTATGCAAATATGTTTCCCCGAGCCCAGGATTATATAACAAAGGTCAACAATGTTTGAAATATTTTGAAGCATATTCCCAGTATGCTTAGTATATGGTGCTAATGTCCAATATATGCACATATATCTTAATATATTTCCAGATATTTCTGTTCATTGTTCTCGCCGTAGATTCCCACAGAATACTATTAGAGGAAGGTTTTCTTCTGAAGAAAGCCAAACATCGCCTATCCATCTTGGAAAAATTTATTAAGGTGGCTAATTATGCGGTCCTTAATATTGCATTAGTATGGAGGTTGCTCAGTGCCACTGCGGGAGAGAAAAAGAAGCCAGTTCGATAATTCTGGAACCAGAGATTCAACATATGCAGAACAAGCACACACCTATGTGATCCTATTTTTCTGTCACAAATTTCCAAATCTGGCAATTACACAGAGGCATCACACTCACGCATACACACATACAAGCACACACACACACATACGTGTTTGTGATCTGGTGTACACAAAACGAAGGTGACAAGTCACACAGTCTCTCTCATTTCTAAATATTGCAAATTCTGTCCTCATTTTTCTGAGGGGAATTTTGTGACCACATGTAAATTTCATTCAGATCACTTTCTCAAGCAAAGAAAGTCTGACTAGTTGCACAAGGGTGAGGGAAGGAGTTGTAAAAACCATACTTCCAGGGCTTCCCTGGTGGTGTAGTGGTTGAGAGTCTGCCTGCGGATGCAGGGGACACGGGTTCGTGCCCCGGTCCGGGAAGATCCCACATGCCACGGAGCGGCTGGGCCCGTGAGCCATGGCCGCTGAGCCTGCGCGTCCGGAGCCCGTGCTCCGGAACGGGAGAGGCCACAACAGTGAGAGGCCCGCGTACCGCAAAAAAAAAAAACAAAAAAAAAAAACAAACATACTTCCAGTATCCAAGCCATGCCTAGAAGAGATTTGTATCAAAGGTATCTGAGATCTGGGCCCTCAACTCCACCCTCCATTCCAAACATGCTGTTCTCTTACCGTTCCCCAATCACTGGGTTGGACACACAAAAAAAATTTTTTTTCGGCCACGCCCACGTCTTTTGGGATCTTAGTTCCCCAACCAGGTATTGAACCCGGGTCACGGCAATGAAAACGCTGAGTCCTAGCCACTGGACTGCCAGGGAACTCCCTGGATCAAATTTTTAAAACCTACACAGTCACCCAGACATCAAAACAAGCAGCTGGTGCATATAAGAAGAAGTCAATTCTAGGAAGATCCTCATCCCCTGTGTCAGTGGGCTTCTCATTTCTATGCTGTTGTGACACTGTGTAGCTGTCACCAACCCTGGGCCACATCACTGCAGAGGTTCACTCTGCCAACTTCACACCCCCTTAGTCTTTAAGGTCCTCAAAAACCCCAAGGCAAAACCCTTCCAAACAATCCACCATTTAAGAAACTACAAACATTACCGGCTTCCAAGGACTATGAAATATGTCTAAGATGTTTTCTTAGAATCCTTTTCCATATGATCAATCCAGCCAACCACACAGCCCACCTGATGAGGCCTCTGAAAAGGGCCAAAGCTATGAAATTAGCTTTCCTCCACCCAATGCTTTGCATCCCCACCATCAGCAGAAATGAGTAACCCAGAGTAGCCTTGAGCATGGAGTTCTCACAAAAGCTCAATCACAGACACAGTGCAGGCTCCTGGTGAGAAGGCACTCTCTCCTTTTTCTCCAGAAGGAAACTTCATGAACAGACTTTGTTCCAGATGACCTTCTTGTTTGACTCTGGCCATGGGATCCCCTGCACCCCAGTAGTGACCCCACTTGTGTAGGGGAGATTGGAAGATAGGACAACATGCACACACATGTGTGCTGAGGACAGCCCCTAGTCTTGCTAAACCGTACACTGGTTTCATGAAGCATTCTAGAAGGTTTTCAGGAAGAGTCTCACAACGGCCAAGAGAGCTGTGAGCATCTTTGTTCTCCCACTGGAAGCTCAACTGTATATAAGGAAGAGCAAATGTTAAATCATTTAAAGAGAGCTTACGTTCTTATACATCTGTTGTGTTTACTCATCCCCTAGTTCTGACTCTTAGAGATAGCAATAAATCTATTTTTTAATCCCCTCTTCTGATGACTGATTATTCATCGCTGAAAGGGATGGAGGGAGGCCATGTGAGGAGTGATCCACCCTCTGGAGCAAGCTCCACTTTCGCAAGATAAACAAGGTCCAGGGAGATTCCTCTTCTGTCCTGGGTAGTTTATGCAAACGAAATAAGGAGTTGGTGGCAGCTCACAGAAATATAAATTACCCTCTGGTGGGAACTCCAACCACTTGTTACAGTCAATTTCAGCAAGGAGGAGCCCATGGTGACATCTACACAAGCAATACAATTCATTTTTATACCGCGTCCCTAATACAAAGATCACAAATGGCTACGTGGAAAGTCAGTCATCCCTGAGCGAAAGCGAAGAGGATGGGAAGCCAACCAGGTGCAAGCAGGAGAAAGAGAATCCTCCACTTCTGCGCCCTGAGAAGAGGGGAGGAGTTGCCAAAGCCAGTGCCTAGAGAGCTCTGTAAGCCAGGATAGGATAGGCTTGTGCTGCTTAACAAACAACCCACAAAGCTCAGTAGTTTAACACAGCAACGTTACTTTCTTGCTCTCACAAAACCCACTGAGCTTCTGGGAGGCTCATAGGACAGCTGTCTACATTCCACGTGACTCAGGGATCCAGGCTGTATTGATCCTGTGGCTCCCACCTCTTAACAGAGGCCTACGTGAGCAGAGGAAGTGAGCCATGGGTAGCCAAATAGGCACTTTGATGCTTTCACCTGGAAGATGTCCTTTGACCAGAGTAAGGCTCACCATCTGTATTTGCAAGGGAGCTGGGAAATTTGGCAGAACAGAGGGGAATATTTGGTAAATACTCCTATCTCTGCCACTGGTGACAAAACCATTCCACAGAGAGTCAATCATGGCAGAAGGAAGTCAGTTCCCAAGCAGGACACATAATAAAGGAGGTTCCAAGCACTTTTCCTAAAAAACTGTTTTCTCCCTTTGTCTCAAACTAAACTGTGCTTTGTTTAACTGGATCTCTTGGGCTAAGATATCAAAGAAATGTAATTTCCTCATCTGTAAAATGTGGGTACCAATGCCAGTCTAACAGGTTATTATAAAGATATAAGACTTCATGCACTTGTAAAGCTCACTCTGTTAGTGTACACATGTGGGTTAGTAGAAGTAACACATAACCAATTGGCCAGCATTTCAGCATGTTGGAACATGCTCTGGTTCAATGGCTAGAACTGTGGCATCCAGAGTGGTCTCCAAATGGTGATACCCATCTGGTTCCATGTGATGTTTAGCCTTCTGCTTTCCATGCCTTTCATTGTCATATTTGCTTTAACACCTCTGCCAAGAATAAACACTTCCATATTTTTTGTATACACATTCTTATCAAGTGTCAGAAGTTCACGGTTCCATGTACTTGATCCCACAGCAGAATGCCTAGATTACTGGCTAGAATTTTGTATTTTTTAAATGAATTCCAAATATGTCCCAGGATATCTAGCAGGTTCCTGAATTTGCACTTAGTACATGCTTAATCTTGTCGGTTTTCCCACACTGGAAACTTAATTCTAATGGGTATATGAGGGGGTCGTGGATCCAGGTATTTTTCCAATGGTCTTATACTGATTTTCTTGGTTTTTGGTTAGATATATATTGCAAACTATTCTTCCTAAAAGCTTCTTGACACCTTCTCATCTCTGAGTCACATATGAAATGACCAACTGCAAACAAAACCACCTTGAGACTTGACAAGAGGGAAGAGATGAGGTGGAAACTTTCTCACTGGGCTCAGTGGAGATGGCATGGCATGGCAAAGTGGAAGAATCTCGACACTGAACTTGGGTTCCAATCTCAACTCTGCCATTTGCTAACTTGACCTTGAGCAGATGGGATCCTCTCTTTGGCCTCTGCTGGCAGGAGAGGAGGACAATACAAGGTGGATTCAATAAGACAACACGCCCAAGACTGTGGCTTGGTGAGTGCTGAGTACTCAGTGAAGTCTAGTCCTTTTCCTCAAACCTCTGGTGACACCCTCATCACTGGGCATCCAAAGTGCAGTAAGACTCTGGCCATGTAGGTGTCATGAGCACACTGGTTCAGGGAGTGCATGGGAATAGTCTCCTCTTTATAACTCTGTTGGTCAAATGGAGCCACTTCCAGAAAGTAGCCCGTGAGATCCTCCTTGTGGCTTGAACTGGGATCCCCTAGAAGCCCCCAATAATGGGGCCATCCATCCACGGGTTTTCCTACTCAAACTCACAGGGCAGAGTCTAACCTTTGCCACTGTCGCCGCCTCCAACATCATGGATTGGAATTCGTGTTGAAATTATCTGTCTGTTCTCAGACTACACCAACCCATGCCCAGTTCAGCTTTCTTAACCAATCTATTGGCTATTTCAACCAAATTACCAAAACACAAAGATAAAATAATCAGAAATGCTCATTCGTTGCTGAAAATCTGGCCAGCAGGGCCTAGATGGTGTGAGCAGTTTTAATATTATACTTTTGTGCTTTCCTAAACTAATTTAGCCTACTAATTTTCTATAATTACCTGAATGCTCTTAGCTTCCGCTGGTCAGACGAATTCTGAGACACTTATATAACCAGCATTAGAAAGATGCATTTAGCAGCTCGGATTGTTAAAGTAACAAAGCCTGTAGAATCCGGAGGTTATTGTATTCTCCCAAAAGTACTTAAATAATAGCCTAAAATCTGAAGAATTACTTTAATACTTCAATAAAAATAACCCAATTCAAAACATTTTCAAGGAAACAGAGTTCTTTGCTCTAGGCTACCAAGTAATGGCTGAGAGAAAGTATATAGCCTGTCACTTCTGATTAGAGAACTGTGCCTCTGTGCTTTGAATGAGGGGCATGTCTGGTAATAGGAAGTGCAGATATTAAAGTTAATAAAATAATGTGGAATACAATATATATGAAACTTGACCAAGTATAGCACAGAATAGAACATACATTACCCTGTTCAGTCAACTCCTGTGGCCCGGCATCTAATGACAAGCTTAATTTCTGTTTCCAGTGAGAGTACAGCTAAAAATACAATTTCCAGATTAGACAAATATTTTATCCGACTCCCTAACAAATGTAACCAAGGATGGCTGACGTGTCTACACAGATGCCTGGCGACCATGAGAGGGAATTACTAGGATTGCAAACTGCTCAGCCTGAAAAGTCCATGAAACCTCATCATCTTTGAGGTCATTGTAAATAATTAGTTGCAAACGCGGCAACGTCGAAGCTTCGCCGCTGGAAACGGACTGGGGCGCCTCCATTTCTCTCCTACCCTGCGAGGCTCCCGGCTCCCTCTCGGCACAATTAGGTCTCCCCAGACAACTCGACATCAAGGCCCCTGCACACCCATTATTGCATCTTTAATCTAAAACCCCAACGCCAACTGTAATGGTTTTGCTTTTCGAGACATTAACCTTCAACTCGTATTTTCACTATTAAATAACCAGCTTGAGAACCTCCTAGAATTTTTTTTTCCCCAGTCACCTACATGAAACCATACGGTACCCATGATGTGACCCTCTTAGGGGATTTAAAAGCAATTCAATGAGCTAATCTCGGTAAGCCTAGAATCAAAGTTCTTGTTTCCATATTTCACTTTCAAAATATTTAGAACTTTGACAGATATGACATTATGTTTTCATTAAAACAGCTGATTTCAAAATGCTGCACTGTGCAGAAACGCCATAAACAGTTTATGATGAACTGCCATGCTCTTAATTAAAACAATAAATCCAGCGCACAATATTTGTGCAGCCTCCGGTCTGACCTTTGCCTCTTGCTATCCACCACCAAGCCGCGGCTGCGTTCCCAACGCCAGACGGGGAAGGTTTTAAAACATGATCTGAAAGGCACTAAAGATAAAATAAGAGAAAACGTACCATTAGTCTTCGCAGTTATGATTAATTCAGTTCATATTTTACAATCTGGTTATGGAGTAAAACTGCAGACTTTACATCAAGTATTTGCCATTCACTATACCTAATGTATAAAAATGCTTGATATTTTAGAAAATGGCACCAAGCTAATTCACCACAACTCCACGAAGGACAGGAATTGAAATCATAAACACAGAGAGTGATTAGCTGTCCATCTGGAGTGACGAGCAGAACTCACTCGTTGGATGGTCAGCCTCGGACGATAAATATGTCGATTGCAGCCCAGCCTCACCACGCCACTCTTATCTCTCTGCCGCTAGATTTCAGATTAAAATATTCCCTTAAATCTCTCTCACGTCGGCTGCTGGAGCAGGCAGCAAGAGTGTTAATTACCAATCAGGAATAACAGTAAATTTGTTGTACTGGCCCAGAGTCACCTAGTTAACTTGGGTCCCTGCCAGCTTGGGGTGGAAACTGTTCTGAGCGGGGTCTCACATGCACCCCACATTAAGAGGGCAGCAGGTGGCTAGAAGAGTCCATTCTGCAGCCTCTAACTTAATGGACAGACAGACAGACAGCAACTGTGCTCTGGAAGAAACTGCTCCAGCCATGGGAGAAGCAGACTTCCTGCAGAAAGGGGAGAGGGTGGCCAAGCTCTTTTGGGGGAATGGGAAACAGCTCCATGGTGCCTGCAGCAGACTGGTCCCCAGGTACCTCCCATCACACTTGATGTGAGCATATGTGTCCAAGCCTTTCCTCTGGGCTTTGTCCCAGCTCCAATTTCCTGTCTTTCCAACCCTCCATCATCCCCCTCCCGCCCACTGCACATTCACGTGACATGCTCACAGCACTTAGCCATGCTGACAGCTGCGGACAGCAAAGCCTCAGAGGCTGGAGAACTGGCGGGACACCCGCTTCGGGTCCTTGTTGGAGCTACAGGCAGAGCCCATCAGAGTTCCAGAAGATGGAGGAGGGGCAAGAAGTGCTGGTTACGGGAGGCCAGGCAGGCTCTCAGCCCAGGACCTGCATCCCTCCTGTCCACACTGGGAAGAGTGGAACACAAGGGGGCCACCTCCCACTGTGAGGGCAAGACCCTCACCTTAGCCTACCTGGCTCTGGCCTTCACTCACCTCTGCAGCCTCATCTTGCCTTGTTCTCTCCCCACATCAGGCACCTTACTTAACGCCAAGGGCCCCTCCCAGCCCATGCAGCTGTGAACTCACAACTCTCACCCGCATCCAGGTCCTGGAGGAGACTGCTTACCCTTGCATGTCATGGGGCCTCCAAAGGTGGCCTCCAGGGAGAGGTGCGTAGCTGAGCCCCCAGAGCCTTCCTTCTGCCCTAAAGACAGGCCTCAACCCTTGTTTAGTTGGAGAGTTCTGTCCCAGGTTATCCTAGCAAGGAAAGCCCCCTCCAGGAAGGCTGGGCTCTGGGGTCCCTGAGCACCAGCCACGCAGGTTTCCTGTGCCCACCCGGCATGGCCCTCTGCAGGAGCCATCACATCACTCAGCGTCCTTGCCCTTAAAGTCAAACATCATAGTTGGGGTACATTCCATTCACCTCCCCCTCATCACAGAAGAAGGCCCCAACAGGAGTCAAATCCCCTGCCCCCTCCAGCTGTCACCTTCCCAGACCCTGGGACAGGAGGATCAGCCCCCGACACTGCACACCTATGGTCCCCTCCACAGTGCCCCGTACCACACGGTCCACTGGTGTAGCCCACCCTGGCTGACAAAGGTCACTCTAATGTGTCCTTGGGGTCACATTTGCCCCCTCCCCGCCATTTTGTGTGTACCACTATTTTTCAGAAAACTGAGAACCAGAGGATTGAAGTTTCAATCCTGAAGTCAACCAGCCAGTGAACAGCCCCATGAAATTAAAATCCACTCCTTCTATCTTTTTTTTTTTTTTTTTTTTTTTTTTTTTTGCGGTATGCGGGCCTCTCCTGTTGCAGAGCACAGGCTCCGGACATGCAGGCTCAGTGGCCATGGCTCACGGGCCCAGCCGCTCCACGGCATGTGGGATCTTCCCAGACCGGGGCATGAACCCATGTCCCCTGCATCGGCAGGCGGACTCTCAACCACTGCGCCACCAGGGAAGCCCACACTCCCTCTATCCTTGAGGCTAGCACTCCCTCATGGTAACAACCCTCCTTTAGGCAAACTCTGAGACTCTCAAACTGAGGTCCGTGGATATAGTCTCAAGGCTCCATAACTCTTTTCGGTAATTTTTTATTTATTTATTTGTCTGTTTGTTTGTTTGTTTGTTTATTAGTATTTTCACATCAGTGAAAATCCATCTAAAAGACACAATGAAAATATCCTATGATAAACCATAATGGAAAAGAATATTTTATTTTTTAACACTTTTATTTTATACTATTTATCACAGAAATAATTATTCGTTTTGTTAACATTGTTATTGTCTGGAAACTGTAAACTTTTTTTTTTTTTTGGCCACACCACATGGCATGTGGGACTTAGTTCCCCGACCAGGGATGGAACCCGTGCCCCCTGCAGTGGAAGTGTGGAAGCTTGACCACTGGACCACCAGGGAATTACCAAGAATGTATATATATGTATAACTGAATCACTTTGCTGTACAGCAGTAATTAACACAACCCTGTAAATCAACCATATTTCAATTAAAAAAAAAGACACAATGAATACATATTCTGGATCATCTAGGGAACCAACTATCGTATGACTTCAATCCCACGTTTGTGTTTTCCATTGTGGGTGTAGAAAAGCACACTCTTCAAATCAGCAAAGACTGAAGAGTGGGGGCAGAGTGAGTGGTCCTGGGGCTGAGGGAAGGCCAAAAAGAATTATAGGATTCTGTTCATGGAAGTGTCAGCCTTGTGTTACTCCAAACTCGGAGTGGGGAGTGGGGTGTGTTCCCTGAAAGACTGACCTGGGACCCATCAGAAGAGTAGAGAAGGTAGCATATTACACGTCGTCCACTCTTTTCTCCACTGAGTCATCCCGCAGTCCATACGGCGTCCACCCAGGTGGACACCTGGAGTCTTCACCTTCTGTTCTTCTCTCTTCTCTTCTACTTTCTTGGTCTCTTTCCAGCCCTATCTCTTCCCTCTGGATCCACATCCCTTGCTGGAGGAGTGGAGTCACATCTTCAGATTCCGTATTGCTGTGAAATTTTAGATATCTCAGGTTCTTCAGACGGTATCAATGACATTTTCCTGTTAAGCTCGACAGCTCTTCAAGCTTAACTTCCATGTGTTGTTGTGAAATTATCTTGCCTTCACTGGTTCTTTAGCAAGGAATGAGGGAGGTCGGGGAGGAAGGGAGCAAGGAAAGAAGAACCCCCTGACCAGTCACTAGTGATGCTTCAAGCAGAAAACAAGTGGTAGAAAAACTGAATCAACAATGTCCTAGGGCTTCCCTGGTGGCGCAGTGGTTGAGAGTCTGCCTGCCGATGCAGGGGACACGGGTTGGTGCCCTGGTCCAGGAAGATCCCACATGCCGCGGAGCGGCTGGGCCCGTGAGCCATGGCCGCTGGGCCTGCGCATCCAGAGCCTGTGCTCTGCAACAGGAGAGGCCACAACAGTGAGAGGCCCACGTACCAAAAAAAAAAAAAAAAAAAACAATGTCCCCACCCCACCCCACCCTCAATATATGTAATCTTAACAATCTGGAAAAAATCTGGGTCACATTTTCAGTTCCATAATCATGTTATAAGCTGTGATTTCATTTCAGCAAAACAACATTATCCTTTCCATTAAAGAATATTTCTATTTTAAAATGTATTGGTTTTATAATTTTGTTTGTATTTAATTTGTAAATGAGACCTGGTTTTAGAGTTATCTAAAAGCTATAAGGACGAGGAGTTTAAATCTACTTTTGTAAGATCTTTAGTCAAGAATATTACTATCTTTCTCCTTGAGTGGTTATAAGGATGAAAGAAATCATGCAGGGAACATGGTTAGCACAGTGCCTGGCATATGGGAAGAACTCAGTGTTATTAAATTTTTTAATTGAAGTATCGTTGATGTATAATACTGTATTATGTAAATTACAGGTGTACAGTATAGTGATTCACAATTTTTAAAGGTTATACTCCATTTATAGTTACTATAAAACATTTGCTTTTTTCCCAGTGTTGTACAATATATCCTTGTAGCTTATTTTATCCCTAATAGTTTGTACCTCTTACTCCCCTACCCCTATATTGCTCCTCCCCACTCCCCACTGGTAACCACTAGTTTGTTCTCTATATCTGTGAGTCTGCTTCTTTTTTGTTATATTCACTAGATTTTGTATTTTTTAGATTCCACATGTAAGTGATATCATGCAATATTTTTCTTCCTTTGTCTGACTTATTTCAGTAAACATAATGCCCTCCAGATCCATCCATGTTGCTGCAAATAGCAAAATGTCATTCTTTTTTATGGCTGAGTACTATTCCATTGTGTATATATAGACCACATCTTCTGTACCATTCATCTGTCGATGGACACTTAGGTTGCTTCCATATCTTAGCAATTGTAAATAATGCTGCTATGAACATGCATGTATCTTTTCAAATTAGTGTTTTTGCTTTTTTCAGATACATACCCAGCAGTGCAATTGCTGGATCATATGGTAGTTCTATTTTTACTTTTTTAAGAAACCTCCATACTGTTTCCCTCAGTGGCTGCACGAATTTACATTCCCACCAACAGTGTACAAGGGTTCCCTTTTCTCCACATAAGGGTTAATAAATTTTGCTACTTTATAGTAACAAATATTACAGCAAAAATAAATCAAGTTACTATTAAGGGTTTCCAATATTTTTTTCTTAATAAGCTACATCAATCAAGCTTTTTGTACCTCTCAAAATTCATATGTTGAAGTCCTAACCCCCAGTACCTCAGAATGTGACTATTTAGAGAAAGGGCCTTTAAAGAGGTAATTAAGTTAAAATGAGCTCACTAGGGTGGACCCTAATCCAATATGACTGGAATCCTTATAGGAAGAGATTAGGACTTAGATGCACACTGAGGGAAGACCATGTGAGGACACATGGAGAGGATGACCATCTACAAGCCAAGGAGAGAAGCCTCAGAAGAAACCAACCCTGCTGACACCTTGATGTTGGACTTCTAGCCTCCAGAATTGTGAGGAAATAAATTTCTGTTGTTTAAGCCCCCTAGTCAGTGATATTTTGTTATGGCAGCCCAAGCGAACTAATAGACACTTGAACGTTGAAAGTCAGGAACAGACTTACATTTCCCTGTGCTCTGCTGGGCCATCACTTCCACAAGAAGAATCCTGTCCAGTCAGCGTGAAGAAGGTGGGGAAAACGATGAATATGAAAGCTTGAGTTCACACCCCAGCCGCCATCCCCCCCCCACTAGGCTTTCCTGCCAGCCCATGAGACCCTGAGCCGAGCTATGTCTTGTCCACCGGGGTCTCCCGTCAGGGCCAGTGTCAGCAGGAAGGACCCTGTGGTCCCCCACCATCTGCACCAAATTGGACACTTCTTGGCAAGCACTTCACTGCCCCTGTGCCTCCTGGCAGCAGGGTGGGGAGTGGAGAGTGGCAGGGAGCAGTGCTGGGGGATGGCCCCTGGGTGGATGCAAGTTCATACAGGGTGGCCACCCCAGGCTCTGGAGCCCCAGGAGCAGCCTGGCATGCTCCCCACTGCTCCCCATCCATCCTAGGGGCACCCTGCAGGGCGGGAGGGCCAGAGGCACAGGCAGGACCACAGAGGGCTCCCAGGGCTCAACTCAGCTTTACAAGGGGACAAATGGACTGTTTCATTTCCCAAAATAGCTTTCCAGGAACACTTCCATCCAGGGCCATAAAAGAAGATTTCGAACCAAGAACTTTCACAGGTGTTTTTTTTAATCTCCATGAGTGTCTATTGAGTTTTACACCTCTTCAGGGTATCCGATCGCTGTGGGCAGAGTGGGAAAAGGCCTTTCATTAAGTGCAGGAAGGAAGGAACAGTCAGAAAAGAGTTGGACTCTTCGCTCTCTTGTTTTAAGGCAATTCTTTTAAAACCCCATGTTCACGCCTGAGCTCGCATCTGAGAGCAGCCCGCAGACTGAAAGGTAGCGCCCTCTAGTGGTTGGTTGTATTCTGAGTCCTAGCCTGAGGTCCAGTGGGGCCATGTCAAGGGCTAGCTCAGCATGAAAGCCTCCTGAGGGAGACCAGGGCCACGGATCATGAGGGACAGCTGACCCGCCAGACAGAGAGTGTCCAGGTACCCACGTCCACTGGCCCCTGGAGCAGAGGGGCAGCCAGCTACACGATGTGCCCAAGGAGTCCTCAGGTCTCCCTGCATCTCATGACCCACTTCAGAACATCCCATCCTGCCATCGGGAATCTCAGCACTACAGGGTTAGCCTGTGCGTTAGAGACAAACTGTGGGCTCCAAGGCCCCAGCTGCAGGAAGCAAGGAAAGACTTAAAGAGGCAAGGACAGGCCAAGGAGTCACCAGGTCTGCAGGCCCCCCATCACACCTGCTAGAGCAAGGAATAGAGCATGCTGTTGGTAACACAGGCTTGAGAGGTCTTACGCCAGCTCCAGCATGGCTAGCTAACTGAATCTAAGCCTCAGCTTCCCCATCTGTACAATGGGAGATTCACAGAACTTGTTCCAAGAGTAAAGGACACACTGCACAGAAATGCTAAGCACCAGCTTGGCCCAGAACATGTCTCTCAATGTAAACCATACTCATCTTTACCAAGATCATGGTCATTACCTTCTTACTAACACTACATAGCCTAGCTAATATAAACAACGGCCCGGAGACCCACAAGGGACCCAGGCCTTCCCCAGAGGCAACACTCTATATTTTCCACCAACTCGTGGAGAAAGGGGGGGCAGAAACTTTGGCCTAGGATCACCTACATATCCCCCAGCCCCAGGACTCAAGCAGCATCAGACACTGGCCCCTGTCTCTCTGTGAGTCTTAACTGTTCCTTCTCTCACTCCAAACACCTGCTGCCCAGTTTCACCGCCAGATAACAATGGAGGCCAAGACAGCCAGAGCTGAGCTCAAGGAAAAGTTCAAGGGTGACTAGGAAGGACACTGGCGTCCCCAAGTCTATTTCCATCTCGAGACTCAAAAATTCTCCAGACACACTTGGATCTGCCGTGAAGGCAGGTCTCTGCCAGAACTGCACCCACATCCACTGCTCCCCAAACCCTACGTCCAAAGCACCCAGCA
This sequence comes from Mesoplodon mirus, assembly GCF_964341445.2. Taxonomy (NCBI): domain Eukaryota; kingdom Metazoa; phylum Chordata; class Mammalia; order Artiodactyla; family Ziphiidae; genus Mesoplodon; species Mesoplodon mirus. The sequence goes on from NC_138995.1 coordinate 47,082,902, forward strand.
AACGCAGGTTGTAACTTTAAAAGTATGAAAATCAGGAAACAGAACATTGCTAATTCTCACGGCAGCATTAACTCATTCGCTTGCACATATGGGGTATTTGGATCCCAGTAGGTCTTCTATATATATAACTTATTATACAGTAGGTGCAACTTGGAGAATTAATGTTGCTATAGGAACATTCGGATCAAGGCTGGCTTCCAGAGTGAAGAGAGAAAAAATAAGTTTTCCTCCACAGTGTACTTCTCTGTTTTGAGTTTCAAAGAGGAAGAAGCAATGTAATCGAGTCAAATGAGGCGAGGAGGGGCTTCCCCTAGTGGTTTGGGGAAGGTGAGAATTCCTGGAAGCAGCTCACTGAGGAGGGAAGGGGGAGGCTCAGGCTGAGCTCATGCCCACGTGGCTGGGAGGGCTGGAGAGAGAGACACCTCGGGGGCGGGGGGCGGGGGGGCGGAGGAGGTAAACACCTGCTCTGGCCAGGAGCAAGACCGGTGCCAAAGCTGGAGCATTGCCTTGGGGTGATTCCAGAAACTCCCTTGAGGAAGGTAGAAAGCCCTGTAAACCCTAGAACATGATGTGCTTGTCTCCTCCAGCCCCATGCCCCTGTGTCCTATTCCTACAACTTTCCATCCTTCCAGGGGATAAAGTCAAGCGAAAGGGGAGATCATGGGTGAGCTGAGTGGTCTGCACTGGTCCCTGGATGGACACTGCGGAGACCCAACTCTGGCTGAACTATGCTGGAAGTTTGTGTCAACCATGGTATGAGAACTCCGATCTCTTGTTTGGACCTTGTGTCCACCTGCAAATCCCCTTCCTAAACTGAACTCTATCTGTTAAAAATCTGAGCCTTTGGCTCACCCATTACAGGTTTTCCTGACTAGTAAATCTGGATGTGCACTGAATGCCCCGAGTGCTCCAACATGTGTAAGCCTACTGTCATCTTTGGGGAGAGGCAGGGGTCCTAAATATCTCTCCCCACCACCTTTCCTACCTTATCTGGGGGTCTTAGCAGCCCACAGCCACAGAGACACAGCCAGAAATTCTACCCATGGTGAGGGCAGCTCCAGGACACCCCAACACACACACCCAGGTGGACCGCATCACCCAGCCTCAGCATCTGGCAACATGCTGGGCACAGAGAGGCAGCCCAGAAACGCGTTGGCTGAGGAGTAGATGCTGAGTCCAACATGGCAGCAAAGAAAAGAGGGAAAGAGGAGAGAAGAAAGGTCAGCATTCCCAACATCACTTCCGACTCCATGTTCTGGAGGTGCTCACAGGTAGTGCCAGGCACTAAATTATGCCCAGGGGATACCCAGGTAAATAAGACATTACCTCTGCCCTCGAGATGCTCACAGCCCATCTAGGGGAGGGTGACAGAGAGGCATGGAAATAAACAGCAAAGGACCACGTCTCACTTCTGGTCTCCCCAGGAACCGTGCATAGGCACTTGCAAATGCCCTTGGGATGAACGTGGAGATGGCAGAGTGGCAGGGACCCGCCCTAGGAGAAGCATCAAGGGTCCAAAGGAGCCCAGAGTGAGGGAGATTCATTCCAAACAAGGAGGTAGCATCCCACAGGCTGATAAAACCCCCCAAGTCCACTGGTGACTAAGGCCTCTCTTTCCATTAGGTATTTCAGACACGTTCCAAATACTGGGACAGGGAAAAGAGGCTGCCGCTCCCCTGAGCTGCTGTTTTGCATTTCATTTGAAGCTGTGTCTACTTTTAAATATATATGTAAGAGTCAAGTGGAATATCTAAATGCTTCCCGGTCCACTCCACTTGGAACTTCAGGCTGAACATCTTAACCAGTGCGAGGGGCTGAGTCCTAAAGACAAAGGGGAAACCGGAGCACCTCCATCCTCAAGGACGGCAGGCAGAACAGGCATCAGCATTCTCCTCCCCGCCCTCTCACATCTTCTACACAGTTAAAATAAATGTGGATTTGCAGCATCCCTGAGTCAACAATTGGCCAAATTTCACTTGACAGACCAGCAAGGGAAAAGATGAGTAAAACATACCCGAAGATATTGGTTACTCTGAGATGGAGATGGGCAAGTTGTTAAGGGTTATCTATTTGTGTAATAGACCCAGTAGGCCTCCTAGGCATCACTGAGAGAGACCCTGTTCCAGGGATCCCAGGTCCCACAGAGCATCCTACATATTGTCACTCTGTTCTGTGTCGAAAATGCTTCTCTTTGTTCCTTTAGCTCACTTTAACTCAAGTGTCGTGTTTTTAATTCTGTCTGTGGCATGATTCTGAAATTAAGCAGTTTGGGTGCTGACAGCTGGTGTTACAACTGGCCTATTCCTTTCCACCCCCATAAGAGCCAACTCAGTGGGTGTGCAGCCTCAGAGGAGCTCACGCACGTCCCAATACCCACCTTCTCTCTCGGGGAGGGGGGAGGGTACTGGAGAGCCAAGATGCCAACAACCTCGCACAGCCCTGGGTGCATCCTGGGGCGGCACGGGACGCACCTCTAAAACATTACCCCCACTTTCCAACACAGCTTTGGGACACTGTCAGGGTCCAAAGCACACTCTACAACAACAGAGGCCTTCCAGCCCCTCACAGGTCAGGCCACAGGCCCAGGCTAAGTGTCTGCACCACTAAAGCATAGGAAGGTGTGTGTCCCCCGGCTGTTACAGGTGAGAATTTTGGGCACACGGTATGCCTTGAGAGCCCTTTATATTCGTTACTCTTGTCCTTTTGTCTCAACACAACCCTAAGACTGCTATTAGCCAGGCTACCCGAGACAGGTGGGGGGAGCGAGTTCCCAGGAGGTGGGCATTTGCAAACTTTTGCTTAGTTCAAGGTGCTAAGAAATGGTCCCCAAACACAGAAGCAAATTTGGGAAGGCGACCCCACAAAGACCCAGTAACCATGTGCACTTCCACACCTCCTCTGTGCCAACCTGCTGTCCACAGCCAAACCCCCCTCCCACACTCCACCTCCCACCTCATCCTTAACCCTCCCCCATGTGCACAGCAGGTCCTAGCATTAGACAGCAACCAACAGAAGCAGTCCAACCCCTGATTCCTGTGCCCACGAAACCTCAGGCCTCGGCCATCCTTGACGTCATCTAACTTATAGGAGGCTTCCAGAGCTGCTTTTTCATTTACCTCTAGGCATCTGTATCTCCCTCATAACTTAGACCATTTTGCATAACATGAAATTATTAACCTCTAGAAAGTGAAATTTCTAGAGTGATTTTTTTCAAGTACGGAGTATTCTAGACCTCAGGATCTGTAAATAAGTCAACAGCTAATCTAACTATCCAACTTCCTCTTCACATGAATGCAGAGTTGAGACTTCTGTAAAACAAAGAATGTGATGCTGTTCCTTGCAAAGTTCAGTACGTGGTTCACACGGTCCTCCATCCTATGAAACCTTTCACTGGCTCCTGCTGGTCTCAGGATAAAGTCCCAGCTGCCACCAAGACCCACAAAGCCTGCCTGCTTGGTCCATGCCTCTCACCAGCCATGTCTGCTGTCCCATGCCTCAAACACGCCAAGCTCCTTCCACTCCAAGGCTGGTCCCCGTGCCCATGCCTCTTTCTCTGTCTGGCCAACTCTTCCTCTTTCTTCTCATTCTATGTAAATGATACTTTTATCAGAGAAGCAGGTCTTTTCAGACTCTCTTTCATCCTCTCCAAATTCCTACTCTTTTTTTTTGAGAGCATTTTTCACCAGTACAATTATATAAGTACTTGTGAAATTATATTTTTACCATATATCTAACTGCATACAAGCAAGAACAGTACATTTTTCTCACCACGGTATCTCCCACCCTAAACAAGTGCTTGGGGCTTAGTAGGTCCTCAGGAAATATATATTTTTTAATGAAGCATTGATTCTCATTATTAAGTCACGCATACAGTTAGTCTTAAAAGAAAAGTACTTGAAATGGACAAATTGGACCTCATCAAAGTTAAAAACTTTGGAGTCTGCAAAAGCCATGTGAAAGAGGATTAAAAAGAGAAGCTACACATTAGGAGAAAAACAGTTGCCAACCACATATCCAGCAAAGGACTAGGATCTAGAATATATAAAGAATCCTCAAAACCCAACCGTTAAAAGAATACAATCCAGGGCTTCCCTGATGGCGCTGTGGTTGAGAGTCCGCCTGCCGATGCAGGGGACACAGGTTCGTGCCCCAGTCCGGGAAGATCCCACATGCCGCAGAGCGGCTGGACCCGTGAGCCATGGCTGCTGAGCCTGCGCGTCCGGAGCCTGTGCTCCACAACGGGAGAGGCCTCAACAGTGAGAGGCCCACATACCGCAAAAAAAAAAAAAAAAAAGAATACAATCCAATCTGAAAATGGGCAAAAAAAAACAAACAAACGAATAACATTAGCAGACACTTCACTGACAAGAACATACAAATGGCAAATAATCACATGGAAAGTAAAGTGGATGTGTCAACAGGTTTTGAAGGGCCCCTTTCCTTATGTCCAGAGAGTCTACTTCTACGGATTTCTCCAAAGAAAACAGAAATGTGCAAAGGATGTCAGGATCCAGAATGCTGGTTGCAGCATTATTTACTTAAAATAACAAAAAATTTGAACCCTGTAAGTCTCCAACCACAGCGTTAGTTGAATGATTGTGCTTCTTCCAAACGTATCAGAATGTAAACTCCTCCAGGCTGGGGTGTTTGTTTGAGCACCAGCATATCTCAAATGCATAGAATGAGCTTCAATAAATAGTATCAGATTGACATGAACTCAATGTTGAAACACCTGGCACCACAGAAAATTGTGACATGGGAAAATGTAAGTGAAAAAAGAGAAACAGATTGACAGACTATACATACATTGTAACAATAGTTTTGTTTAAAGGGAAAGAAATGTATGTATATTTGCATGCCTAAAGACAAAAGGAAAATAAAGCAAGACATTAGCAATGGCTATCTCTGGCAAATGGGCTGTTAGGGGATTTTTCCTTTCCTTACTTTCCCTTCTTTTATTTCCTTTGTATTTTGTGTGTGTGTTTTCTATATATTCCAAATTTTCTACAAAGAATATTGATTCCTTTTTCAAACAGAAAATAAGACAGTGGTATTTTTAAAGTAGTTTTGAATCTGCACTGAGTTACAGTGAATTCTGGTGCAATGATAGAGTTCCAGGGGGCGGTGCCCCGCCCTTTTACCACCAGCACCTCACAGTAATATGGCAATTTCCCAGACTACTACCATTCACATGACACCTTCAGGATATTCCCCATAAACCAGCATCACTTGGATTCGTATATACTTAATATAATTCTTAAATAAACTCTTGTTATTTAAAGAAACATATTTAGAAGGAATCTTTATCATTACCACAAAGGGAAATCAGTATCTTGTGTCACGCATAGAACATAACTATAAAATAAATAACATTTTTTTTCAAAGTGGCATTTTTTAGCTGCAGTTAGATACTGTCTCATGAAGAATTTTCTGAGTCCAAGGCCTGTTCTCCTTTTTTTCATAAAAGGAGGTTAGCAAATATAAGAGAGTCAGGTATTAAAGACATTTTCACACCAAATAAGCTTTTCTCTTTGACATAATCAGAAACCTTGAAAATGGGTTGAAAGAGGAATGATATTTGATTCAATATCAGTTATTGCCATGTCTCTGTAGCAACCAAAATATGTCACATACCACTAGCGGTCCCCGTCCCAGTCCAGAGGGCACTGGGCTTCATGGATGAGCCCAAACGAAGCCCTGGAGCAACCCAGCTCTGTTAACCCTTTGGGCTCCAAGCCAGCCCTCCCCAGATGTGGGTCAGAGGAAGGAGAGCAGCATAGACCCAGAGTCTAATGAGGGACCCTGACCTTCGTCAGGCCCTGGGGGGCTCAGCAAATCCCTCTTAGACCTCAGGGAGGGTCTTCTCCCACCCAAGGAGGAGTCATGGGTAGGGGAAGCAGGAGCGCCTCTCTCCAGCCCAGTAAATCTATGAGATGTACTCTTCTGGGACGCCAGACAGGAAGAACTGGAGTGAATGATCTGCAGTCATGTTTGCTGGTTACAGAGCTAGGAAAAATGATCTTTTTTCTGCCCAGAGCATTATCAAGTGAACTGCACCAGCTTTATTAGTGTTGGAAGCAACCATATGAAATTATGGAACTCATGATGGCTTTGTCAGGGAAACTGTTCATTTCTGATCAGAAGCTCTATTACACATGAATTTAATTCTAAACAGTGTTACCAACAGATCTAAATGATTTACATTTTAAGCAATCTTCCTTCATTATCTCATACCTTGTCGGAGAGCAAAAGATGGATTTTTTTGAGCTTCTATGATGAGAAATGATGAATGCCCCTAAATGGGAGTCTTTCCCTACTCCAGCTGTTCTGGTGTGGGATCGCATCCCTCAGTCCTGCTTCAGTGGGCCCATTTGAGAACTGAGATCAAAGAAAGGGCATGCAGAAGCTGCATCCTAAACTTTCCCTAAGTTGGATCTAAACAAGGTAACTGTTTCCAGGTAGGGCATTGAACACCATTTGGTACCAAACATTCTCTTCCATTCAGAGAGAAGGAAAGAGAGGGAAAAGGAGAGGGGGGTATCCGCTAGTAATGTCAAAAACTGTTACACAAGTTCGAACATTTATAAAAGAAATAACATGGTTTTAACCTGTCAGGACATGGATATGTGAGTGGGGAAAGTGGACATTGATTCCCAAACAGAAGCAAATGGAGAATTTTGAATCTCGTTGGTGCTTTGAGCCATCTCGGTGCTAGAGGGTAAATGAGGCAAGCTGGGTCTCTCGCTCGCTTTGCATTTGCCTTTGCGTTCATTCCATCCAGGGGAGACCTGGACAACCAGCCCAGAGATACCGTGAAGATGGGATGAAGATGAGGTTGCTGCGTGAACTTTTCTAGAAAGCTCTGTCCACACGCCAGATTCAGATGAGACATTCTGAGGGGCAGATTCTCTTCCCCAGTTTCTTGCAGTTAATTCCTCCCCCACCTTTGGTCCAAGGAAGGGTCTTCTGACTCTGAATGGCTTGGGTGAGCCCTTTGGATTCAATGGTTGAATTAGAGGCTGCGTCACCTGGAAGGAAAACAGAATGAGATATGCCTGGGGCTGCCCCACAGCTAAGTGGCAACTTTAGACTTCACCCAAATCATAGCACAAGTTTAAACCCAGAAGTTTAAAAAGTGAACAAAATAAAACACAAGCAACTCCATGCTCTGATTTCCAAATTTTAAAAAATATGCAAAAATAGCCTCTGAGAAATCATCTTTGCATCTTCGGGAATCCTGCTACCCTCTAGGCTTGGGTAGCCTCAGAAGACTACTCCAAAACGACCAACAACAAATAGAGGGACAGGAAAGCAAACGGCACGACAAAATGTGAACTGCCCCCCACTCGGGGAAGGGGTCATATCCTTGAAGCAGGGCCCATGGCTACCAGGAGCCCCCTAGAAAGTCTCCCCCTCCCCCTACCATTCATGGTATCTTTAGAATCAAGGCTACACACTGCATGAATAGCGAGTAATTCAATTAACTCTATAGTCTGAGATGAAAAAAGGGCCATTTTGCTAGCTCGAGTGGAGCACAAGTTTAACCCTGGTGCTCAGGAAATTCCCAGGCCAGACAGCATATTAAACCAGCTCTTCAACTTAAGAACAATTACTGTCATTTATCAGCCTGAATAGCAATAATGCACAAATCGACAGCTTTCAGGAGGCAAAAAGCTAGCTAGGTGTAATGATATGCAAAGCCACAGCACTCTACATTTTGAACCGTCTCCATCCCATCAATACATCGCCTACCACCTACAATTTATCAATACAAATGTGGTGCCCAATGAAGGCAAGACCAAGAAGATAAATATGAATGGGGTGAGGGGAAAAAAAGGCTCAGGAATGTTTGAATTTTAAAATGATGAAGTACAGATCACATTCTTAAAGCATTTTACATGCAATGACCCGATCACATCAAGTTCTCTTCTGAAAGAGGAAAGAGAATAAGGAGATTTTTCTACTCCAAAGTTGCAGGTAGATGCAGCTTTTATCTTCTCTTTCTGTTCCCAGGTCATGTCTTGAACAGAAGGGTGTGATCATTTAGGGACCTAATATTAAAAGGAATAGTGAGAATGCTAGTCACAGTGATGAATTTGCATAGAGCCTTTTTCCTGATTCCTTTCAGATCTATCATTTCAATTTTATGGTATCTGTAAGAGGTAAAAAGATAAATATAATTATATCCCTTTTGAAAGAAGGGGGAACTGAGGCATGGTGTGAGTTTGAGATAGCCTCCACATCACTCACTCTGGGCTAGAATCAGGGTCTGAACTCCCAGCCCACCCTTGTGAAGTCACAGCACACCCAGGGCAAGACCAGTCTGCCCAAAAGTGATGGGGAGGGTTCGAGAACTCAAGTACCCAAAGAGAGCAGATGCCGATAGAAGTGGGAGCCGTGGAGGTGGGGCAGGGTAAAGATGAAGAGAATTTCAAATTTCAAAATGAGACGCAAGAGGGAAGAGATATGGGAACATATGTATAAGTACAACTGATTCACTTTGTTATAAAGCAGAAACTAACACACCATTGTAAAGCAATTATACTCCAATAAAGATGTAAAATTAAAAAAAAAATTTAAAAAAAAAACAGACAAGTGGAATCCCAGGGCTGCAGCACACAGTGACTGAGCTCCTACTCTGTGCCAGGCCCCATGGGGTCGTAGGAAAAAGGCCACTGCTGACCCAGGCCTTGCTTGTGGCCCCCGCTGCCCCCACAGCCACCACACACTGATTTTTTGCTGAGCAGCATCACTTAACCTGATAGAATAAATTTACCTTATGGCTAGAGAAGCCGGGGAGGGTGGTACCCAAGGTGGAAAACATGCCTGCAAAGACAATGGGGGCCGTTTCCCCTGGGAGCTTTGGATGCAAATCAGGCAAGGAAGGCCCCCCTAGCCCGGTGCCGGGGCAGTTCTGGGGGTTGTTTACTGCTGTAGCCACTTTCATCCTTCACCTTCCAGTTATTCCACAGACCCATCCAAGCCTCCCAGCGGCTCCATCACAGGTGCTTATCATCTCAGCCCCAATATTGTGCAACGGCCTCTAACTCTGGCATGCAAACTCTTGGCCTTTAGGTAATATTTTTAACCAATTTAAAAGGGGAAAAAATGATTGGTGATAAGATTTAAGGGATTTGTTTGCCTGGTTATTTGTTTGAAAGGTTGGGTTTTTTATTCTGGTTATCTCTCTTTCCTAATGTAATACCTACCTAATTTAAACCCCCACTCAGAAATAAAATGATCATCTCTTATACAACACTGAGATAATCATTTGGTGAAATGACATCTTATGTCTTAATTTTTAAAAGGGTGGCAACAATCTTGAACAGTCTTATATTCTGACATCAAATAAGCATGCGGGTGCATTTCCCTCCCTTTATAAGAAATTACACCTTGCTCTTACTATTAAATTAGAATCTCCTCTCCTCTCTCTGAAATTTGGCTGCTTTACAATAAATACATAAATCAAAAAGGCATGGGATCCAGACGCCAATTTGCAGATGGCACGATGATATAAGCACCGGGACACGGGCGTGCGGAAGTATTACAACCTGTTCCAATCTGCTTCCTGTTCTTCCTCATAACAAAAGAGGAAGAGTCCAAACCCTCCTACACGTGCATGTACACACACACACACACACACACACACACACACACACACACACAGCAAAGTTTGGGAGGCTTAAATAGAGCTAAGCCTGCTAAGAAGAGCCACCCAACTGCTTGGGACATGGGTTTCTCACTCTTACCGCCGAGCTGCAATATTTGCCACGTTTGCCAACAGAAGATGGTGTGAACTTGCCATGTGACTGCTGAGAAGTTTGGAAAAGCCTGGGGTTCTGCCAGTATTGTTATCACCATTGTCGTTGTTGTCTTCAGGCCAAAGAAATTTTCCAAGCACTTGAGCTTAGGATTGCTCTCAACAGCCATGAGAGGGTGATCAGGAGAACTACTGCTATCATTCCTGTGACAAAACCCATCCAGAGAGAATAAGGTGGGCGTAGCAATTAGGACACCTTTGGTGGCCAGTGACAGAAAATTCAACCCAAATTGACTTGAAACAAAAGAGAATGCATTGGCTCACATAAGTGAAAAGTCCAAAGGGTGAGTTGGCTTTGGACAGGAATGAATCAGAGACCTACCACTCCCAACTTCCACCTATGCTTCCTGGGGTAACCTTGTTCCCCAGCTCAGTGGAGTACCCTGGCAGCCTAAGGCTCAGGTCTACATAACACAGTGGCCTACAGATGAGTCCAAACCAAAGCTCAGAACTGAAACTGATTGGCCCAGATTGACTTCGGTCCTGTGCACATGCCTGAACCAATCACTGCAGCCAGAGGGATGGAGTGCACTGATTGGCTTAGAGAGGATCACATGCCTCTCCCTTGGTAAAAGCTTCACCAAAGCATGTGGACTAAGAGGAGTGAAGTGGGAGCCCCACCCAGTAAAACCAGGGGAAGTGGATGTTGGGAGGTAAAATGCAGCAAATGTCCACTTCAAGGCATCATGAAATTCAATCTTTGGTTGGACCAAAAATCTCCAATTCCAATGACCAAGACACTGTGCCCAGAGTTCACTTACAGCTTGAGTAGAGAGTGTAGCCACTTACCTATGTCAAATGCCTTGTTTCTTTCAGCATCCAGACTACATATGGCCACTGCATCTCCAGAACCTGATAGGTTCACAAAAACAATTCTTAGAGGTGAGTTTTTCATACACTAGTGTCCAGAATTTTAATAACTGCCACTCTCAAGTTATAAAGCTTACACCAGATGAGTAAAAAACCCCTAGTTAAGAACTAGAGCAATGAGGTGAACTGCAGGACCAAGTCACTTGTGCTTTATATATTTTCTAAAATTTTAATTAAGATTACAAGTCAGATTAAGTAATTGCTTTCTATAAGATAGATAAACCCAGAAAGACATCTACACCAAGTTTTTTTTAAAGAAACCATTTAGTTTCAACTTTGATATCTTCTTTTTTTGTGTTCATTAAACTTCCTTTGTTGAAATACAACATACATATGGGACTTCCCTGGTGACGCAGTGGTTAAGAATCCACCTGCCAATGCAGGGGACACGGGTTCGAGTCCTGGTCCAGGAAGATCCCACGTGCCGCGGAGCAACTAAGCCCATGAGCCACAACTACTGAGCCCACGTGCCACAACTACTGAAGCCCACGCACCTAGAGCCCATGCCCGCAACAAGAGAAACCACTGCAATGAGAAACCCGCACACCACAACGAAGAGTAGCCCCCGCTCGCCGCAACTAGAGAAAGCCTGCATGCAGCAACAAAGACCCAATACAGCCAAAATAAATAAATAAAATAAGTTTTAAAAAAATACATATGGGCAAATGCACAAGTCATCAGTGTACACCTCAATTCATTATCCCAAAGTAAACTTACATTCAGGCAACTACTACTGAGGTCAAGAAAGCCCCAAAAGCCCCGTTTGGGCCCCTTACCAGTCAGTACCTCACCCTTCCACCAAAAGGTAACTACTGTCTGATCTCTAACAACATAGATAATATTTGCCTATTTCTTGAACTTTATATAAATGGAGTCATACAGTGTATACTCTTTTGTGCCTGGATTCTTTCTTTCAAAAGAGAGTCACCCAGAGAAAGATAAATACTGTATGATATCACTTTTATGCGGAACCTAAAAAATACAACACACTAGTGAATAAAACAAAAAAGAAGCAGACTCACAGATAGAGAGAACAAACTAGTAGTTACCAGTGGGGAGAGGGAAGCGGGATAGGGCAATATAGGGGTGGGGATTTTTTTTTTTTTCCTTTGCGGTACGGGGGCCTCTCACTGCTGTGGCCTCTCCCATTGCAGAGCACAGACTCCGGACGCACAGGTTCAGCGGCCATGGCTCATGGGCCCAGCCGCTCTGCGGCATGTGGGATCTTCCTGGACCGGGGCACGAACCCGTCCCCTGCATCGGCAGGCGAACTCCCAACCGCTGCGCCACCAGGGAAGCCCAGGGGTGGGGATTTAAAAAAGGGTTACTATAGGGCCTCCCTGGTGGCGCAGTGGTTGAGAGTCCGCCTGCCGATGCAGGGGATACGGGTTCGTGCCCCGGTCTGGGAGGATCCCATATGCCACGGAGCGGCTGGGCCCGTGAGCCATGGCCGCTGGGCCTGCGCGTCCGGAGCCTGTGCTCCGCAACGGGAGAGGCCACGACAGTGAGAGGCCCGCATACCGCAAAAAAATAAAAAAATAAAAAATAAAAAATAAAAAATAAAAAAGGGTTACTATAGAATTATATGAAATCATGCTTTACTTCTGAAAATCATAAAGCGCTATAGGATTTTTTAAACATAAAATAAAATAATAAAATTTTTTTAATTAAAAAAAGTCACCCAAGGTGTTACAAGTAATAGTAGTTCATTCACTTTTCTTCCTGTTTAATAACCCATTATATGAATATTCTGCAGTCTATGTGAAATGGACTAAATGTTTATGTCCCCCCAAAACTCCTAAGTTGAAATCCTAACACCCAAAGTGATGGTATTAAGAAGTGGGGGGCTTCCCTGGTGGAGCAGTGGTTGAGAGTCCACCTGCCGATACAGGGGACACGGGTTCGTGCCCCAGTCCGGGAGGATTCCACATGCAGCGGAGCGGCTAGGCCCGTGAGCCATGGCCATTGAGCCTGCGCGTCCAGAGCCTGTGCTCCTCAACGGGAGAGGCCACAACAGTGAGAGGCCCGCGTACCGCAAAAATTAATAAATAAATAAATAAAAAGTGGGGACTTCCGGAGGTAATTAAGTCATGAGGCAGAACCCTCATGAATGGGATCAGTGCCTTTATAAAAGGGACTCCAGAGAGTTTTCTTGCCCTCTTTCACCATGTAAAAACATAACTGGAAGTTGGCAGTCTGCAACCTGGAAGAGGGCTCTCACCAGAACCTGACCATGCTCACACCCTGATCTCAGACTTTCAGCCTCCAGAACTGTGAGAGATACATTTTTGCTGTTTATGAGCCATCCAGTCTATGGTACTTTGTTACAGCCATTCAAACTAATATGCTATGTATTCAATCTATTTATAGTGGTCATTTTGGTTACTGTTGTGCACATTCTTATGCATATACAGACATTTTTGTTGGGTTTATATCTAGAAGAGGAACTGTTAGGCTACATGTTCATCTTTAGTAGATAAAAGCAAACAGTCTTCCAAAGTGAATGTAATAATTTACTCTCCCAGCAGCAGTAATACCTCCTGAACACCTTCGACCAGTCGTTATTACTGCCTTAATCAGTTCAGCTCTGTTCCTAAGCATGACCCAACTAAAGGAGATCATGTGTAGAGCTTGGGAGGCAGCCAGAGATCAATTTAAATCCTGGCTTCACCACCTACTGAACGATGAGTGTTTCTTTGGAGAATTTCACTTAGCCTCAGATTCCTGATCTGTGAAGGGACCATAATCGTAATGTTCTTGTAAAAATCAAATTGCATTTTATACACAAAAGTGCTTTGCCAACTGTAAAACTATATACCTATGTTAGGAATTAGAAAGAAGCTGTGGGTTCTTTCAGCCAATATTATAGTCAACTGGTGTCCAAACAGAAATCCCCCAGTAGTACTAGGAGAGCAGTGGATAGCAAGTTAGAAAAACCTGGGTTAAAATCCTGTCCACAGCACTTACCACATGACCTTCAAGGAGTTGCTAAATCCTCCTGATCCTCGGGTTTTTCATCCATGAAATAAGAACAGTAAGACTTCCCTGATAGTTGTTATGAGGGGGAAAAGGGACATAAAGTACCCAAAAAAAAGTGAGAGTGAGAGCAAGATTGAAAGAAAGAGAGAATCTAAGTATTGCTTCCAGCTCCTGGAACACAACAAGTACTCAAAAAATGACAACCATCATTCATTAAAGGTTTAGAAAATATGGTAGACATCTGGTTCCATGAATCCTTTTATTGATGCTCTTATATTTCATAATGAAGGTTGGTTTGTGCAAAATTATCAATTGATAAAATTTGGCTTTTCTACCTCAAGAGCCGTTTTTTTTTGTTTTCTGCCTGTTCCAACCATTCGGGGGCTCAGTATACCCAGGATCTCTGCCATCCATCCCGCTAAGAAAAGCTTGCTATCAGGAAAGACTGAAATTTCAGAATTCTATATGACAGCCCCAAGATATCAGAGCTAGAAGGGACCTGAAGGCATACAACTCATTCAATTCATTTTACAGATAGTGGCGCTGAGGCAGAAATCCAAGGTAACACCTCTGGATAGTGGCAAAGCCAGGGAAAAGGCTCAGCTTTCACGAAAACCCACCCAGGGCTCACTCTTTAATAGCTTAGTATAAATGTTAATCTGTATCTCCAGTGGTAAATAAAAGAGTTGGTTCTTTATTAAAGGCCTTTCAAGTATCAGAGAAAGAGTTAAATCACATCTAATCTATTCATGAATTAAACAGGCCCTGCTAAAATTTAAAGCACTGACATAGACAAAAACCAGCAGCATTTATATTTTAAATAGCATCTTCTCTTTAAAAAAAAATTGGAGAACTTCTGCTTCTAACCATGACAGAATAACTGATATGAGACATGCCCTCCTGCCAAAAAACAACTATAAAACTAGACAAATATATGAGGCAACTGTTTTCAGACATTGTACAACAGACAGTGCAGGACTGTAATTTTGAGAAAAGGCATACACATGAGGTGAATCCCATTATTTCTCTGGCTTTTTGTCTGGGAGTACCTTTCTGCCATGGCACAAGGATGAGTGGTACAAATGGAACAGTAGTTGTACTAACCTAAGGAGGTAGAGATCAGAGTTCTAGTCTGTTGAAGTGGCTGAAGAGTGTAGAGCAGAATAACAGCAAAGAGGTTGCTTCACAAAGAGAGGTCCTGTAAATCTAATGGAGGGTTCAGCATGGGACCTTGGCTGAGGGCTGTAATGTGCATGCACAGGGTGACATTCCAGGAAGCCTAGCAGATGTCTCCTGCTACGGAGCTGAGAGTGGTATGGTGATACCAGAAGTTGTGCACTGCTGTAGGATATTAAAGTTTCAGCCAAGCCAAGGTAGAGAACCTTCACTGAATACTCCAAGCCTCCAGCTGAGATCTTCCAAAGCTCATGTCTTTCCATTAAGGAACACAATCCAAAGTGAAGGCAAGTTCAAAATTAAAATAGATCCTAACAACAAGTTAAACCAACTCTAATGCGCAGAAAGGATCTACTTGCAATGTTACTACCTGACAGAAGAAGCTAAAACTCTTTAAGGAAAGAGGACAGAATCTGGAATCCCAACAGGGCAACATTTACAATGTCCACTATTCACTCAAAAATCACTAGACATGGAAAGAAGCAGCAAAGTGTGATCCATAATTTAAAAATACTACTACTAATAATAATTCAATAGAAACTGACCCAAGGATGACACACAGGTTAAAATGAACAGGAAAAAGTCTTTCAAGAAACTTTATAAATATGTGTGCAGGAACTTAAAAGAAAAGATAATCATAACGAGTGAACAGCAGATATATCCCGCCAAAATTATATGTGTGTGTGTGTGTGTGTGTGTGTGTGTGTGTGTGTAACAAAACAAGCCAAATGAAAATTCTGGAAATGAAAAATACAATGGCTGAAATGAAAGCTCTGTCAGTATAGGCTTAACAGAAAATTGGAGGTTGCAGACAATTTAGTAAACTTCAAGACAGATCAATAGAAAGTATTCAATCTGAGAACAGAGAGAAAAATATTGGGGGAAAAAATGAATGAAGCTTCGAGGACTTGTGGCAAAAATGTCAAGTAGTCCAACATATATGTAATCAAAGTCCAAGGTGGAAAGGCAGGGGATAGAAAACTGTATGAAAGAATAACAACCAAATTTTTCACAAATTCTGTGGCAAGTGTGAGCTTATAGAGTCAAGAAGCTCAGTGAATCCCAAATGGCATAAATATAAGGAGAACTACACCTAGATCAGATCAAAGTCAAACTGCTAAAAACTAAAGATAAAGAGTCAGTCTTAAAGCAGCCACTTAATAAAGGCTCACAGCATACAGAGGAGCAATGATATATATGAATGACAGCTGACTTCTGATCAGATTGGAATTCAGATCTACAAGAAAGAATGAACAACATCAGAATGGTAAATATGTGGATAAATATAAAAGAGTTTTTGTTCCTCTTTTAATTTATTTGTAAGACAACTCTCTAAGCAAAAAAAAATAGTAACACAAGGCTGGGGGTTTATTAAGTATTATTAAAAATATGACACTAGGATTTCCCTGTCGGTCCAGTGGTTAAGACTCCACACTTCCGCAGCAGGGGGCATAGGTTCGATCCCTGGTCTGGGAAGTAAGATCCCACATGCTGTGGTGCAACCAAAAAATATATATATATAAAAATGATATTAATAGCACATAGGATCATGGAGTAAGTGGACTTTACTGTTATTAAAGTCTTACACTTCGCATGAAGAGGTACAAGATTAACTCAAAATAGACTGTGGTGAGTTAAGAATGTACAGTGTAATTTCAAGCTTGGTCAATTAAAACAAAACAAAACAAAAAAAGAGATAGGTTTCTTTGTATTAAAATGTATAAAAAGAAGAATTAAAATGGAATGCTAAAAAATAGTACAATAATTCAAAGGTATCCAGGAAAGAAAGAACAAATAAATACAAATTAGATGGAACAACTAGAAAACAAATTGCAAGATGACAGACTTGCAGACTATTGATCATTAACTTAAATATAATGGACTAAACTCTCTAATCAAAAAGAACAGATGGGATTCAAAAATCAAGATCCAGCTATATACTATCTATAAGAGACATTGTCAATGAAAAGAAATAGCTAGGTTAAATGTGAAAGGATGGGAAAATGACAATAAATCTACTGGAAAGGTAATTTGACTATATTAATATCAGTCAAATAGACCTCAAAATAAAGAATATAACCACAGATAAGGATCTTCCACAGTGATAAAGAGACGATTTATCAGAATAACATAACAATCCAAAGTACGAGGGAATTCCCTTATGATCCAGTGGTTAGGACTCGGCACTTTCACTGCCATGGCCTGAGTTCAATCCCTGGTTGGGGAACTAAGATCCCACAAGCTGCATGGCGTGGCCAAAAACAAAACAAAACAAAACAAAACAAAAACTGGGTGTAATAAATACCAGTGCTTCAAAATACATGAAGCAAAACTCAACTAAACTGAAAGAAAAGTAGAGAAATCCATAATCATTACTGGAGATTTTAACATCCATTTTTTGGTAATTGATAAAACAACTAGACAAAAAATAATCATCAAATATATAGAATATGTGAAAAACAATTATCAGCAAACTTAACCTAATTGACATTTTTAGAACATGGTGCCCAACAACTGTAGGATGCACATCATTTTCAAGTGTACCTGGAATGTTCACCAAGATAAATCATATGTTAGGTCAAATTCAAGTGTCAATACATTTCAAAATATAGAAATTTTAAACAGTATATTTTCTGACCACAATGGAAAAGCTGCAAATATTTGGAAATTCACAACACACATCTAAATAATCCTTGGGTCAAAGAAAAAATTAAAACAGAAATTGCAAACTATTTTAAACTAAATGATAATAAAAACACAATGTATCAGAATTTGTGAGATGCAGCTAGAGCAGTACTTTGAGAGGATTTTTAGCTTTTAATGGGTATGTTAGAAGGAAAAAAGATTTAAAATCAATGATTAAAGTTTCCATCTTAAGAGGCTAGAAAAATTAAATCAAATTTAACCTAATGTAATTATAAAGAAGGCAGTAATAAAGATGAGACATTGGCAAAATAAAAAACAAATAATTGGGAAACTAACAAAACCAAAATTTATATTTTAAGAAGATTAACAAAGTTGATGTTAGAAAGACTAAGAAAGAAAAAACAGAGTAAACACAAGTTATCAATATCAGAAGTGAAAAGGGGGACATCACTACAGTTTCTACAGACACTAAAATGATAACAAGGCAGTATTATGAACAATTTTACTGCAAGAAAATTTGATAGCTTATATGAAATGGACAAGTTCCTTGAAAGCTTCTACTTACCAAAACTGATATTAGAAGAAATAGAAAATCTGGAAAGTCTTACTTCCATTAAAGAAGTTGAATTCATAATGAAAAACAAACTTCAGTCCCAAATGGTTTCACTGTGAATTCTATCCAATAATTAAGACAAGGACAGGGGCTTCCCTGGTGGCACAGTGGTTGAGAGTCCGCCTGCCGATGCAGGAGACACGGGTTCGTGCCCCGCTCTGGGAAGATCCCGCATGCTGCAGAGCGGCTGGGCCCATGAGCCATGGCCGCTGAGCCTGCGCATCCGGAGCCTGTGCTCCGCAACGGGAGAGGCCACAACAGTGAGAGGCCCGCATACCGCAAAAAAAAAAAAAAAAAAAAGACAAGGACAATAATCAACTTTACATAAACCCTCTCAGAAAATAGAGGATAAGAGACTATCTCATAATTAGTTTTATAAAGACAGAAAAACACTGATTGTATATCTGAAAGAGAAAAGAAGGAAAATTACCTATCAATATCCTTCATGAACTAACACAAAAATTGTTCACAAAATATTAGCAAGTAAAATCCAGTAATATATTAAAAACTAATACATCATGACCAAGTAGAGCTTTTCACAGAATGCTGTTTGGCTCAATAGTCATAAACAAATCAGTATAATGCACTATATTAACAGAAAAAGGGAACTAAAATTATCATCTAAGTACATATGCAAAAAAAAACTTATGAAGATTCTACACCCATTTTTACAAGAAAAAAATTTAAACCAGGAATAAAAAGGAACTTCATCAATCTGGTAAAAGGCCTCTGTGAAAAATCTACAGCTAACATCATACTTACTGGTAAAATATTTAATGCTTCCCCCTAATACTGGAAACAAGGCAAGGAAGTCCTCTCTTAGCATATCTATTCAGCATCCTGGATATCCTAGCCAATATAATAAGACGAAAAAAGCAGAGATCAAAAAAGAAGGAATAAAATTGGATGCATTTAGAGATAGTAGGGTGGTTTATATTATAAATCCTAAGGAATCTACAGAGAAATTGCTAGAACATAAGTAAATTTAGCAAGGTTGCATTATAAGTCAGTATACAAAAATAAATGGTATTTCTGTATACTGGCAGCAGCAAAAAATTGGAAATAAAAAATTTTAAATGCTATTTAAAATATAAACAGCATCAAAAATATAAAACACTTAGAAATACATTAACAAAGCACATGCAAGATCCTTTCTCTGAAAACCTCTACAACAGAAATTAAAGACCTAAGTAAATGGAAAGGTATACCATGTTCGTGGGTTGAAAGATTCAATACTGATTGATTTCTAATACTAGAAGACTCAATATTGAAGACTAGGTATTGATCCATAGATTCAATACAGTCTCATTTAAAATCCACACTTTTTGTAGGACTTTATAAATTCTAAAAATTTTATGGGAATGAAAACCTATAAAAAGCCAAAACAATATTAACAAAGAAGAACAATGTTGGAAGACTCATGTTACCTAACTAATGGTTAAGCTAGAGTAATCAAGACCTAATTTGATATTGATTAGGATCATAATCGACAATTAGACCAATGAGACGGAATAGAGTCCAAAAATAGACCCACACATATTGATTTTTAATAAAGGCACCAATGTAATTCAATTGGGGAAATAAAAACCTTTCCAACAAATAGTGCTGGAAGAACTGAATAAACATGTGGGGGGAAATGAACCTCAATTCCTATCTCAAGCTACACAAAAAATTAACTTGACATAGATCATAGACCTAACTATAAAAGCTAACACTATAAAACTTCCAGAAGAAAACATAAAAGAATATCTTCATGACCTCTGGTAGGTAAAGGTCTCTGAGAGAAGATACAAAAAGCACTCCCTCTGAAAGAAAAATGATTGATAAATTGAGCTTCATCAAAGTTAAAAATTCCCACTCATCAAAAGTCACTGTTAAGAAAATGAAAAGACAAGCTACACACTGGAAGAAAATATTCACAATTCATATGTCTGACAAAGTACTTGTATACAAAATACATAAAGAACTCATATAAATCAACAATGAAAAGTTAAATAATTCCATTTTTAGAATGAACAAAAGACTTGAATAGACTTTTCACAAAAGACTGTCCCAAAAAAACACATTTTTTGAGGTACTCAAAACCATGAACCATCAGGAAACACAAATTAAAATCACAATGAGATACCACTTCACAACCAATAGAGTGGCTACAACTTAGAACACCACCAAATGCTGGTGAGGATGTAAAACAGCATACATTGCTTGTGGGGGTTAAAAAGGTACAATCACTTCTGAAAACTAGCAGTTTCATAGGAATGTAAACGTACACTTTCTATATGACCCAGCAACTCCACTTTCAGATTTTTACCCAAGAGAAATGAAATTTATGTCCACACAAAACTTGTCCACAAATGTTCATAGCATCTTTATTCATAATAACTAAAAGCTAAGTGCAACCCCAAATATTCATCAACAGAAGAATGGATAAAAGAACTGTTTACACAATGTTATACAATGGAATACTAATTCACCAACACATACAAAAAAGTGAATGAATCTCAAAAACATGTTGAATGAAAGATGTCAGACACAAAAGTGTACATTCTATATGATTTTTTTTGAAGTGTAAGATCAAATTAATCTACAGTGATAGAAATCCGAGCAATATTTGGCTATGAATGGTGAAGATTCACTGCAATGGGACACAAGGGAACTTTCTGGGATAATGGAAATGTTCCATATCTTGACTGTGGTGTTGGTTCCAGGTGTATATTTTTGTCAAAACTTACAGAATTGTACACTGAAGACGTGCATTTCACTGAATGCAAGTCTTACCCCAATTTTTTTGATGTAAATAGATACCATTTTCACTGAACCTTGCTAACGTAGTACTCCAGAACCTTCCTAAGTCTCCCCAACTTTTTCTGAAGTTCCCACAGAGTACATGTGTGCTCATCAACAAGTCTGTTTGGCTTCCTTGCAGCACCTGCTAACTGTTATTGTGGCTTTGCAGGCTCTGGGGCTCCCCAGGCATCCCTGCCTGTCCTGGATTTGCTCTCTTTCCCTCCCTCCCACTGCAGTCTCCCACTGTGTGTTGGATCCCTACACACTGCCTGGACCCTCAAGCTGTGAAAACTGTGTGGTGATCTGTGGTGATGACCCCTATCTGGTAACTCATCAGAAGAAGGCTCCAGAACAGTGCTGCCTGGGGAGTGCCACCACAATGTCCTCTGAGGTTTCTTTGTTGTTTAGGCCCCAATGAGTTTGTTCTTTTACAGGTTTTGCTATTGTTAGTGTTGTTTTCCTGAAAAACTGTTCTTTCAGGTCTTGCTTGGATCCACCTTCCTCCCTACAAGGTATGGGAGCTGGACCAGGACCAAATCTGAGCAGGAGATAACCTACTGTCCTTGGGAGCACATCTCCCTCCAGGGACTACAGAGCTCATGTGACCTTGTTCTCAGCCTTCCAATGTCTTCCTTTGCTATGATATCCATGCCCTGCCCCCATCTCATGAGAAGTCAGGCAATCCTGGATCCTTCCCTCCTCCCATGTTAGGCTGTGGACATCCAGGGAGAGCCGACATGCTCTTATCTGGTGTTTGTTGCCTTTTCCGCTGGCCATTGCCATGAGCTTCTCTGTTCTTGCCTAAGGAACTCTTATATTCCCCCCTATTATCCCCAGTTTTTACTGGTTTATTAAACACTAAGTCCAGGTTGGTAGGGCCTCGGGAAATGAAGGAAGGACTAGAGGCCCTTCATTTCCAGTCCACTTTGCCCCAGGTGTGGACTCCAGCCCTCGCCTCATCCTCAAAGCTCTACTCACCTGAACTAAGCGTTTAACAAACTTTCTAAAGACTGGAGATAACAGGAAGAAATGGAAGGAAGAAAAAAAAAATTTAACCCTGGAATCTCTTTTTTTTTTTTTTTTTTTTTTTTTTTTTTTTTTTTTGCTGTACGCGGGCCTCTCACTGTTGTGGCCTCCCCCGTTGCGGAGCACAGGCTCCGGACGCACAGGCTCAGCGGCCATGGCTCACGGGCCCAGCCGCTCCGCAGCATATGGGGTCCTCCCAGACCGGGGCACGAACCCGTATCCCCTGCATCGGCAGGCGGACTCTCAACCACTGCGCCACCAGGGAGGCCCCAACCCTGGAATCTCTTAATTCCCTCAACCAAATCCCTTCCCTAGGAGCCCCTGGCTCCCAGACGGATGGCACACTGCTAAGACTCTCTGTAATCCTCTCTCTCTCCCCTGTCCCTAGGTCCGGTTAGAGGGATCAGAAAGTAATCATTTTATAAATAAATAAATAAGTAGAAAAGTAAATATATAAAATATATATATGTAAATAAATCATTTACTCTCGCGGTAATCTCTGTTAAGGGCGGGGCCCAGTCTGAAGTCTGTGCATCTCAGTTAAACTCAGTGCTTAGAACCAGCTCCTGGACAAATCTCTGCCTTGGCGTCACAGATGCAAGCTGCTAGGAGGCCTAAATAGACACACCCACACTGAGTCTCCTCCCCACTTCTCTAAGTCCTCACCTCATCAACAGGGTGGGGAACCTGGGTCCTCTCAGACCCCACTCTCAACCTACTACCTGCACTTAGTTCCCCAAGTCAGACAGGCAGGCAGAGCTGCATGCACGCCCTCCCCTCTCAGTGATTCTTCTCCAGGGAAGTCCCTCACTCCAAGCTGCCCAGACTTCTTCAGCTCAACCTCGGACAACCAGCATCCAATTACAATAACCAGTTGGTTGGTATTTGGGCTGTTCCTGCTGTTTTCATTCTCAATCCACTTAAGATAATTGCAGTGCCAGAACCAAAGCAAATGTTTTATTAATTTTTTTTTCTTTTGGCTGTGCCGCAGACGTGCGGAATCTTAGTTCCCCAACCAGAGATCGAACCCGTGCCCCCTGCAGTGGGAACATGGAGTCTTAACCCCTGGACCACCAGGGAAGTCCCCCAAAGCAAATGATTTGAACTAGACTCAGAGTTAGAAACTTGCTTTGGGTTCTGGAATTATCATCAATAGTTGGGTTTCCACTTAATATCTAGGTGACCTTGGGCAAGTTACCTTGACATTACTTGGACAGGTGACCTCTCTGTGCCTCATTTGTCTCTTTGGAAAATAGGGTTAATAACAGGACCTACATGGAAAAGGCTTAGAACAGTGCCTGGACCAAAGTAAGTACTACTGAAATGTTAAACCAGTTATAAACAATTATGTAAAATTGTCCTCATGGACTTCAAAAGGAGGACATTACCTAGGGGGAGAAAATTACTCAAAGAAGCCAAAACTCATGCACGTTTCTTTAAGTACACCACTCGTGAAACATTTTTAATTCAGCTGAGGGAGAAACTATATACATATATACAAAGGTTGGTTTTAGCTTAGTCAACAAGGGCAGAATCTTCAACATGGCAACATAAAATAACTTCAAAGATAATATTGAAAGAAAGGTGGGTGATAAAATTGGGGTCAAGCAGTCTTAAATTGAGGGCAATTTCTTGGCTCAACTTCCCTCACAGTAAGAAATACAGCTGGAGGACGTTGGCCCCAGAGCTGCCTGAGTGGTCCAAGAAAAGACACTGCCAAGGCTGGCTGTGGGCAGCAGCTCTGCAGTCTGCACAAGGCAGGGCAGAGAGGGACCTTCGTTGGTGTCATCTCATGAGGCAGAGAGGACCAGACTATCCATCACAGAATCATAATGCAGCAAGAAGTCATAAAGCCAGGGCTGCCGCCAGCTCACACTCTCCCTCCACTTCCCTCAATTGCTCCCAGCTCAATGATGGAGGCAGGAGGCCCTGTGTTCTTCAGCTCTTTACTCTTTAGCCCTGTCACTAGCAGGAGAAACCTCCTGCGGATGGGCTGTCTATCCTGCCTGCCTGACAAGGCTACAAGGGCCAGAGCACGGCAGTATTATTCATTCATTCATTCAACAAACATTGAGTACCTACCGTGTGTTGAGCTCTGCCCTAGGCACTGCAGACATCAGAGGATCAAACCAAGAAAGATCCCTGCTATAGTGGTGTTGACTTTCCAGTGAAGGGAGCCAGACAAGAGCAATAAATATATAAATATTATATAGCCTGCTAAAAGGTGCTGAGTGCTTTGGACAACATAGAGCTGAAGAAGGGGAGTGGGATTGCCAGGTGGGGGAGAGAAGGGGCTGCAGAATTTAAAAGGATAACAGTAGGGCAGGGCAAGGACTAAGGCAAGGAGAGCAAGGAGGTGCCCAGGATACAGCATCTAAGGAGGTCTCTCTCTCTGGGACATGCAAGGGCAGGGTCGGCATCTGAGAGTGAGCACCCCCTTATATTTCATGCCCTGGGCACCTCTTTACTCACTTGTTCAGGCTCTGAGTATAGGCCTCTTTGAGAAGGTGAGGTATTAGCCAAAACAACCTTGAAAAAGAGGAACAAAGTTGGAGGTCTCTCACTCCCTGATTTAAAAACTTACTACAAATCTACACTAATCAAAAGGGTGTGGTGCTGGCATAAAGACAGACATATGGAATAGAAAAGAGAGACCAGAAATAAACCCTCATATATATGGTCAAATGATTTTCAACAAGGGTGCCAAGACATTCAATGGGAAAAGGGTGGTTTTTTCAACAAATGGTGTTGGGAAAACTGGATATCCACATGCAAGAGAATGACATTGGGCCCTTACTTTATAGCACATACAAGAATTAACTCCAAATGGACCAAATACGTAATCATAAGACCTAAAACTAAAAAAAAAATCTTAGAAGAAATCATAGGAAAAATTTTATGACATTTGATTTGGCAATGATTTCTTGGATATGACACCAAAACTCTAGGTAACAAAAGAAAAAGTAGATAAATTGTACAGCATCAGATTTAAAAACTTCAGTTCATCTAAGGATACAATCAACAGAATGAAAAGGCAACCCATGGGACAGGGGAAAATATTTGAAAATCATATATCTGATAAGGGGTTAATACCTAGAATAAACAAAGACCTCCTACAACTCAACAACAAAGAAACAAATCCAACTTAAAAAATAGGCAAAGGACTCAAATAGACCTTCCTTTCAAAGAAGATATACAAATGATCAATAAGAACATGAAAAGATGCTCAATATTACTAATAATTAACAAAATACAAATCAAAACCACAGTGAAATACCACTTCACACCCAGGAGGAGGGCTACTATGGAAAAAAAAAAAACAGAAAGTAACAAGTATTGGAGCATGTAAGGAAAAGGAATCTAGTGCACTGCTGGTGGGAATGAAAACTGGTACAGCTACTATGGAAAAGTGTACAAACGTCCAGTACAGAGGTTTAACTTAAAAGTTAAATTGCCATATGATCCAGCAATTCCACATGTATGATTCCACTTATATGGGATACCTACAGTAGTCAAATTCATAGAGACAGAAGGTAGAATGGAAGTCATCATGGGCCAGGGGAGGGAATGGGGAATTGCTGTTTGATGGGCACAGAGTTTCAGTTTTGCAAGGTGAAAAGAGTTCTGCAGATGATGGTGGTGATGGTTGCACAACGATGTGAATGTACTTAATGCCGCTGAACAGCAGACTTAAAACCGGTACAGATGATAAATTTTATGTTATGTGTATTTTACCAAAATTAAAAATAATTACAAAAAAACTAGGCAAGGTTTGAGCATGCACTGGAAATTGGTGAGGAATTTAACCAAGTGGACACCTGGGGGAAGAGCAGACCTGGCAGAGGGCAACACAGAGGCAACAGCCCTGGTAGGAGAGGGTACTTGGCGTGGTTGAATCATAGCCTCCCCCAGACCTCATGCCCATGGGTGACGTTGCACGTGGCCAATAACGTCTTCAAACTTCATTCCTTGCGAGCAGGACTCAAATTACTGCCTGCGTGTTTAACCCCTGCCAGTCAGGTTTTTGGGCATAAGCACCTTGTGAAGGGCTTTCTTCTGGGTAACACATGTGTCTGCAGGTGATATCGTAGACCACAAGCCCCACGAGGCACCCTGGGAACGCTGAGCTGGCCCCAGATTGAGCTGCTTGTTGATGAGCTACATGCTGGAGACAAGAGCACGAGGAGGGGAGAGAGAATGGCATTTCATGCTCCACAGAGGACTAAGGTCCTTGAGATATCAGACCCCGGAGGCTTAATGGGTATGTTGATTCACCAGCTTTGGCGATAAATAAACTTCATCATTCCCCGGTCTGCTGATAATTAGCTCTCAGACAAATCAGTGATCAAACTTAAAAAGATGGTCTGTGAACCACTAATCTCACAGAAGAACAATTGCACAAAAGTTTACTGTAGCCATATGAAGGGAATTTTTTTTTTTTTTTTTTTTTTTTCAGTACGCGGGCCTCTCACTGTTGTGGCCTCTTCCGTTGCGGAGCACAGGCTCCAGACGTGCAGGCTCAGCAGCCATGGCTCACAGGCCCAGCCACTCCGCGGCATGTGGGATCTTCCCAGACCAGGGCACGAACCCGTGTCCCCTGCATCGGCAGGCGGACTCTCAACCACTGCGCCACCAGGGAAGCCCTGAAGGGAATTTTTATGAACCTTTTAAATCTGCTGATATACTTGGGGAGTGAGTGCATCAGTGGTGCATTTAAAAGTCTATGTGGAAGTAAACATTTTACTGCATGTTTGGGAAGAAGGGAGAAGTTAGCCAAGATTCATATTTTTCTAGGGCAAACGAGGTCATGCACTGGTTTGCAGCTGGTTTTCCCTCCCATCAGGTAAAGATTCAAGAAGGCCCCAAGCACTGCTCCTCTGTTACTCCTAGAGATTTATAGGGTTTTAATTAAATGCAGTAGTAAACATTTTACCCAAGACAGACCAGGAGGCAACAGCTGGAAGATGGCATCGTGGTCCCACCAGTCAAGACAACAGTGCCCACCCACATCCTCCCACGGCCTGAGGATGGGGACCCCGGAGCTGGGGCAGACATGTCCAGGACCAGACTGGGCCTTCACCCCTGACCTGGGCCCAGGGGAGGACAAAAAAGAGGCCCCCTCTTCTGCTCCTGCTCTCCAGGCCCTTCTGGAGTTCACAGCAGGGGTGTGATGGAGGAGTGCCCCAGTGGCCCTGGGTTGCTCAGCAGGAAGGGGCGGTTGTTCAAGGGCACGTTTGCCACTGTGGCTTCTGAGCCTCCAGTGCCCTTCCTCTCAGGTCCCCAGTTTTCTTCGAGACTTCTCTTTCCCTCGAGTGTCCTGCCATCTCCCAGCCAAGAGGTGACCCATTGTCCAGGTTCACCAGTCAGGCTGCTTAACCCAGGCCCTGAGTCTTGAGGGAAGCGATGCAGGCAGAGAGTCCTTAGCTCCAGCTCTGGTGCCCGGATTTGCAGAAGCTGCTACATGATGCCGACGTCTTGGGCCACCTGACTCCGCTCCTTTTCTGAGCCTGGTTTTCCAGCTTTCCCATCCTCTCTAGAGCTGTCTGGGAGGCTTCCAGTAAATTCCTGATGTGCTGATAATCACTGGAGTTAGTTTCAGGTGCCTGTTAGCAAGGAGTCCTGATGGGTACAGATGGGTATTGTCCCAGGGCATGCTACTAAGCCTAACCAAAAAAGTGCACCTTACATCTCTGTGCAAACATTCACTTTGCCTCCAGAGACCCTACCTTAGCAGGACCAGTGTGCCTCTCTAGGGGTTCAAATGAAGGCCCAGTGGCTATGAGTTCATTAGTTCAACAACCAGAAGTAAGCCTTGGAATTCATAGTCTTCATGGAGACAGGGCTAGACTCACTCTCTCCAGCACCCTTTCCTAAGCAGGATTCTTAGGTCGTAAGTGTCAGGAGCCATCACACACCAGGATGCCACAATGCAGAATCCTGAGTTTACATTTTTTATGAGGGTAAAATGTACATAGTGCAACATGTACCATTTTAACCATTTTTAAGGGCCCAGGTCAGGGGCATTAAGTATATTCATTGTTGTTCAACCATCACCACCACCCACCTCCAGAATATTTTCATCTTCCCACACTAAAACTCTGTACCCATTTAAGAGTAACTCCCCATCCCCCTCTCCCCCAGCTTCTGGAAACCACCATTCGACTTTCCGTCTCTGTAAATTTGACAACTCTAGTTATCTCATATAAATGGAATCATACGATACTTGTCTTTTCATGACTGCCTTATTTCACTTAGCATGGGTTTAACCATGTTGTAGCGTGTGTCAGAATTTCCTTGCTTCTTAAGGCTGAATAATATTCCATTGTAAGTCTATACCACATTTTGTTTATCCATTCATCCACTGATGGACACTTGGGTTGCTTCCACCTCTTGGCTATTGTGAATAATGCTGCCATGAACACAGGTGTACAAATATCTGTTCAAGTCCCTGCTTTCAAATCTTTTGGCTGAATTTACTTTTGAAGCCTGCCAAATGTGGGTTGCATGGCCTTGTCTTTTTATACAGGTGATTTACATGAATAATGTCTTTCTGAGCGCTTGCTAGGTGCAGGATGCTGTGCCAGAGTCAAGAGACACAAAGATGGATAAGCTGAGGGCCTTCTCCAGCACCCACCAGGAAGACAAGAGGCTCCAGGACGGAAATACCAGGAATAACAGCTATGTCACTCCCACAAGGTGCAGACAGGAGCGCCAGTAACTCCTCCAGGAGGCCCAGGAGGGAAAGGCCAGTGAGCGTTGGTGGGGCACTAGGAATGGGCCATCAAGGGTACTAGCACAGAGCAGCATCAGGGACCACCATGGCTGGGCCTACCCATCTTGTGGTCAGAGCCTGTTGGTACCTCGTTAAAAAAGGCCCAAGGAAATTCCCTGGTGGTCCAGTCTTTAGGACTCAGTGCTCTCACTGCCAGGGCCCCAGG
Organism: Mesoplodon mirus; assembly: GCF_964341445.2. Lineage (NCBI taxonomy): Eukaryota > Metazoa > Chordata > Mammalia > Artiodactyla > Ziphiidae > Mesoplodon > Mesoplodon mirus. Next base: position 47,111,757 of record NC_138995.1, read on the forward strand.
TTCAATCCCTGGTTGGGCATCTAATATCTCACAAGCCACACAGCACAGCTACTGAAGCCCGCGCGCCTTGAGCCCGTGCTCCGCAGCAAGAGAAGCCACCGCAATGAGAAGAGTAGCCCCAGCTCGCCGCAGCTAGAGAAAGCCCGCGCACAGCAATGAAGACCCAACGCAGCCAAAAATAATAAATAAATAAAATAAATAAATTTATTTTTAAAAAAAGAAAACTCATCGAGTTGTTGTCAGAACTAAATGGGATCATCCATGTAGATCCTGGGCTCAGTCCCTGACCATAGGAACACCCTCACAGTGTTGACTATTTCTCCCCAGCCCATGAGCTTCATCTGAGCAGGAATCCTCATCACTGCATCTCCACGATCTAGCATAGTGCCTGATGCTTAGTAGGTGTATAGTAAATTTTTTTTTATTCTCTAATCTTCAACTTTTAAGCCACAAAGAAAAATAAGACGGGCATAAGTGAATGGGTAGCACAGTGAATACTGTCTCTCGGTAAAAGCCACCCTCCTGGCACACCTCCCTAGCACTGGAGCTGGAGGCCTGCAAATTTCACTTTCCACACTCCTGTGCTGGCTGGCCCACTTCGGACTAGGCTCTGTGATCAGGAAACTCTAGAAGGAAAGTAGCAGGCATGAGGGAGGGAGGAGCCATTGCCCCAGCTTTGGAGGCTCCTCCAGCAGAAGTAGCAGCCCCAGTAGTGGAGGAGGGCCAGCAGGGAAGTAGACACCAGCCAAGGCAGTAAAAGTGGTGGCGGCAGAGACCCAGAAAGTACCGGCCTGGCTTCCTGATCAAGCCGCTCGTTTGCAACCGCAGCCGTGCGCAGGAGGGTTTTACTGATTGGACTACAACCAATGCAGTCAACTGATTCTGGAAGCAAGAGCCTAGGGACCCTTCTCCCAGGGCCCCTCTAGATGTGGAGCCTCCTCTCCATCTCTGCCCAGCAAAGGTGGTTACAAGGAAGCCCCACCTGAGACACCGACCACTTCATACAGTTGCGCTGGTTGTTCAGTGCACAAAAGTGCCCTGCTAAGGGCACTTATGCAGCTGAGCTCTGCATGCCAAGCCCTGTGTCCAGGGATGCTGTGCTCACCTGCAGGAGGCTTTTTTTTTTAACTTATACGTAGGCTGGTGATGATCCTGCTGAGATGCTTCTGGGCCCAAGTGAGTCTGGTGGGGCAGGCTCTTCCCCCAAAGCCCCAAAGGCCCTAACCTCCTCTCATGTAGTCCCCAGGGCTGTTTTCTGGGCTGCCTGGAGCATTTCAGAGGAGAAGAATTTCAGTTAGGATTGATGGGCATTTCCACTCAAGTGGAGGCCAGGCCAGAACAGAACAGACTCAGGACTCAGCAGAGCTTCTGAAGCTGCCTGGAACTTGGCCTTAGATCGTTCAACCCATCCCCAGGCCTCCCTTCCATTTTGTATGACTCTGAGCTGGGTGCAGAGAGAAAACAAGAAGTGACAGCTGCTCTTGTGGGGCTCCTGGACGTTGGGACCCCAGCAAGGCACAAATCTCTCTCCATGCCTTCTCCCACGACGTGAAGAACCCAGAAGGCTGCTCCAAGCTCTCCCCAAATCACGTGCTCCCCAGGCCAGGCCTTGATGCTACCCGCTCTTCCCAGGCATCTATGCCCACACGACATTTCTGAAGGGTTTCAGGTACTCTGATGAATGCGATAAAATGAAGCAAGCCCCCCTCTCAGCCCCCTAACCCTTGTAGAGTTTACCGCTTCTTTTCCTGTTGTTCAGAAAAAGCATGGGGGCCGGGAGACCACACCACCCACCAAGTTCCCTGGAACCGAGGCATCCTACTCCCGGGGGAGAGTGAGCGCACGTATATGCTTGAAACCCTCCAACAATCCCTCGCCATATGTGTCGATTTAAATGGAAACCTAACGGCAGAGGATTCTGACGACAGTCTGTCACTGACAGCACTACTTCCTCCAGTTAATTTATGTCTTCCGTAATCAAGCTGATGCTTTTTAAAAGGCTCCACCTGTGATGGCACTTTTTTGCCCATACGTTCACATTCAAAGGTCCCCAGCCTGGGCGCTAATAGTCATTTGAAGACACTGCACTCTGCTAGTACTTTATCTTCCTCGCTCTTTACCTGTATTAATTAATTAGTGCTATAAATACAACCAGCACATGACTCTTCTAGAGCTAATCAGTCAATGACTCAGCTCAGGACCTGGAGGGAAATTAGGAAAATTGAATCTTTCAAAAGTTGGACCCATACAAGGCAACTTAGTCGATTCCGGCCTGAGGGTCAGTGGGGACTGGCTGATTTAGGCTCCAACTGGGTAGAAAAGCAATTTCCTTAACAGCAAGCCAGCAACCCTGGTGAAGGTGATACTGACTTATTCCAAATAAAACACAGATGATGTTTTCTTGGCATTTCTTGAGGACCTACTCTATGCCTCGTCCTGGGCTATATGGTAAGTGTCGGAGGTCAGTCTTAGGCCTTTCCTACAAAATTGTTTTGGTGGTTTCAGCAAAGCCAGAATACAGTCCAGGGTCAGAAACATCGACCCCCAAAATCAAGCAAAGGAAATCAGGGCACTTGGAGTTGATGTAAAATAGTATAAATTCACCGAGTCATTCAGAAAAATAGTCATTGAACATCTACTATGTGTTGCATGCGAGATACTAGGAATAAAACTCGGTCTCCACTCAAGGGGCTGACAGCCACTGAGACATGAAAACCACAGAAAACCCAGGAATCCAGGATGCCCAGAATCGAGGGGAGTGGAGGGGTACAACACAGGATATTCGAAACTGCCCAACCCACCTGGTCATTGGTTTGTCTAGGAAAAAGACTGAAGAAGGAAAGTTCTGCTGATTCAACCATGGGCCTTGGGCACTATTCTTACTGCTGACCCACAGCTACCTCTATTTAGTCTGGACCTTACCTCTGAGTTTCTGGGTCCAAATTTGCTTCTGATTCTGTGTTTGGCCCACTCGATCCTGTACACCAACCCTTGGCCTCACACTGCAGGCCTCTGCCCTGAGTCTGGCCTCCATCTGGGTTGCGGGTCAATAGGGCACCTTGAATCCCTGTGGCCGACCCAAGAACATCATTTCTCCAGCTCACTTCTCTTCCATTAACTGCAAAATAAAGAACTCATCCCATCCAGGGTCTTTCCCTGGACTAGAAGCCACCGGCTGGTATTTATATTTGTGAGTAGAAGCGTTACTTTGATCTCCTCTGATTTGCTTTTGGTTTTGCCCACCTTGACAATTAAATCCAGCAATGCTGTTACACACAGGCTCTGGGCTGGGTGCTGGGGGATCAGGGATGCAAGAGCCTGAGACATGACCCTGACAAAGGAGACAGGCTGCCTGGGACTCTGACTGGAAGCTCGGACCTTGGGGAGATGCATGGGTACACAGCAGTGTCAAGTGCACAAGAAGCCCTGAAGGTACAGAGTGGGAGAGATGGACTCTGCCTGCTTCTTCGTGTGGGGAGTGGAGAAAGCAGGTAGGAGGTCAGGAGGCATTTTGGAAGAGGGCCCCTCCCAAGAGGGAGGATTTAGCAGCAACAGGGGAGAAAAGCATCATGGGGCAAGGGAAGCCTGTGGGCAAGGACAGGAATGCATAGGGCATGCGCAGGATGCCTCCCAGCCCGTCAAGCGTCTTCTGACAGTAGTGAAAGCAGAGACAGTTTCCCCTCAGAGCCAGCCGGTAGGGAAATAATCTCCTTGTGTCTCCCATGCTTTCCCACCCCCTCTTGCAACCCCATGGTCGAGCTCTATTCTGAGGCAGTCCCTCCGCACAGAAAGAGGTGATTTTTCTCCTCGTTTTCTTGCAGCAACAAACCACCCCCAGATATTTTGCTTCTGCTCCTCACTGAAGGGTCCAAAATGTCCAAACAGAGATGCTTTGCCTGCCCACGTAGAAAAGGGAAAGTCCTACAATTGGGCAAAGTCAGTCCAAGTGGTTACAGGTTGAAGTCTGTGAAACTGGCAAAGAAAAGTACCAATTCCCATTTTCTTAAGATTTTTCACTCAACCCTAACAATGAACTCTCAGGCTGGAGGGGGCCTGGGACACCATCGGGAGCCCGTGAGAGGCTCATACTGAGGCTGTCCAGGGACAGATGCCACCACCTGCCAATGGACACTTGCTCATATTTTACCTGCCTGGTGAAAGCCACAGTTTTGCTGGTGCCCAGCCAAGGCCACCTCCACTTTCAGGAAGGTGACAGATCCTCTGTCAAGGATCTTCCAGAACACCAAGTCACTGCCTGGTGCAGGCGTGGAACCCTACATCCACCAACAGATGGAAATCCTTCTACCTCCTAGCCACTTCCTCTCCTGGCTAAAAAGTCTTTTGTGCCTCCCAGGGGTGCCTCTCAAAGCCACCTACTCCTTCCATCAGTGCCCTTTTCTGAACTTCCAAAGGCAGAGGGGCTTCCCCCAAGATCGCCCATGAAATAGCATGAAACTCAGCTCCCCAAATAAATGAATGAGTGAATGAATGAATGAATCATTACACTATACCTCAACCTGCCCTCTCAGAACAGAAGACCTAGAAGAATAATAGACATACAAGATCCTGTACCACTTTAGTAGCTTCAGATCTTCCAACTAAGGAAAGCTAATTATCTGCACCCACTCTTGAGTGAAACAGCAACATTCAAAAAGGAATGAGCAGCTCATCTCCGAAAATGTGTAAGCAGAGGCGCAGGGACTATCAGTTCTGAGCCAGAGATATTCTAGCCTTCTGCTACTACCAGTGTGGTCCATGGACCAGCTGCATCAGCATCACCTGGGAGTGGTTAGGAATGCAGAACCTTGTTAGAAACACCTACCCCAGATCTACTGAACCAGACACTGTACTTTAGCGTGATCCGTGTGCACATTAAAGTTTGAGAAGTGGCTATTCCCATCACCAGCTGCATATTAGTATCACCTGCACAAGTTTCATTTTTAAATAACAATGCCCAGGTCCATCTACAAGCAAGTGAATCAGAATCTCTGAGGGTGGGGCCCAGTTACTTGTATTTTTTAAATTTATTCAAGGGATTCTAATGTGGCCTGAGCGAGAACCGCTGCCCTAGAAGATTCCTGCGCTTCATATCCAGCTGGACTTGAGATATTTTCTTTCTCTTCCCTATTGTTATTTTTTAACAGGTAATATATTTACACAGCTTTTTAAAAATCAACAAATACAAACTAGTTATACAGTGCAGACCAAGTCTTCCTCCATCCCTAATCTTAAGTATCCCAATTTCCCCCTCCAAATGCAACCACTGCTACCAGATTTTTATGTCCTTTCAGAGCTTTTCTGTGCCTGGCCCAACACGCCAGTGTATATACACCCTTCTTCTTATATACACAGTGGTGTCAAACTACACATACTGTCCTGCATCTTTCTCTTTTCACTTAGTATATCTTAGAGATTGTTCCATCGCAGTAAACATAATTCTGTCTCATTGTTTTTGACAGCGACGTAGTATTCTATTGCATGAATGTAACAATTCATTAATGTCTCCAATCGATGGACATCCAGGTTGTTTCTAATTTTTTGCTAATACGAACTATCTGCAGTGAACAATACATAAAATAACACCCACTGCAGTCACTCCTTCCCTCTTTTTCTAACCTTTTTTTTGTTTTTTTCATAGCACATGTCAACATCCCCTCAGGGTGACCATATCATTTATCATGCGGACCAGGACACTTCCAAGAGCAGAAGCGGGTGCTATTGACAGTTATAATGAGGACGTGAATGTGACCATCCCAGGCAACTGGGATGCATGGTCTTCCTACCTGACTTACTACGTATGTGTTACTTGCGTGTTTTGTTTATCATCTGCCTAGAATATAAGCTCCCGGTGGGTAAAAGCTAGTCTGTTCTGTTCACTGTTGTTTATCCACTGCCTATAACAGGACCTGGAATGCAGCAAGAGCTCATTAAATATGTGGAGAATGAATAAATGAATAATAATAAATAAATATTTTGAACATTCATCATTGGCACTTGTGTGAGTATATCTTTAGGATACATTCCTATAAGATGAGTAACTGCGTCAAAGCGTATGCACATCTTATAATTGGATGGATGTGACTGCCCTGTACTCCATGGAGTACGCACTAATTAACACTCCCACCAGCACGGACAGTGGAACCTCTCTGCCCCACGTGATCCTCATGGCCGCATCGGGGGGAGCATGTGTGAGCACAAATACACGTGCACGTGCACATCTGTGTACTCAATAGCCCCCCCATATGGAGACCCGCTGCTACAGCACAGCCATGGCCATGGCCAAGCATGGAACATTCTGACTTCCCAAAGGCACATGTTTTGGTGCAGAAGTAGGTGAGGAAGAGGCCCTCCTCACATCAGCTGACAAGGGTGTTTGGTGCATCCTCTCTTCTCCCCGCTACTCCCCAGACAGGATCAACATTTGCAAATTACCTTCCAGACCCCTGACTATCAGACACAGCATGACAGCACCTAGCTCAGGCCTGGCTCAATACATGTTTAATTAATTAATTAATCAATAAGCCAAATCAAAGATTAGGTTGATTATCTAGATCTTTTTATCTATACAACGCTAGGCAACTGGTTAATTGCTTTTTCTTCTTTTTTTTTCAAGCTTTATCCTGAAATGACAATATGTTTTGGAGTTACGTAGATATAGCCTCAGAGGTCAAAAACCTGAGCAGACTGCTGCAGAAGCAATAGTCATTATCCTAGAAGTCAATGCCTTAATGTTACCCTAGTGCTGAGGTATAGAATACCCTGGGCTTATGGTTCTGTGAAAATAAAAAGCCAAACTCAGAAAACCGACTTCAGCACTATTTTCCCCACTATGGATGTCCATACATATGCTGATCATAAAGACAAAGGAATGTGTTATTGCATAACATTCTTTTTTTTTTACATCTTTATTGGAGTATAATTGCTTTAAAATGGTGTGTTAGTTTCTGCTTTATAACAAAGTGAATCAGTTATACATATACATATGTTCCCATATCTCCTCCCTCTTGCGTCTCCCTCCCTCCCACCCTTCCTATCCCACCCCTCCAGGCGGTCACAAAGCACCAAGCTGATCTCCCTGTGCTATGTGGCTGCTTCCCACTAGCTATCTACCTTACGTTTGGTAGTGTATATATGTCCATGCTGCTCTTTCGCTTTGTCACAGCTTACCCTTCCCCCTCCCCATATCCTCAAGTCCATTCTCTAGTAGGTCTGTGTCTTTATTCCTGTCTTACCCCTAGGTTCTTCTTGACATTTTTTTTTCTTAGATTCCATATATGTGTGTTAGCATATGGTATTTGTCTTTCTCTTTCTGACTTACTTCACTCTGTATGACAGACTCTAGGTCCATCCACCTCACTACAAATAGCTCAATTTTGTTCCTTTTTATAGCTGAGTAACATTCCATTGTATATATGTGCCACATCTTCTTTATCCATTCATCTGTTTATGTACACTTAGGTTGTTTCCATCTCCTGGCTATTGTAAATAGAGCTGCAATGAACATTTTGGTACATGACTCTTTTTGAATTATGGTTTTCTCTGGGTATATGCCCAGTAGTGGGATTGCTGGGTCATATGGTAGTTCTATTTGTAGTTTTTTAAGGAACCTCCATACTGTTCTCCATAGTGGCTGTACCAATTCACATTCCCACCAGTTTTGATTTGCATTTCTCTAATGATTAATGATGTTGAGCATTCTTTCATGTGTTTGTTGGCAATCTGTATATCTTCCGTGGAGAAATGTCTATTTAGGTCTTCTGCCCATTTTTGGATTGGGTTGTTTGTTTTTTTGTTATTGAGCTGCAAGAGCTGCTTGTAAATTTTGCAGATTAATCCTTTGTCTGTTGCTTCATTTGCAAATATTTTCTCCCATTCTGAGGGTTGTCTTTTGGTCTTGTTTATGGTTTCCTTTGCTGTGCAAAAGTTTTAAGTTTCATTACGTCCCATTTTTAAATTTTTGTTTTTATTTCCATTTCTCTAGGAGGTGGGTCAAAAAGGATCTTGCTATGATTTAAGTCACAGAGTGTTCTGCCTATGTTTTCCTCTAAGAGTTTGATAGTTTCTGGCCTTACATTTAGGTCTTTAGTCCACTTTGAGCTTATTTTTGTGTATGGTGTTAGGGAGTGTTCTAATCTCATACTTTTACATGTACCAGTCCAGTTTTCCCAGCACCACTTATTGAAGAGACTGTCCTTTCTCCATTGTACATTCCTGCCTCCTTTATCAAAGATAAGGTGACCATATGTGCGTGGGTTTATCTCTGGGCTTTCTATCCTCTTCCATTGATCTGTATTTCTGTTTTGGTGCCAGTACCATACTGTCTTGACTACTGTAGCTTTGTAGTATAGTCTGAAGTCAGGGAGCCTGATTCCTCCAGCTCCGTTTTTCATTCTCAAGATTGCTTTGGCTATTCGGGGTCTTTTGTGTTTCCATACAAATTGTGAAATTTTTTGTTCTAGTTCTGTGAAAATTGCCATTGGTAGTTTGATAGGGATTGCATTGAATCTGTAGATTGCTTTGGCTAGTATAGTCATTTTCACAATGTTGATTCTTCCAATCCAAGAACATGGTATATCTCTCCATCTATTTGTATCATCTTTAATTTCTTTCATCAGTGTCTTATAATTTTCTACATACAGGTCTTTTGTCTCCTTAGGTAGGTTTATTCCTAGATATTTTATTCTTTTTGTTGCAGTGGTAAATGGGAGTGTTTTCTTGATTTCACTTTCAGATTTTTCATCATTAGTGTATAGGTTGCCAGAGATTTCTCTGCATTAATTTTGTATCTTGCTACTTTACCAAATTCATTAATTAGCTCTAGTAGTTTTCTGGTAGCATCTTTAGGATTCTCTATGTATAGTATCACGTCATCTTCAAGCAGTGACAGCTTTACTTCTTCTTTTCCGATTTGGACTCCTTTTATTTCCTTTTTTTTTTTTTTTTTTTTTTTCGGTACGCGGGCCTCTCAGTGCTGTGGCCTCTGCCATTGCGGAGCACAGGCTCCGGCACAGAGGCTCAGTGGCCATGGCTCACTGACCCAGCCGCTCTGCGGCATGTGGGATCCTCCCGGACTGGGGCACAAACCCATGTCCTCTGCATCGGCAGGTTGACTCTCAACCACTGCACCTTTTCTTCTCTGATTGCTGTGGCTAAAACTTCCAAAACTATGTTGAATAAGAGTGGTGAGAGTGGGCAACCTTGTCTTGTTCCTGATCTTAGTGGAAGTGCTTTCAGTTTTTCTCCATTGAGGACGATGTTGGATGTGGGTTTGTCATATATGGCCTTTATTATGTTGAGAAAAGTTCCCTCTCTGCCTACTTTCTGCAGGGTTTTTATCATAAATGGGTGTCGAATTTTGTCAAAAGCTTTCTCTGCATCTATTGTGCCTCTCCCTGTGGGATTCCGTCAGAACCTTGGCATGGCGTAGCGCTGTAAGAAAATAGCATGGGTAAAGTGTAGGAAAGTGAAAACCTGGTAATCAAATAGCCACAATGAGGAGAAATGCTATGCGGTTCCTGTGTTTAATAAGCTTCCCATGGATTGTGGAGATTTCTAGGAAACCCCATCCAGTAGTCTCATGGAGCCCCACGTTAAGGTCCATAAGTGTCTTCATATATTCAGTTAAGAGTTCTAAATTATCTGCCTTAGTTTCACTTATAGATCACAAGATGCTGAGATTTTTGAGATGTTTATTTTTAGCTATAAATATTAGACTAGGCCCTTCTGGCTATTAATCTCATTGGAATTGTGTTCTGGGTGGATTTGGGGCAAAATAAAGTAATGGTGTCCCGAAGCCCTTATTTGCCCATGCCACAACCAGGCACCCAGGGCAGTCACATCCAGAACCTGCCACTTCTCTGTCACTGGCAGCAGCTTGGCCCAAACAGGCCCAGGACCTCTGGAAGGGGCAGAACTCAGAGCAGGAAATCCTAGCAGGTTCGATTCAACTGGAAATTTCGGATCACTCCCAAGAGCTGAAAAAAATAATTCACAAAAGCATCTTTCCCTTACTTTCTAAAGATTTGCCTTTGATTTTTTTAAAAGCTCTTTTGGGTTGAGTTAGAGCACTCACTCACACATTCGTCTGGGAGCAGTGATCTGGCAGCAGCCCATGCTTCAGAGACTGCCAGGAGGACTCCAGTGGCTGGTTGAGGCCTTGGATTCCTCGCAGTCTGAGCCTGAGCACAGAGACGCGTGATCCCGACCATAAGCGCTGCCTTCACAGGCTGTCGGGGAGTGTGAACCTGGGACAGCAGAGCTGGCTGGCAGCCCTGCAGTGGCCACTTCCTCCTCCACCACAGTGAGTCGATAGCTGTGGCTTCAGAACTTCCCTCTTTTCAATGCTGTTAACACACGTGCAGCCACACATTGTATACATGTTAAGTCCATAAAGACATATGTCAATGCACACTTCTGTCACGTGTTGATCTTCATGGTCAACTCAACATCTTTAAATGATGCAACTCACCATTCAGGAGTGGCAACCCGGGCCTGGCTAAAGACTGATGTCCACTGGCTCTCAAGGGGTCCAAGGTCCAATCAAGGTCTACCAAGCTTTCAGGGACTGTGGTCTGGGGACCTGGCAACCATGCAGGGACATTTGTGCCTTCTTCAAGCCTGAATCACCTGTGAGGGGACATGCATCCAGGGTCTGAATGATAGACTATGTATCAGAAAGCACAGAAGTGGTGTCCAGAGGGGCAGCACCTTGAGGTGTGGACCCCAGAGCAGGCCCTGCTCCTCCTGGGGGACCCACATTTTCCTCCACGACTCATCTTCCAGCAAGTGCCATGGTACGACCTCTTAACAGATGGCAGCTCTGAACAACTCGGTTCCAAATTGCCTGTGTCGGTCTGTTTTTAAAAGAAGAGGAAGAGCTGTCTTTCCTAGGGACTCTCACTATGAGCCATGTGGGTCCTTAGCTGCAGGCAGGCTTGGGTTCAGTCTCTGGCTCTGCCTTCAATGGCTGGGTGACCTCCAGCCAGTATCAGAACCCCTCAGACCTTTGCTTTCTTAGTCTTTAAAACGGGGATGATAGCATCCACTCCCTGGGGTTCATTGTGGAGGATTAAAGATAAGATATATAAAACACTTTGCACCCAATAGGAGTGTGGCATGTAGAGGGGGAGGCGGGGGCCATGGTCACCCCCTGCATAGGAAAACTCAATCTACGTGTGGTCTTTCCTCTGCTGCAGGGTAAACTTCCCCAGACCCTCCAGGAAACACAGATCAGACCCGTGTGCTTCTATATAAAGAAGCATAGCTTTGGGGTTGACCACAGAAAAGAAGAGTTGAGGATCTTTGGAGTGGGAATGGGTGACAAAGTGGTATGTGGGCAGGAAGCAGAAGCCTGGTTTAAGGGAAAAGGGAGGAAAACCTAGTGCTAAGTGGGCCCTCCCACACCCCTGATAGAAGAGAGAATTGATGGGTGACACTGGAGGAATGCTATTGAGACACCTAGGAGCCTCACCAGGCAAAGTCCTCACCAGCAGGTCCCCACCCCATGATCTTCATGCCCAAATGATGTGTCTTCAGTAGTAGACACCTCCACCCCACACACACACACAGTCACCAAGAGGGTGGGGACCAGCAAGTCACCAGCCAGCTCCGCCTAAAGAACAACTCCCTGCAGTATCTTCTCAGACAACTGTAAAAACAAAGGAGACCCTTGGGCACCTAGAAGGGTCATGGGGAGGAGCCTCACCCACGCATGGGTATGAAGAGAGAGGAGTTTGGCATACCAACAGGGGGCAGTCACACCTCGTCACAAAGGCAGTTGAGAATGTGGCCCATCATTATCATCATTCTGGTCCAGGAGGTCAGATACACAACAGGGAAGTTGCCAATAACCTTCCCTGAGCAGAAAAGAGAGATTGAAAGAGGCCCCTGGGAAGCCAGCTTAGGAGTCTCCACAATGTGATAGGATTATAGGACAAGAGGGAAATGTTTCATTTCAGATTTTCTCCTGGAGAAAAACTTTATCTGTTTAGAGGAAATACTTTGATAAGCTGCCTCGTGGTTTGGGGGTAAAACTCCCGAAGGATGCTCAGGTAATAAAGATGGCAAGCACACTGCCCTCTAAAGTGTATCCTGTCAACTGGAGAATGCTTTGTTGCATTGGATTTGGGTTTGTGAGTTTGAGGGTAGGACTGAGGAAAGATCTGAGCAGTCTGGAATAAAGAGGAGAGAAATTGTGGATCCTGATATGATGAAGAGCCAGGTGCTGAGCACTGCACATAGGACAATTGGGAATGACCAACAGTGATCATTGATAACCAGAACTTTCTACTGAGGATGCTAGAAGGTCATCATGCTATGACTCTCTCTGCCATCCCAGTGCTCATGAGTGCCTTTGGGGGTAAGGACTTGTGGAGTGCAAGGGCAATGTCTAAGTCGACATGTGAGCAAAACACAAGCAGCATGCCTGGATGCAGGGGCCCAGGAATGAGGTAGAACTGTCCTCAGGGCTGCAGAGAGAACACAGAGTAGGAGACAGAGGCTTGTGTGCAGGTACAGCTCTGTAGCTAATGATTTTGGAGACCCTAGAAAAGCTCCTTTCCCCTCTGGGCTTTATTTACTCAAGCCTAAAATGGGCTCATGGCCTTCCAGCCCTAACATTCTATGACTCAGATATTAGTTCAACCCTCCCCACAACACACCGGGGGATGGTGGTGGCTATTAGCAGAGCATTTGTGCATTTATATGGAATGTGTTTGCAGCCACCATGACATAAGGAATTTTCTCACAAATTACATGTGCAAAGAACTGCTCAGATTGAACTGTAATATCACTTCAGATGCACTATTGATTTTCATTATTTTCATTTTCTCCATCCCTGAGTTCCCTGCAACCATCCCCCAATTTGATTTTACCCAGCAGAAAAATCTCTTCCACCTCTTTCTAATAATCAGTTCATAAAACCTCAGAACTTGGGAGTCTGAGGAAATAGGCTGCTTTGGATAGAATATTTATCCTTCCAGAGGGATGATGGTTTCTGACCTCCTAGAGCCAGTAGGAATTTCTCTGGCTAGAGCAGTAGGTATCCTTCAGTGGCAATGTGAAGGACCAGTCATGTATGCATATCCACTCTTCTTATATAATTTTTTAAAAAGCAACTTATATTATGAAAACTTATTGTGCTAAAGCACAAGTGCTTTTTTGCCCCTACCGTGGCTGTCCACCTGGGAGTGCTGAGCAGCCCTTCTCCATGGAAGCTCTTCCAGTGCCCACTTTCCCACCCTTTTCACCTTGTTTCCTTGCAGTGACTGGGCTGTGCAGCTTCTAGGCAGCACCAGTTCCCCAGAAGGGCAAGCAAGCTGGTTTTCCAGCAAAGGGGACCTCTCCTGACTTTGTAAGGGCCCTCCAAGGGACTAAGATCCCTCGAGTGTGTTTTTCAGCATTTCCCCTCTGATTCATTGTCATCCTAGGACAGATTAGTTCTGCATACAAACACTGGGATATTAACATTGGACACTGCTCTGTTTCTGATATTGAGGAACAGTCACAGATGGCTTTGCATGAAATGACTTCAATGACAGAGCAACAAGATGCACAACTCCAAGGCTATTTTTTGTAAAGAATAAAAAGTAAAACTGGGGACTTCCCTGGTGGCGCAGTGGTTAAGAATCCGCCTGCCAATGCAGGGGATATGGGTTCGATCCCTGGTCTGGGAAGATCCCACATGTCACGGAACAACTAAGCCCAGGCACCACAACTACTGAGCCCACGCACCACAACTACTGAAGCCCGTACACCCTACAGCCCACGTGCTGTAACTACTGAAGCTCATGCACCTAGAGCCCGTGCTCCGCAACAAGAGAAGCCACCACAATGAGAAGCCAGCGCACCACAATGAAGAGTAGCCCCCACTTGCCACAACTAGAGAAAGTCTTCACGCAGCAACAAAGACCCAACACACCCGGGGGGGACAAAGTAAAACTGGAAGCACTGGCTCAGCTAAAAATATACAGGAGAGTGGGATATGAATCAAGAGGCCATTGTGGAGAAAAAGACCACAAAGAAAGAGGACTCAAGGGCTTAATGTGTTGGCCTTGGGGACTTGAGATGACTAATTCATTCATTGGGTGTACAAAGGCTCAGGCACTGTCCTAGGTGCTGAATTTCTACACAGCCAAGAACATCAACAAGGTCCCTGCTCTTCTGGCACTTACATTCTAGTAAAGGAAGACCAACAATTAAGTTGTAAATATATCATAGACAAGATAACTCAGAAAACTGTAACTGCTGTGAAGAAAACAAAACAGGATGGAGTGACTGAGAGACCTGACAAGTCAAAAAGGCCTCTAGTATAGCCTGAGTGGTTAGCAAAGGTCTCTCTGCAGAGGTGACATTTAATAGAGACCTGCAGGCTGAGATCAAGCTAGCCATGCAAAGATCAGAAAAAGAACATTCTGAGCATCCATAACAGCCTGTGAAAAGGTCCATCAGTGACTTCGGGGCAGAAAGGAGGTCTGCATGGCTAAAGCACAGGGGGAGAAGGGTACCAGACAAAATTGGTAAGAGGAAGGAGCCTTGACAAGAAATTTGGATTTTATTCTAAGGGCATCAGGAAACCCTGAGGAATTTTAAGCAGAGCAGTGATAGGAACTGACTTTTGCTTTTTAAAGATGACTCTGGCCACTGTCCAGAAAGTGGATTCCAGGGGGCAGGTGTGGCAGCTGGAAGACTAAAGAGAAGGTTCTCACAGACATTAGGTAAGTGATGATGGTGACCTGGAATGATGGCATAGAGGTGGAAAGAAGTAGCTGGACTTGGGAATTTTTTTAAGATTGAGCCAACAAGACTTGTTAATGGGTTAAGTGGGTCAACAACTCTTTGATGGAAATGAGTTATCAGTGCATCAGGAGTAATGATAAACCCTGTCCCATCATTCTTTGGAGAGAGGCAAGGGGGTTTTATTTGTTTGTTTGTTTTTGTTGTTTTTGGAGTTTAGGAGCCAACTCATAAGAGATATAAGTGCCAGTAGCACTCAACTCGGCAAATGTTTTAGCTTTTGTTTGCATATGATGATTTTTCCCTACTTTTTCAGAAAAACAAATGCTGAGCAGAGGTTAGGAACAAATCTTGGCATAAATGTAAACATCCACTCTGTGGAGACTCAACCAAAGGCAGGTCCTTTCTCTGTCAGATATGTGTTTGTTTCTAATGTGCAAAGGGCAGGAGAGACCTTAACTCATCTGTTTGGTGGGGGATCCAGACTTTATACTTAAGCCAGTGCATCTTAAAGCCAACTTCACAGAGTGTCTTTGTTGAGGATTCTAGTGTATTTGGTGGAAGTGAGTGAGCAAAAATAAACTGAGGGTTCAGAGGAGGAATGAGATTTTAGAAGAGGCAAAATATCTAAGAGAAACTGCCAACAGATTCGAGGGAATCGATTGGCTGCCCAGTAGTAAATATCACTTCTGTGATTCCTGTGAAGGAATCACGTGACTATTTTCAAGTATATTAGCTTGCTGTGTGGATGGCCTCTAATGAGACACAGTTTCTAGCCAGTTAGATTTCACATTGCTCAGTGCCAGCTCGGTGATTTGTTTTGCGGGAAACACTGCAGCCTGTTAACCTGGTGAGTTACAATTCTAGGTGGGCAGCCAGAATCCCTCACAGCACTTAAATACTTTTTTCTTAAAATAAAAAGAAGATGGTCATGGTGATCATGATGATGATGATGATGATGATGATAAAGAAAATGAGTTCAATCAGGTTACCATCTTGAAATCTTGAATTCATCTAGCTAAAATGACCCAGATAATTGGCCTTTTTAAAATCTTTTCTGGATCATTCCAGGGAAGAGCTCAATCCATTTTTCAACCTTTCTCTGCCTTCTGCTCTTGTTGGGAAAACTAGGTATGTCTATTTCTTTCCTTTCAGGCTCAAGATAATTTAGAGTCCTGAAAGAAGCAGTACACTTTGGGACTTTGGCCTAGGGCAGACTGAACCTGAGGAGTAAGAATTTAGGAGCAAAGGCATCAGACTTTATTCATCTCAACTGTAAATGGAAAAGTCCTCCTGTGTGTGACAACACCAGGAAAGTAGGTATTTTCTTCTTCAGGAGACGGAAAAAGAACCATCCCCAGCAGGAGTCTGTGCATGCACTCTCTCTTATTGACTCAAATGAACTTAAAACCTTGGGCTGAGCCAAGTCTGATCTCTGAGCATGCTCACTGAGCTGCATTAGAGTTTGCCACTTGCCTTGAAAAGTTTATGGTTACCCTCTCCATGTTCCTCCTCTTCTTTCCAGAACAGAAGGGAAAAGTGTGTGCCAGCTCTGATACCAGGAAGTTTTCAGAAATGCTTGTCCCTGCTCCCTTTACAAGGGGACATTTGATGGGTAGAATAGCTCACTTCCAAACTTCCTTCCCACAAGGTCAGGGCAAGACAACTCTGGTGGTCACAGTCTCAATGGAGGGTGAACCTTGGTTTGTTGAGGTTCAGCTGCAACTGTTACTTCAATGAAAACTGCACAGAGCTAATCAGAACATCTGGCTGCTGACAGGAGATGAAGAAAGCTACCCTCCATCAACGTATGAAACTTAAATGACAATTTTAAAAAAGTTTAATTAAAGATAATACAAAAAGATGGAGAGATATACCATGTTCTTGGATTGGAAGAATCAACATTGTGAAAATGACTCTACTACCCAAAGCAATCTACAGATTCAATGTAATCCCAATCAAACTACCAATGGCATTTTTCACAGAACTAGAACCAAAAATTTCACAATTTGCATGGAAACGCAAAAGACCCTGAATAGCCAAAGCAATCTTGAGAAAGAAAAATGGAGCTGGAAGAATCAGGCTCCTGGACTTCAGACTATACTACAAAGCTACAGTAATCAAGACAGTATGGTACTGGCACAAAAACAGAAATATAGATCAAGGGAACAGGATAGAAAGCCCAGAGATAAACCACACACATATGGTCAGCTTATTTTTGATAAAGGAGGTAGGAATGTACAATGGAGAAAGGACAGCCTCTTCAATAAGTGGTGCTGGGAAAACTGGACAGCTACATGTAAAGGAATGAAATTAGAACGCTTCCTAACATCATACACAAAAATAAACTCTAAATGGATTAAAGACCTAAATGTAAGGCCAGACACTATCAAACTCTTAGAGGAAAACATAGGCAGAACACTCTATGACAAATCACAGCAAGATCCTTTTTGACCCACCTCTAGAGAAATGGAAGTAAAAAAAAAAAATAAACAAATGGGACGTAATGAAACTTAAAACTTTTGTACAGCAAAGGAAACCATAAACAAGATGAAAAGACAACCCTCAGAATGGGAGGAAATATTTGCAAACAAACCAATTGACAAAGGATTAATCTCCAAAATATACAAGCAGCTCATGTAGCTCAATATCAAAAAAACAAACAACCCATTCCAAAAATGGGCAGAAGACCTAAATAGACATTTCTCCAAAGGAGATATACAGATTGCCAACAAACACATGAAAGGATGCTCAACATCACTAATCATTAGAGAAATGCAAATCAAAACTACAATGAGGTATCTCCTCACACCAGTCAGAATGGCCATCATCAAAAAGTCTACAAACAATAAATGCTGGAGAGGATGTGGAGAAAAGGGAACCCTCTTGCACTATTGGTGGGAATGTAAATTGATACAGCCACTATGGAGAACAGTATGGAGGTTCCTTAGAAAACTACAAACAGAACTACCATATGACCCAGCAATCCCACTACTGGGCATATACCCTAAGAAAACCATAATTCAAAAAGTGTCATGTACCAAAATGTTCACTGCAGCTCTATTTACAATAGCCAGGACATGGAAACAACCTAAGTGTACATAAACAGATGAATGGATAAAGAAGATGTGGCACATATATACAATGGAATGTTACTCGGCCATAAAAAGAAATGAAATTGAGTTATTTGTTGTGAGGTGGATGGACCTAGAGTCTGTCATACAAAGTGAAGTAAGTCAGAAAGAGAAAAACAAATACCGTATGCTAACACATATATATGGAATCTAAAAAGAAAATGGTTCTGATGAACCTAGGGGCAGGACAGGAATAAAGACACAGACATAGAGAATGGACTTGAGGACACAGGGAGGGGGAAGGGTAAGCTGGGACGAAGTGAGAGAGTGGCACTAACATATATACACTACCAAACGTAAAATAGATAGCTAGTGGGAAGCAGCTGCATAGCACAGGGAGATCAGCTCGGTGCTTTGTGACCACCTAGAGGGGTGGGATAGGGAGGGTGGGAGGGAGGCGCAAGAAAGAGGGAAGGGATATGTGGATATATGTATGCACATAGCTGATTCACTTTGTTATACAGCAGAAACGAACACAACATTGTAAAACAATTATACTCCAATAAAGATGTTTAAAAAAAAAAAGGTTTGGGTGGCAATAACATGGTTTTGACTCATGATGAGAATGAAAGGCTTTCTTAGCTTAGAGGAGAAGTCAGGAAAGAATGTGAGCACACACATATGCACATGTGTTTGTGAGTGTTATGTGCATAAGTGTACATGAGTGTGTGTGTCTGAGTACGTGTGTGGGTGCAAGAGACACTCCCTCAAAGTACCAGAAGCCAAACTGTCCATTGATTTTCTTTTTTTTTAAATAAATTTATTTACTTTATTTATTTATTTTTTACTGTGTTGGGCCTTTGTTGCTGCACATGGGCTTGCTCTAGTTGTGGTGCTCAAGCTTCTCATTGCGGTGGCTTCTCTTGTTGTGGGGCTCTAGGCACATGGGCTTCAGTAGTTGTGGCACGTGGGCTCAGTAGCTGTGGCTCGCAGGCTCTAGAGCACAGGCCCAGCCTTTGTGGTGCACGGGCTTAGTTGCTCTGCGACATGTGGGATCTTCCTGGACCAGGGCTGGAACCCATGACCCCTGCATTGACAGGAGGATTCTTAACCACTGCGCCACCAGAGAAGCCCCCCATTGGTTTTCTGACAAGCTGTATGGTCCCTCTCAACTACCAAAAACAGAAAGATGACCGTAAGCAGACAAATATTGTCAGGAGGCTTGGGAAGTGTACACCAGGCCACCCTGAGCATCTGATTCAACGTACATTGGCAACTGATCACAGTGGAACTTCTGCTCCTGGCCCTGTGGCCCTGTAGGCCAAGGCCAGAAGTTGCAGGGCTCATTGGTTTTACACCAACATGGGCACATTGAAAGGTTGTGCCCTGGAGAGCCATGGATTGCTTTTACGTGTTTTGTGGTCTAATATTTCAAGCAAATACAGTCACTTTCCAAAAGAGGGTATTTCTCCTGTGCCTCTCTCAAAGAACCCAGTGTGAGAAAGCCATGCGGGACTTTTGTTTGGTGATGTGTTTGTGACGTGCTTCCGTAACAAGTAAATAAGCTTTATCAAGGCAATATGTGGCTTTGTGGCAACTGACAGACAAGAGTTGCTCTAGAATCCAGTACAGACAGAGGATTGGGTTATGGCCAAACTCTCAGCTCCAAGGGGGTGAGACACATATCAGCACACAAAGGAGCAGGCAGAAGGCAGGTCCATTCTGAACTATATAAAGACATGTTGTTGCTAGTGCAATTCACAGAACTTGTCTTGTTAGACCATTTGACACAAACATTTTCCAACATATTCAATCAGCCCCCTCAAATTGACACTGTCACCAAAATTCAATCAATACTTCTTGAGAGAGAGGAATAGTATCTTATCTAATAATCAACTTATCTGAGATTCACAATGCTGGTTGCCATTACAAAAAGGCATTTCTCTATTGTTTACATTTAACTATACATTACTTTGACCTTTGTATCAGTTGCATTGAGATAAAATGTGAGCTTCTAATTTAATTTTGTTTTGGATTTCCTTTGACATATCTATTTATGCCAATTGCCCAGGAGGAAAAGACCATCAGTAATAATAACAGTTATGGAAAATACTTATTAAGCACTTCTACCATGAAGACTCTGAGCTCGAGCCATCACCGAGATTGTCTACTTTAATCTTCGGGCAAATCTACAAGGGAGCCGTGATTGATATTTCCATTTTAGGGCTGATGAACCGAGGCTGAGACATTAAATGTCTTATTCCCGGGATTGGCCCAGGCAGTCTGGCTTGAGAGGTCTGCTCCTAACCACTGCATGACTCCACTTCTTAGTGGTATGACTCATTCCAAAAGGAGATGCCCAAGACTCCTTTACACTCTGAGTTAGCAAAGAATCAGAGGGCCATGCAGATGCCATGCAACTCACAGGTGACCCAGGCTCTGAATAAGGTCCAAGTCACTTCAGTTTACTGTTCTCTGTGCTTCAGTTTCCTTCTGTCTAAGATGTTTGCCCCTCCCCTAGGAGTATCATCCAAGAGATGGAGTAGCAGTCCATTACATTCTTCAGACAAAAGGCATTTTCTGAGTGAGATAAAAGGGAAGGAAACAAACATATGGATATGTATGGCATGTGGATGAAGAGTGCCTGTGTAAAAATCCCAGCTCATCATCTATTAACTGATAAGCGTCCTGATAAGGGTCAATTCTCTGCACCTCTGTTTTTTCATCTGTAATACAGGGATGGTCATAATTCCTCTGCAACATGAGGTTAGGGAGAGGGTTATAAGAAACAGCTCATGTAAAGCACTCACCACACGCCTGGTACAGAGTCAGTGTTCAGTTCTGTTATGTGAGCCATGATCACCTGCCGTGACCCCCACCACTACACCCTACATGGCGCACGCTCTGAGGATTTGTTTATATACCTTCCTTCTCCGCTGCACTGTGAGTCCCTCGGGGCCTGAGTTGTGTTCATTCATCTTAGGATCTCCAACTGTCAACACAGTTCCCAGCCCATAGCTGGCACTCGTGGATGTCTGCTAAGTGAGTGAACAATTGCATATATGCACTTACTCCGAGACCAGCTCACTGAACAGACAAAAGAACTGAAGCTCAGAGATGCCAAGCCACTAACTGAGACCACAGAACTTAATGGTGGCAGAGCTGGAAGGGGGATCCAAGCTTCTTGACTTCCAGTCCAATGTCTTCACATTACAGCAAAGTGCCTTAACTTTGCATTTTCTGAAAATGTTTAATCAAGACCAAGGCCAAAATGATAACCAGAACATCATTAATATTATCAAACTAGGGACACGTTCAGAATCCATTTTTCCCACTTCCTATAACTTACATGTCAGCAATCCATCACATAAATTGCAAAAAAAAAAAAGTCGCAAAAATATAGGCCTAAACATTTTTAGTGTCTTGCATCTTAAGTAATTACACAGCAATACTATGATAATCTAATAGCAATTGACAAGACAAAAATGCATAGTAATCATGTATTGTACCTGATATAAGCAATATTACATCACCTAATACCCTGCCTTTTACACAACGATTTCATTACTTGGAAGCTCCCTGGTAATGAATATGCTATTAAGCAGGGGTTTTTTAATTTGCGTGTTTCTCTTATAGAGATTCTTCGATAACTTTTTCAGACTTCCTTCATAAATAAGTTTCATTATTCCTCATTATTTAAAACAAAACACATTCTCCTTTCCTGAAAGGATACCATATATTAGATGACCTTCCTATATAAAATCATAAATGAAAAAGGACAAGACAACCTTCAGGAAAATAAGTTATCAGACAATAGGACACTAAATGCACTTGGGCAGATATAAGGCGTGATGGTATAGTTAAAAGTCTGCAAAAAGAATATTTTACAACGTAAAGAATCAAAAGAGAATTTAGTTTTACTACAGCACAAGACAAATCCCAGCTTTTGTACAATTTATCACCAATTTCTTCATTTTGTTGTTTTAAACATGCTTTTAAGACATACTGGATAACTAGTAAAAATTGTATACAATGCAAATGACATTTCATATAAGTTTTATTGACTTAATGCCCTGATAATAAAATTATAACAATCAGTGTTATTCTGATTTATTGCCATTTTTACTTTCACTTTGTAATGGACTTGGGGCCTCACAGAATTGAATGTAATGTTGCTGCCACCTCAAGGTCACTCACTGAAAATGAGACGCTCACTTCGGTCTAATGCACTAAAGCACGTAAGGAACTGAGGGCTTTATGGATGAAACTATCACATTGTGGTCACATCACAGTAAATCTAAACTTTTATTTGCAATGAAACAATGGGTTTTATATGCAATTTGCAATGAAAACATACTCCAGTAATGCTAGGACGGCATAGTGAGTACCAGGTCTGTGAGAAGAAAGGCTCTTATATCACAGTCCAGGGGAAGAAATGTCAATCCATCAAACTAAAAAGCCATCTGTGCATAACTGGCATATTGACAGGACATAATCCAGATACAGTGGTTTCTTTAGAAAAAGAAATAGTCCCTGAGTTTATTTTTTCTTTCATAAAGCTCACTTGGCTCTTTTCCACTCCTTCTTAAATCTTTCCCAGTTGGTGACCTCTCTGAACCTGACTCTCTTCCAAATGGATTTATCGAAACTACCCTTAACACGAACGAACAGTTTACAGAGAAGGAAATGCCAAGGAGCCGACTCACTCAAAGAGTTACATGTTTTGCCTAACAGATTGTCAGAGATCAACTTTTGATCTCACTGGTTTGGCAAGGTGGTACTGTAAATTAGAAAAGAGGGAAATGTGGTGATATTTTTCAAATTTTAAAATGCATATACCCTCTGACCAGCAATCTCATATCTAAAGATTTGTTTTTCAGATATATACATACAAGTGCACCAAATGTCTGTACAAGGAAATTTATTACAGCCAAAGATTGGAAACAAACTAAATGTCCATCAACAGAAGACTTGTAAATTACAGTAAGTGTATAAAATGGAATACTGGGCAGCCTTTGAAATCAACAAGGCAGCTTTCTACGAACCAATATGGCACAATCTCCAAGATCATGTGGGGAAGTAGGGGGAAAAAAAGCAATGTGCAAAACAGTGTATATAGTATGCTTTGTATGTATGTATTTGCATAGAATCTCTTTGCAAAAAATACAATAAACCATTAACACTGGTTCCTTTGTAGAAGAACTGGGGGACTAGCAATCTAGGTGGGGGAGACAGTATTCCCTGTATACCCACTTTTGTCTTGAATTTTATACTGTATGTATGTGTTAACTACTTGAAATGTGTAAATAAAAATAAAGCATTAGACTGTAATTCAAGGGGAAAGCCAAAATTATAAAGAAGAGATAAAGAAGTTCCTGAGGGGGGGAAGGGAGGAGGGACAGAAGAGGAAGTGTAGTCAAGGGAAGGTGCTAGAGGCACACCTTCCCCTGGATGCTTCCTCTGCCCTGATCCAGCCTGAACTGGTATTTCTTTTTTTTTTTTTTTTTTTACATCTTTATTGGAGTATAATTGCTTTACAATGGTGTGTTAGTTTCTGCTTTACAACAAAGTGAATCAGTTATACATATACATATGTTCCCATATCTCCTCCCTCTTGCGTCTCCCTCCCTCCCACCCTCCCTATCCCACCCCTCTAGGTGGTCACAAACCACCGAGCTGATCTCCCTGTGCTATGCGGCTGCTTCCCACTAGCTATCTACCTTACGTTTGGTAGTGTATATATGTCCATGCTGCTCTTTCGCTTTGTCACAGCTTACCCTTCCCCCTCCCCATATCCTCAAGTCCATTCTCTAGTAGGTCTGTGTCTTTATTCCTGTCTTACCCCTAGGTTCTTCTTGACATTTTTTTTTCTTAGATTCCATATATGTGTGTTAGCATATGGTATTTGTCTTTCTCTTTCTGACTTACTTCACTCTGTATGACAGACTCTAGGTCCATCCACCTCACTACAAATAGCTCAATTTTGTTCCTTTTTATAGCTGAGTAACATTCCATTGTATATATGTGCCACATCTTCTTTATCCATTCATCTGTTTATGTACACTTAGGTTGTTTCCATCTCCTGGCTATTGTAAATAGAGCTGCAATGAACATTTTGGTACATGACTCTTTTTGAATTATGGTTTTCTCTGGGTATATGCCCAGTAGTGGGATTGCTGGGTCATATGGTAGTTCTATTTGTAGTTTTTTAAGGAACCTCCATACTGTTCTCCATAGTGGCTGTACCAATTCACATTCCCACCAGTTTTGATTTGCATTTCTCTAATGATTAATGATGTTGAGCATTCTTTCATGTGTTTGTTGGCAATCTGTATATCTTCCTTGGAGAAATATCTATTTAGGTCTTCTGCCCATTTTTGGATTGGGTTGTTTGTTTTTTTGATATTGAGCCGCATGAGCTGCTTGTAAATTTTGGAGATTAATCCTTTGTCAGTTGCTTCATTGGCAAATATTTTCTCCCATTCTGAGGGTTGTCTTTGGGTCTTGTTTATGGTTTCCTTTGCTGTGCAAAAGCTTTGAAGTTTCATTAGGTCCCATGTGTTTATTTTTGTTTTTATTTCCATTTCTCTAGGAGGTGGGTCAAAAAGGATCTTGCTGTGATTTATGTCATAATGTTCTGGCTATGTTTTCCTCTGAGAGTTTGATAGTGTCTGCCCTTACATTTAGGTCTTTAATCCATTGTGAGCTTCCTTTTGTGTGTGGTGTGTTTCTTTTCTGTCTCCACGTTCCTTTCATTCTCCTCTGACTCTTTCCCTTGCTGTCAATTCTCATTTCAATTCCTTCTGCAACTCCTTGTGCTCCCTCTCTCTCTCTAGGGATCCTCACTCCCCATAGTTCCCAATGTGAGGAGGACGAGAGCCAGCCCTCCTCTTCCTGGCGCCAGCATGTGGCCAGGCTAGCCAGGGACACGCCGAATGCACTCTGGACATACACAGCATGGCGGTGGACAGCCCCATCGGCCGTCGGCCATCTGCTCTCGACTGGAACTCAAAGTTCAGCAGAGATGGTGTGCATTTTGCTTCTTCTCTAAGCCTAGATACCACAAGGATGAACACTAGATCTGCCCATGGAACAGCACTAGCCAGGATGCAGAAAAATGCATTTGGAACAGAATCTAGAAACCTGGAGCTATTCGCAGTTTGGGAGAAGGCGATGGGTGAGGAGTCCTCCCACCATTTCTCAGAAATGGACCAGGGTCACCGGGCACTCATTGGCTGTCTGTGTGGAATACCTCAGTAGGGGTGGTGAGGGGCACCCAGCAGAGAGAAAAGGGAGGTGAAGAAAGGAAATGGATGCTTCCAGCTGCTCATCTTCATTGGTTTACTGGATTTCATTTGACTTTCCATTTTCCTTTTTATTAAAACAAATCTCTTGCTATTTTTATAGCTCCTTTCAATGACATATCATTAACAGCGAAGCCAAAATTCTGTTTGACATTGCTTAATAATTCAAATTCCATCAAACATCCACCAAAATACTAAGCCACGGATAGGCAGCATTTTAAAAGCACATGCATTTTGAAACTTTTGAAAACTGTAAAGCACTATAGAATTTAAAGAATCTTTCATTCAATAAAAAAGTTTTAATAAAAAAAATTAAAAATGGGAAATAAAAGCACATGCATTTCCCACTGAACCCACACTTGGGCTGGTTAGTTTCCTCTTGGTTATAAATTTGAAATGTTACAGTTGAAAAGATTGAGTGTTCCTGCACTGACCCAGGGAATTTTACAAACTTTGTCCATTTGGAAAACAGACACCATCATTTTTATTATATTTGGAGGTCACTGAAAAAGTCAGAGGCAAAACAATAAACTGGGACTATGTAGTCTTAGAGGGATATCTTTGTAGATTTCTGACATATGTAAACTCCTCTCCCTTTTTCTCATAGAAAGGCACCAAGTGAAGGTAACGTGCTAAGCCCTGCCTCACCATGTGAGGGGGACCCCCCAGAAAGGAGGGTGGTGGAAAACGGGGCACACGGCAGGACTGCTGAGTCCCTGCCTCTGCTCTCCGGGCCCCTCGGTCGCACAGCGTCACTGATTTTCCCATTCCCTAAGATCCTTCCAGCCTTAAAATCCTCTGACACTCATTCTGAGATAAACAGTGAAGGAAGAGAAAGAAGGTAAAAATGGGGAGCAACGAAAATGGAATTTGGAAAACTTAAATCAAGCCTTGCACCTAGCCAGAGTCAGGAAAGAAGCTTCCATTGTCTTTCCTCCCCCCACCCAGGGTTTTACACAGATATAAATTAAGATAGACTATTTTACCGAGTACTTCTGCCCCCAGGTCCCTTCTTCTACCTTCTGCATAATTACCTGCAATCATCTCAAACCTATAAATAGACACATTTAAAAATACCTCCACCTCATTAGGTGTTCCCAACTTGGTTTTGATATGGCACCCTAGAAATCCAAGATCTCCTGCCTGCCATGAGTTGAGGAGGAAAAGGGCCAGATCGGGTCTCTGAAGTAGTGGCTGGAGCCTCAGAAATCCAAGCCCTTAACCAAACAAGCCAACATGGTGGCTGCAGAATAATGGCCCACAGGAGAAAGGAAAGGTCCCTAAAGACAGAACTTGGGGCTGGGGGAAGGAATTCTCTAGAAGAGAGGCACTGAAGACAAGGACTCCATAGTGAGGTTCTGACCTCGTCAGCAGCGATGCTGAGGTGAGGCTCGCGGTGAATAATACCCATGATCACAGATCTGATGGGTGGTCTCCCGCTAACTACATCCCAGCATTGTACAAAAGTGGGTTGGGAAGGATTAATTACGACAACTGTTGACGTTATAGAGTTTCAAAGATTTTTATTTCACATTTAAAAGATTTACAGGAAATCTCCAAGCAGTTAAGGCAAGGGGCTGAGCTTGTCTCTCAGCTGGCTTGAAGCCAATCATTCAGAGGGTAAGTTTAATTCCTGGGATAGGAGTCATACAGTCAGGAAGCAGCCCTGACCCCTGTAAGGTCAGTGTCGTGGCCAACTACCCCGGGCTCAATTTAGAGACATAACTATGGCAACAACTGTGCCCAATCGGTTATTAGAGGAGATTTATTGACGGATATGCTTGAGTAGCAGAGTCATTAATTGCAATTACCAGACAAGACACTTTGGTCATCTCGGGGAACTAGATGCCAAAATGCCCTAACAACTTTAAAATCCCATTTGCTCTTGAGCTCCCGGCTGGCGTCACTGCACCTGCCTCAGCTTCCCAGTACTGGGAGGGAGAGGAGAAGGGGTTTAGCTTGACCTGGCACCAGCCGCAGAAAATGGCAAGTGCTGGGCTATGGGGCACAAGCTATAGGAACCTCACAGAGTCCCAACACCCTTCACAACAGTGAGGGAGGAATAAGCAGCACTTCTTCTGCTGGTGCCCCTTCTCTGGGTCCCACCAACAGAATAGAGAAATGCCTTCCTCCTTCACTCCCCTGGTCCATGCCCATCATTTTCTTCAAGACTCTCTGGGTCGCCTCTTGGCCTTCCCACACCTGGTGTAGCCCAGCCCAGGCTCTGTCCACCTTGTGGTCCCCCAAGCCTGAAACAATCAATTCCCAGATTTCATCCTTCTGGTCTACCTCCAGGCAGCCTCTCCTGAGCACTCCATTTCTCTACAACAGTGACTGACTCTCACCTCCTCCTGTACTTTCTAACCTCTCATTTGCTCTTGTTTCTTCATAGATTGCAGTCATGCTGTTTATTGGTCTGCCTGTTTTCCTGTTTATTTCTATCCCTCACTAGATTCTAAGGTCCACGAGGGCAGAGATTTGGTGTGTTCTTTCCACCTCAGTATTCCTCGTGCCTAGAATAACACCTGGCATACAGTAGGTGCTCAAGAAATATTTGTTGACTGAATAAATGGATTCAGTACATTCTGCAATTGTGCTTAAAGGGCCCTTCTCTCTCCAACTAGGTCATAACTTTCCTGAAAGCAGGGATGCTCCCTATAGCATCTTATTTAGCACCGCACATACCTTAGGTGCTTTAAAACAAAGCAAGTGGATGAGAGAGGTTGCAAACCACAAATTCTATCCGTGCATTGGAATAGGCAAAAGCACATCTCCCTCTACTTCTCACGGAAGAATAATAGCTAAGGCTGAAATATGCTTTCTACAGGGGCATGCTCGAAGCACTCTCTAGAGTATTCAGTCATAAAACCCACATGATACGACTGACTGTGAGATCTGGCATGTTATTCTCTGCATGTTAAAGGCAAGGAATTAGGATACAATGAAGCAAAGTGATGCGCCCAAGATTATACAGCTAGTGAGTGATGGAGCCAGGAAATAAACCCAGGCATGACCCAGAATCTGTGCCCTTAACCTCTATGCTTGGCATTTTTCTTGACTTAGAAATCTAGGATAAATACAAAAACAATTAGAAAATTATATATTATACAGCTAGTGATTATACAGCTAGTGAGTGATGGAGCCAGGAAATAAACCCAGGTATGACCCAGAATCTGTGCCCTTAACCTCTATGCTTGGCATTTTTCTTGACTTAGAAATCTAGGATAAATACAAAAACAATTAGAAAATGCCCCCAAGAAAAGCCTTTGGGTGCTAACACTACGTCCCCTTGAGTTTACTCCTATTTTTTTCAAAGTAGATTATAAGCAACAAATCTCTGCTCCAAATTAAGACACAGCCTGATCATCTTTCCCTTATAAATAAAACATCAAGACTATATCTACCTGAGGTTAGTGAGGCAAATGATTTTTAGAAAATTCTTTCTGAGAGAGTGGAATGTATTATAGTTCTTCCGTAGAGCTGTGAGAATGCAACTCCCATTCTTGGACTCTGCCTGGGTTTGGATCACAAGAATTCTCAGCTAACATAGATGAACTTCATCAATGCAAAACTGGCCATACCAGGTGCCTCTTTATTCTACAGCATCTCAGTGTTAGTAAGCAGGAGGACCTTTGATCAGTGAGGCTACTCAAGTAATTGGAATTTTCTATACTCAACACTGAGACCCCATGATGTGAAGTATTCATTTAAATCAAATTTTCCTCAATGGGTCTTAGAAGTCACATAAATTTAACCCATATTGTCTATCATTTAGTTCTCTATTTTGCACAACCAAATGGAGTGCTATAGACTGAATATTATGTTCCCCCAACATTCATATGTTGAAACCTATCCCCAGTGTGATGGTATTTGGAGGTGGGATTCTTAGGAGGTACTTAGATTATGTGGGTGGAACCCTCGTGAATGGAATTAGTGCTCTTATAAAAGAGACCCCAGAGAGCTCCCTTGACCCTTCTGCAGTGTGAGGACACAGCAAGAAGATGGCTGTCTATGAACCAGGAAGTGGGTGCTCACCAGATACCGAATCTGCTGATACCTTGATCTTTGACCTCCCAGCGTCTAGAAGTGTGAGAAATCAATTTCTATTGTTTATAAGTCCCCAGTCTATGGTTTTCTGTGATAATAGCCCGGATGGACTAAATCAGAGAGATTTGATATTGGACTGATGAATCTGAAGCACTACAAGAATCTCAGTCCCTCAAGACAAACTCCACCATATTTATCATTCATTCATTCCTTAATTCAATGTTTGTTTCTTCATCAGCATCTACTAGTGCCAGGCACTAGACTAACACAACATGTTGGTTGACATCACAAAATCCGCCATTTATGAAGGGCAGTTGACATGGATGCAATAACCATACAGATAAACTACAGCGATGACAAGAGCTGTGACCAAAGGGAACAAGGCTCTCAGAAAGGGTAAAGGGATTTAACCTGGTCGTGAAAGTCAGGGAAGGCCTCCCTGAGAAGACAGCACTTTGCTGAGACCTAAGGAAGAGCAAGAGACAATCACGTGAAGAGGAGTGGGAGGAGGGAGGAGGACACCAGGCTCGGTGCAGCTGGGCAACACAAAAAACACACCTGAGGATGGGCGGTTGTGATGGGGCCGATGCTGGGGCAGTGGCCAGGGACATCCGGCCAGACATCGAAGGCTGGGTAAAGGTCTGGATCTTTATGAGAAGCGTTGGAGATTTTTAAGCACCACCAGAAAGGGAAAGATTTGAGGATTATTGGGAAGGTGAAACTGACAGCCTGGTGATGCATCAGTTCTATACACTCAGCTTGCTATGGCAGAAAACTGGACAAAGAGAGAAAAGGAAAGGTCAACAGCAAGGATTGGAACAAAAGGATTTCCCAGCCCATCTTAAGATAATCAAAAAGTTAAACGATCAGGGTGTGCATTTCCAGAGTGGTACACTTGGGCCAGGTCTCCCAACACTCAACTCATTCTGTACAGTTCTGCAAACCAGAAACGAGCCTCACAGCTTGATAACGCTGAGGGTCAACTCATACTCACCAACGGAGATGAGTCCTATTTTGCATTGCTCTCACTAGAACATTAAAAAAAAATTCTATAATTCTTGTGCTGCTACCAACATCTTTATGCATCAGTATAGCAGAGTACTAATTTTAATCTGCACAAAAATCAGAGAATTTTCATGCTGTGAGGAATCTTAAACATTATCTGAATATTTGTGAATTTTTCCAGTATGTTCATAGATGTTTTCATGTATAATTTATTTCCTATTAACATGTATGTTTGGTGTCCTCTAAATAAACTATGTTTTTCATGGACTTAACCCAGGTGTGTTGCTTTTGGGGCCCATATCAATCCCACCTGAACCCCATGGGACACACACACACACACATACACACACGCACACAAATGCGCACATGCACATGGATAAGACTGTACCCAGAAGATGCTCAGTCACCACTGTTAGTTGACTATCTGACAACAGACCAAAATCTCCCTCTGAGTCTGACAGTCAAAGCCGCAAAGTCAAGAGAATGGTCCATTTAAAAGAATCTGGTAAAATCATAGGGTAGAGAAGAGGTGAACAGTCAGACTCCCTCCACTGGCTCATCAAAGAATGGAAAAACCTGGAAGGAGCTAGAACCTGTGGTCCCAGCCCTTCTCCAGGCAGGGAAGACAGTTCTGTCACCCATAGGAAGAGTGGTCGAGGCTCAAACAGGAGAGCTGAGAAGGATGCCATATCACTGGTTAAAAAGTCAGAGGGGAAATGAGTATATTCAGAAAACTGAGAAGTGCTGCAATTTTAGAAGGAAAGTCGCTTTCTTAGATGACAGAAGTTACTTCCAGCTTTTTCCTTACTTTGATCCATCAGTGCTGCCTTGGCCACCAACCAAGTTCACATGGTCCAGACATTTTAAGTGGAATCAATGTGTTAGCACCCTTATTTTTCAAAATGTAGAGGACATGTATCTAAGATTAAACCTGTACAAACCAACCCCTAGATGTCATTGTTGCTGCTAAAATATCAAATCTTGAGTCTTTGAAATTCTAAATCTGAAGAGATAGCAGTGTTAATCTGAATAAGCCACTTAAATAATGCAAATTCAATTCACTTTCAATTTTTCAAAGCCAAGTCCAAAGTCTTCTGGACTTCTTAACCAAAATGTAACTAAATCTTAGGGTGTTAGCACGCATTCTGATGCCAAAAAAATCCACGTTTAGGAGAAACAGGCTGGAAACGCACATAGTCGTATGTAACGTGACTAACTGGGCTCACATCAAATTCCACGACTGATGAGCTGATTGTAGCATAGCTGGGTGATCCTGGCCTCTTCTTTTCCGTGTGTCCTCTGACTTCTGTGCTTGCATCTGCCATTGGTGTTGGAGCCCAGAGCTGTCTGTCCTTCCCACCCAGGACGCACTGAAAGAGCACAGGTGCTCATTGGCCCTCCACTGCACACCCTGGTTCCAATTAGTCTCAAATGCTACTTGTTCTCTGATCACAGTCTCACCTCCATCTCTTCCTTCCATTTCATATCATTCCAGTCTGAACCTTTGCAATAATAATACTTGTTATTGTTTCCTATACATATCATTGTTTCCTATACATTACGTCCTTTACATTTTTCAGTAGCCCTGCAAGATAGGTATCACTATCCCCATTTTACAGATGAAGTAGCAGAGGCACAGAGAGGTTAAGTACCTTGCCCCAGATCACATAGCCAGTGAGTGCTAATAGGTTTTGAAGCTAAGGGTGAGACCCAGTCCACAGCCTGGATTCTTAGAGCCTCTCTGGAGTCAACTCCCAGGTCCCTAACTGGACACCGTGTTTATTCTCTCTCCCAAGCCCCCAGCTCTCAATCAAATTGCTGCGATTCCCCAAAATGGCTTTCAAGTAGCTCCTCAAATAAAGCCCAGATCTGAGAGCACGTCTGCTGAATGAAATCACTTCTTCATTCAATCAACGAGTGTTTACTGAGTGTAACTGCATTCGGGGTCCTATTCTAGGCCAGGGGGAATATTGATGCACAAAACTGCCAAGCTCCCTGGACTCTTGGAGCTCATTCTCTGCCAGGGTAGACAGTTGCTGAGGCAGGGATTACACACATAATTAATGACTGCAGAGCCAAGTCCACAAAGATGTGTGAAACAAGATAAGCAGAGCCCCTAACACAGAGCCCTACACCACGAGGGCCCCCAGTCGATGCTTGCTGCCTGTCTCTGCTCAGCCAGCCTCAGCCTCAGTGTGCCTTTCAGGGCAAAGCTCTCCCTACTCCCCAGTCCAAGCCCTCCATGCCAGGCAGAAGCATCTTCACAATCCAGACAAATGCCTTGTGTTCACTCTTACCGCACACTTCCATTCATGTTGGTCCATATTCTTCCACATACCAAGCTGATTTATTCAAGACCTTAGCTCAGGCTTCTCCCCTCCCATCAGCTGGGCACAGGGTTCTCCCTCCATGGGGCCCAGAGGTGTGAGCTGAGGGAGAGGTGCTAGTGCAAGAGGGGTAGATGACATGGGAGCCTGGCCACCTGCTCATGAAGCTCACATGTGCCCTGTAGCAGCCCCACGCATGCCTGATTCCGGATATACCACTTCCATCTCACAATAGACCTCAGCTGGATCCTCCCAATCTTATGTCTTGCTGGAGCCAGTGAAGACTCGTTTCGGCCTCATGGCCAGAAAAGGCATGACAATTACAGTACGGACAAACTCTGGATGCCATATGCATTTTCCCTTCCCTTTCTCACTCATGTCTCTTTCTCAATGAAAGAAACACCCCCAGAAGATCAAACAATGTTCCTCATGCCTGGTCTTCCATAGCATATGAAGAGCTCAGACTGGAGGACCTTAGAAGGTAGTCTACTTACTGTCTGTGGTTATCCATTTACTGATGTCTTAAGGAAGAGAGAGGTGGAACTCCCAGCCGGCTGATGATGATGCTAGCAGCTTCTCCTAGTCTATCACCTCAAGAGGAGCTGTCAAAATAACAAACGACACATTTGGAGGTCACAGGATTACCCTTTAGCCAGGCCCTCTTGGTTTGATTAGCAGTTACTTTTCCTCTTAGTGTTTTTCTTCATCTTCTCCTTCTTCTTTTCATTTTCTTCCTCTGCCCCTCTCATCAATAAAGGTCACTGCGTTAAGGAAACCGTTTCTGTGAGAAGAATTTAACGGCACCCTATTAGAATCACACTGTCTTGTTCAGAAGCAGGTGGTATTACCTGTCAACAGGATTTTGGACATAGCAAATAGCTGCCACCCAACTCAGCTGAGGCTCCTGGGCAGATAAAGTGGCCCAAGGAGACAGCCCTCTGGCGGCCTCAGAATCTCATTTTCATTCCCCTGGTAGAAAAGAGACTGACTTTATTGACAAAGACGACTGAAAATTGCTTGAGAGCTCCAATAACCAGCCTGCGTTGAAGCAGAGAGACAGTCTGGCGGAGACCAGCTCCCTGCTCCCCCATGCAGCTCTGCCCAGCCCTGAGTCTGTGGCACATGCAGACCAGACTGAAGGGAGCCTGCTGACACCCTCACGAGCAGCCCCACTCCACCTCCACACCCAGCCTTCTGGTGCCTTTCCTGGACCCCAACCATAAATCAACATGAATTCAGGACAGCTCTGCCAGAAAGCAAACTCTTAGACTGATTCAGGGACCCCGGGGTCAGGCCTGGGTTAGCTGGAGAAGGCAAATGTCCTGCTTCCCACTGGAGTGTTCTGTGGCTTGACTGCACATCCCAGGTAGGCCACTAGATGTCACCACCATTGATTCTTGTCCTTACTCCCAGGTGCTGGTATAAGACAGAGTCCAGGGACCAAGGGAACTCTACAGAATTCCATCACCGCCAGGACTGCAGGGCTGCTTTAGGTCCTCTGACAGTCTGAGCTCCTCGTGGGCCTCTCCTCAACCACCTAGTGGTTCAGACCCAAAACAGCTGAGCTGAAAGTTAAGCAAACCGCAACTCTGAGAATAGACCCCCCCTGCTCTTTCTCCAATTCTTCCTGGTCACTATCAGTTGTGTATCCTTCTAGTTTATTCTGGCCTCAATAAGAAACAAATTAATATGTGTGCCTCGTAGTATCAGAGATGTTAGATGTCAGTGTGCTGCTGAAATGATGTAGGTCTGTGGCTTTTAGCAGAGAATGAATGGCAGATGGATAATTTATGATGATTCTTGAGACCTGAACTATAATTATGAAGTATTTCTAGGTGTACATTCAGATGCAAAGTGTAAGGAACCTCGCACTAATATTAATTTATTACTGACAGCAGTATATATAATAATATATCATGTCTTTTAATCTTACATTCCTTCTAACTTACATCAAGCAATCTTTTCATTCATTAATAAAATCAAACCTTTCCATTATTCTTAATGATGAAGTCCCATTTTGAACCCAGAGGACTCCTATAATTAAACTCTGTACTTCCATGTACCAGACATTTGAAGCTAAAAAAAGAGGAAAAACAGAACTTCTTGTCTTACAGCCAGGATGAAAACATCAGAAAGATGCAGCCTACCTGCCCACAGTCCCACAGGAGCTAAATAGAAAGTCAGGAAAAATTTCTGTGTTTATCTTCTCCACTCACACCACCACATCCCTTTCTTTTCCCCTTTTAGTCCCCTGCCTTCTCTGATCCTTCCACAATCTTTCCTTTCTTGTGTTTTTTTTTTAATTGAAGTATAGTTGATTTACAACGTCATGTTAGTCTCAGGTGTACAGCAGAGTGATTCAGTTATACATATATACATACATATATTCTTTTTCAGATTTTTTTCCCTTATAAGTTATTACAAAATATTGAGTATAGTTTGCTGTGTATACAGTAGGTCCTTGATGGTTATCTACTTTATATATATTAGTAAGTATATGTTAATCCCATCCTCCTGATTTATCTCTCCCCTCCCCCACCTTCTTCTTTGGGAATTATAAGTTTGTTTTCTATGTCTGTGGGTGTATTAATCTTTCCTTCTTTGAGGCAGTGTATCCAAAGAATATTTTTTAAAGGTCACGATAAAAATTACAACTAAAAGAAATGCAGGCTAACATGTCTCCTCCAATTCTCTGTGCTGTGCCAAAAACGTACATGATTAATCCCTTCAAAAGAAATCTAACTTAATCCTATTACACCAAAGACGAGGTGTCCTTCATGAGTATCATGTCCGGGAACAAGTTGGTCTTCTCCACAAGTTTCAACTGGTTAATGTCTCATTCAGTTTATAACCAGTCACTGCCTTGGCAACTTATTCACTGCACTGTACTGAACGTTCCCCAAATTTAAACAGTGCTCTGGTTTAAGTTGTCAAGCGCACACCATGTATTATCAGGCAACCTGGTCACTTTAGAAGATACAGACCCGTGACACTTGTAGAAGTGAAACCTTTAAGCTCATCAGCTAATTAGTGATCCCAAAGTAGAATAATGAGATGTGTGGAGATAAGGATTCAGTTATCTGGGTCACCTCTCATCTGGAGACAAAATCTGATTCCGATGAGTAGGTACTAGATAACTGAGTAAGCAAGTTTCCTATCTATAACACTAAACCTTAATATGATTGGTTAATTAAATCATGACAAATGATATTCTGTGGCAAGTGGAAGGTGCTTAAAAGAGATTCAGT
Source organism: Mesoplodon mirus (assembly GCF_964341445.2). Classification (NCBI taxonomy): domain Eukaryota; kingdom Metazoa; phylum Chordata; class Mammalia; order Artiodactyla; family Ziphiidae; genus Mesoplodon; species Mesoplodon mirus. The sequence goes on from NC_138995.1 coordinate 47,147,495, forward strand.
GAGATATCCACAAGTTCAGTGGAACTATACCTGAATGTCTTTGTATTCCCCTGACCTAAAAACGTTTACCTCAATTTTCTGGAGACCTTCTGTGTAGGAAAGAGAAATACTGAAGCTTTGCTCCACTGGCTTTTTGAAGTTGCCTAGGTTTTTCTATTGGATTCTGGCTCTTATATCTTCTCTGTCTTCAGGTTTTTGTATTGGATTCTGTGTCTTATACCTTCTCTGTCTTCAGGAATGAAGGTCTTAATTCTTTTATTAACATTCCTATCTGCCTGTAATGGTTTCTTCTTATTGATTCTGTCTCTTCCAGTTACTTCAGTGTAGGGAAGAGGAGTGTCAGTCAGCAGTGGTTATGTCGTGGTGTGGTAACAAACAGCTCCAAAACCTCAGTGAGGTTTATATATATTCATTGTGGGTCAGCTAGGGGCTCAGCTCATCACCACCACTCTAAAATGTGGGCTGACAGGGTGGCCACCATTTCAAACATTGTTGGTTATCAAGCCAGCAGGGAAAGGGCACTCTGGAGGGAGCTGCCCTGGCAAATAACCGTTCCAGGATGGAAGCGGCACCCCTCACTTCTGCACACAATTCATTAGCCAACACCAGTCAGAGGCCACACCTCTAGGCCAGGAAGAGGGCCAGGAAGTTTTGTCTAACCTTGTGCTGGAAGAGGTACATTGCAAAATAGCTGGTGAATATTAGAAAAGACAACCACAGGAAGTTCAGAAAGAGATATACTTAACCTCTCACTTGTTTTGGAATTCCCTTATTTTCCCTAGATTATAGTTTCTCCACTTTGTTTTTGCACTCTGCTCTGGTAAAATAATTCTCTGATTCCTGTTCTGTCAACTTTCATATTCATGGACATTACAGTTAAGACAGTACTAAAGAAAAGCCTCTCTTCAGACAGTTATAAACAAGGATTGTTTGTGTCAGTAGCTCAAGAAGCAAAAAGAAATTTGCACATTAATGGTTTGTTCGCACATTCTTCCCTTTATGTATTTCTGGTTTTCCTCAGTTTTTTTTCCTTCCACCCTTCCATGCTAGTCTCCTGCTCAGTCTCTTTTATTGAAAAAAATTACTCAACCCTTTATTTTTCCTTCTTCTTAGCTATTTGGTCCAAATGGCAAAGAATTCTGTGGAATAGCAGAATTCTAAATTTGCTGGTTTCCCAACCCCCCAAATTCAGGTGAATTTGTATTCTGAGATATTTACTGTATCTCAGGAATTACTGACGTCTCTGAACAATGACAAGGTTTTGTTGGATCTTTCTCCCACTTGATAATTGAGAGTCCAGCCTGCTGCAAAGGTCTCTAAGTACATCTGGAAGTCCCCAAGAGATACAGGCATAACTCATTTTATTGTGCTTCATTTTTTTCTTTTTAATGAGCTTTGCAGATATTGCAATTTCTGCAAATTGAAGGTTTGTGACAACCCTGCATCAAGCCAGTCTATCAGTGCCATTTTTTTTCAACAGCATTTGCTCATTTCATGTCTCTGCATCCCATTTTGGTAGTTCTCAAAATATTTCAAACCTTTTCATTATTATTATGTTTGTTATAGTGACCTATGACCTTTGATGTTATTATTGCAAAAAGATTATGAATGTGAAGGCTCAGATGATGGTTAGCATGTTTTAGCAATGAAGTATTTTTTAATTAAGGCATGTATGCTGTTTTTTAGACATAATGCTATTACACACTTAAGAGATTACAGTAGGGTGTAAACAAAACTTTTATATGCACTGGGCAACCAATTGATGTCAAATTCATGCGACTCGCTTTATGGCAGAGGTCGTGGTCGAGAACCAAATCCACAATCTCTCCCAGGTATGCCTGTATCTCACTGAACAAGCCCATTACTATGACTGGAATCTTCAGTTTTACTCCCTTCCTACTGTTCACGGCCCACCTGCTCAGTCTGGATCCAAGCACCCTGCTGTGTAGTTCCCAATACACCAAACCTGTCCAGCATTCCTGAAGTTGGGTGGAACGTTTAACTAACATTGCATTTTACTCCGTCAGCAGAGGAATGGAAACAGGACTGCTTATAAAGCTGGCATGTATGTCATAAAACAGATCCAAATGACCAACACCATGGTGCCCGCAGAGGACTGAGGTTGTGCTACCAGGTGAAGCAAGCTACCAAGTCCGGTCCTCCAACTCTCAGGATGAGTTCTTGCCCTCAAAATCCTCAATCTCTCCAGCAAATAGATTTCCCAGGGCCAGCTCTGCCCCTCACCAGGCACACTTGAAGTCCAGCCCTGAACCTAGGTAGCACCTCTACATTTTAGCCAAGAATACCACAAAAAAGTATAGCCCAACCAAAAGCTGTAACAAATTCAGAAGCATAGGGCTGTAAAGAATGTCAACGCCCACTGCTGAGAGCCAATGAGGGAAAGGAAACCTAGCCCACAGCAGGTTTGGGCGACGTGGGGAGACTCCAAAGTGAGCACTCACTGACTTCTAGACCCAACGACCACTCAGAAGGCCACGCTTGGGCCGTGGGAGCCCGACAGCCCGCGCCGTAACCCCACCCAGGAGCCGGGGATTGCAGTGAGAGGACAGGGTATCCTCTTTGCGCCCGCCCAGCCCGGCGCCCCGGGATGCCCATGGGCGGGGCCTGAGCATCGCCCCCGCCCCCTCCGCCCGCCACTCGGGTCACCTGACCTACCCGCGGCTCACGTGATCCGTCCCCAACGCCGCCATTTTGGAGCTCCGGATGAGGAGGGGAAAAGCGAGGGGGAAAGAGGGAAAAGAGCAGGGAGAGAGGTGGGCGAGGACGAGGGGCGAGGGCACGGCCGGGCTCCTGGCCGGCCAAAGGAGGCTCGCGGAAGCAGCAGCCGCCGCCCGACCGCAGGTACCGCGCCCCGGGGCCGCCCCTCCGCCCGCTGTTAGCGCCGCCGCCGGCCATGTGCGTCCTCCCCTCAGGCCTCTACCGGCGCCGGCTTCCTCCTCAGCCGGCAGACACCCGCCCGATGCTGGCCACATGCCCCAAGTTCCGTGTCCCTTTTCAGTCCTCTGTGCCGCCCACAGCAAGGCCTGTGGAGACTCCGGGCTTGCCCTGCACCTGGGGGTGGGGGGGAACCTGCCGCTGCCCGCGTACTCTCACCAGCCTGGCCCGCAGGCAGGCCCGCCGGGTATCGCTTCCCTCCCCTTTGCACGTGTGAAACCGCTTAGGCCTGTTGGGATGGAGCGAACAACGGTGTCCTCACCGCGTCTGTTGATTATTTTTCTCAACCCGCATCTCCCAAGCCACTGCTTGGTGTAGGAAAAGCTAGTACATAGACGCCGTTCTGGTGTTCTGCACGTATTTCGAACCTTCTCCATGAAGTGGTCTCCCCAGAGATCACTGAGATCATGGGGAAAGCTCCCACCGTGTAAGACCTGGGGGCATCCGTAGTGAATGGCTTGTGTGTGGAAGGCCTGGATGATTAATTAGGCAGAGGCCACCATCCCACCCCGTAGGCGCTCTTTTTAGTACTGCAGTGGGCTGTAATTTGCTGTCAGTCCGCATCTCTCCTGTCCGGCAATTACTGGATTTATCAGTAATTGAATTTGTTCTTTGAGTTTGTACTTTCTGCAGTACTCTGCTCTGATTCAGTGTATGGGTTGCATTACTGATTAAAAGAGAAAGCCTGGCCCTTCATTTCTTTACTTCACTAACTCGTTTAAAATTAATTTCAGGGGAAAGCCAAATACGTGCTTTCTGCCCTGGCAGTAAACTATTTACTTAACCATAATCGATAAAGTTGCATTCTAGGTGAAATGAATACCATTCTTTGATCTTTTAGATTCATTCTAGGTAGTATAAGAAACAGTAGCAAAGAAATGCAGGACCAGGGCAGGAAGGTGCCTTAGAAGATACATAGGTCAGTCCGCTGTGTTTTATCTTTCATGATGCCGTTCAGGTGTAGAACTGCTGGAAGTTTGCAGTCACCCTTTAGATTGTAGTTTTGGTTAAGATTAAAATGGCAATATACAATTTATTGTTTCTTATTTATTAGAAAGTGTTATCAGTAAAACCAATAGTATTTTGAGTTAATTAGATAAATTCTGAGCTAAAACATAAAATACACAATTATTGGAGAAGTTTCCAGAGCTGCTTTTTCTAACTGGTGCAAAATCCTGAAATCTGCTTGTTAGGTAAATGATGTAAATTTGCGTCACGTAATGGGTTGCGTGGACGTTCCTCTGAATTTCTTTTTGACATGCAATATTGGGCAATTTTTCACTGCCAAAAAAAAAAAATCATTACTTTGTTTCACCAAGAAAGAGAAATGTTTGATACTATATACTTTGTCGTTCTTGGCCACAGCTGGATTTTGAAGATCGATCCAGGGGACTGTATTAATTTCAGGAATTGATTTGAAAGACACAGGCTCTGCCACTTAACAGCCATGTAACCTTGGGTAAGTCACTTAAACTGCACTGAATGTTTCCTTATTTGTAGAACTGTGTAACACCCACCTAGCCTGTCGCAAAGACTTAATGAAGCTCAAACATACATGTTTGATACTGCCTAGCTGTAAGGGGCTGTTGCTCTTTTCATTATTTATACTTTATACATTTTTTTGTTCACACTGAGAATTAAGCGGAAAATTGGTGTATTGAGAAAGGATGGATTTAGAATCAGATAGGCCTGGATTCCAGTTCTTAAACTAGCTATTACTTTGCATCTGTGAACCTCAGATTCCTTATCTGCAAATAAAGAGGCCAGTATTACCAGGAATTTCATGAATAATACACAGAATCTACACTGGCACTACTCTCTGGTCTGTGAGCACCTCAAGGGCAAGGGTTCCCTCTTACTTATTTTGGTAGTCTCCCGCACATTGCTTGGCACATTATAGGTGCTCAGCAAATGTTAAATCTGAATATTGGTTAACATTAGTTAGACCTTATGTCTTAATTGCAGCTGCGAAATTCAAATATTCTCTCAGGCTAGATGCCAGCTAAGAAATTTTATACTATGAAATTCATATACTTTGATATTTGCACTTGGTTTTTTCTTGGTGGGCAATTAATAATTAAGTAAATTATAGCTAACGTTAGTAAGGTAAATCTATAACGTGTAAGCAGTTTCAAGGTAACTTTTTATAGACAGCTTATAGGACAGGAACATGAAAGTTCATCCAGCACAACTCTTGTTTTACATCTGTAGAATGTAAAACGCTCAGAAACAGTGACTTGCCTAAGGTCACACAGCTGAGGTTCCTCTAGGAGTGGGACCCATGAGCTATGTCCCCTGCCTTCTTTTGGCTGGAACAAAATGAATATTTTATATTTTACAATTACGATAATATGGAAGAACGAGGAATTGGCCATTACTTCTATAACACAATGTTTTTCTATTCGGAAAGAACAAATTCTTCGTCTGGAAGAAAAGGTTCTTTGTATCACATACTGAACTGTCTTTGTACGTTCACAGAAAATTACGGCCTTTCTCTAGTTCTACCCAAGCCCCCATGAATTGTTCAGCTTGATTTTACGTATGATAACCATACTGCTATAACTGAAAGGAACTGATTAGGTGTACAAATAAACCAAATAGCAAACTGTAAGGAAATAAAGACAACTGAAATAATTTGGCTCTATTTTTGGGAGAGACATTAATTATAAGCTTTTGCCTATGGGATTCCGTTGTTTAGGGAAGACTTGAGACTCAGTGGAGAAGGCTGTAGAACTTTTCTGGCTTGGGATACAACTTTTATTTATTTATTCATTTATTTATTTATTTATTTCTAACAATTTGATCTATTTGGTCGAATGTTATGTCTAAAGATTCCAAACGAGAAAACCCGTGTTTTGCTAATGCCTATAGTCTTTCCTCATCCTAGTAAACCTTATTGTTCAGCGATACTGATCTTTTCACTATTCCCTAGATAGTGTGCTTACTCTCGCTTCTGAAAATCTAATGTTATGGCTGCTTTCTTGTCAGCAAATTCCAAGAAAGCAAAATGGCACACTCAGATTAGGATAATTCAGGGAGGATGTATTTACAAAGATACTTATAAAGGCGTAGGACCTGTGTAGGCAAACCACAGGAATAATTCTGTCATCTGGAGCTGGCAGCATCAGGAGAAGGGAGGGTCCTGTAGAATAGCCTGCCTGGAGAGAATGGCCTTTTGTTGAGGAACACAGCCACTTCAAGGTGACCTAGAGGGAGGAAACCAGGGAAATGAATGTCTTGATCTCTCTTTGTTGCCTTCTTATCTCCTGTCATGGCTCCCCATTGGCATAACTCAACCAGAGGGCATGGGAGCCTAATGATGTAATCCCTCCTGGGACAGAGAGCAGAGTGGAAAAGAGGAGACAGCCCAGAGGGGCAAATGGGTGACGTCCAGCATGCTCTTCTTTTGGAATACGGTGTGCATCTTACCTCTTCAAGAAGCCTTTTCTTCCCTCCCTAGACCAAAATGAGCTCTTCAGTCTCTGTTAGGATTTGGTCATTGGATGTTGCCTTCTGATTATTTCACCTTGTGTACTGCTGGGTTATTTTAAAGCTGTTAATTCTTTTTAACTTCTAAATATATTAGTCTTATCCACTTAACTCAGTTTTAAACTCTGTGAGTACTATAAATTTTAAATTTTTTCCATTCTTCTTGGTACTTGGCTTGGTGCCTTGTACATAATGTTGTTTTTTTAAATAAATTTGTTTGTTTGTTTATTTTTGGCTGCGTTGGTTCTTCATTGATGCACGGGGGCATTCTCTAGTTGCAGCGAGCGGGGGCCACTCTTCATTGCGGTGCACAGACTTCTCATTGCGGTGGCTTCTCTTGTTGTGGAGCGTGGGCTCTAGGCGCGCGGGCTTCAGTAGTTGTGGCATGCAGACTCAGCAGTTGTGGCTCGTGGGCTCTAGAGCACGGGCTCAGTAGCTGTGGTGCGCGGGCTTAGTTGCTGAGCAAGCATGTGGGATCTTCCCGGATCAGGGTTCAAACCCGTGTCCCCTGCATTGGCAGGCAGATTCTTAACCACTGTGCCACAAACGAAGTCCTTTAACTTTTTATTTTTAAAAATTTTAAACATTTACACAAGTAGAAAGAATAATATAATGAACTCCTAGATACTCAATGATTCCAGCTAGAAAATTTGCCATTCTTACTTTATATCCTCAACCTCTCCACTCGCCCCCACTCCCCCTTGGTAATTTTTTTTTTTTTTTAAGTTTCATTCACCTTAATTTCTTCTTGGAGGTCATGGATAGTATGCGGATTATCATAATCCAGGTTGTTGGCAATCTTGAGCCACTAGGATTGAATCTGTACTCCTTATTTTTATCTCTTTTATTATTCAAATTTTACTTCACAACATGTAATCCCATATGTATTCAACACACACACACATATACGCACACGCACATTGGTGGCCTAAGTGAAATTTTGGTGAAAATTTTGAGTTGGCCAAGATTTAACTTAACTTCCTCTCTGTGTATACTTTATTATGAGCTGTTTATCTAACCTTTTTTAAACAAAGCCTTTTGTTTTAATGAGACTTGTGCATCGACTTTGCCGTGTGGACCCAAAATGGTTTTTCAGGTGTTTCTTGATGTATTTTATGTTGTCATATCTGTTTTATGTGTGCCATTTCTGTACTTATTCCCAAATGTATGCAGCCTCTAAAATGAGATACTTACATAAATGTTCAGGGAAAATTGGAGCATCTGCTGCAAATTTCCATTAGCTCTTAATGCCTGAGCAGACACAGCTTTAAATTCTGAATGTTTTGTCAGGTGCTTTTGTATTAGTCTTTTTTCTTGAGATAAGATGAACTCCTCCTCTTCTTCATTTTGCTTTCTTTTTAAGGTACACACTGAAATATCCACAGGGAGGAAGTTGGCACTGCTCCGTCTCCCTCCTATTATGTCATTAAATAGAAGAAGGATAATGAGCCACCTTTGTAACCCTGTGGGTGTGCAAAGTCTGTTGAGCAAATATTCACTGGTTAACCTCCAGGTTATCAGTCAGCCTACGTGGATGATGTCACATTTCATGGGAAGGAGACCTTCCATCTATAGTAGCGCACCAAATCTTATGTAAGAAATTAAATGTTCAAGGATTCCTATTAGCTATTATTTAAGAAATTTGCATTTAACAATTGAATTGAAAGAAATAAAGCCTTAAGTGAATGACCCTAGAGGGAAGTCAGTAATCACAAGAAGAGCCAAAGCTTCCCTTGGCCTAAAAATGTGGAATTCTCGGGCAATAAGGTGACTTATGAAGTCACAAAGGGTTTTTCTAAAGAAACAAATTGTTTCCCCCACTGGTCCCTTCTTTAGTGACTTAAGGTTGAGTGTAGAGATTTTAAAACATTTCTGTTCTTCCTATTTGAGAAGGATGTAAAGGAGCTAGTCTTTTGAGAGGTAATGTCCTCAGGTTGTTTAGGGGAGACAGTGGCTAAAGGGCCACTGGCCTTGGGGAGCTGGCATAGCTGTCATTGTTTGTAATGGCTGTGGAATGCATTCCCTGCTGGGAGTGCAGCTACAAGTGGAAGAGAAAAAAGCTGATCGCACAGAGCAGAGTATCAGGACAGAGGGAAGAAGTAGTACTAAAGAAGCTGTGAGTAATATGTTTACCTTTTTGCATGACATGGATCTGGGTATAGAAAAGTTAATGTGCCACAAAGAGTAGAAAATAAGAGAGGAAAAACCTTAACTGCTGTCAGTTGATGTGGGAGAACTGGGCCTGCAGCTGGTCAGAGCACTGGTGAGGTCTTGCAGGAGTTTAGATATGATCTTGGCAGTGGCTAAAGGGCCCCTGTATGTTGATTCAGCCATTTGAGGGAAGAGGAGCCATGATTCGCCTCCTGAAGAGAATTCAGAGCCTGTGACTGAGGTTTAAGAATAGTATGATCTTTGGTCCATAGCTAGTGCCACTAGAAATTTTGCTGGCATTTATTGAATGTTGTGAGTAAGATTCCAGAATGCACCTAAAATGTGGAAAAACAAAACTTGTTGCTGGAAAAAAGCCTAAACTTAAAAACGTGATCCAAGTCAACAAATTAATCTCACTTTAAGCCAAAGGAAATGTTTGAAATGAAAGTACTGCCAGGAAGTAGAGTATTCAAGATTTAGGCTGAAAGGTAAGCCTGTTATGTTAATGACTTCCTCGGCGATAGCACATTACTAGAACCTACAGATAACCTGTAGGAAATGACTTTTTTAAGGCCTCTGTGCTTTTTTATACGTAAACACGACTAGGATATCAATATTTTCCTTCTCCAATGCCCCTTTCCCTTTCAGAAAAAAAAATGTATGTGTATGAGTAATAGTTGACCCACTAATATGACCTCCAGAAAAAACCACAGCATAGTTTGTGGTTTATCTTCAGGAAAATAAATCAAAGGAAGTAAAAAAAAAAAAGGAACTGGATCATTGCTTTTATTTAGTTTCATTTGCATAATACTTCTCAAAATACACTGTGCCCTTTACAATAGATTACATGCCCATATTTTCACAATTCCAAAGATCTAGGGAGAAAAAACAAAAACAAAAACATGCTTTTAGTAATAAAACCACAATTATATTTGGTGTAAGAAGTTGTCTCCCAAGAATTGTATCAATCATGTGTTGGCTTTACAGAATAGTATTTCATAATAACTTGAGGTGGTTCCACATGCCCTGGGAATGGCTGTATTCCTTTGATAATGGAATAGCAGTCTTTTTTTTTTTTTTCTGGCATTGTGCAAAAGAGAAGGAGTACTGATTAGGTCCAGCTAGATGTCTAGGGGAAAGAAAGTGAAGAAAAAAGGAGATGTAGATTGTTAAAGGCATTTCCAAAGAAAGAAATGAAGGATGGAAACATCTCAATCACCAGTCTTGATAGGGGACAGCATTCCAAAGAAAACTTGTAAGCAATTTAAGTCTCTGTTGAGGATAGCCAGGTATATTGATATGGAACTCCCAGGTTAGAAAATACTTAGATTAGCTTAAATCAAAGAGTAGTTTAGATTTCCTGAATTATATGCCTGTAATGATCCTGTAACCTGGTGATTCTTTCTGTCATATATTCTCCTTTTTAGATATGGAAGAAAGCAGCAGTGTCGCCATGTTGGTGCCAGGTATCAGGAAACAGGAAGCTATGTTGACTGCCAAAACTGTCATCAGTTCATCACTGGAAGTTGATGAAAAAGGAAAAGCTAAAACAGATCCATTAATCCATGTTATTCAGAAGTTAAGCAAGATAGTGGAACATGAAAAGTCACAAAAGTGTCTTTTAATTGGCAAAAAACGGTCACGTTCAAGTGCTGCAACACACTCTCTTGAAAGTCAAGAATCTTGTGAGATACCAGCTAAAGTAACCCAGTCACCTGCTGCTGATAATAGAAGGGCTGAGATGTCACAAATACATTTTACCCCTGACTCTCTTGCCCAGAACGACGGGAAGGCTATGTCTTACCAGTGTAGCCTTTGTAAGTTTCTGTCATCATCTTTTTCTGTGTTAAAAGATCATATCAAGCAGCACGGTCAGCAGAATGAAGTGATACTAATGTGCGCAGAGTGCCATATTACATCTAAAAGCCAAGAGGAGCTTGAAGCTCACGTGGTGAATGACCACGAAAACGATGCCAACAGTCACACTCAATCCAAAGCCCAGCAGTGCGTAAGCCCCACCAGCTCTTTGTGTCAGAGGACCTCTGGAAGAATTAATGAAACCATTCCTGACATCCCAGTAAGTGTGGATGGCCCACAGACTCATACCATCCAAACGGCATCTGTGGCAGAAATGGGTAGGAGGAAGTGGTATGCCTATGAACAGTATGGCATGTATCGATGCTTGTTTTGTAGTTACACTTGTGGCCAGCAGAGAATGTTGAAAACACATGCTTGGAAACATGCTGGGGAGGTTGATTGCTCCTATCCAATCTTTGAAAATGAAAATGAGCCCCTGGGTTTGCTGGATTCTTCAGTGGCCGCTGCACCTGGTGGGGTCCACGCAGTAGTCATTGCAATTGGAGACAATGAACTGAGTATCCACAACGGGCCATCAGTACAAGTGCAGATTTGCAGCTCAGAACCATTATCATCTTCGTCTCCTTTAGAACAGAGTGTGGAAGGGGCTGTTCATCTAAGTCAGTCAGTTACCCTTGACCCTAATGAGGAAGAAATGCTGGAGGTGATTTCGGATGCAGAGGAGAACCTGGTTGCTGATAGCCTACTTTCATCGGCACAGAAAATCATTAGCAGTAGCCCAAATAAAAAAGGTCATGTTAATGTGATAGTGGAGCGTCTTCCAAGTGCTGAAGAGACTCTTTCGCAGAAACATTTCCTCATGAATGCTGAAATTGAAGAGGGGAAAAACCTGAGCCAGACAGAAGCCAAGATTGGATGTGAAGGAAGGGATGAAGTCTATCATGCTGATAAATGCACTGTCGATATTGGGGGGCTGATCATAGGCTGGAGCAACGCAGAGAAGAAAGACAGTGAGTTAATAAGTAAAGGACTGGCTACTGATGAGAATGCCCCACCAGGCCGAAGAAGGACAAATTCTGAGTCTCTCAGACTACACTCATTAGCTGCAGAAGCCCTGGTCACCATGCCTATAAGAGCTGCAGAGCTAACACGAGCCAACCTTGGGCACTACGGGAATATAAAGCTTTTAGATCCAGACACTGGACAAAGGCAAGTAGATGGTACGTTGGCAGCATATTCTAAAATGATGTCACCACTTAAAAACTCTTCAGAGGGATTGACCGGTTTCAACCAAAGCAGCTCTACCTTGGTAGCACTCCCAGAGGGTAGGCAGGAATTGTCAGATGGGCAAGTTAAGACAGGCATCAGCATGTCCTTACTCACCGTGATTGAAAAATTAAGGGAAAGGACAGACCAAAATGCTTCCGATGATGACATTTTGAAAGAACTGCAGGATAATGCCCAGTGCCAACCCAGCAGTGATGCAAGTTTGTCAGGAAGCAACGTCGTGGAGTACATCCCAAACGCTGACCGGCCCTACCGCTGCCGCCTGTGTCACTACACCAGCGGTAACAAGGGCTACATCAAGCAGCACTTGCGAGTCCATCGACAGAGACAGCCCTATCAGTGTCCTATCTGTGAGCACATAGCTGACAACAGCAAAGACCTGGAGAGCCACATGATCAACCACTGTAAAACAAGGATATACCAGTGCAAGCAGTGTGAAGAATCCTTCCATTATAAGGTAAGCATTGGTTCATGAAATCATTCGGAGAACCTTAGAATTTTAGAGCATGGAGGGAGCTTTGTAGATACAGTCCACCCACCTCATTTTATAGGTAAGGAAACTGAGCCCCAGAAAATTTGGTAATCTGCCCGTGGGATCCCAACTGATTAGTATTAAAGTTGGGACTGAAGTCTGGGTCGTCTGGTGTAGGAGTTTTTCCCCCTGCCTGCCACCTCCTTAACAGGCCCTGTGTTTATTGGTTTAATGTTTCCACGTGTATATCTTTTTTAAAGTGTGTTGATTTTAAAGTGCAAGGGAATTACAGTGGAGGAACATTGTACACACATTTGACTTACACAGGTTTAACCCTATGTGATTGATGTATCTATTTTTCATCTTACGTGGCCCCAAAATGCAAGTCATTCACTTCATCTGCTACACAACCAACCGACAGTGATTTATATCCTACCACAAGCAAAAATGGACTGTATGGGACTTAATGAAAGACAGCACAGTGGAAATAGAGCCATGTATGTTATATTTTATGGGAAGTTTACAGTACTTTCAAGGATTACTTTGACCGTGATTTTCATTTTAAGTGCTACCTAAAACCAACGACCAGTATGAAAATACTGTTTTGTAAAGGCAACTTGTGTTCATTGAATCATTGGTTTAGAACTTTTCTTCAATATGCCAGTTGACTGTTTGTGGGGGGGGGGGGAAGCGTATTGTAAAGGGCTAACTGGGATGTCAACTTTTTTCTCAGATTAGCCAGAGTTGGGGTCCAGCTGGTAGTAAACAGTTAAGCAGGAATTAAAAAGCCTTTGAGTCTGAGATTCACCACCTCTTGGATTGCTCTCATGCAATTCTGAAATGGCCTCTGGCCACTGGACAAGTAGCCGTTCAGATGGGCTGCAAAGGCAAGTTCCAGGAGCTGCTTTTGCTGCTGCACTCTTGATTCATGGGGGTGGGTGTAAGGAGGGAGATGTCCTTGGAGTCGCAGTTCCAACTAAGTCTCTTTTACAAATTTAGTTGATATTTAAAGGCAGAAATCAGCTGAAGTGCAGAAGTTAACTGAATGGATTTATTTTTGTGAAAGTACTGAGTTATTCTGAACACTCTGTTCTTTCCCCTGGGCTCACCAGTGTTTCAGGAGGCATACACATGCCGTGCATAAGCACTGCCTAAGACAGTGGTGGCTTCCTTTCAGAGAATGTGAAAAGAGGAACTGCCTTTTTGATAAGATTGTGTTTTCCTCAGTGTATTTCTTTCCATAAGCTGTCAAATGTTTCAAGTAATCTTAACATGTTTGATTTTTAAATATTGGTAGTGTGTTCTAGGTACTAGGCCACGAAAGCAGTTTAACTCCTTCTACAGCCTCCTAGTAACTGTGTAAGTATGTTTATTGAAAATTACATATTAATTTCTCTCAATTTTTTAGAGTCAACTAAGGAACCATGAGAGAGAGCAACACAGTCTTCCAGATACCTTGTCAATAGCAACTTCTAATGAGTCAAGAATTTCCAGTGATAAAACTGATGGAAAATGTGTTCAGGAAGGTATCTGCATTTTTTTGTATAGACGATATTGATTATCATATGAAGTCAAAAATGCCCTTCGTTGTCATGTGGGCTATTTTCAGGACTAAAGCTCCATCTATTCGCCTCTGTTTTTAAACTGTGTGAGTGAATCTTATCTCTGAGTACTAAATGAAGTACTATATTAGTAAGTACTCAGCCTCAGCTGTATAGGTAGATACACTCTGCAATGTATGCTGTCCTATAAGAGCCAAGTACAGCAGAAACGCTGAGATGACATGCCAGCAAGCCAGGGAAGCTGCAGCATGGAAAGAAAGCCTCCTTTCCTCTCTCAATACCAGTTGACCCACTGAGAACGTAGCTTTTGCAGATGGTAGGCCCCCACCTCAATCTTTAACTGAGGCTTCCTGCTGTGATCTTATTCTTATCCAAGTGCAACTGCCAGATTTCATCTTCATTGTTTAAAAAAACAACACAGGCTGTTTTTATATACTGGTTAGGTACCAGTCGGCCGAGTTTCTGCTAATAGGAATATTAGAATCAAAAGATTTAATCAGAGTTCCCTGAAAAGGCGGATGCCACATCCAGAGAATTAAAGTGTAATAAGCTGTGCTTCCTTGCATCAGCTCACTTAAATTGATATACTTTAAACGTCTCAAGTGTAGTACATAGTGTTTATGGGAAGTAAAATATACTGGAGTGACTTTCCTTTTTAGATTTCCTAAGAATTAAAGTTAGGAACAACTGCAGAGTAAAGTGTTTTACCATAATGTTTCAATAAATTATACCCCAGAAAGCAAAACTGATTCTAGAAAGTTTCTGAAAGAACTGATTTTGATAGCACTGCAGCACCAAAGTTCCCTTGTCAAACAGATGTCATCCCTGTAGAACTGTCCAAAACACAAGGAGTTTATGACATAGCATCTGTTCCTGCCATAGATGGCCGAGTTAAACTGTTGTGTTCCCCTTTTACAAAACAGCCCTAAATGCCTCCTTTTATCTTAATTCATGATGTTTCCATATCCCCTTTAAAGGAGACATTAAAACATTTGATATCTTTGGGCCATAAATCCCTAATGAAGGAATAAAGTAAGTACTACTCACTCAGTGGCACCACCTGTGGTTACTACCAGCGGTAGAATATGTCTTTTCTAGCACCATCTCTAAAAACAATAATTTAAAACTGGCCAAATGGGTTAACAAATTAAAACGCACAATTTGAATTAAAAATATTGAAATGTCAGCTCAAAATTAAAATAACCAATTTGAGCTTCATGGCATTAGCATCTATCCACCACATTCCATTTTGCAGCCTCTCTTTGTGGCGCATGCTCTGTTTCTTAAGGCTACACGTATGGATTTTAAATTGCTTGCCATGCCTCTCCTCCCCACCCTCACATCCCCACTTGGCTCTATTTGCTGTTCTCTGTCGTGGTAGTGTAACAATTCAGACGGCTGATAACCTCCTGCGTACTTACATCTATACTGATACTTTATTGATTCGCTATTAGATCTCTCAAAATCTAGTTTTCAGGCCAAAGAACAAGTTTTTAGCTCACAAAGAAGAAAAAAATAATTCATGTTTATCAAAACTTTTTTAACCCTTTAATAGACTAATTAAGCAAGAGGGGAGATGCATGCTTCTGTGGCTCCCAGTCTTCATCCATCACAATAGCACAGATAACTTGTGGCACGTTTTTGACTCAGAGATCCAATGTACCTCAGGCATTTGTTCTGCCAGAAGGCGTGGAGTGCCCATCTTGAGCTGGATACTGTGCTAGGTGCTTGGAGTGCGGTGGAGGTGTCACTGCCTTCGAGGTACCCAGCCCAGTGAGGAACACAAAACTGTACTGACAGGTATGTCAGCAAACACCACAGGTGCTCTGAGAGCTCTGGGCAAAGCACTTTCATATGATGTTTCTTCACGAAATTTAATTAAATTGTTCTTTATTGTAAATCTATAATTTGCCAAGTCCTGGGGATTCTGTGTAAGCAAAACAGGCAGATCCCTACCCTCAGGGAGTCTCCAGCTAGTGATGGGTCAGACTTGACACAGACATGCAGGTAACATACAGACTGAGGTGAAGGAGGAGTACAGCATGCTCCTGGGCTTACCACACCATGCTGGGAGGTTCCAGTATTTCCATTTTGTAGATGAATAAACTGAGTCCTCAAGAGGTGAAATAATTTGCCCATGATCACATTGGTACTAAGTGGCAGAGCAGAGACTAAACCCAAGTTTTTGAAATTTAACTCCAATATTCTTTCTATTGGAAACAGTTGCTTGAAGTAGCACAGGCTCTCATTCTGAGCTATATTAAGTTTTTCCATCTGTCATTTTTATTAGTTGTCATTGATCTGTAATATTTCCCACACAAAACCATTATCCAATATTTCACACTTCATGTTTTCAGAGTTTTTTTTTTTTTAACTGTATCTAGAGCAGTGCCACTTATCAAGTCCAGGTTTTTAACCTACCAATTAAGAGCAATACTTAGATTATAATTATGATTAGTGTGTGTATTAATGTTACAGATTTATACCAGGAAATCAGGACATTTTGTTCTGCCTGGCAAAAGTAGTTATTAGCAAAAGAAATTTTCAGTTTTAGAAAGCTTACATTTAACCTAAGGATTTTCTTCGTTAACATTTCCACGTGGGTTTTCTTTTGTTATCACCAATTTTACTTCCATGCAGTGTGTGCTAGTGTTCTACCTAAGCTTTCTTCCTGTCGTGCCTTGTTCTTCAGCTTCTATGCTTGCTTTGCTTCTGAATATAAAGCAGTCAGGCTATGAATAGGCTGTGGACTTTGTGCTGACAGAAGCGTAAATAAATCACTGAATATCTTCAGGAACAGTTTCCTATGATCACCTCATTCTGCTTGTACTGCCTCAAGCTTACCCTGATTGGAATTCCCCAGCCCTGTTGTTGCAGAGTGAGTTTAGTGACAAGGCCTGTTCCCATGGATCCATGTTTCCTGGATTTCGGAGAGCTGCATATTCATGTTAGTCCTTGTAAGCTGTCAGTTTACTAGGTATAATTATACTACATTAAATAGCACTTAATACTTTGCCATTGCTTTCCCTTCTGTTGTTGCTTTGATAGCTGACAGTTATAAACAAAGGAAACCTACAGAGTGAAAAAGCTTTGGGCTTTTTATATTGAGTTTGTTAGATATGCTTTGTAGCCATACTTTATAATGTTGTATTGTAGTATTAAATTACAGCTTGTTGGCAAATCAATGTTTCCTTAAGACAATATATCCAATATTGATTAGACTAACACCTTTCAAATTAACAGTGTATCTCTGGTTAATTCACCTGCTACACAATCAGCAGGGCAGCTGGCATCAGGTTCATTATATTTTAGAATTTTTTACAAGGTTATGTAGAAGCTAACCCAATGTATCTATGTTTACAGATCAGATGATATTCACTTTATATCCACTGATAGTGCAGATGTAGGAGAACCTGTAAAGCTACATTCAAACTTGTTAACTTTATTAAACAGTGAGAAAGCCTTCATTGAAATGTTAGTACTGTGTGGTATAAATACTCGTTTACAATGGAATGTAAATGCTGTCATTTTAATCTAATCAAAGCACATCACTAAAACTATGAAATACTTTGTCCAGGGAATAAGTCTTCGGTCCAGAAACAGTATAGATGTGATGTATGTGATTATACAAGTACAACGTACGTTGGTGTCAGAAACCACAGACGAATCCATAACTCTGATAAGCCTTATAGGTAAGTGTGATGATCCTAGAGTTTTAATACTTAAGTTACAATACTCTATAGTAAAGAAAAAAGTAGAAGTAATTAAAAATTCATAGCAGTTGTTTAAACATAGGTTAAGCACAAAGAAACCTTCACCTCCTGGTTTCATGAGTATTGCTTACTTTGTTAAAGAATGTGAATTTTAAGCTTGAGTCTTAGAATGATAGGCTTATTTTTTTTTTTTTTTTTTTTTGCGGTACACGGGCCTCTCACTGTTGTGGCCTCTCCCGTTGTGGAGCGCAGGCTCAGCGGCCATGGCTCACGGGCCCCGTTGCTCCGCGGCATGTGGGATCTTCCCGGACCGGGGCACGAACCCGTATCCCCTGCATCGGCAGGCGGGCTCTCAACCACTGCGCCACCAGGGAAGCCCCCTAGGCTTATTTTTGACTAGATTTTGTCTAGTTGCAATATAAGAAGATGTCTATATCCGTCAGTTTCATGTGGGTATAAACTATCATAGCAGTTTTCAGTGCTTAGAGCACATTTCAATAATTTGGCAGTTAAGTACTCAATATTCCAGCAAAAGATTCTTAAAACTTAAAAGCAATAAAATTCCCTGTGAAAGATTCTGTTTTTGAAAATAAATCTATCATGTGTAGAGTAAGGTGATTTAATTTAATTTTGTCACTTGATTTTTTTACAAAAGCCAATTCTAATATGTATTCAGAAAATATAGGCACTCTCAGTTGATCAAGATAGGCTGATAAATAGAAATAATTACTTCTTAAATAAACTTTGCCCCTTGCGAATAAACTGCTTGTTGTTTAAGTATAGTAAAGATGAAGATATTTTTGCATAGTTTGTCCAGCTGTCACAGAGCAATTTGTTCTACTTGCAGCTGTGAGGGAACATCAAGCTTCCACTCAGAGTTAAACCAGTCACCATAACCAATAGTGAGTGCTAGGCAGTGGCATGAGCTCTTTTAACCCCTTAACAAAACTTGATTCGTGTTTTAACACTCTCCCCAGGTTTTACAGGTATGACACAGGTCCCTGTGGGAAAGTTACTGTATTAATATCTAAATGAAAACCTGACAGACTGTGCCTTAAAATGCCATTGTTTGATCCCATAGTGTGGCTCTCTCTCTCTCTCTCTATATATATATATATATGTATATGGTTTTAAATATTTAATACACTTAATTCGCTAACCAGCAAACTTATATATAATCACTTTGCAGGCAGTGTATCTCTTTGCAAAAAGTTTTGTAGCTCCATGGAAGCTGTTTGATGTTGTGTCATTGTCTCTATTTTTATTTCAAATATTTTTAAAACTGGGATTGCTAAGAAAGATTTTTTCCCCTGAGTATAATTAAGGCCATTAACCATTATTAACAATAGCTCAATGCCATACATTGTAGATGAAGCGTGCTTGGTAGTATTTAACATGTATCATTTATCATTTACACTAGGAAATATTTAGGAGAGCGTGATGGAAATGGAGGACACTAGTTCATCTGATATGAGGAGAAAGCCTTATCTTTATATTTCAGGTGTCTGTTCTTAAATTTAATGACATACCATGTAATCCAGGCAAGAATATGATAACATTCTCTGGGTCTAGAACTAGACGGTTCGTTGAAATTCACTGAGAAATATTTATTGAGCAAATATTATGTTCCAGGGGCTGTGTTAGACTCTTAGACTGTGGTCACAATAAAAAGGTATCATCCCATCCTGATGGTGGCCCAGATTTCACAGAGGACAAAAAGAAAAAAGAAAAAAGGTATCATCCCTGCCATCTTGAAGCTTTAGACAATGAACAAGTAAACTCTCAAATATACAATTATGATAGATTTATGAAAGAGGTTAATGATTGATTCTGGTTCTGTAGAAGAGGGTTTCACATCCACCTGAATAGACTAGTCTTAAGCTAAAAGACTCATTTTGATAGCTTTTGCTATTTTAGGGATTATGTTTTCTCATGTCCTTAAAATATTCACACTCATAGGATTGGTTGCAAGTTGTCCTAGGGACTTCCTTCCAGTGGGCAACATCCTGTGAGAATCTTCTTCCTGTAACATCAGAGAAGTCTCAGTATGTTATTTTCCAAATTTATTCACACTGTCTCACTGGGTTTGGCCTGAGTGCCTTAGAAAAAATGTTGTCATACCAACCCCTCCATGTAATTACTACCTTTCACGTAAGACTTATTTTCCAACTTTCGAATCTTGTGACTCTTCTTTTAACCTTCTTTAAGTACCTTAAGTACTTATCCTTCTTTGTCTTAGTGGGATTTGCCGTCTACAGAGCATTATGGATTAACATGTTCTATTCCAGTATGTTTCTGGGACTTTCTCTTCATTGTCACATACTGTTTGCCTTAAGCTTAGTTAGCTAGGAAGCACAGCCTTCTTGATATCTAATTTAATCACAGTCGTTTTTCTGGCTTATTTCATTTGTGCTTCACTCAGTTCTGCTGCTTAGTACACTTATGGTCAGAGTTGAGACTTGTTTTCTCAGGGTGCCTACCCTGCATTTCTGATTCCCTACTTTTTGTAAAGAAACATGCTCACAAGTAGCAGTGATAAATTTCTTATAGAGTGAGAGTGCTTCACTACACCACATGTAGTCTTTGCATGAGGGCAGAACAGGTTGATTGTGTGTGTTTAATGTGCCTGTTACGTGCCTGTTTCTGCAGTATTGATAACTATTCTTTTCTCTTGCCTTTGCTTTTATGTTGCCATACTGGTCCTTCCCTGAGACCATTCGTGTGATCTGGGCAGTATAGCTTCATGTATCAGAGCCCTGGCTCTGGGAGCACATAGTCCTGGGACTGAATCTGAGCTCTCTGACTTACGGCATTTGTGCCCTTGGGCAAACTGTCTCACTTCTCTATGCTTGGCCTTGTCATTTCTAAAATGAGGATAATTAAGACACCTGCTTTACAGGACTGTTGTAAGGACTAAATTAAATACCATATGTAAGATCCTGGCACATAATAAGCACCCCATAAATGGTAGCTGTCTAATAGTTATTGGGCCCAGTTTTTATCCTTATCCCTTCTCACTGATTCATTGTCTAACCATACACACAAAAAAACGTTGACCTCTCATCATTTGGGAAACAGAGTAATTCTGTTCGTGGACAGGAAGCTTATTAGTTTTTTTTGTTTTTTTTTTAACAAGAGAGATGCTGTACCCAGGCAGAAATACTGTCACAGCTGAGGTCCCCATTCTGTGTTGACTGCCTTGGAGGCGACTCAGCGTCTTGGGGAGCACTCGTGCTCTAGTCTCAGGCCTGGACCATACACCACCTCTGCCCAACCGGGTGACCCTGGGGATGTTATCCTAAGCTAACCCTCCTTTCCCATATGAACCTGGTGAGATTACTGCCCAGCTCATAAATTTTGGGGAGGATTGAATGAGATTATATGTATTAAGCACCGAGCATGTTACTTGGAGCATTGAAGGGCCTGGTTCCTTTCTTCTGCTCATGAAGTCATGAGGTTATCTCAGAAACCCTGTCCTCATTGCAGAAGGAAGAGAGCTGTTTTTCATTCCCATGTTAGGACAGGGAAAGATGAAAAAAGCATCATCCCATCCCAGTCCTACCAAATGCAGCAGACTTTGTTTTTCAGTGCTTTATTAAGAAACATTCTGAGTAAACCACATACCAGTTATTGTTATACTTGATATTTATAACACTGACCCCAAAAGTTACTAAAGGGTCCATTCAGAATTTTCAAGTATTGGATTGTCTTCGGTTTAGTTTAATATTGCAGTACCAGAGTTCCCCCGGCTTTCCTTCCCCCAATACCACCTTTGTGAATGACTGGCTAGAGATAGAAGATGGGACAACAAAACGTTTTCCTCAGGTTCCCAAGTTTCCTCCTGACTATGTGGCATTGAACCCATTTTCCCTTAGAAATATAATTGTATTGGTACTTAGGTACCAAAACTACATGGCAAAGCAGAGGGTAGGAGGGACAACATGACAGAGGGAAGTACATGGTCTTTGGACTGAAGTACTCAGCACACTACCTGGCACATAGTAGGTACTCAGTAAATGACTGGTAATTATCTGTATACCTCAGTTTTTTTAATCTATAAAATGGCTCTGGTTCTATAAGTTTATTATATTTTGAAAATAAATATGTAGTAATATTCTTCCTTAAGTAGAAGAACTACCCAGATATATATGTTGATTTTTTAATACAAATCCTATTTTAATACCCAGTCCAGAAATACCCAATATTTCCTTAAATGTTTCAAAAGTATCCTTTTAGAGTTATTTTGTTTATATTAGGAGGTCTAAACATTGCATTTGATTGATAAGTCTCTGTCTCTCTTTAAAATTTTGAAATAGACTTTATAACTTAACGGCAGTATATGTCATGAAAATTGCGTAAGTTAAAGGCATACAGCTTGATGAATGGTCACAAAGTAAACCCATCCTTGTAACTCCTCAGACCAAGAAATAAACCATTGCCAGTTCCTCAGCAGCACCCTCTTCTTGGCCCTTCCACTCACTAACTTCCCCCTATTCCCCACCAGGTAATAATCACCATCTTGACTTCTAACATCATAAATTAGTTTTGCCTGTTTGTGAACTTAATATAAATGAAACCATACAGTACATATTCTTTTATGTCTACCTTCTTTATTTTATGAATTTATTTTATTTTTGGCTACATTGGGTCTTCATTGATGCGTGCAGGCTCTCTCTAGTTGTGATGAGCAGGGGCTACTCATTGCGGTGGCTTCTCTCGTGGCAGAGCATGGGCTCTAGGCAAGTGGGCTTCAGTAGTTGCAGCTCACGGGCTTCAGTAGTTGCGGCATGTGGGCTCAGTAGTTGTAGCGCATGGGCTTAGTTGCTCCGTGACATGTGGGATCTTCCCGGACCAGGGATTGAACCCGTGTCCCCTGCATTGGCAGGTGGATTCTTAACCACTGCTCTACCAGGCAAGTCCCTATTTCTAGCTTCTTTCACTCAACATCATCGTGTGTAATTCAGTGTAGAACTAATGCATTCCTTTTTATTACTGTATAGTATTCCATTGTGAGCTTATACCACAATTTATTTTTTTATTGTACTACTGATGGATATTTGGATTATTGCCAGATGTTCCACCATTGTGAATAACACCATTTGGAATATTCTTTTACATATGTTTTGGTGCATATATGAAATGGTTCCTTTTCCATTGGTTTATAGCTAGGAGTGTAATATGTGGGTAATAGGGTGTGCTATGTTCAGGTTTGGTGGATATTGTCAACAGTTATCCAAAATGGTTATACCAGTTTACAGTGGTTGTACCAGTTCATACCCTCATCAACACTTTGTATTATCAGTCTTGAATTTTGATCATTCTGGTAGGTGTGTATGTTGTTGTGGTTCTCATTTGCATTTCCTGATGATTTAAGAGGTTGAGCATCTTTTCATTTGTTAACTGCACATTTCTTTATTGGGTGGTCTGCCTTTTACTGACTGATTTGCAGCAGTTCTTGATGTGTTCTGAATACAAGTTTTTTTGTCTATTATGTATATTGCACATATCTTCTAAACTGTGGCTTGCCTTTCTATTCTCAGTGGTGTCTTTTGAAGAACAGAGATTTCTAGTTTTAATGTAATCAAATTTATTAATCTTTTTCTTTGTAGTTAGGGCTTCTATGTCTTTATACTCTGAAGTTGATGCTGATTTTTCTAAATAGCCTTGTGAGTAAGGTAGATGATGAAGGGAGGGGTAAAAATGTGTGCTTATAAAATAATGACCCTGATTTTCAGGGATTCACATCAACTGGGTCAAAAAACCTGAGTGCTTATGTGTTAATGATCCTGATTTTCTAATATGACACAAAAAGTAAAAGAAAAATCTTAAAAAAAAAAAAAATCCAGGGACTTCCCTGGTGGCCCAGTGGTTAAGACTTTGCCTTCCAGTGCAGGGGCTGCGGGTTCGAACCCTGGTCGGGGAACTAAGATCCCACATGCCTCGCAGCCAAAAAAACCAAAACATAAAACAGAAGCAATATTGTAACAGATTCAATAAAGACTTTAAAAAATGGTCCACATCAAAAGAAAAAAAAATCCAGAAAGGTTTTAAGCAATGGAAATGACATTTGGAATGACAGTGTTGCCCCCTGTGTGTGGTCAGTCATTGTAAAAAGTCTGGTCTTTATATAAATACAAATATATTACAAACAGTAATAATAATAGCTAACATTTTTTTAGAACATTTTTCATGGACCAGGCAATGTGCTAAGTATTCAATATGTCAGCTCACTTAATCCTCATGATAGCCCAGTACTTAGGAATATTACTACCCCAGTGTTGTAGATATGGAAACAGAGGCTGGAAGGACTGAACAATTTTCCATGGTCTCAGAAGTGGCAGAGCCAGGGCTTGAACCGTTGCTCCTGTCGGCTATGCCGTTCTACCTGTATCTGCTTGGCCAGAGAAAACTCTTCGTGAGCCGTACTGCTGCTGCATGCCAAACCACCTCCAACTTAGTGGTGTGAAACTCTTTTATTTTGCTCAGGGATTCTGTGGGTCAGGAATTCAGAAAGGGCACTATAGGGGTGGCTTGTGTCTGCTCTGTGAGGTCTGGGGCTCGGGAGGGAAGGCTTGAAGGCTGGAGCTGAGAGGGCTGGGGTTGCAGGCATCTGAAGGCTCCCTCACCAGTCTGGGGGTTGATGCTGGCTGTCGGCTGGGGCCTCAGCTGGAACACGTACATGATTTCTCCACGTGGACTTTCCAGGTGTGCTAGTTCCAAAAGTGAATGCTTAGGTAAGAAGTAGGCAAAAGCTGTATTACCTTTTATGACCTACCCTTGGAAGTCACATACCATCACTTCCACCATACTTGCAGACTTCTTAAATCTCTTTTAATCTGAAGGCATGTTGAATCGTTAGTCAATTGTGTTGGCTTGGGGAAAATCTCAAGTCTTTGAAAAACTTCAATTTGTTTTAAGGAAAACAGTTTAGCTCATAGTTTAATTTGGAGGGAAAATATATGTTTTGTTTGGAAGGAATGAACTAAAGGAGTTTGTTTTTCTCAGTGGCATAAAGAGTTCTTGGGTTCATCACAAAATTTGAAGTGGCTACTTCTCTGGACCTTAGTTATTTATTCCTTTAAAACCATAGAAAACTAATTGAATGTGGTAAGACAAACCCTATTGCAAAATTTCTACTGCAGTCTTTTCACGTATGTTCAAGTCACACCTCGAATATTGCAGGACATCCACGTTGTGCTTTCCTCTGCCTAACCTCTCAAGACAGTTGTTCCTAATTGAATCAGACCTGGAGTAATGTCCAAGTAAGGCCCCAGGCCAAGGAAATAGGGTAGTTTAACCACATCCTTATCTCTGTGGGGTTCTGGGACTAAAGTAACTGACCCTTTGTCGATGGGAGAAAGCCTGTAGAAAAATTCAGTCCATTTTTTAGCCAGATTGAGAAACCTTGGGTTTTCCGATGTCAGATGTTTTCCACACCACCAAGCAACTCAATTCTCAGCAGATATTAGCTGAGTGTTCTGCAAATTTAATTCAATGCTGACACTTTTCTACCTGGAGATAGTATCAGATCCCACCAGTGAAGGGCTCAGTCCCACAAGACTGCCGTTACTTCAGATGCCAATCACAAGTCTAGGTTGTTATGTGTGCCTCTGACTGACTGACTATAAATCAGGTTTTAAATCAACTGTAAGTGAGGTTCTCGTGACTCCCTCCTCAGGTGTGATTAATTTGCTAGAGAGGATATTATAAAGGATACAGGTGTACAGCTGGATGAAGACGTACAGAGGGCAAACTCTGGAGAGGTGAAACTTCCATGCCCTCTCTGGACATGCCACTCTGCCAGCCCTTCCATGTGTTCACCAACCCGGAAGCTCTCTGAACCATCCTTTAGGTTTTTATGGAGAGTTCATTACATAAGCACCATTGATTAAATCATTGGCCTTGATGGTTGAACTCAATCTCCAGTCTCTCCTCTGGACTGAAAGTTCCTACCCTCTAATCACATGGTTGGTTCCTCTGGCAGTCAGCCCCAGTCCTTAGTTTACCTAGGAGCTTTCCAAAAGTCACCTCATTAACATAACAAAAGACTTTACTGCTCTCATCACTTAGGCCATTCCATGGGTTATAGGAGCCCTGTGCCAAGAACTGGGACTAAGACCAAATACATATTATTATAAATCACAATATCACAGGTTTCTGCATTGACTTTCTGTTCTTTTTCTGACTCAACAAAACATGTGATCATGGAATTTACACCTTCATGAACGAATATAGATAATAAAAAAGTAAACTATAATTTCAGAAAATAAGTGCAGCAAAGTGAATAAAACAAGATAGTAGTATAATAGTGGTTTGTTCTAATTTTTTTTAACTAAGAGTATTTGGTTTGCTCCATGGAATTGTATAGGAAAAGTGGAGAAGGAATGAAAATGAGAAAATAATATTTTAGCTAACGGAAATATATTCTTAAAAAGGGAGTAAAAATATATTTTAAGCCACCTTTACATAACTTCGAAGTTGAGGTTCTCTTATAGTATCCCTTCTCTAATCAGTTAAAAATCATTTTAGTAAATGCTTATTCTTATCAGATTGTTCCTACTTTTTCTTTCATACTTAGATCTTTTAATGAATATTCACCATTATAAGTGTCCCTTCAGAATAACCTCTGTACCAGGCTAAGGTAGGTACTCATAGAATTAGGACTTGGTTGTTCAGCACACTGCTCTTGCTTTATCACTCCTTTACTCTCCTTAAAAAAAAATTTTAAGGACTTCATATTAAGGGATATTGATTAACAGCAAATTTTACAGAAATAAGTCTTTGTCCAGTAGAATGAGAGAGAGAAACTTGGAAAGTAAAAAGCTTCATCTATATGCATTGTTTACTTAGGAAAGCTAATGAAAGTGGTAGATTCTAGGTTAGCTCATAGATTACATTGAATTGTTAGAGCATTTCTGACCATGCATAATATTTCACTGTAAATTTTAGCTTTTCTCAAACTCTAAGGTGTACTTGTCCTCCACACACTATTCTGAAAATAATTTGAGTGTTTACTTCTGGAATATGTGATTCACTACTTCTATAAATATCCATTATTTATTTTTTTATTTTTATTTTTGGCCATGCCACACAGCTTGCGGGATCTTAGTTCCCCAACCAGGATTGAACCCGTGCCCCCTGCAGTGGAAAGCGTGGAGTCCTAACCACTAGACCACCAGGGAATTCCCTCCATTATTAATTTAAATGTGCTTATTTCATCATACCTGGTGTCTCCCTAATGTAGTAAACGCTGACAGGTCAAAAGCCTTAAAAATGGCAATGACCCACAGTTCAGGAACATTCTTACCTCTCGGAAAGTAAGAGGGGCAATCAATATGGGGCACACAGGGAGTTTCAAAGGTATACTGGTAATATTCTATATCTTAACTATGAATGTTCATTTTTTCTTTATTATTCTTAAAGATTATGGGGGTGGGGGGGATGGACTTTATCCTACAGAATAATCAGCAATACATATAAATATAGAAATATTTGTTACAGGATTGTTTATAATATTTAAAAGATCAAAAACCTTCTCTGTACTAATAGTAGAATGATTAAGTGATGACACTTTTATAGGGTGGAACATTAAACCCCATTGAAAATGTATAACTTTTAACTTGAGAAAGTACTATGGAACATTGTCAAAAATAGGATTAAAAATCTGTAGTATGCTTCCACTTTTGCTTCAGATCTGTGTATGTACCTTAAAAAGACTGGGAAATTATGCAAGTGATTCTTTAGAATCTGTACTTAACTTGCCTGTATATTGCATTTTTGTATAAGGGATATAGATTATATAGTCAGGGAAATGTTTAAATAAAGACCCCATTTGCTGACCAGTTGAGTTAGGACAGAAATTGGCTTAGCAATTTTAACTAAACATCCAAAAGCAGGGGCTCCCATTTTAGACAATATACCAAACTAGATAAAGCGAACAACTCTCCCAATGACAATAACTAAAATGCTAGGTAAATATTTAAAACAACGTTTATATATATAGTTCATCTGTCAGGGAAACTGAGAAACTACAGAGGTGAAAATCAAAGTAAAGCAGGTGGCCTGTGAGGTAAATGAGCTATACCTATTAACATGAATGAATCTCAGAAACATTGAGCTAAGACAAAGAAACAAGTCACACAAGAATACATAAAGTGTGATTCTATTTATATGCTCAAAAATATGTGAATAAACAATATGTTAGGGATACATATAGGTAAAACTAAGAAAAAGTAAATCATATAATACAAAATTCAGAGAAGTGATGCCTCTTTTGAGGAGGAACAGGTATGAGATCTTGGAGGAACCCACAAAGAGCTCTTAAGATAGAGGTAATGTTCTCCCTTAAGCAAGTATTATGAACCCAGTGTTTATCATTTTTTTAAATTGCATATACACCTTATACCACTCTTCTACATGTTTCACCAAAAATCATTTTTTCAATCATATATGTAAAGTATTACAAATTCTGTGGCAGAAATGCTGATAAGGAAATGAAGTTAAGTATGTGGATTTTGTGGGTAGTTCAGTTTCTTGTTTGAGGTTTTGATTGGGTAATACATATGTGCACAGATGAACTCTAGAATCAGCTTGTCATAGTTTCCTCTTAAAATAATTCTGTTGCTGTTTGTATTGGGATCATGTTAAGCTTCTAGATTAATTTAGAAAGAATTAACAACTTTATACAAACAAGGTATGGGCCTTTCCATTTTTCCAGGTCATCTATTCTGTCCCTTTAAAGTTTTTTTCATGTATATTATTGTGTACATTTCTTGTTTTACCTGTGTGTATATCCATACACACATATATGTATGTATTAAGTACACAGATAGTCCTCGGTTTGTGCAATAGCATGGGACTTTAAAAATGACCGTGCAAGCTAGAACCATGCAAAGCCATCTTAATTTATGGTGAAAAATACAATTGTTCGATTACCTTTAAACATGTTTCTTAAAACATTAAAAACTCTTTTCTGTCAGTTATATAGGGAAATGAAAAATACTAAAAGTAATATTAACCTAGTACACTGTAACTTAAAACTTAGAAATATTAAGAATTAAAGTGTTTTATTTCTTGTAAGAAACTTCTCAAGAGTAGTTTGCGCGGTGCTGGCCTTCTCATCGTAGGCCTTACAGCACGGGGTGAGCAGCCTTTCTGTGCGTTGGCCAGTTGTCATACTCCTTTCTAAGTATGGATCAACTTTCAAAGACATTTTATCCTTTGCTCTTGAAATATCATGAAACATCTCCGAGAGTTTCTGTAATATGAAATTTTTCACTGGCATAGCCTCCCTGGGGAACAACTTAACTTATTTATGTCGTTACATCTTCATGGAGATCCTCTGGCTGCATATCCCGAGTTTCTTCAGTGGTGGCAGTGTCAGCATTCCTGTGCTCAGCTATTTGTTCTCTAACTCCATTTACATTTGAGTCTAACTTTACTTCCAGTGTTACCACTTTTCTGTTTCTTGCTCTATGTACTTCCATTTTGTTGGCCAGTTCTCTCTTTTGGATTATCCATTTTTGTAAAATGTTACATGGGTTTATCACTGGGATACAAGGAGGCAACGTAACTACATACTTTGCTGTCTGTGAGTGAATTAATAGAAGTAAGTGACTAATCACTGACAGACTTTGAAAGAAACGACATAATTAGTCACTGATCATAAAGCACCTTTGTTTTCATAGTGGACCAAAGAGTTCCCGGTGAACTTTGTACTCTACAGTTACTCACAGTTATTGTACTATGAAATTTGAACAGTGTTGTTAGGAGACTCATTTAACTAAGCCATAGTAACCAAAATCCATGCATATCAGAACCATACACAGCAAGGACTGCCCACATACACACAAGCACACACATACACACATACTTATTGCTAGGCTTATTCCTACGTATATTTTTTTCCATTGCTCTTATAACTTGGATCTTTTTCTTCCTTTCCTAGCTTTCAGTATTGTTATGTGGGAAAGCTGTTGATCTATATAGGATGTTCACTTTACACGCTTATTGAATTATCTTAGTACTTGTAAAAGTTTTTAATTCCTGTTGGATTGCCAGGTATATAATTGTATTATCTGCAAATAATTTTCTCAACCTTTCCTTTATGATATTTGTACCTGTTCTTTTATTACCTCATTGTACTGACTAGTAGCTCCACAACACTAAGTAATAGTGGGGATAGTGACCATCCTTATTCTTGGGCTCAATGGGAATGATTCTGGTGTTTCCTCAGTAAACTTTATACTAGTTTGGGGGTTGAAAGAGAGATATTTTTGAAGATAGATAGATAGATATTTGTAGAATGATTCACCTACTGTATTTTGGTGAGAAATTTTATTGAGTGTTAACTGGGTTTAAGTATTGTCAGCCTGATCCAAGTGCCTCCTAAAATGTGGCAGGAAACACAGCTGTACCCAGGAAGTATATTTGCAAAAAAAAATAGAAGTGAAAAAAACTAACCCTGAATCTAATGAAACCTCTACATCAGTAGTTCTCACCAGGTGAGACATTTGGCAGTGTCTGGAGACGTTATTGGTTGTCGCAACAGGGAGAGAAGGTGCTAGTAGCCAGTGATGCTGCTAAAAACATCCTACAATGCCCAGAGCAGCCCCCACAATAAAGAATTATCTAGCCCAATGTCAAGTGCTAACGTTTAGAACCCTTTTCTAGATCTCACTACCAGTTTACAAAAAAATGGGGGGAATACAGGAACATAACACTAACGGAAAATAATCAGTGCAGTTCATAATATGAGAAATTCTAGAAGGCAGATGATCTGGTTTCTTCAACATATGAATGGCATGAGGGGGATGGGGGAAAGGAAGAAGAATTATTACAGATTAAAAGAGACTTAAGATATATGCCAACCAAATGCAATATAGTACTACACCATTTTATATGAGGGACTTGAGCATCTCAGATTTTGGTATCTGTGGGAGGTCTTGGAACCAGTTCCCTACAGATACCCAGGGACAGCTGTAGAGATCTTGTTTGGATCCTCATTCAAATAACACATTTCTGCAAAAATCAGGGAAATTTAAGTTGGGGGAATACATGAAACAAGACTGGCAGAATGTCGATAATTATTGGAGCAGGGTGGTGGAGATTCATTATTCTTTCCTACTTTAGTTTTCTGCTTAAAGATTTCCATAATAAAACGTTTTGTTAAGATGGATACTGAATTTCTTTAGATTAACATTCAGTGACAACAGTGAAAATATGACTTTTCTCTTCTGATCCTTTCAAATAGTGAATTATAATAATACTTTTCCTAATATTAAATTCTCTGTATTCCTAAAATAACTGTCC
Source organism: Mesoplodon mirus (assembly GCF_964341445.2). Lineage (NCBI taxonomy): Eukaryota > Metazoa > Chordata > Mammalia > Artiodactyla > Ziphiidae > Mesoplodon > Mesoplodon mirus. The sequence continues at coordinate 47,178,253 of NC_138995.1, forward strand.
CTTCTTCATGGTATTATTATTGTTTTAATGTACTGGAAGATTCTGTTTGCCAGCATTTTATATCTGCATTGATAGTCATAGTGAGATTGGTGTGTAGTTTTCTTTTTTCTGTTGCCCTTGCCAAATTTTAGTATCAGTGTTATTCTCACTTCATAAAAAGACTTTGAAAGCCTCTTTTAACTCTCTGGAACTTTTAAAGGTTCAAGCTAATTTAAATACAAAGAAGCTGGCTACTCTATTGACTTCAGCCACTGGAATGGTAGGCCTTCAGAAAAACAATTGATTATCTCATTTCTTTTTCTTCTCTGTTTCCTAAAAGAATGAACATATACTGGTGCAAACATCACAGCTTATGGGCTGTGTTCTCAATTACTTTTTTTTTTTTTTGGCCACACCACGCAGCATGCAGGATCTTAGTTCCCTGACCAGGGATCAAACCCTGCAGTGGAAGTGCGGAGTCTTAACCACTGGACTGCCAGGGAAGTCCCAACTGTCAGTTCTTTTTAATAGGCTATTTTTTAGAGGCAATTTAGGTGCATTGCAGTATTGAGCAGAAGTACAAAGATTTCCTATATACTCTCTGCCCCACACATCCATAGCCTCCCCCATTATCAACATTCCCCACTAGAGTAGGCCATTTATTAGAATTGATGAGCCAATATTGACACATCATTATCATCCTAAGTCTGTAGTTTATATTAGGGTTCACTCTTGGTGCTGTACACTATATGCATTTGAACAAATTTATAATGACATGCATCCACCATTACAGTATTATAGTATCATGCAGAGTAGTTTCACTGCCCTAAAAATCCCCTGAATCCCACCTATTCATTCCCCCTCAGTGGCCCAAACCCTGGTGACCACTGATCTTTTACCGATTCCATGGATTTGTAGAGTCACACCTTCAACTTTGTCCTTCTCCTTCAATATTGTGTTGGCTATTCTGAATCTTTTGCCTATCCGTATAAACTTTAGAATCAGTTTGTCAGTATTCACAAAATAACTTGCTGGGATTTTTATTGGAATCAAATTGAATCTATAGATCAAGTTGGGAAGAACTGACATCTTGACAATATTAAGTCTTCCTATCCATGAATATAGAATCTCTCCACATTTATAGTTCTTCTTTGATTTATCAGGGTTTTGTAGTGTTCCTCATATAGACGTTGTACATATTTTATTAGTTTTATACCCAAGTACTTCGTTTTCAGGACTGCTAATGTAAATGGTATTATGTTTCAATTTCAAATACCACTTGTTCACGGCTGGAATATAGGAAAGCAGTTGACTTCTGTATATTAACCTTGTGTCCTGCAACCTTGCTATAATCGCTTATTAGTTCCAGGAGTGTTTTGGTGTATTCTTTCAGATTTTCTGCATAGACAATCGTATCATCTGTGAACAAAAAAAAGTATATATATATATATGTTTAGCTGAGACTTCAGTTATGATGTTGAAAAGGAATGGTGTGGGAGGACATCTGTGCTTCGTTCCTAAACTTACCAGGAAAGCTTCTAGTTTCTTATCAAGTATGATGTTACCTATAGATTTACTGTAGATATTCTTTGTCCATTTGAGGAAATTCCCCTCTGTTCCTAGTTTGCTGAGAGTTTCTGTCATGAACGAGTGTTGGATTTTCTCAAATGCTTTTTATGCTTCTGTTGATGTGTTTAGTATGTTTTTTCTTTACTTGTTAATGTGATGATTATGTTGATAGATTTTCAAATGTTGAACCAGCATACCTGGGATAAATTACACTTGGTTATGGTATATAATTCTTTTTATGAATTGTTGGATTCAATTTACTGATATTTCGTTAAGGATTTTGCATCTATGCTCATGAAAGCTATTGGGCTATAGGTTTTTCTTTTTTTTCTTGTAATGTCTTTGTGTAGTTTTGGTATTAGAGTAATGCTGGCCTCATAGAATGAGTTAGGAAGTATTCCCTCTGCTCCTATATTCTGAAAGAAATTGTAGAGAATTGGTATAATTTCTTCCTAAATGTCTGGTAGAATTCACCAGTGAACCCATCTGGACCTGGAACTTCCTGTTTTGGACCTGATTCAATTTCTTTAATAGATACAGCCCTCTTCAGATTGTATTTTCTTGTGTGGGTTTTGGCAGATTGTGTCTTTCAAGGAATTGGTCCATTTCGTGTAGGTTATCAAATTTGTGGGCGCAGACTTGTTCATATTATTCCTTGATTATCCTTTTAGTGTCTATTGGGTTTATAGTGATGTCCCCACTTTCATTTCTGGTACTAGTAATTTTTGTCCCTCTTTTTTTTCTGCGGTACATGGGCCCCTCACTGTTGTGGCCTCTCCTGTTGCGGAGCACAGGCTCCGGATGCACAGGCTCAGCAGCCATGGCTCACGGGCCCAGCCACTCCGTTGCATGTGAGATCTTCCCAGACCGGGGCATGAACCCGAGTCTCCTGCATCGGCAGGAGGACTCTCAACCACTGCGCAACCAGGGAAGCCCTGTCCCTCTTTTTTCTTAAGTATCCTGTTTACTTTCTGGCTTATTGATTTTATTGTTCTTTTCAAAGAACCAGATTTTGATTTTGTTGATATTCTCTATTGATTTCCTGATTTCAATTTCATTGATTTCTGCTCTAATTTTTATTATTTCTTTTCTTCTACTGACTTTGGATTTAATTTGCTCTTTTTTTCTAGTTTACTAAGGTGGAGACTTAGATGATTGATTTTAGATCTTCCTTCTTTTCTAATACATGCATTTAATGCTATAAATTTCTCTCCAAGCACTGCTTTTGCTACATACCACACATTTTGATAAGTTGTATTTTCATTCATTTAAAATATTGTAGGGCTTCCCTGGTGGCACAGTGGTTGGGAGTCCGCCTGCCGATGCAGGGGACACGGGTTTGTGCCCCGGTCCGGGAGGATCCCACATGCCATGGAGTGGCTGGGCCCATGAGCCATGGCTGCTGAGCCTGCACGTCCAGAGCCTCTCCGGAGCTCCGCAATGGGAGAGGCCGCAACAGTGAGAGGCCCATGTACCACAAAAAAAAATAATAATAATAATTGTAAATTTTTTTGTGTGATTTCTTCCTTGACCCATGTGTTATGTATAAGTGTGTTGTTTAATCTCCAAGTATTTTGAGATTTTCCAATTATCCTTCTGTTACGGATTTCTAGTTTCATTTTGGTCTGAGAGCAGACACTGCATGATTTCTATTCTTTTAAATCTGTTAAGGTGTGTTTTTTGGCCCAGAATGTTGTCTATCTTGGTGAATATTTCATGTGTGTTTGAGAAGAATGTGTATTCTGCTGTTGTTGAATGAAGTAGTCTGTAGATGTCTATTATATCCAGTTGATTGATGGGGGTGAGTTCAGCTATGTCCTTACTGATTTTTCTGCCTGCTGGATCTGTCCATTCCTGATAGAGGGGTGTTTAATACTCCAAATACAATAGTAGTTCATTTATTTCTCCTTGCAGTTTTGTCAGTTTTTTGCCTTACATATTTTCACACTCGGTTGTTAGACACATTCATGCTAAGGATCATTATGCCTTCTTGGAGAAATGACCCCTTTGTCGTTATGTAATGCACCTTTTTACCCCTAATAACTTCCCTTACTCTCAAGTCTGCTCTGTCTGAAATGAATATAGCTATTCCTGCTTTCTTTTGAAGAGTGTTAATGTGGTATATCTATGTCAATCCATTTACTTTTCATTGATATGTGTCTTTATAAAGTGGGTTTCTTATAGACAACATATAGTTGGGTCTTGTTCTTTATTCACTCTGACATTCTCCATCTTTTAATTGGTGTATTTAGACCATTGACGTTTAAAATGATGATTGATATAGTTGAATTTATAGCTACCGTATTTATTACTGTTTTCTATTTATTTTCTATTGTTCTTTTTTTTTTTTTTTTTTACTCTTCTGCCTTTTGTGGTTTTCACTGAGCATGTTATATGATTCCATTTTCTCTCCTTTCTTAGCATATCAGGTATACTTCATTTTTTACTTTTTATTAATGGTTTCCCTAGCATTTGGCATATACATTTAAAGCTAATCAAAATCCACCTTCAAGTAACAATATACTGGCTTCATGGGTAGTCCAGGTACATTATAATAAAATAACCTAATTCTTCTCTTCCATCCCTTGCATCACTTCTTTCATTCATTTCACTTATACATAAGCGTGTGTGTGTGCGTACGCACATACATAATCATACATAAGCATACAAAATCGGATACATTGTTGCCATTATTATTTTGAACAAACTGTTATCTCTCAGATCAATTAAAAATAGGGACTTCCCTGGTGGTCCAGTGGTTAAGACTTCACCTTCCAGTGCAGGGGGTGCGGGTTCAAGCCCTGGTTGGGGAGCTAAGATCCCACATGCCTCCTGGCCAACAAACCAAAACATAAAACAGAAGCAATATTGTAACAAGTTCAATAAAGACTTTAAAAATGGTCCACATTAAAAAAAAAAAAGTCTGAAAGAAATGGGAGAGAGGATCTTCAAGATGATGCAAGAGTAAGATGGGAGATCACCTTCCTCCCCACAAATACATCAGAAGTATATCTACATGTGGAACAACCCCTACAGAACACCTACTGAACACTGGCAGAAGACCTCAGACCTCCCAAAAGGTAAGAAACTCGCCACATACCTGGGTGGGGTAAAAGAAAAAGGAAAAAACAGAGACAAAAGAATAGGGATGGGACCTGCACCAGTGGGAGGGAGCTGTGAAGGAGGAAAGGTTTCCACACACTAGGAATCCCCTTCGCAGGCAGAGACTGCGGGTGGCAGACAGGGGAAGCTTCGGAGCCACGGAGGAGAGCACAGCAACAGGTGTGGAGGGCAAAGTGGAAAGATTGCGGCACAGAGGATCGGTGCCGGCTAGCTCTCACCAGCCTGAGAGGCTTGTCTGCTCACCCGCTGGGAAGGGTGGGGGCTGGGAGCTGAGGCTCAGGCTTCCTTCGGATACCAGGGAGAGGACGGGGGTTGGCTGCGTGAACACAGCCTGAAGGGGGCTGCTGCGCCACAGCTAGCCAGGAGGGAGTCCGGGAAAAGGTCTGCAGCTGCCGAAGAGGCAAGAGACTTTTTCTTGCCTCTTTGTTTCCTGGTGCGTGAGGAGAGGGGATTAAGAGCGCCACTTAAACGAGCTCCAGAGACAGGCGCGAGCCGTGGCTATCAGCGCGCACCCCAGAGACGGGCATGAGACAATAAAGCTGCCGCTGCAGCCACCAAGAAGCCTGTGTGCAAGCACAGGTCACTATCCATACTTCCCCTCCTGGGAGCCTGTGCAGCCTGCCGCTGCCAGCGTCCCATGATCCAGGGACAACTTCCCCAGGAGAACACATGGTGCCTCAGGCTGTTGCAACATCAGGCTGGCCTCTGCCACCACAGGCTCGCCCCATATTCCATACCCCTCCCTCCCCCCGGCCTGAGTGAGCCAGAGCCCCCAAATCAGCTGCTCCTTTAACCCCGTCCTCTCTGAGCGGGAACAGATGCCCTCAGGCGACCTACACACAGAGACGGGGCCAAATCCAAAGCTGAACCCCAGGAGCTGTGCGAACAAAGAAGAGAAAGGGAAATCTCTCCCAGCAGCCTCAGGAGCAGTGGATTAAATCTCCACAGTCAACTTGATATACCCGGCATCTGTGGAATACCTGAATAGACAACGAATCATCCCAAATTGAGGCAGTGGACTTTGGGAGCAATTATATATTTTTTTTCCCTTTTTCTCTTTTTGTCAGTGTGTATGTGTGTGCTTCTGTGTGTGATTTTGTCTATATAGCTTTGCTTTTACCATTTGTCCTAGGGTTCTGTCTGTCCAGTTTTTTTGTTTTATAATTTTTAGTGCTTGTTATCATTGGTGAATTTGTTTTTTGGTTTGGTTGCTCTCCTCTTTCACTTTTTTTTTTAATTTTTAATAATTTTATTTTTTATTTTAATAATTTTATTTTTTTCTTTCTTTCTTTTTCTTCCTCCCTTTTATTCTGAGCCATGTGGATGACAGGGTCTTGGTGCTCCGGCCAGGTGTCAGGGCTGTGCCTCTGAGGCAGGAAAGCCAAGTTCAGGACACTAGTCCACCAGAGACCTCCCAGCTCCACATGATATCAACCGAAGAAAATCTCCCAGAGATCTCCATCTCAACGCCAAGACCCAGCTCCACTCAGCAACCAGCAAGCTACAGTGCTGGACACCCTGTGCCAAACAACTAGCAAGACAGGAACACAACCCCACCCATTAGCAGAGAGGCTGCCTAAAATCATAATAAGGTTACAGACACCCCAAAACACACCACCAGACGCAGACCTGCCCACCAGAAGGACAAGTTCCGGCCTCATCCACCAGAACACAGGCACTAGTCTCTTCTACCAGGAATCCTACACAACCCACTGAACCAACCTTAGCCACTGGGGGCAGACTCCAAAAACAACGGGAACTATGAACCTGCAGCCTCAGAAAAGGAGACCCCAAATACAGTAAGTTAAGCAAAATGAGAAGACAGAAACAGCAGATGAAGGAGCAAGGTAAAAACCCACCAGACCTAACAAATGAAGAGGAAATAGTCTACCTGAAAAAGAGTTCAGAATGATAGTAAAGATGATCCAAAATCTTGTAATTAGAATGGAGAAAATACAATAAACGTTTAACAAGAACCTAGAAGAACTAAAGAGCAAACAAACAATGATGAACAGCACAATAAATTAATTCCCTAGAAGGCATCAGTAGCAGAATAACTGAGGCAGAAGAACAGATAAGTGACCTTGAAGATAAAATAGTGGATATAACTACTGCAGAGCAGAATAAAGAAAAAAGAATGAAAAGAATTGAGGACAGTCTCAGAGACCTCTGGGACAACATTAAATGCACCAACATTCGAATTGTAGGGGTCCCAGAAGAAGAAGAGAAAAAGAAAGGGACTGAGAAAATATTTGAAGAGATTATAGTTGAAAACTTACCTAATATGGGAAAGGAAATAGTTAATCAAGTCCAGGAAGCACAGAGTCCCATACAGGAATATCCAAGGAGAAACATGCCAAGACACATATTAGTCAAACTATCAAAAATTAAACACAAAAAAATATTAAAAGCAGCAAGGGAAAGACAACAAATAACATACAAGAGAATCCCCATAAGGTTAACAGCGGATCTTTCAGCAGAAACTCTGCAAGCCAGAAGGGAGTGGCAGGACATATTGAAAGTGATGAAAGGGAAAAAAACCTACAACCAAGATTAGCCAGCAAGGATCTCATTCAGATTTGACAGAGAAATGAAAACCTTTACAGACAACCAAAGCTAAGAGAATTCAGCACCACCAAACCAGCTTTACAGCAAATACTAAAGTAACTTCTCTAGACAGGAAACACAAGAGAAGGAAAAGACCTACAATAACAAACCCAAAACAATTAAGAAAATGGTAATAGGAACATACATATTGATAATTACCTTAAATGTAAATGGATTAAATGCTCCAACCAAAAGACATAGACTGGCTGAAAGAATACAAAAACAAGACCCGTATATATGCTGTCTACAAGAGACCCACTTCAGACCTAGGGACTCATGCAGACTGAAAGTGAGGGGATGGAAAAAGATATTCCATGCAAATGGAAATCAAAACAAAGCTAGAGGGGCTTCCCTGGTGGCGCAGTGGTTGTGAGTCCGCCTGCCGATGCAGGTGACACAGGTTCGTGCCCCGCCCCGGGAAGATCCTACATGCCGCAGATCGGCTAGGCCCATGAGCCATGGCCGCTGAGCCTGAGCGTACCGAGCCTGTGCTCCGCAACGGGAGAGGCCACAACAGTGAGAGGCCCACATACCGCAAAAAAAAAAAAAAAAAAGCTGGAGGACCACTTCTCATATCAGATAAAATAGACTTTAAAACAAAGACTACTACAAGAGACAAGTACACTACATAATGATCAAGGGATCAATCCAAGAAGAAGATACAACAGTTGTAAACATTTATGCACCCAACATAGGAGCACCGCAATACATAAGGCAAATGCTAACAGCCATAAAAGGGGAAATCGACAGTAAAACAATCATAGTAGGGGACTTTAACAGCCCATTTTCACCAATGGACAGATCATCCAAAATGAAAATAAATAAGGAAACACAAGCTTTAAATGATACATTAAACAAGATGGACTTAACTGATATTTATAGAACATTCCATCCAAAAACAACAGAATACACTTTCTTCTCAAGTGCTCATGGAACATTCTCCAAGATAGATCATATCTTGGGTCACAAATCAAGCCTTGGTAAATTTAAGAAAATTGAAATCCTATCAAGTATCTTTTCCGGCCACAATGCTATGAGACTAGATATCAATTACAGGAAAAAAATCTGTATACAATACAAACAATACAAATACATGGAGGCTAAGCAATATGTAATAGCCAAGAGATCACTGAAGAGATCAAAGAGGAAATCAAAAAATACCTAGAAACAAATGACAATGAAAACACAACACAAAACCTATGTGATGCAGCAAAAGCAGTCCTAAGAGGGAAGTTTATAGCAATACAATCCTACCTTAAGAAACAAGAAACATCTCAAATAAACAACCTAACCTTACACCTAAAGCAATTAGAGAAAGAAGAAAAAAAACCCAAAGTTAGCAGAAGGAAGGAAATCATAAAGATCAGATCAGAAATAAATGAAAAAGAAATGAAGGAAACAATAGCAAACTAAAAGCTGGTTCTTTGAGAAGATAACCAAAATTGATAAACCATTAGCCAGACTCAGCAAGAAAAAAAGGGAGAAGACTCAAATCAATACAATTAGAAATGAAAAAGGAGAAGTAAAAACTGACACTGCAGAAATACAAAGGATCATGAGAGATTATTACAAGCAACTATACGCCAATAAAGTGGACAACCTAGAAGAAATGGACAAATTCTTAGCACAACCTTCCAAGACTGAACCAGGAAGAAATAGAACATATAAGCAGACCAATCACAAGCACTGAAACTGTGATTAAAAATCTTCCAACAAACCAAAGCCCGGGACCAGATGGCTTCACAGGCGAATTCTATCAAACATTTAGAGAAGACACCTATCCTTCTCAAACTCTTCCAAAATATAGCAGGGGGAGGAACACTTCCAAACTCATTCTATGAGGCCACCATCACCCTGATACCAAACCAAAGATGTCACAAAGAAAACTAGAGGCCAATATCACTGATGAACATAGATGCAAAAATCTTCAACAAAATACTAGCAAAGAGAATCCAACAGCACATTAAAAGGATCATACACCATGATCAAGTGGGGTTTATCCCAGGAATGCAAGAATTCTTCAATATATGCAAATCAATCAATGTGATACACCATATTAAATTGAATTAAAAAAACCATATGATCATCTCAATAGATGCAGAAAAAGCTTTCGACAAAATCCAACACCCATTTATGATAAAAACCCTCCAGAAAGTAGGCATAGAGGGAACTTACCTCAGCATAACAAATGCCATATATAACAAACCCATAGCCAACATGGTCCTCAATGGTGAAAAACTAAAACCATTTCCACTAAGATCAGGAACAAGACAAGGTTGCCCACTCTCACCACTGTTATTCAACATTATTTTGGAAGTTTTAGCCACAGCAATCAGAGAAGAAAAGGAAAAAATATAAATCGGAAAAGAAGTAAAGCAGTCACTGTTTGCAGATGACATGATACTATACATAGACAATCCTAAAGATGCTACCAGAAAACTACTAGAGTAAATCAGTGAATTTGGTAAAGTAGCAGGATACAAGATTCACAGAAATCTCTTGCATTCCTATACACTAATGATGAAAAATCTGAAAGTGAAATTAAGGAAACACTGCTATTTACCATTGCAACAAAAATAATGAAATACCTAGGAATAAACCTACCTAAGGAGACAAAAGACCTGTATGCAGAAAACTATAAGACACTGATGAAAGAAATTAAAGATGATACAAATAGGTGGAGAGGTATACCCTGATCTTGGATAGGAAGAATCAACATTGTGAAAATGACTATACTAGCCAAATTAATCTACAGATTCAATGCAGTCCCTATCAAACTAGCACTGGCATTATTCACAGAACTAGAACAAAAAAATTCACAATTTGTATGGAAACACAAAAGACCCTGAATAGCCAAAGCAATGTTGAGAAAGAAATACAGAGCTGGAGGAATCAGGCTCCCTGACTTCAGACTATATTACAAAGGTGCAGGAATCAAGACAGTATGGTACTGGCACCAAAACAGAAATAGATCAATGGAAGAGGATGGAAAGCCCAGAGATAAACCCATGCACATATGGTCACCTTACCTTTGATAAAGGAGGCAAGAATATACAATGGAGAAAAGACAGCCTCTTTAATAAGTGGTGCTGGGAAAACTGGACAGCTACATGTAAAAGAATAAAATTAGAACACTCCCGAACACCAAACACAAAAATAAACTCAAAATGGATTAAAGACCTAAATGTAAGGCCAGACACTATCAAACTCTTAGAGGAAAACAGGCAGACCACTCTATGACATAAATCACAGCAAGATCATTTTTGACCCCCCTCCTAGAGAAATGGAAGTAAAAACAAAAATAAACAAATGGGACCTAGTGAAACTTCAAAGCTTTTGCACGGCAAAGGAAACCATAAACAAGATGAAAAGACAACCCTCAGAATGGGAGAAAATATTTGCAAATGAAGCAACTAACAAGGGATTAATCTCCAAAATTTATAAGCAGCTCATGCAGCTCAACATGACAAAAACAACTCAATCCAAAAATGGGCAGAAAACCAAAATAGACATTTCTCCAAAGAAGATATACAGATTGCCAACAAACACATGAAAGAATGCTCAACATCACTAATCATAAGAGAAATGCAAATCAAAACTACAGTGAGATATCATCTCACACCAGTCAGAATGGCCATCATCAAAAAATCTACAAATAGTAAATGCTGGAGAGAGTGTAGAGAAAAAGGAACCCTCTTGCACTGTTGGTGGGAATGTAAGTTGATACACCCACTATGGAGAACAGTATGGACGTTCCTTAGAAAACTAAAAATAGAACAACCATACAACCCAGCAATCCCATTACTGGACATATACCCTGAGAAAACCATAATTCAACAGGAGTCGTGTACCACAATGTTCATTGCAGCTCTATTTACAATAGCCAGGACATGGAAGCAACCTAAGTGTCCATCAACAGATGAATGGGTAAAGAAGATGTGGCACGTATATACAATGGAATATTACTCAGCCAGAAAAAGAAACGAAATTGCGTTATTTGTAGTGAGGTGGATGGACCTAGAGTCTGTCATACAAAGTGAAGTAAGTCAGAAAGAGAAAAACAAATACCGTATGCTAACACATATATATGGAATCTTAAAAAAATAAATAAATAACGGTCATGAAGAACCTAGGGGCAGGATGGCAGTAAAGATGCAGACCTACTAGAGAATGGACTTGAGGACACGGGGAGGGGGAAGGGTAAGCTGGGACAAAGTGAGAGTGGCATGGACATATATACACTACCAAATGTAAAATAGATAGCTATTGGGAAGCAGCCACATAGCACAGGGAGATCAGCTCGGTGCTTTGTGACCACCTGGAGGGGTGGAATCGGGAGGGTGGGAGGGAGGGAGATGGAAGAGGGAAGAGATACAGGGATATATGTATATGTATAACTGATTCATTTTGTTATAAAGCAGAAACTAACACACCATTGTAAAGCAATTATACTCCAATAAAGATGTTTAAAAAAACTTTATAAATAAATAAATATAAATAAAAGCCTTTATTTTATCCTTCTTATACCTTAGCTGATGTTTTTCTTTTCTTTGTGTGGATCCAAGTTTCCTTTTTTAAATTATTTATTTATTTTTGGCTGCGTTGGGTCTTCATTGCTGCGTGCGGACCTTCTCTAGTTGTGCAAGCAGGGGCCGCTCTTCGTTGCAGTATGTGGGCTTCTCATTGCAGTGGCTTCTCTGTTGCCGAGCATGGGCTGGAGGTATTCGGGCTTCAGTAGTTGTGGCTCACGGGCTTAGCTGCTCTGTGGCATGTGGGATCTTCCTGGACCAGAGATCAAACCCATGTACCCTGCATTGGCAGGCGGATTCTTAACCACTGCGCCACCAAGGAAATCCCCAAGTTTCTTGATCTATATCACTTGCCTTCTCTCTAAAGAACTTCTTTAACATTTCTTACAAGACAGGTCTACTAGCAACAAATTTCTTCAATTTTTGTTTGTCTGAGAAGGTCTTTATTCTCACTTTTTAAAAATTTTTTATTTATTTATGTATTTATTTATTTGGTTGTGCCGGGTGTTAGTTGCAGCACATCGGCTCCTTGTTGCAGCATGCGGACTCTTAATTGTGTCCTGCATGTGGAATCTAGTCATTATTGTTTAAAGTATTTCTTCTGTTCCTTTCTCTCTTCTTCTTGTATTCCCATTACACATAGATTATACCTTTTGTAATTTTCCCTTTTGTGATTGTATATTCTGTTTTGTTTTTTCCAGTCCTTTTTTTTTGTTTGCTTTCTAGTTTTGGAGGTTTCTATCTATTGAGATATCCTCAAGCTTAGAGATTCTTTCCTCAGATGTATCCAGTCCACTAATAGGCCCCATCATAGGCACTCTTCATTTCTGTTCTGTATTTTTTATCTCTTTTTGGTTCTGATCTCTTTGATTTCTTTTTGGTTCTTTCTTAGAATTTCCATCTCTCTGCTTTCATTGCTCATCTGTTTTCCCAGGCTGTATGTTTTATTCATTGGAGCTCTTAGGATATTAATCATAATTGTGTTAAACCACCAGTCTGATAATTCCATCATCCTGCTATATCTGACTCTTGTTTCTTTGCTTGCTCTGTCTCTTCAGCTTTGGTGTTTGCCTTTTAGTATGTCTTGTAATTTTTTCTTGATAGGTATGATGTACTGGGTAAAAGGCACTGCTGTAGATAGGCCTTTAGAAATATGGTTGTTAAAAGTAGGGGGAGAGGAAATGTTCTGTAGTCCATAACTAGATCTCAGTTTTTTAGTAAGCCTGTGTCTCTGGGCTGTGAACTGTACTTTGCAATCCCCTCCCTCCCCAACCCTTGGTGGACAAGATAGCTGGAGTGGGCTGGAGTTGGGTATTTCCTTCCCTCCGGTCAGATATGCTCTGATAAAACTCCAGTAGGTTAGGCTCTGGTTAAATAATTTCTCCTGAGAATAGACCTTGCTAAGAACAGAATGTTCTGGGACTTTTGTGATGTCCAGCAGTTAAGACTCCATGCTTCCACTGCAGGGGGCACAGGTTCAATCCCTGGTGGGGGAACTAAGATCCCACATGCTGCATGGTGTGCCCCCCACCCCCACCAAAACAAACAAAAGAACAGAATGCTCTGGCATATTCCAAAGTGGTTCTTTTAGTCCTCTGCTGATTGTCTTGTTGTGAAGAAGAGTTCAGGTAAGTTACCTGATTTTTGTTAAGTTTGTAATTATTTAATAAAAATGTCTTTTTAAAAGTATGTTTTCAGTTTCCTAAAAAGATAAACTTAATTCTGCTCTTAGGTATTTACCCAAATGATGACAACTTATATTCACACGAAAACCACACATAAATGTTTAATAAAAGCTTTATTCATAATTGCCAAAACTTAGAAGCAACTAGATGTCCTTCAGTAGAGAAATGGATAAACAAACTGGTACATTCATACAATGGAATATTTAGCGATAGGAGCGGGGAAAAGAGCTCTCAAGCCATGAAAAGACATGGAAGAACTTTAAATGCAAATGGAAAGGGGAAAGAAACCAGTCTGAAAAGGCTATATACTGTATGATTCCAACTATTATGTGACATTCTAGAAAAGGCAAAACTATGGAGACAGTAAAAGAATCAGTGGTTCCCAGGGATTGGGGGAAGGGAGGGATGAATTGGTGGAGCACAGAGGATATTTAGGGTTGGGAAATTATTCAGCATGATCTTATAATGATAGATTCATGGCATAATGCATTTATTAAAATACATAGAACTGTACAACACAGTGAGCCCTAATGTAAACTGTAGACTCTAGTTAATAATAATGTATCAATATTTCATTAAATGTAACAAATATTCCACACTGATGCAAGATGTTAGTAACAGGAGGAACTGTATGCAGGGGAGAGAGTGGGTAAACCTTAAACATGCTCTAAAAAAATAGTCCGTTAATTTTTTTTAACTACTTCATTCAGTTCAGATTTTACAAAGTGTACCCAATTATGTGAAACAATTATTTTGAATAGAAACTTTAAGATTACTAATTATCTGTTTTACTTATGAAATCTAAATTGTTGAAGCATTTCAGGACTACTTACATTTTCTATGAATCTGTAAGTAAGCACAGAGTTCATGTTGAAAAGTATTTAATTCTTTTCTGCTTTCTTAAGAAATAGAGTGGTATAGAGTATTGATTTTGTGTATTTGTATATGTGGGTGTTGTTAAATAATATAGAGCAAGGATTTTTCATATTACTATATTAGAAATCTTTCCAAATACTGTAATAGCTAAAGTAATTTGGGATGTTTGTCGTGATTCTTATAAATTCTTTATAATGTAAAATACTCTATTTCATTGATTCTGAGATATCCACCCTAGGACATTTTAGCCTCTGAAATCCATATGTCTCTTAAAATCAGTGGCATCTTAGATTCAATGAACTGTGATGTCTAATAAGTCTTCAGGAGAATAAATTTAATAATTGTTACAGAATCATTGTAATTACTAAAAATGATATGGGATCATCTGATTTACTTCATATTTATCTTTCAGATGCTCTTTGTGTGGGTATGTGTGCAGCCATCCTCCTTCTTTGAAGTCTCATATGTGGAAGCATGCCAGTGACCAAAATTATAACTATGAACAAGTAAACAAGGCTATTAATGATGCAATTTCACAAAGTGGCAGGTATTTGATCTTACTGTTATATATAAATAGGTTATTGTTTATAATTATATACGCATTATATATAAAGTTAGGATTAAATCTACTAGTCTGCATTATAACCAACTCAAGGTTTGATGTGTTTTCTTTTGTTTTTTAAGAGTTCAGGGGAAATCCTCCGGAAAGACTGTATTAAACAGCAGTGAAGAAAGAGCCGATTCTCTCACTGGAAGTTCAGAAAATTTGGTGTCATCCTCAGAGCTTATTTCCCAGGCTCCCAGTGAAGTCGTAGGTACCAGCGAGAATGAGAAACTAAACCCTACAAGTAATACCTCACATAGTTTAGAAAAAAACTCCAGTCTGGCCCCTCCTGGCGTGGAGTATTGCGTTTTACTCTTCTGTTGTTGTATTTGTGGTTTCGAGTCTACCAGCAAAGAAAATCTTTTGGATCATATGAAGGAGCATGAGGGTGAAATTGTAAACATCATCCTAAATAAGGACCACAACACAAATCTAAACACAAATTAGGTGGAGTAGTTATCTGAAGAGGAAAACAGCAGAAGAGGAATCCTTTAAACCACAGTTTGCCCTTTGTGCTGTCCAGTAACTTACTAGGCACAGAAGAAATAGTTGGTGTGATTTTTGAAGAAATCACAGATGTGACTTTGGAACGAAATTTGTAATGTAGTAAAAGGAATTCCAAATGGATAAGGGGTAATAATATTTAAGCATTTTGAGTGAGGAGAAGTGGGTTGAGGAGGCAGCAAAGATGTACTCTTATCATAACCCTCTGTTACCTCTTAGTTTAAGTGTATTTATTATTAAAAGCTTGTTATAGTGTAGAAATGCAAGCAAAAGAGTTAAGAAAGGGCTTTTCAGGAACTATTCTAAAACTTACTGTTATGAAAGTGTCACAATCTTAAGCAGAGCTTAATTTTCTTCATTCTCAATTTTGACATGAATGACAACCCTCTTGTGAGAAATGGGAGGCACATGTCTGAGGGATTTTTGGTATCAACAAAGGAAAGAAGAGATCATTACAGGGCTTTGAGATGATCAACCTAAATCTTCAGCCAGATTGATAGGAACAAATCATATACTCAATCTGAGATATATTACTTTACTCTTTAGAAAGAAAAAAGAAAGAAAAGAGACCTCTAAATCCAAATCTAGATTGTAAATAGGCGTTTACAAAGTAAATTATTGTCTTAAATTTACAGTGAATGTCTTGTGGGCAAAGGAGAAAAGAGGTGAATTCCCACCAGCCTCAAACCAAATCTCAAGGTTCATAAAAATGGTGACTGGTTGAGCACGGTGCACTTCTCAGAGGTTCTTTTCAGAGTGTTGATGGAACACCCCAGCTTCTCAATAGTTACATAGGCCTTCTAATCCACTCTTCTAAACTAGACCAAGCTTGTTGTCTAAAAACAACAAAGTAGGAAAAATTGCATTTGCTCATCAGACCTTGGAAGTAGTTTGAACTGTTAAATAAAAATCATTTGTGGGAAGAGGTATGAAATTCAAAAGCCCCTTAAAATGAGTACTACTATTGAGATTTTACTTCCTGGAACTTTTTATTTAGTTATACTTAGCATAAGAGACACAACCAAATGTGGCTAAAATGTAGTAAAAATTCAGGTGGTTTATAAAGCGTTTAATAACAAACAAAAACTATTTGGGTATTTCCTATCCAGGAAATTGTATTTTGTTGGTGTGCAATAGGACGCGTGGGAAGCCAACTAAAACTCGCCATCAGATAGATGTAATCTCATTAATTACACATTTGTATTACAGTGTATTTCAAAGAGTGGAGAGAACAGGATTTTTTGGTTTTGCTTTTGTCGTTCTGATCATTTACATATGCATTGTTCTGTTAATGTCAGTTCTGCCTACAAGTCAAAAGGCGGCCGGTGCACCATGCGGTGCACCGTCTTCATGGTGCTCTTTCTGAACTTGACTCTAACATCTCCTAGAGCTGAGGCTGTGACTCTCATAAAGCTTAGAAAACATCGAAAACAGAATTTCTTGAATAGGATACTCTGTAGACACATTTTAGGAAAGAATTCTCTTCCCAAAGTCCAGGTATGAATTGAATGAATTAACATTTTTAAGATAGCATTAGGAACTATTTAAGCGGGGCCAGGTAACCTGAAATACTGTCTGATTTGCGTGTTTTTGTTTTGTTTGTTTTTTATTTGCTTTTTAAAGTCTAATTTGATGATGATATTTGAACAAACAGAGTTGATTGTAACTTTGCAACTCTTTAATTTACGTAGCTTTAGTTTATTTGTGAAAGTTAATCCATTTCTGATAGCTGGTTTTTAAAAGAGAAAATGGATTCATATATACTAAACTATATTCCCCAAATCCACATGCAGTGGGTTTTCTCATTTTCTCCTGTTTTCAGAATTAAAACACAGTTATATTTCATTTCAAATTCAAAAATAAACTAAAATATTTTAAATGGTTCCATTATTACTTTATTGTTCCCACTTAGTTTTTTCATTACTGGTAGCTCTGACTCAATGTTTCTTTATAAAAATCTATTATTCTGAAAATTAACAACCTTAGAAGAGTTTTTGTTTTATAAATTTTCCTTGGCTTTAATTTTATATAATCATTTGGAACATACTAATAACCAAAAAACATTCCCAAAATTTCAACAGTGTATTTTTAAATTAACTTTCTTCATTTCCTTAAACTACTTCCATTGATTGTTACTTAAATTTGCCATTTGGAATCATGAATTTAAAATTTCCCTAGCTCATGGGAAAAAATTAACCCAGAAGTTCAAAAGTCTTTAAATATTCATCTGCTTCCAGCCTAAAGTACCTTCAAAAGCTTTCTCTTGGCCTATAGGAGGAACCATATACCAAGGATGTGTGTACCTTCCCATTATGATTTTGAGGCAAGCCTTAAGTTAACCCTCCCCACTAAGAACAACTGAATATGATGAAGACTATATATGCAATTTTAATTATAGAACAGATATTAAAATAATCAGCAGGAATTCCATTTATAGGAATAACATTTACTGGCACTAGATCTTTTGCCATGTAAAGCTCAGTATTTGTTTTCCCCTCTGAACATTTAAAATTCTAAGATTTGACAGTGAAAATAGTTTTTAAAACACTTACTGGATAAGGCAAAGGTGGGGAGGGGGAAGATGATGCATTCTGATCATCATAAATAATACTTTTTCAGGGCTCTATCATTTTCTCTCTTTCTCTAATAATCCAGAATATGGTTGGTATCCCCAGTGTTCTAACAGTACCATGCCTATATTCCAGTTGACCTGTAGACTTCAAGTTCTGTGTCCAGCCAGTGCAGTGTAGTGACACTGACTGAAGCCTTTATTCTAGATCTTTCATCTATTTGAGGTAGCTATCAGTGGCTTTGTTATTATTTTCTTTGTCTTTTCTCACAAAGCAAATGGTGGGCACCTATGTTTACATTGTATCTTCCTGCAGTGTACTTGGCTTGACAAAGACAAGCAGGCTTCTCTTTTGAGACTTATTATATTTTTAGTTTTCATAGACACTTATTTAATCTTTTTTTATTGTACAGCAAGGTGCTCTAAGTAATATTCTATAAAATATATTTAATAGAGATTTGAGTTTGATATTCATGGACATGAATACATGTATTTTTTTAAGAAATAAGTATTGTGTAACACTATGGCATTGCTTCTATAGCCAAAGTCTAAAAATTTCTGGAACACTGACATGTAAAGACTACAGTTAATTCTGACACTGTATCTTATTAAAATAGGATGATTTGCATTTTGTAAAATTATCCTGCACATCAAGCTGCATGCCTTAACGCCTAAAACTCTAGGATTGTTTTCATGGTAGAACAGTTTATCTGTTCAACAAACAGTGAAGCAAGGTCTTAGCGCTACTTTAACTACCTTTGGAAATACTGTACAATGTTAGAATAATTTATTTTGCTTTACAGAAGTTTGTCATGTATTGACTTTAATATTGTATTTTGGTAATAAATTTTTTGTTAAAAACACTTGCCTCTAAGTTTTATTAACAAAAAGTTATATCCATTCTTATTTTGGAAATGTTGATTTAATCACTTAGAAATTTGGATTTAAATAATGAAGAACTTCCCCAGGCTTAAACTAAGGCTTATGATTACCCTTTGGTAACATGTTAAACTGTTGATGACTAGCATTAAACTGTGTTACACAAAGGTAATTGAAAAAGCATTTAGATTGTTTTAATCTTTTTAAAAATTCAATCTAGGAACTCTCCTGGTGGCGCAGTGGTTACGAATCCACCTGCCAATGCAGGGGACATGGGTTCAACCCCTGGTCCGGGAAGATCCCACATACCTCAGAGCAACTAAGCCCACGTGCCACAACTACTGAACCTGCACTCTAGAGCCAATGAGCCACAACTACTGAGCCCGCGCCTAGAGCCCGTGCTCCACAGCAAGAGAAGCCACTGCAATGAGAAACCCACAAACCACAACGAAGAGTAGCTCCCGCTCCTTCAACTGGAGAAAGCCCACGCACAGCAATGAAGACCCAACGCAGTCAAAAATAAATAAATTAAAATTTTTTTTAAAAAATTCAATTTTATTTTGTAGTTTTTCTCCTGCTACACAGTTCTTCACTTTATCTTCCAAATCACATCCTTATATGCTTTAAATTCTGATGTAGTCAAAGTGCTAAAGTAGCTCTCTTAACAGCAGTTAGCATTTTGCACTTGCATTGATCCGTTGCATTGGCAAGTGAAGCTAACATCATCTGACTGTATCATTGGTCTAGTTACACATTTGTGCCCTAGAATCCTGGGATACCTTGGCTGCAAGTGTCTGAGGCCAAATATTTCTCCCCAAAAGCTTTAATCCCTTGTCCTATCTCCCCAGGGGCAACATAATTATGTCCTATCTTTTAAGAGCCAAATCCCAACACTGTCACTAACCTCCGGATAGTTGTAGAAATCTCAGCATGAAAGATCCAGAACATGTGCAGTTTGGTAGCCACCAGCCACATGTGGCTATTGAGTACTTGTAATATGACTAGGATGCTAAGTGTATAATATACAACAGTTCTGAAGACATCGTTTTTTTAAAAAGTATCGCAGTAATTTTTTTATATTGATTACTTGTTGAAATGATATTTGGGATATTTTGGTTTAAATAAAATTAATTTCACCTGTTTTTCTATGTAGCTACTATAAAATTTTAAATTGCATATGTGGCTCACATCATTTCTGTTGGACAGTGGTGGTATAGAAGAAGGATTAGTATCCTGACAGCCCTTGTTTCAAATCTGGCATGCCATCCATTTTTGTAAATAGTTTTATTGGAACACAGCCACACCCAGTCATTTACATACTGTATATGGCTATTTTTGAGGTACAACAGCAGCACTGAGTAGTTGTCACAAAGACTGTATGCACCACAAAGCCCAAATTATTTACCATCTGCTTAATAGTAAGTCGTTTGATAGAGCTTGTTGACCTGTGACCTAGAACAATGGTATGATCTGTGCTTTAAAGCTCCCAGGAAAAAAAGCTTCTTAGAAAGCTTTATATCGCATTATTTTATAAATATATTATTTCGTCTCCTGTTCTTCTACAGCCCTACTCATAATTTATGACTTAACCTAACTCACTATTTCATCATCTCCACTACTTACGCCAAACACAATTTGTTTAAAATAACAACATAATTAATTAATAAATAATGCCGCTTTTTAAAAGTATTGGTTTTCCTCCTGACAACCTTATGGTGCTGATGGTACCCTCTGCTTCACCCTTTCTGTGATGTGGTCATGCCACCGGCATATCTAACTGCGGTGGGAGGTAACCATGGCAGCTAATCCACTCAACTGCGGTGACCACTGACTTGCATAATCCAGGATATAAAGAAAAGTCTTAGACACACCTCTTTATAATGAATAACTTGTCTGAGTCTAAAATCAGATTCTGGGGTTGGGTGGCAGTTGTAGTTGGCTTTGATGTAGAACTGTTGACTAAATTGGCAGATTAAGAAAAAGTCACAGTATTCGCCTACATAGATTCTTCCGAATCAAGCAGCAAAGATGTAAAATGAACATTTTTGGCCCTATAAATTCTCAGAGGAGTTTCTGTTTTTAATTGGTGCCATACAATAGACAGTATGTTTTGGTTTATATCTTAGAATCCAAATGACTGTAAGATGCTTAAACCATTTCCAGAGTCCTAGATGTGCAGCAAAATCTGGTTTGTGTGTTGTGTTGGGGGACTGTAGACCTCATTTTTCTGGTGATACATTAATATACTGCATCCAGTTTTCTCATTTAGACCATAAAGTGTTTGAAGATTATGACATACTTGGTTTTTATCGATTTTTTTTCTTTTTCCCAGTATGAGTAATTCCTGTTTAAATTGTTTGCCTTACGAAAGTTGATTCTAGTAGATCTTCCTTTGAATTAAAAGTTTAATTTTAGGCATCTAATATAAATTCTTACCATTATAGAACAAAATCATAAGATGTTGGTGTTGTTTTGTTTCCTAACTCAACCACGTTTACGCTAGTTGCGTCACTTAATCCAGAGAGTAAAGGCACCATTCGGGACAGTTTGCAAAACTGAATGTAAGACAGATAGATACTTCCATGATAAGGCTGAGGTAGATGCGGCCTTTGTTTGAAAAGGACATGATGTGTTAGGTGGATGGAGTTTTATTTACACAAATCAGAAAATAATAAATCCTTGACCATGAGCTGATAAAATAGACCCAACTATTTTATCTTTCTGATTTCTCAGCTTTATCCTCTGTTAAAAGGAAAAATTAAGAATAATTACCCATGTCATTGCCACTGGTATCAGTAATTGTAAAATTTTTGAGTTATTAATAAAGTATGTCATCTTAAATATGTACACAATAGAAAATTATGACCTGAAGAGACCCTCAACAAAATAAAACAAGTTATTCATTTTTAAATAACCTAATGTTATTTAACCTAATAACCTAATGTTATTTAAAGGCTTAGTGCACATCTCCAGATTTCTGGGTTTTTTCTACTTGTCATTTTATTAATTTTAGTATCCATACTTCAGCAATAATGTGGCTGCATTTTACTGAAATAGACACATCAATCTACATCTTGCTCTTTCTTGTTTATATCTGCAATCCCATTTAAATTTAGTATTTCCAACCACAAAAGGTGTTAGAAAATTCTATTTCAGGCTAATGAGAAAAAGTACAGCAGGATACGGTTCAGATCATAAGCTGTATTTATTTCTGATCCTCTACAGCTCACATTCTACAAAAAAATAGTTATGCTGAAATAATTAAATAATCGTAGGAAACGAGCGGTTTCCAAGTTATCTTCATTTTCCAAGCCCTTCTCCATATGAAGCATGAGAATACAATTGGTGAGGTCGTGCCTTTCCATAATGCTAAGATTGGAATCCATGCAGGGTATCACCCTGTAGGTTAAAAAACTCTAAAATGAGGCTCTTCAGAATCTGTGCCCAGCTGGAGCACCCCTGTGCTCCGTGTGCAAATGCTGATAAAGAGGCTCCAGTGTACTATGTGACACTTTTTAAAACTCACTTTGTAATCACAAGAAAAAGTAAGTGTGGATCTTCCTAATGGGAGAGCAGTCACTGTGTCCCATCTGAAGCAAGGGGAAGACATGGGTGGTGGACGGCCTGCCAGCTGCACACTGAGTGAGTATTTTGCTACCTCAGCTGGTTTGAAATATAGTGTAGCTTTACCTTTTTGAACCTCTTGTAAGTTCAGTTATGTCTTCTATTTTCTGAAATGTGAAATTGATTTTATAATACCAACCTCAGAGAGTTATGTGGACTACATGAGAAGATCGTCTATAAGATACCTAGTTGAGTTCTGACAGTTCTGGATGGTGTTGGTTCGAAGCCATGTGACCTTGAGTAAGGCATTCAACCTTTTTTTGAGCCTCAGTTTCTTCATCAGTAAAACAGATGGTAATACTTAAACCTTGTAGGGTTGTTGTGAAGATCAGAAACCATGTGTATAAAGGGCCTGGCCATCTGTGAGCTCAAACAGTGGTTCCTATCATGGTTTGAGCACTCACTGTGTGTGCTGGGGGCAGGGACGCATTAAACGCCCTTATAAATCATGGTATCAAAGCTACCTGTTACAGCCTTGGAAAGGACCCTAAGAGCCATACTGCTTTGTGTTTTGAGGAAGGATACTCACAACAAAATATCGTATCTCTTAAAATATACCCAAACAAAACAAACCTGGTACCTAGAATATTGTATACAATTCATGTCACATCTAAAAAGACAACAGCCTGGGAGAAAGTGTCAGAACATTACCCTGTTACCATCACATTAAGTTCATATAATCATTCTCTCACACCTATAAACCGCCATTAAGGACTATGTGAAAATGGCCCTTTCCCTAAATCAGCTGATGAGCAGGCAGCATTGGCAAAACTTAGGCCCAAGGAGAGAGAATGGTATTTCAAATTGTATATGCTCAGTATAATCAGCCGCTAACTACACAGGATTGAGTGCCATGCACTGGACCATTAGGGAAAGGTAACCGTTCTTGGAAACGGTGAGACATGGCCTGGCTCAGACCATGCAAAGCTCTCACACGGAACTCAGTCTTCTAACCATCGCAGAAGGACTGTTTCACCTGCAGGACTCGGGTGCAGAGCAGTTCTAATTCTGAAGCATCCCTGCAGTCCAGCCCTAAAGCCAACCTCTTCATATGGGGTGCTGTCCTGTGGGCCTGGGATGTAGCTCTCCTCGTTTCACCGAAGAGACTTATGACCAGGTAGGAAAACGGCAGAAGGGGCAAAGATAAAATCCAAACCAGCATTTGCGTTTAACCACTATCCACTGATGTAACTTATTTCCAGTCTCCCCCCACGGCCCCAACACACACACACATACACTTATGCATAGTAAAAATACAAGAGAAAAGTTAACCTCTAGAATTTGTCCGGTGTTCCAACCACCAAAACTTAATCTGTATCAGCGTTTCAACCTTTTTTTCATTATCACATCCCTAAGGAACTTTTTTTTAGACTTTTCCTGATCACCCCCCTCCATGAAATTTGAATACCTTAGATATACTGTGTATCTGCACTTTATACATTAAAAGAATAAGGTTTTTTTCAACCCCCAAGAGCCAATTTTCTCCCCGTTGGGGGCGGAGGGGGTAATATCACCACGGAGAATGTATGCTCATATAAATGAAACTGGTTGGTGACAGTTGTGAGAGGAAACAAACCTTGTTTCCTGGTATCTTGACTGAAAAAAACTTAAAGCCATCAAGAGACTGTGATTAAAATCCTCTCAGGGCTTCCCTGGTGGCGCAGTGGTTGAGAGTCCGCCTGCCGATGCAGGGGACACGGGTACGTGCCCCGGTCTGGGAAGATCCCACATGCCGCAAAGCGGCTGGGCCCGTGAGCCATGGCCGCTGGGCTTGCGCGTCCGGAGCCTGTGCTCCACAACGGGGGAGGCCACAGCAGTGAGAGGCCCGCGTACAGCCAAAAAAAAAAAAAAAAAAAATCCTCTCAGAGGTAGCTGTATTCGTTCCTCCATCATGTGGGGAGCACAAAAGGACAGAGTCTACCTACTTCAATCTCCACACAACTATTGGGGTCGTTTGAGTCCTAGCAGCTTTCAGGCCTGGTGAGATGCAATCAAGCCTGTGAATTCCTAAGCATAAGTCCTTCAGGCTAGTTTATCAGCATCCATGGGTGGACTCAGGAAGATTTGGGGACAGCACGTGGTTAAGTGTTAGTGAAAATCCAACCCAGTGCTAGATTAGCCATAATTTAAGGCATGATAAAATATCTGAATTTGAGGGTATTAGAAACACATACATTTCTGGCTGAAAGTCCTACTTCATCCTACAAAAAAAAAAAAAAAAAAAAAAAAATCCCAAGCCAGACAGTACACCTTGGCATCTGTTAGTAGGAAATGTCTATTTCTAGGGTTTTTAGACACCTGCTGTATATACCTGTTTTGCAGGGAATGACATTAGAGCAGTCCAAGGAAACAAACTGGAAAGACCAGCCAAGGCTGGTTTGTGGACTAGAAGAGCCAACATCTAGGAATCACACTTCGCCAAAAGCTTATTATGTGATAAAGCACCATTATCTGCTTTAATTGGATAACCTATTCGTGTCCTATTCAAAAACAAACAAGTACAATAGTTGTTCTAACCATGGAAATGGGGGAAAAAGGCATAGGTGGAAACAGCAGACAAGTAGAGGGAAGAAGAGTAGCAGGTGTTGAAGAAAATGAACCAACACTGACAATGTTTACATAGTTCGTTAACTTTATTTAAGAGAGTCCTTGGATAATTATGCACCTATGCTAATCTGCCTATAAATTCCATTCTTCTAAACCATTACAAACCTAGTTAATACAAAGTTGATCAAAGGAAGAGAGAAAAAGTAATTAACAATATTACATAATACCTTTTCTTAAGAATCTCCCAGGGAAGGAGGCAAGTATTTTAAAGGCGGGGTCCGGGGTGGGGAATACGGGGAAGGACTCAGGTGTAATGTTGATTCCTGTGCAACTCTGGAATGATCTGTGAGCGCTGAGAAAGCTGATCTCCAGGACTCAGCATGGGTTGCCTAAGACCAAGAGTGCCAAACTAGGCTCGAAAGAATGCTGTAGACACAGCTGATCTCTGAGGTCTCTGACATGGGTCATACACAAGGAGTGTATAAAACAACCCATGGGATGTAGGAAGAACATATTAGGATTTCCACATATTGGAATACATAATGTGTATATATATGTATGTATACACACACATATACGTGCACACGGATAGGACAAAAATTTTTCATTGATGAAGTTGTGAGATCAAAAAGTTTGGAGACCACTGCTCTGACTTTTATTAAGACACTTGAAAAACCAACCCTGTGGACAAGGTGGCAAAATAAGAATTGCATGAAACTACTGTTGCAAAAATATGTGTAAGTGGGCCAAACTGTCTTCAACTGAATATGTGTTTCTGTAAAAGAATACTCAGTATTGTAAAGATCTCATTTCTCTCAAAGACTTCTTTACCTTTTATACAATTCCAGTAAAACAATCTCCATGGATTCTTTTTTGGAAACTGGTAAAAAGATTATAAAGTTTATATGAACAAGAAAATATGCAAAACTTGCCAGAACATGTGTTTAAAAGAAATACAGTATGTAGAACTGCTGCAAACTAGTTCTTTTTAAAAATCACTTAAACACAACAATGAGTTTACAAATAGGCCATATACGTACTGGAATTAGTATGTGATACAGATAATTCAAATCAGTAAGGTAGGAATGATGGTGAAACAACTGATTCTCCAATTAGAAAAAAAATTGTCAGATCTCTCTCTTCATATTAAAAAGATGCAATATTTTTTAAAACTAGGAAAAAGTATTTTTAAAATTTTACAATCTTGGGATGGTAGAGGTTTTCCTAAGTATGTTGGAAAAACCCAGAAGCTTTTATAAAGGGAAGATGATAGATTTGATAACATAAAATTGAAAACCAATGCAAAGCGAAACACACCATATGAAGTACACAACACTGAGAAAATACCTGCAAGGTATACAACAGAAAGTTAATATCCAGGGACTTCCCTGGTGGTCCAATGGTTAAGACTCCGTGCTTCCATTGCAAGGAGCATGGGTTCGATCACTGGTCAGGGAACTAAGATCCCACATGCCACGCAGTGTGGCCAAAAAAAAAAGTTAAAATCCATAATCTATAACTAATCCCTTTATATAAAGATTAAATCGACAATTGGCCCAAGAACATGAAAACATAAATCACAGAAAAAGAAATACAAACAGCCAATAAGGCCTGATGTATCTCCACCTAATACATTTAAAATGATATATCATTTGTTGCCTAAGATTGGCAAAGATTAAAAATATCCATTGTTGGCAAGGACACTGAAATAAGACCCGTAATGCACATTGGTGGACGTGTAAAGTAATACAATTTTTAACCTTTTGTAATGTAGTTTGCCAATGTTTATCCTAATTTAAATTCTAGCAATTCTGTTTCTAGAAATATATCCTAAAGAATTACATAAATATAAGGATATTCTCTTTGCATTGTGTGTAATAGGGTAAAGCTAGAAACAATCTAAATGTCCAATTAGAGGGGAATATTAAATAAATTATGATACATCCATACAGAGGATGACTACTATATTGAGTACCCATCATTGTGTAACAGAATTACCCTTAAACTTAGTGGTTTTAAAACAAAGATAAACGTTTATTATTCTTATCATATCTGTGCATGAGATACTTGGGAGTGGCATGGATGACATGGAGCTGGCAGATCTTCCTCCTAGGTGGCTCACTCACATGGCAGGCTGGTGGTTGGCCAGAGGCCAGGTGCCGCCCACGTGGCCTTCTCTACACGATGTTTGAGTGTCCTCACAACATGGTGGCTGGCATCCCCCATAAGTGCGCAATCCAAGAGAGGATAAGGCTAAAACTAGGATGTCTTTATGACCTGGCCTCAGAAGTCCCACAATGTCACTTCCACCGTATTCTATGCATCACACAGAACAGCTATGATGCAGTGAGAGGGGAGTATATAAATACTCAAATACAGCAAGGATCATTTAAGGTGAAATTTAAAGGCTGAATAGTAGTTAAGTCAGGCACTTATAAAAACTTTGAAATTTATGAATAGGAAGTAGGGATGAGGCTGGAGAGGTAAATGGAGCCTGACTCACAGCAGTACTTTCAAGCTTGTTAAGGAGCTTTTTATATAAAGCCAGTAAGCCACCAAAAGACTTATATCTTAGTAAGATCAGTATGTTTTTTATTTGGAGGGTGGACTGAGTGGACAAGGCCAGAGGGCAGGAATGGAGGTAAGGCAATCGGTTAGCAGACTATTGAAATGACCCAGACAAAAAAGGGTGCCTTGGATTACAGGAGTGGCAATGGAGATGGGGGAAAGTT
Organism: Mesoplodon mirus; assembly: GCF_964341445.2. Taxonomy (NCBI): domain Eukaryota; kingdom Metazoa; phylum Chordata; class Mammalia; order Artiodactyla; family Ziphiidae; genus Mesoplodon; species Mesoplodon mirus. Next base: position 47,206,080 of record NC_138995.1, read on the forward strand.
GGGCAAGTTCTGAGATATTTAGGAATAAACCCAATGGGACTCAATGTTTGACTGGATATATGGGCTACACAATAGGGAGGAATCAAGTTTGGTTCCTAAGGTATTGACAGCAATTAGGAAAAGGGGGCACATGGGATGAAAAGTAGGTTTGGGGATTAGAAAAAGTTTAATTTTTAACGAGTTGAGTTTGATTGCTCTGCACACAGGGAAATTTCCAACAGGCACTAGATGTCTGGGACCTGGCTGTCGGGAGCTATGCCTGGACATAAACTAGGCACTAGATGTCTGGAACCTGGCTGTCGGGAGCTATGCCTGGACATGAACTAGGCACTAGATGTATGGGACCTGGCTGTCAGGAGCTATGCCTGGACATGAACTAGGCACTAGATGTATGGGACCTGGCTGTCAGGAGCTATGCCTGGACATAAACACTTAGGAGTCATCAGAATGTCACTGGAAATTGGAGCCATGAGCCAGAGAGGAAGAGGAGTTTACATGAGACTGAAAAGGAATGCCAGACAGGTAGATAGAGGAGGAATACTGGGAGAGTCTATTGCCACAGAAGACAGGAGTGATCCAGAGTGTTCACACTACTAAGCCAAACTATTGAAAACTCAACGAACATCGTACATCAGACAGGAAAAAGCCAATGGAGGAGAGCTCTCTCCCTTGGTCCAATGCAAGATGCTTTTATGGGAAGGATGTGACTTCCCATAAGAAGACATTAATGACTTCTAGTGCAGTGCTTCTCAAAGTGTGACGTACATACAAATAACCTGGAGGTTATATTAAAATGCAGATTCTGATTCAGGAGGCCTTGGGGAGAGCCGGAGAGCCAACATTTCTAAGGTCCTAGGGGATGCCAACACTGCTGGTCCCCAGACAATATTTTGAGTAGCAAGGTCCTGCTACGGCTCTCAAACTTTGTTGAACACAGACTTGCATGGAGAACTTCTTAAAACAAATTATTGGTCCCTGGCCCCTACAGATTACGATTCGGTAGGTATGACTAGAACCTGATAATTTCCAACAAGCTCCCTTATGATGTTGATAGTGATGCCACAGGTTTCCAGGCCATACTTTTGAGCTGAACTGTTCCAGCACAACTTAACTATTGCTGGCCCCAACAGAGGAAAAGCCAGATCCCATTGGGTTTCAAAACACAATGCAAACAAGTATTCCTGTAGACCTCTGCAGTCACAGCCCATGACCAGAGCTCAATGGGGGCAAAGGTCTACCGCTCATTACCCATCACCCCCATGGTTGCTGTATCAGAATGAATTCATTCTTAATTAACTTATTTATTACCAAGACTTACCCTCAGCAGTGGATGTCTATTTCTCTCAAAGCTTTATTTTGCTTAGTAAAGCCATTTCATATGAAAACAAGCAGCTGCTAACAAGTAGTATTTCCTTTACTCAAGGGATCCATGTTTCACAACAGACTCATTTTTTTCCCCAGTGAGCAACACAATTTAAGAAAAAACCCTATATAATAAGGTGGGGAGGAGAGGGGGAATTCTACTTAAGGAGGAATCAATTCACATATGTATTTATTAAACACACAAATGTATTTTATGTAAGGCATCTTAAGGTGAAAGAGAAAGATTATAAATATACAGTCCCTGTTCTCAAGTCCATAACATGAAAAAAAGACACCAACAATCATGTTAAACATGACAAATGCCATCTGAAAAAACAGCTGACATTTGTTTTTATTAAAACCACCAGCAGATACCTCAACCCACTGGCACAGAATGTGTGTTTGTTATTAACAGCAACAGACGCACAAAGGAGGAGGAAAATATCAAACAGGGGTAACAAGGAAAGGCACCTGGCTGAAGTAATTCCTGGAATTAGACAGATGGGCAGTCCTCTTCACAGGTGGAAGACCCAGAGGACCATTCCTTAATAAAAATCAATTAACATGTGCTCTGAGAATCTGCTGACAAAAGGCTTTACCTACTATTCATCGCAGTGTGATTAAGAAAGATATCCACGTGTACAACACAGCAACTGCCCTCGGAAAAGGCTTACACTCTAGTTTGGAGACGGAGTAACACAGGAGACTAAGAAGACAGAGGAACGTATTCTACACAAAATTGGGAAGAAGACAGCCCGCCCTGCCCCCCTCGCCAAAAAGAGGCGCGTCTTTGGAGATGCGAAAGTACCTCTGCAGGTACTCTCACTGGCAGTCGGTAAAAGACTTCCAAACACAGATCACCGGCAGTTGGGGCCTGGGGGTGTTGCCAAGACCCGAGAAGGGGGCGCGCCAGGCCTTGGCAACGCGGTTAGCTGGGAGATGTCCGAGTGGTCCGACTGCTTCCGTCCATCGGGCCCTTACTGACCCCTCCACATCCACCAGCACAGGAGACAGGAAGGCACCGGCGCAAGAAAAAGTTTTTCGCGGCCCGCGGCCCGTCTCACCCTCCCCACCCGGGGGCCCAAGTGGTGCCGCCACCCCGCGGTCCGACCTGAGGCCACCCTTACTCGCATCCCGGCCCTCTTCCCCCGAGCAGCGCCGCTCGCCCTGGCCTGGGGGTGGCGGGAGTCTGCGTGGGCGAAGGTAGCCTCGGGCTCCTCGGTCGGTGGCGGGGGTCCTGTGCTCTTCGAGGGGTGCCCGGAGCTGCGGCACGCCGCGGAACGCAGCGGAACTAAACCGACAGTACAGCCCGGCGGCCGGAAGTGCGCCGCTTCCTTCCGGCCGGCGCCGCACGAGACGGGGCGGGGCGCCCCGGGAGGGGGAGGTGGCCCGTGCTGACGGACGGCTCCAGGGACCTATAGGCGCGGCATCAGTGGCCCCGCCTCCCCGGCGCGCCCCCTCCCCGGGGCGGTGACTCCCCCCAGCCCCCCATTTCCAAGGTGCAGTACAAAGCTCCACGGCTGCTGGGTTTTGACTGTCTCTGCGGCGCGTTGCTGGCCGTAGTGCGGCCCCGCCCCCGCAGTCCTCTGCGCCCCCGGCCGGCCGGCCGGCTGCCCCCGTTCCCGGTCCGGAGCCGCGCGCGAGGACGGCTGAGGCCGCAGGTCTGTGGCTGCGTGTCGGGCCGCGGGCAGCGCGAGGGGAAGCGCGGGCGCGAGGCTCCGTCGGCGGCCCCGGACTGTCCGGCGAGCGGGTGGCGCTCCGCCCTTGCGTGGCGGCGTTCGATTGAATCCGCCGCGAAGACCGAAATCCCGCGGGCCGCCCCGCTGCGTTGCTCAGGGTGGGGGCGCGAATCCGGCCCTCGCGGCGTCTTCGAAGACCCTGTGTGGGACTGGGCGCCCCCTTGTCCTCCCGACGTGCGGGGCTGGGGGCGGCAGCTTGGGAGAGAGCAAGTTTGCCGAGGGCGGGGCGCCTTCTCGGGCGACTTCTTGCTTCGGCCACGCGGGCGGAGGGATGGGCTGGGTGGTCTCCGGCCTCGGCGGCCACGCCACTTCCTAGGTGAGCCGGAGCGAGTTACTGAACTTATCCGGCCCCTCAGCGTCTGGCGGGGACTCCGGTGGTGTAGATTGATTGGGGTGCGGAGGTGAGCTGAATAATGTGCCTTGCAGCGCCCCGGGATGCCCAGTACGTGCTGGTTCTTCTAAGCAATGGAGAAAAAAAGCACCCGCTCTCATTTCCCTTTTCAAACATTTAAGATGGCATTCCTTGTCATTTGATGGGGAAACTTTTGTTTCTTAGGTTCATGCAATTATCACACGTAGTTGGCACTTAAACATTTGTTGCCCTTCTGTCCTAATGTGTTACGTTGTATCAGTTGTGGGATTTTTACAACTCCGCTTGGGGCCCTTAGAAAGGGCATGATTCTAGGATGAGGTAATTTGGGGGTAAGCTCATCTCTAGAGGTACGACTTTGCCCACACTCCTTTTCTCCCTCGTTGCTCCAGATTCTCCATTTTCGGTGCTTGCACCCTTTTCCTCTCAGATTTTTTTTTTTGTATGAATGAATGAATGGATGAATTGTATAACGTTGATTGGTGTGTTCTTTTCAGTAAAGCAACTTGTTTACCTTTAGGAATTAATAAACTGCGCCGACAGTCGTGTCTGGCAACAGTTAATTAATAAATAGTTAGTTCAACGCTGTTCATTCGTCGGAGGAGTGACGCCAGATGTCCCGGGGGACTGTAGCCAGCTTACTCACTGCCGCCACTCCCCTGCCTCCCACTTGCTGCTTCCAAACCAGGCCCCTGCTCCCTGCCGTCACTCCCACTGTTGCTGCCTGGTGTAGCAGCTGCCCTGATTGGCACACCCCCGCTGCCATCACCACTGAGGCATATTCCTAAAGCTTCCAGCGTGAATTGTTTGAAGGAGCACCAGTATCAAAATCCAGATACCGGAGACAAAACAATGTTTCAGGTCTTCAAAATCAGACCATCAACAATCAACAGATTTACTACTTAATAACCTTTTCCATGGTTGTTACTATAGAAAATAATATAAAACTACCTAATTATGTGACAAAATGCGTGGTAACTGCTATGAGTCGGGAAGGGGAGAGATCAGTAGGGGTTGGTGCATCCTAAGAAAGAAGGCTTCCTGGAAGGGCAGGGCCTTGTCTGTGATGCTCACCTGTGCTCCTAACTTGGCAGTGCCTGCCGCAAGACAGGCGCTTCATAAATGTGGTTGTGTTAAAGAAATATTTGTGTTGTGTCTTGAGAGTAGCTTTGAAAGCTGGTTACGGTTTGGATGGGAAAATGGGAGGGCGTGCTAAGCGAGGGAAAATGGCTCAGGTAAAGTCTCCAAAACACAGATGAGGACAGGCTGTATTTGGCAGAGACGGTACGGACATATGGATGGTGGCTTACTTCTGTGTTGTTTGTAGGAGTGGTTGGAAGAACAATGCATGTGAGCCTTTGACACCATGATATCCATCAGGCAAAGAAAAGGAATACAAACCACAGAAGTTTCAGAGGATTATGTGGCACAAGAAGAAAATGTGAAGTTGGAAAATAAATTGCCATCTAGTAGGTGATTTAAATTAAAGCAGCATTTTGGATTGCTTTTTTGTCTGCATATTGAAATAATCACTTTCCAATAGGATAAAAATTTGGTAAGACCTAATAGGTGAAGAAACTTATTCTATTACCCTGATATTTTAGTTTTACAGATGATTTGATCGCAATGTGATAATATTTGTTTTACAGTTATGATTAGATAAAAGACCTCTGATTAGAGCCCTTTGCTTCCCAGCTGCCTGTTCAGTATAGTTATGCCAATCTGATCCTTTGACTTTCAGAGTAATACTTTTTCCCACTGTTCAGATTTTAGTCTACTTATAATTTTTCTGGTTTGTGTGTGCTGTTCACAACTAGACAGCCTTACCTTGGGTGAGTTTCTCATTTCATTAAACTATTGAAAGATGAATCAAACTCTCTTTTATTCTTTATTTTCAGTCAAATTCCTGAAATTTTCTAATTTGCTTTTTTTTTTTTTTTGGTGGGAACAGTGGTCAGAATTTGGTAAATTGTTTAAATAATGTTGAAGACTCTTGCTAAGCCATACATCAAATGGCATTAATTACCAACTTCTTGCTTCCCGAGTTGCTTTCTTAGGCTAAGCATGGTCAGGATTTTTAAAAGTAAGCATGAAAAATTCCATGTCTATCAGCCATTTTGGATATCTGACAGAGTTTACATCAGCTGCAGCTAGAGCTAGTAAAGTAATTTGGGGTAACAGTTCTATTTATTTACTTTTTAATTTTTTTGGTGGGAGGTGACAGTTTTATAAAATAAAAGTAATCTGTATTGAGCAGTCATGCCACCCAACTCAGCTATTAGCAATTTGGGACAATACAGAGTACTTTCTGAAAATCTTATATAAAAACAAATACAGGTTCAAGTTTGTCCTTTTAAATTAAAACATTTTAATTTAAATTTTAATTTAAATTTAAAACTGTTCATTTTACCAAAGCAGTATTTATTCATGTGAGAAAAAAAAATGAAAACTAAAGAAAAGCAAAAATGAAGGAAAAAATACTCCCGGAAACCCCCTCATCCTGAGATTACCACCTATAACACTTAGATTATCTTGCTGTCTAAATGTTGTTCTCTGTACGTGTACACCTACAAGCATTCAGATGTGTTTTTTCTCAAAATTGAGATCCTACACGCTGTTGTGTAACTTGCTATCTTTCTCTTGTGTTATGAACATATGTCAGTCAATGTATTTTTAAAATTTTGTCAGTGTGTAGTCACTGTGACTGCAGCATAATTTATTTAATTTCTTATTGAATATTTAGATGATTTTTAACCTTTTACCTGTACAAACTGAACTGTGATAAATATCCTTGTGGCCAAAGGTTTGTTTAAAACTTTATTTCTTCGGGGTGTATGCCTAGATTTACAATTATTGGTCAAATAGGGTGCTCATTTTGGTGGCTTTTACTTCCTATTGCCATGTCGCATTCCAGAGAGGTATCCATTTATTCTAACACCAGCAGTGTTTAAAAAATGTCTATTAAAAAAAAAAAAAGTCTGTTTTTTGTATCCTTACCAAAACAGAGTACTAAGCATTTCTAAGCTATCAAATTAGCCACTGTTGTAAAAGTTATAGCTCTTTGTTTTGATTTGCATTTCATTAATACTTTTTTTTTCTATTAAGTTTATTGGCCATTTTTTCTTCTGTGCATTGCCTATTCATGTCCTTAATCAGTTTCCTACTGAAATATTCATTTTTTTAAATTATCCTGAAAGTATTTATCCTATATTAAGGATATTTAACCTTTCTTATATGTACTATAAATATGTTTCCAAGTTTATATTCCTTTAACTTGGGTGATGGGGTTTAAAATTTTAAGTAATCAAGTTTGGGAGTAGTTTTTAATGAATAAACCACACATTGTAAGTAGATCATCTAAAAGACTGTTTATATTTTAGATCTGTGACCCATTTATTCCTCTATTTAAGAAACTTAGTAGTTAAACTAGGTCAAGCACAGGTCCTAGGTGTTAAGATGAATAAGATAGTATGCTTGTCCTCAAGATGCTTACATTCTAGTTGGCAAAATGGACAAATGAACAGTTAGATACAATGGGGGAAAAACTATAATAAAAGTATGAAAAGTATAAAAAGGTCTGTGGAATCACAAAGCAGAACCCCTAACTGTCTGCTGGAGACACGGAAAGCTTCACCACTAACAGGCAGCTGGAACTTGGCATGTTTGACAGTCTGAAATAGAACTATTAACTGCTAAATCCTTTACTGACTTGGTTTTTCATCTGTTCATTTTTCTAAAAGGTTGTACCCATAGAAGATTATGGACGATTCTTTCATTTACAATTGGTGGAACTGTTGCCCTTTGCACTGGACTTCTTACATCTGTCTACCTGGCCACTTTACATGAGAATGATTTGTGGTTTTCTAATATTAAGGTATGAACATTGTATGATTTACCCATCAGTGTCTCCAGTAGGTAGTTAGCCATTTAGATGAATGATCGTTTTGCCATAAAGAATCCAGTCTCTTGAAAAATTTGCCTATAGAGTAAAATGACTTTTTCTTTGTTAGTTAAAAATAACATCAGAATTTTTATAATCAAGTGAGTTTTCCCATTTTCGTTAGTTTATTCATATTATGCATCAGTTACTCTAAACCAGTATTTTTCAAGCTGTAGATTGTGAAATTGGTGTAGTAGGTCATAAGTAGCATTTTTCATAATGAAATCAAATACAAGAGAATACTATCACATGGTAAGGTTGATAATTATTTGTGAAACTTTTATTTTAATTATGTGTATGTGCAGACTGGGTCACAGTATAAATTTTTTTTTTCCTGTTGGGTACAGTAAAAAAAAAAAAAAAAGAAAGAAAAAGAAAGCCAAAGCTACTGTTCTAAACCAGGGAGTTTTAATCTGGCTCCATAGATGACCTTGACATGGTGTACCTTTCTAATAATATATGCAGAAGATTGAGAGGAAGCCATAACTGTCATCAGGTTTTCAAGAGAGTGTGTGACTCTTTAAATACCAGTTTCCTTGTTGTCTTTCTCCTCCCTCCCTCCCTCTCTCTCTCTCTCTTCCTCTCTCTCCCCCTCCCCTCCGATATCCTTTAATTTGGCTTTGGTTCAGAGCAAGTATATCACTTAAAACTTACACATTGCCAGTGCTTTGCATCCACAACACTGCACATTGCCAGTGTTTTTCATCCAAATATACCTTTCTTTTCATCAGAAATGTCATGATCTTTGACCTTATTTCCCACCATGGCTTTTAATGATTAGTTGCTTACAAAGGTAAAATTGAGTTTCACAGGGCAAAGATTTATCATCTGTGAGAATATTCAAAAGTATCTATGCAGAATGTGAAGACAGTTCCCAAAGAGAATTTTCCAAAATATTTTGAGCTTTGGTTCCATTATTGGAATGAGTCTCCAAAGGAGACTGCTTTGAATGACAAATTTTATTTTTATGAGTAATTTCTAGTATGTTTATTTTTAAAACCTGTCATATTACTTTATAGGTATAGCATGGATATATCTTTATACAAATAATCATGGTACCAAAAAATAATAATTCTTATCCTTCAGTGACAGTTGGTAGTTTTTCTTGTCAAGAAAATCTTTACTCACCTGTCTCTTTAAAATTGAGTACCTATAAACAGATTCCCTGGAATTGAGAAATTTAAAACTTATTTATTGATACAAGTATTTTGAATAAAACCTGGAATTTCCCCTTTGTGGGCATAAAGTCAAAATTAAATGCTAGTAACTCTATAGCAAGGAGACATGGTGAAAGAGATCACATACTTTTAAACTGTAAGTTTAGCTCTTTAATTTAAAGCTTATATGTGGCCCTACTAGCACCCTTAAATAGATATACCCTTATATAGATATCAAGAAACCTGAAGAAAAGGCCAGGTCATGTAGGGCTTTGTAGACTGGGCAGGAGTTGGAAGGATGTACTGATTCATCGTTCGTGTGGAGTGCAGTTGAGGAGGAAGAATTATCAGTGATGACCTTCTTTCTCCCGTTAGCAGAAGGATAGATGGGTAGATCTTCATTTGCTATGATCGTGAACCCTGTGGGAGGTGCAGATCTGAAGGGTACAGTGACTTCCGACCAACTACCCGGACTTAAGCCACACTTTATAGGTTGAGGGCACAGTCCTCCCCCAAACTGACCCTTACTTCAGAAGCCAGTCACAACTTTGGGGGACCCCAGGCTCCTCTCACTTCTGACCAACTGGCTATCCATTCACTAAAATGACACAGAACTCAGGAAAGCTCTGTACTTATAATTACAATTTTATTATAGAAATAGGATACAAATCAGAACCAGCCAAAGGGAGAGGCACAGTGGGCAAAGTCTGGGAGAGTCCCAGACTCCAGGTTTCCATTGTCCTCTTCCTATAGAGTCAGGATGCATTACCCTCCTGGCACATCAGTGTGTGACAATGTGTAGAGTATTGCCAGCCAGGGAAGCTTACCTGAGCTCTGGTGTTGAGAGTTTTTACTGGGGTTTCGTTATGTATGCATGATTAATTAAATCATGGGCCACAAGGTTGAACTCAATCTCCAGCTGCTCTCCACTTGCCAGAGGTCAGGATGATACCTGTTGGCTCAGAGCGCCAACCCGTAAGCATACGGTTGGTCTTTCTGGCTTGGCCAGCTTCCATCCTGAGTCATCTCCTTAGCAAAAACCATCTAGGGGCCCACCCTGAGTCACCTTTTAGCACAAGCTGTCAGATGTGGGCCAAGGAGCCCACCATGAATAACAAAGATACTCTTGTCACAGGGAAATTCAAGGGTTTATTGGCTACCTCTCAGGAACTGGAGACAAAGGCCAACCACATTCTTTTTTATGCAGGAGGCAGCAAGGCAAGAAATGATGAGTTCAGGTTTGGATATATTGTGAGTCACTTTCAAAACAATCCAAGTAAAGATGTGGAGTAAGGGGAGCTGGATTTATGGATCTGAAGGCAGGAGTTCCATGTGTGTTGGAAATGGACCTTTTCATGTTACCAGCTTGTAGCTGTGTGGGCAGGATTGTTTGAGGAGTATGTAGCGTGAGAAGAAAGAGACCGGAGGCCAGATTCTGTCTCTGCCTCAGACACAGGCTGGGAGAAGCTGTGAGACAGGGGCACCCTCTCACAGGCCTCCCCACACCACCCCCACCCCTTACACTTAAAGTTGAGCTCAGAGTTTTGGTGCGTTTTTCCCTCTCTATTCGAGCTCTCTTGTTTTTTTTTCACCCCTGTGTCACAAGAGGAATCCTCAGATGTTGTAATCATTTCTCAAACCAGATGATAGCCTGGCTTATTTTTCATCTTAGAATTATCTAGACCCAGTGGTCTCCAACAGAACTCTCTGTACTGAAGGAAATGATTTAAATCTACACTGTCCAGTACAGTAGCTGCCAGCCAGATGTAGTGATTGAACACTGGAAATGTGGCTAATGCATCAGAGGAACTAAATTTTAAATTTTACTTAAATTGAACTTTAATTTTATTTTATTTTATTTTTTTTTTTTTTTTTTTTTTTTTTTTTGCTGTACGCGGGCCTCTCACTGCTGTGGCCTCTCCCGTTGCGGAGCACAGGCTCCGGACACACAGGCTCCGCGGCCATGGCTCGCGGGCCCAGCCGCTCCGCGGCATGTGGGATCTTCCGGGATCGGGGCACGAACCCGTGTCCCCTGCATCGGCAGGCGGACTCTCAACCACTGCGCCACCAGGGAAGCCCTGAACTTTAATTTTAAAGTGCTTATACATTTTCTGTGAATAAACCAGTGAAATCAGCCATTACTGATCAACGGTATTACTTAGCCAAAGGGAAAGCTCATTTTCAGAGTTTATACACCTTCCTAAATTTACTCCTTTACATCATTTTCATCTTGGGGGATGATGGGAATATTTGAGAAGTGTAAATCTATTTCCCTTTTTTATTTGAGTTATAACTTATCAAAATTGCCAGGCTAGTTTTTTATGTAAATACTTTGATCTTTTGAATACTTTGAATTAGTTGTAATTATTCAGAGAGTAAAAATATTGCTAATAAAATAGACTAATCATACATTCAGTTTATGCATTCAAAGTAGTTTTTTTAAATGTTCATAGCCGTGTTAGTATTTCATATGTGGGAACCCTGGGACAGAGAAACTTGGAGCTGAAAAGAAGAAGATGTTGGTTTAAATGGTCACAGAAAATGTGTATGTAGTATCCTTTCCTAGCATATTTTTTAAATTAAAAAGTTAGTTTCCGGTTGTCTTAACCATTGTGTTACATTGCCCTTGCTGCGAAATTTAAAGTATAAGAGATTTTTTAAAATAGCCTTGACTGAATGTCTGCTATGTCCTTGGCACTGTTATAGGTGCATTTTACATTTATTTTATTTAATCTGGCTGTTTCCAAAGCCCAAACATTTTAACTTTAACTTGTCCTTTAAATGCAACCTGCTTTTTTTTTTTTTTTTTTTTTTTTGCTGCTCTTTATTATAAACAAAACAAACTAAAGGGTTTAAAGCCCATACTCTTACTTGCTGTGCTCCCCTTACAGTGCCTGGCACATCATCAGTGCTGAGTAGACAGTGGTCTGTTGGAGTAGAGTTAACCTCCAGGGGTGAGGCAGTGGTATAGGCAGGGGAGGCAGGGAGACACCTGGCTACTGTAAAGAACCTGGGTTGGAATTGGAGCAAAAGGATGCAACTTTGGAGCTTGCCTCCAGGGATAGGACATAGTTAGTACTGGCAGGTGGGGAGCCAGTCACTGCATTTTTAATGATTTGTGTTTCGTAGGTGCTGGAGTAAATCTCTGTATGGTCTCAATTGTTTTTCTTTTTGGAACATTGTGTTTTTTATTGCACACACTATACTGTGACAACAACAAAATTTTTTTAATGAAAAACATTACTTAGTATTCATTACCCTTAACAAAAAACAATTTTCATTTTTCCCTTCCATTCTTCATCCTGTACGTGTATATACTTTACTTATTTATGATCCCAATATAGATAGTTTTTACAATCATTGTATGCTTTTTCCATATACAATTATATATTTTCACAAACACAATTATTATATAAATGAATAGCTATATACTTTAATATTTTTGACATTTTTATACCCTTGGTCATTTCACTATTTCCATGCTCCCAACTTGGGGTAGATTGTTTCTAATTGTGTGGTTAGACCCCTAAAATTGCTTACTTAACTTCTCATTTTAAAGCGGCAGGATAAAGATGTCAGTTCCTTCTTTTTTTAGAGTTACGTCAGAGCAATGAAAGAAAATGAAAAACAGTCAGATTCCTTCTTTGATGAAACTAAGAGAGGTCTGTAATCTGGAATCACAATATATGAGGAAGGGCTGCCAAATCCAGTGAAACTCCAAGGAGTGTAGAAAGCTGCTCAGAGAGAACTCTCAAAGCTGCAGATTTTAGATAAAGCTGCTGAAGTTTAGTCCTCCAAAGTCACTGGCATATCCTGAGGGATAAACCAGTGGTCCCCTGTGTGAGACCATGGGACTAGATGTGAGGAGTAATGACAGAAGCTTTCCTGTATACACTTTGGTGTGAAAGAGAAAAAAGGTAGACAGGCTGAAAGGAGTAATCACAGAGACAAACCATTTTTGTAAAAGTAGAGTTTAAGCAGACCGGGATAAAGAGAGAAAACTTGCATTTTCAACAGCCTTGAAGCTGCTGATCTCTGAAGACTAAAATGAGGAAAAGACTAAAGAGCTCACTCTTGTAATCCACTCTGTATCAGCAGAAAAATTCTTGCTGGCCTGAGTTATGTCCCAGCCCTCTCCCTTACATGTAGCTGATTTGGTAAGAACTTGCCACATTTAGAAATGACTAGTAATCAGAAAGGAACTAGCACAGGATCTGTACAATAATACGGCAAGAAAAAGGGAAGAGAAAAACAAGAACAAACAATACATGAAGAACCAGAAAACTTTTACAGCAGAGACGTGAAGATTGTGGCCAAACATGTCACATTAAAAAACAAACATAATAAAGTATTTGCCACTGTAGAAGGTGAATTCAAAGCAGGAATGTAAGAATATATATACCATCTTCAAAGAGATTTGTAGGAAGATAAAAGGAAATGAAACATGAGCTGGCAGAACTTAGTCAAGAAATAGAATATGTAAAGATATAACCATAATAGAAATCATGACTATGTAGGAAGCAACACACAGGAGACCAGAATCTGCAAAAAGCACAGAAGAGAAAAGTTGGACAGGACTGATGAAAGTAAACAAAATGAAATAGAATTAGTAAAGTTAAAATATTAGAAGTGACAGCTAAGGAAGACAACAGAAAGATTGCATAATTTGTGTCCCAAAGGAAACAAAACCATGAAACGGGGAAAAATGTTTAAATCTGTCATTCAAGAAAACTTTCCAAAAATAAAGGAAAACTTGAATCTACAAACTGAACGGACACGATGGGTCCCGGGAACATTTGGCCTAGAAAAATCATTAGCAGGATATAGCTACGAAATTGCTGTACCTAAATAGTAAGAAACCTTTGGACATCCAGACAAAAGATCAAGTTACCTATATGAGGAAACAAAGGTCAATCTGGCTTCCAAGTTTTCCAAGTAACATATAGTTACTCAAAGACCTTGAATGATGTCTACAAAGGACTCAAGTAAAAGAAAGTGATTTGTGTATTTTAACCCAGTTATTCCATCATATATAAAGCACCATTCAAATGTTTTTGACTCTGAGAAATATGTATTTTTAAGAACACCTGGAGAAATTGGTAGAGGAACAACTTTATCCGGTCAAGAGAGAAAAGGCAGGGCTTCCCTGGTGGCGCAGTGGTTGAGAGTCCGCCTGCCGATGCAGGGGACACGGGTTCGTGCCCCGGTCCGGGAGGATCTCACATGCCGCGGAGCGGCTGGGCCCGTGAGCCATGGCCACTGAGCCTGCGCGTCCGGAGCCTGTGCTCCGCAACGGGAGAGGCCACAGCAGTGAGAGGCCTGCGTATCGCAAAAAAAAAAAAAAAAAAAAAAAGAGATAAAAAGCAAAACAATGTTAGAAAGACTGTCAAATTTATTTAACTGTAGGAATAAGATTAAATACTTACAGAACAAAATATATATGATATGAATAGTGTAATAATATATTATTATGTAATAGTAATACAATAGCAGTGTAATAATTACATAACACAAGTTAGAAGAGGAAGGGAAAGAAAAGGCAAAAGATGGTGGAAAGGGCTTCCCTGGTGGCGCAGTGGTTGAGAGTCCACCTGCTGATGCAGGGGACACGGGTTTGTGCCCCGGTCTGGGTGGATCCCACATGCCGTGGAGCAGCTAGGCCTGTGAGCCATGGCCACTGAGCCTGCGCGTCCAGAGCCTGTGCTCTGCAATGGGAGATGCCACAGCAGTGAGAGGCCTGCGTACTGCAAAAAAAAAAAAAAAAAAGATGGTGGAAGTATCCTGATGTATCTTTTATAGCTAAAAGTCAAAAAGTTACAACTAAAAGTGATGTCAAGAAACAGACACACAGTATATATAAAGAAAATTCCAAGAAAAATAATATCAAGTAAAATTGGGCAGAGGAGAAGTATAAATTTCATAAGATTGTCATAACTTGTTATAGGAAGTCAGTAGATACTAGCCATAGAAACAGAGAATTAAGTTATCCTCTGAAGTTATAAAGAAAGGTAACCCCTAGAACAAAAACATCAACCTTCCAAATTAAAGACATGTACACACACACACACATATTGAAACAGGCTGACACAGATCATGTAGTGAAGAATTTGTTCTAAAGAGCAGTAAAAAGCATGATACAATATATACTAACACAAGTATGTCTAATTATTTTTGATGAAATAAGTATCAATGGGTTTTACTCACCTAATAAAAACTCTGGATCACAAAGCAAAATCCAAATCACGTCATATATGCATAAGATCCTCCCAGAACAGTAAGAATCCTCCTTAGACAGATTAGGCCACAGGTGTGGATAAGGACTTAATAAATGCAGAAAGGGGAAAGAAAGTATCAGACAGAAAGTATTAAATGAGGCAAAGAAGGGTAATATTTCAGTGATAAAAATACAAACCACAAGTTTGACTATCCATGCATCAGATAATCGCAATATTTACAAAGCAGAAACCACAGGAAATGTAAGAAGAGTATAGAAATACGTTAGTATTGAGGAGTTTTAATTCTTTCCCAGTTCATATAAAAGCAAGTGGACAAAAATAAGTAAGGATATAGAAGACCTAGTGAAAATATTGAATATGATAGATCTAATCTGTAAATATCTAAAGAGAGAATATACATTCATCTCCCGTATCCACAGAACATTCACTAAAACATTGATAAATTAAGCCATAAGGAAAAATCTCAGATCCAAAAATACAGAAATTATATGAACACTATTCTCTAATCACAGTGTGATAGTGCATAGTCTTGGCTTGTTCCTGACTTTGGGCATAAAGGTCACAGTATCCTCTTTTGTTAATTTATTCATTCACTTAAATAAAAATTGCAGATAACTAATTAAAAAGAAAACTTGCTTACTATCTGGAAATTTAAAAATATTTAAAAAGTAACTTTTGGGCCACAGGTAATTAAAACTGAATTTATAGAAATTATAAATGAAATCTAGAAAATGATGAAAACCACATTTCAGGATTATGGAATATACCTAAAAGAGTACTCAGAAGAAAATTTGTAGCTGTAAATACTATATTATGAAATAATTAATATATTGTGAAATAAATGAATTATTCCACTTATGAAATCTCACAACAGAAGGAGCGATAAAGGTAAAAGAAATTGATCACCTAGAAAGTAGGAAAACAGTTCATAAATCAGTGGTTATTTGCGGGGGTGAAAACTAAAGAAACGAAAGAAAGATAAAGATGGGGTAGGAAATGAAAATATCCAAAATAAGAAATAACACAGAAATAATTATGGAGATGGAACTTCCCTGGCGGTCCATTGGTTAAGATTCCATGCTTCCACTGCAGGGGGCACAGGTTCAGTCCCTGGTAGGGAAACTAAGATCCCACATGCCGTGCAGCACGGCCAAAAAAAAAGAAGAAATAATTACAGAGATCATGAAATATGGTAACAGAGAAATAACCATAGAGACCATGAAATAAGAAAGAGCCACACGAGACTATTTTGTTTGATTTTATGCAAATTAGTTGAATAGATGAAATGGGTGATTTCCTAGAAGAATATATTTTTTTAATATTATTTATTCTTATTATTTTTTGGTTGTGCTGGGTCTTAGTGGTGGCACGCACGGGATCTTCGTCGCAGCATGCAGGATCTTTAGTTGTGGCGTGCGGACTTCTTAGTTGCAGCATGCGAACTCTTAGTTGTGGCATGCATGCGGGATCTAGTTCCCTGACCAGAGATCAAACCCGGGCCCCCTGCATTGGGAGTGCAGAGTCTTACCCACTGGACCACCAGGGAAGTCCCTAGAAGAACATTAATTACCAAAATGGCCCCAGTAAACACAGTTATTTCTGTAGATGTGATAGAGAACACTTGAAAAATATTGTACCTGCCTATCCCCCAACCACAAAATACCAGACCCTGTTGATTTTATGGAGGAATTCTACCAAACTTTTAAAGAACCAAAATATTCCAATGCTATTTGAGCCATCCTAGAACACTAAAGAGGAAGAAAACGTCCAAATTATTGCTATAAAACAGGTATTACACACCAAAACTGAGGATCAGAATATAACTACAGTCAGTTCTTATTCCCACCATTTATGTTCTATAAAGTCACTGAGAATAGTGAATTAGCGAATACTGAACCGTGACTCCTGGGGAAATATGTACATATGTATAGACACACTCATATCACACATAGGTTACAATCTTAAATCCTAAAAACTCCTGGTAGATTCTATTTTCTTTTTTTTCACAAAAGAGAAAGTGAGTTTCAGAAGTGTTAAGTGAGTTGCCTGAGGCCATCCACTAACTGGTGCCAGAGCTGGGATTCAAACCTTCTGTGACTGGCCCCAGAGCTGGGGCTTCTCGTGCTGTGCTGCACTGCCCCTTACTGTCTTTATCCTCTGATCATCTCTGTATGAGAGCTGGAGCAAGAGGCAGACCACAGCTAGGAACTATGCACGTCAGGCAACTCACATGTCTACAAATGACTGCAAAATACAGCAAGTATTGATTGTTGTCATTTTTGTTGTTACAAATAAATTTTAGCTAGTAGGCAAATTTGCAAATAGGAAATCCATGAATAATGAGGATCAACTGCATATAATCCAGATATTAAAAAAACAAAACTCAGAGACTAATCCCACTATATATATTGGACCCAAAATCCTAATTAATGCTAGTAAAGAGAGTCCAGTAGCACATTAAAGCATGCCACACCATGAAAAAGTCATTTCTTCTGCCAGGAATGCAAAGGAGATTGTTGGGAAATATATACTTTTTTTTTTTTTTGGCCATATTAGTACCTCAAGAGATGTAAAACAAGGTATTTGAAAAAAATTCAACATCAGTTCTTTGTAACATACATAACTCAAAATAGGAACAGACTAGGTGAGCCCATCACATCAGTAGAATACACAAATAAAAACCATGTGATTATCTCAAAAAAACACAGGAAAAGCATTTAACAAAGTTTGACAACTTTTATGATAAAAATGCTCAACTATCTAGAAATAGAAGAGAACTTTAGCCTCATAAAGGGCATTTATCAAAAACCCACAGTTAAGGGCCTCCCTGGTGGCGCAGTGGTTGAGAGTCCGCCTGCCGATGCAGGGGATACGGGTTCGTGCCCCGGTCTGGGAGGATCCCATATGCCGCGGAGCGGCTGGGCCCGTGAGCCATGGCTGCTGAGCCTGTGCGTCCGGAGCCTGTGCTCCGCAACGGGAGAGGCCACAACAGTGAGAGGCCCGCGTACAGCAAAAAAAAAAAAAAAAAAAAAAAAAAAACCCACAGTTAAGAGCATACTTAGTGATGAAAGACTGAGAGCTTTCTCCCTAAGATCAGGAACAAGACAAGGATTTCTGCTGTAGCCACTTGTATTCAACATTGTACTAGACAGTCTGTCAGGGAAATAATGGCAAGGAAATGAAATGAAAGGCATGAAGTAAAACTGTCTCTATTTGTAGATGACACTTATATAGAATCCACTAAAAAAAACTATTAGAACTAATAAATGAGTTTATCAGGGTTGCAGGATACAAGATCAATATGCAGAAATTAATGGTATTCCTATACAGTAGCAATGAGCAATCCAAAAATGAAATTAAGAAAACAATTCCAGGGGGCCTCCCTGGTGGCGCAGTGGTTGAGAGTCCGCCTGCCGATGCAGGGGATACGGGTTCGTGCCCCGGTCTGGGAGGATCCCATATGCCGCAGAGCGGCTGGGCCCGTGAGCCATGGCCGCTGAGCCTGTGCGTCCGGAGCCTGTGCTCCGCAACGGGAGAGGCCACAACAGTGAGAGGCCCGCGTACAGCAAAAAAAAAAAAAAAAAAAACCAATTCCAGGGCTTCCCTGGTGGCGCAGTGGTTAAGAATCCGCCTGCCAATGCAGGGGACATGGGTTTGAGCCCTGGTCCGGGAAGATCCCACATGCTGCAGAGCAACTAAGCCCACGTGCCACAACTATTGAAGCCCACACACCTAGAGCCTGTGCTCTGCAACAAGAGAAGCCACTGCAATGAGGAGCCTACACACCGCAACAAAGAGTAGCCCCTGCTCACCACAACTAGAGAAAGCCCGTGCGTGGCAATGAAGACCCAGCACAGCCAAAAATAAATTTATTTTTTAAAAAAAGCAATTCCACTTACACATCAACAAAAAGTAAAATACTTAGGAATAAACTTAACCAAAAAGTATAAAACTTAAACCATGTCCATGCATTGAAGACAATATTAAGATGGCAGTACTCCCCAAGTTCAACATGATCCCTCTCAGAATCCCAGGTGGATTTTTTGCAGAAATTGACAAACTGATCCTAAAATTTATGTGGAATAAGAAACCCAGAATAGCCAAAACAGAAGTTGGGAGACTCACACTTCTGATTTCAAAACCTGCAATATCAAGGCTACAATAATCAAGAGAGTGTAGTGCTGGCTTAAGAATGGACATAGAGATCAATGGAATTGAGAGTCCAGAAATATATACCTCACGTTTATGGTCAATTGATTTTCAACAGAGGTACCAAGACAATTAAATGGAGAAAGAATAGTCTTTTTAACAAATGGTCTGGAGACAACTGGGTATTTACATGCAAAAGAATGAATTTGCAAAAGAATGAATTTGGGCCCTTTTCTCACACTCCATGCAAAAATTAACACAAAATGGATCACAGACCCAAATGTAAGGGCTAAAACTATGAAAATTTTAGAAGAAAACATGAGTAAATGTTCATGGCCTTGGGTTGGCCAAGCTTTCTTAGATACATCACCAAAAGCACAAGTGACTAAAGGAAAAGTAGTTAAATTGGACTTCATCAAAGTTAGAAACTTCTGTGCTCCAAAGTACACCATCAAGAAAGTGAAAAGACAACACTCAGAGTGGGAGAAAATATTTGCAAATCATGTCTGGTAAGGGATTTGTATCTAGGAAATATAAATAACTATTACAACTGAATGATAAAAAGACAACCTAATTTCTAAAATGAGCAAAAGACTTAATAGACATTTCTCCAAAGATGATTTACATGTGGCCAACACGCACGTGAAAAGATTGCTCAGCCCCATTAACTACCAGGGAAATTAAAGTCAAAACCACAATGAGATAACACTTCACACCTACTAGCAGGGTTATTATAAAAAGACATAATAACAACTGTTGACAAGGACGTGGAGCAGTTGGAACCCATCTACGCTGCTGGTGGGAATGTAAGGTGATGCAACCACTTTGGAAAAAGTCCAGCAGGTCCTCAATCAGACACAGTTATCACATGATCTTAGCAATTCTACTCCTAAGGGTACACCCAAGAAAAATGAAAACATATCCCCAAAAAATTATAAACAAATGTACATAACAGCATCTTTCATAATAGCCAAAAAGAGGAAACAACTCTAATGTCATCAGTGGAAGAATGGGTAAAGAAAAGGTGGTATATCCATACGATGGAATATTATTCAGCAGTTTTGAAATGAATTACTGATACATGCTACAGCATAGACGAACCTTGAAAACATGCTAATTGAAAGAAGCCAGGCACAAAGGACACATGTTCAGTGATTCCAGGAGAGGCCAATCTAAAGAGACAGAAAGTAGATTGGTGATTGCTTAGGGTTACAGGGCATGTGGAATTTGCAGGGTGACAGCCCAGGAGTGTGGGTAATGAAAATGTTCCAAAATTGATTGTACTGATGGATTCATAACTCTTTGAATATAGTAAAAGCCACTGACTTGTACACTTTAAAAGGGTAAATTGTATGGTATGTGAATACTTTTGTTTAAATATAGCATGCATACATCTAAGACCAAATGTTAAGACCTTACTGATTAGGGAAACACTAGAACAATGGTATTCAAAAGAAATTTCTGTTGGCTGAAGAGTTCTTTATCTGTGCTGTGGTAATACTATAGCCATTATCCAAATATGCTCAGGAACTGAGAAAATGAACTTTTAATTGTTTTTTTAAATAAATTGATGTATGTATGTATTTGCTGCGTTGGGTCTTCGTTGCTGTGTGCGGGCTTTCTCTAGTTGCATCAAGTGGGGGCTACTCTTTGTTGTGGTGTGAGAGCTTCTCATTGCGGTGGCTTCTGTTGTTGCGGAGCATGGGCTCTAGGTGTGCGGTCTTCAGTAGTTGTGGCATTTGGGCTCCACAAAAGCCCGGGACCAGATGGCTTCACAGGCAAATTCTACCAAACGTTTAGAGGAGAGCTAACACTGAGCCCTCTCAAACTCTTCTAAAAAATTTCAGAGGGAGGAACACTCCCAAATTCATTCTACGAAGCCACCATCACCCTGACACCAAACCCAGAAAAATATATCACAAAAAAAGAAAATTATAGACCAATATCACTGATAAACATAGATGCAAAAATCCTGAACAAAATACTTGCAAACAGAATCCAACAACATATAAAAAGGATCATACACCATGACCAAGTGGGATTTATCCCAGGGATGCAAGGATTCTTCAATATATGCAAATTAATCAATATGATACACCATATTAACAAATAAAGGAATAAAAACCATAGGATCATCTCAATAGATGCAGAAAAAGCTTTTGAGAAAATTCAACACCAATTTATAATAAAAAAAACTCTCTAGGAAATGGGCATAGAGGGAACCTACCTCAGCATAATAAAGGCCATATATGACAAACCCACAACAAACATCATACTCAATGGTCAAGAACTGAAAGCATTTCCATCAAGATCAGGAATGAGACAAGAATGTCCACTCGCCACTATTATTCAATGTAGTTTTGGAAGTCTTAGCCATGGCAATCAGAGAAGAAAAAGAAATAAAAGGAATACAAATTGGAAAAGAAGAAGTAAAACTGTCACTGTTTACAGATGACATGATACTATACATAGAAAATCCTAAAGATGGCACCAGAAAACTACTAGAACTAATCAGTGAATTTGGTAAGGTTGCAGGATACAAAATTAAGGCACAGAAATCTCTGGCATTCCTATACACTAACAACGAAAAATCAGAAAGAGAAATTAAGGAAACGGTCCCATTTACCATCGCAACAAAAAGAATAAAATACCTAGGAATAAACCTACCTAAGAAGGCAAAAGACTTGTACTCAAAAAACTATAAAAAACTGATGAATGAAATCAAAGATGACATAAACAGATGGAGAAATATACCATGTTCTTGGATTGGAAGAATCAATATTGTGAAAATGACTATACTACCCAAAGCAATCTACAGATTCAGTGCAATCCCTATCAAACTACCAATGGCATTCTTCACAGAATTAGAACAAAAAATTTTACAATTCATATGGAAACACAAAAGATCACAAATACCAAAGCAGTCTTGAAAAAGAGAAATGGAGCTGGAGGAGTCAGTCTCCCCGGCTTTGTACAATACTACAAAGCTGCAGTAATTAAGACAGTATGGTACTGGCACAGAGACAGAAATATAGATCAATGGTACAGGATAGAAAGCCCAGAGATAGACCCATGCACGTACGGTCACCTAATTTACGACAAAGGAGACAAGAGCATACAATGGAGAAAAGACAGCCTCTTCAATAAGTGGTGCTGGGAAAACTGGACAGCTACATGTAAAAGAATGAAATTAGAACACTATCTTAACACCGTACACAAAAATTAACTCCAAATGGATTAAAGACCTAAATGTAAGACCAGAACTATAAAACTCTTAGAGGAAAACATAGGAAAAACACTCTTTGACATAAACCACAGCAAGATCTTTTTTGACCCACCTCCTAGAGTGATGAAAATAAAAACAAAAATAAATAAATGGGATCTAAATAAACTTAAAAGCTATCGCACAGCAAAGGAAACCATAAACAAGACGAAAAGACCACTCTCAGAATGGGAGAAGATGTTTGCAAATGAAATGACGGACAAAGGGTTAATCTCCAAAATATACAAACAGCTCATGGTGCTCAACATCAACAACAAAAAAAACAAAAAACAATCCAATTTAAAAATGGGCAGAAGGGCTTTCCTGGTGGCGCAGTGGTTGAGAGTCCGCCTGCTGATGCAGGGGATGCAGGTTCATGCCCCGGTCCGGGAAGATCCCACATGCCGCGGAGCAGCTGGGCCTGTGAGCCATGGCCACTGAGCCTGTGTGTCCGGAGCCTGTGCTCCGCAACGGGAGAGGCCACAACAGTGAGAGGCCTGTGTACCGCAAAAAAAAAAAAGGGCAGAAGACCTAAATAGACATTTCTCCAAAGAAGACAGATGGCCAAGAGGCACATGAAAAGCTGCTCAACATCACTAATTATTAGAGAAATGCAAATCAAAACTACAATGAGGTATCACCTCACACCAGTCAGAATGCCCATCATCAAAAAATCTACAAACAGTAAATGCTGGAAAGGGTGTGGTGAAAAGGGAACCCTCCTGCACTGTTGGTGGGAATGTAAATTGGTACAGCCACTATGGAGAACAGTATGGAGGTTCCTTAGAAAACTACAAATAGAACTACCATATGACCCAGCAATCCCACTACTGGGTATATACCCTGAGAAAACCATAATTCAAAAAGAGTCATGTACCACAATGTTCATTGCAGCTCTATTTGCAATAGCCAGGACATGGAAGCAACCTAAATGTCCATCAACAGATGAATGTATAAAGAAGATATAGCACATATATACAATGTAATATTACTCAGCCATAAAAAGAAACGAAATTGAGTTATTTGTAGTGAGGTGGATGTACCTAGAGTCTGTCATACAGAGTGAAGTAAGTCAGAAAGAGAAAAACAAATACCGTATACTAACGCATATACATGGAATCTAAAAAAAAAATGGTACTGATAAACCTACTGGCAGGGCAGGAATAAAGATGTAGACATAGAGAATGGACTTGAGGACACGGGGAGGGAGGGGGAAGCTGGGGTGAGGTGTGAGTAGCAGCAACATACATATACTACCAAATGTAAATAGATAGCTAGTGGGAAGCTGCTGCATAGCACAGGGAGATCAGCTCAGTGCTTTGTGACAACCTAGAGGGGTGGGATAGGGAGGGTGCGAGGGAAGCTCAAGAGGGAGGGGATATGGGGATATATGTATGCATATGGCTGATTCAGTTTGTTGTACAACAGAAACTAACACAGTATTGTGAAGCAGTTATATTCCAATAAAGATCTATTTAAAAAAAACTTTCTGTTTGCTGAAAAGTTCTTTATCTTTGCTGTGGTAATACTATAGCCATTATCCAAATATGCTCAGGAACTGAGGAACTGAATTTTTTTTTTTTAATATACATTTATTTATTTATTTATTTATTTATTGGCTGTGTTGGGTCTTCGTTGACTGCATGCAGGCTTTCTCTAGTTGTGGCAAGTGGGGGCTACTCTTCGTTGCGGTGCGCAGGCTTCTCATGGTGGTGGCTTCTCTTGTTGCAGACCACAGGCTCTAGGCACGCAGGTTTCAGTAGTTGTGGCACATGGGCTCAGTAGTTGTGGCTCGTGGGCTCTAGAGTGCAGGCTCAGTAGTTGTGGCGCACAGCCTTAGTTGCTCCGCAGCATGTGGGATCATCCCAGACCAGGGCTTGAATCCATGTCCCCTGCATTGGCAGGTGGATTCTTAACCACTGTGCCACCAGGGAAGCCCCTGAATTTTTAATTGTAATTGAATTAAGTAGGCACATGTGGCCCACATTAAATCCTTCAGGAAATCCCAGTCAGTTTTCTTTTGACAGTACCTAGAATCCGATCACCTCTCACAACCTCCGCCTTTGTCTCTACCAGGATTACTTCAGCAGCCCCCTTCCTGGTTTTCCGGCTTTGCCCTTGCCCCGTAGAATCTTCTGAACACAGCAGCCAGTGCGATTCTTTTAAATGTATAGCAGTGTATGTCTCTGCTCACAACCCTTCACATTCAAACTCAACATGTCTAAAACCAAACTCCTGACCTCTCCACCTCCTGCACACACACCTTCTAGCTCAGAGTATGAGCCCAGAGTCCTTGTGTCTCCCAGACTCAGTGGTCCAGCCCCTAACCCCACATTACATCTCAGATTCTACTTCTGCCCCGACAGCCCCCCGACCTTATTCCTGCCCCTTCCTTGTTCCCTCCACTCCAGCCACACTGTCTTCCTCGCTGATCTCCAGGGTGCATGTGGCCTGTTTTGTCTCACTGATGGGCTCTCCCCTCAGACATCCACATGGCTCACTACCTCACCTCTTCCGGTCTCTGGTCAGTGTCACTTCATCAGTGAGGCCTTCCCTGCCCACCTCCAGGATCATGGCACCACCCCCTTCCCTCTCTATACCACGTCTCTGCTTTCCTTTTTATATTTTACTTGTTTATTTGTTCCCTTCTCCTTCTGCTCTAGATTATAAATTCCATGAAGGCAGAGATTTGTGTCTCTTTTCTTCCCTGCTGAATCTCCCAGCAAAAGAATGCTTGTCAATTGTTGGTGGTCAGTA
This sequence comes from Mesoplodon mirus, assembly GCF_964341445.2. NCBI lineage: Eukaryota > Metazoa > Chordata > Mammalia > Artiodactyla > Ziphiidae > Mesoplodon > Mesoplodon mirus. The sequence continues at coordinate 47,231,052 of NC_138995.1, forward strand.
GGTATTTGTTGAATGAATAAATGAGTGGATGTATGGATGAATGAGTGAGTGAATGATGAAGATCGATTGGAGGAAGAAGATACCAATTAGAAGCACAGAATCCAGTGGGGAGGCTAGTTTAATAGGCAAAGAATTGTCATTCCTTCTAATTGATACCTGTCGTTCCTTGAACAGTCATTTTCCTTTTTAAAAAATGCATTGTTCTTTCTCATTGAAACTTAAACTCCTTGGGATCAAGGACTGAATTCTTATACCTTTTTGTTTCCTCAGCAAATAAACGTTCAGTTATGAGGAAATGTAATTCTCATTTGGCCAGAAGTACTCAAGTCACTCAATTTTTAAAAGTCTTTTTTCCTTGTGCTAACATTTTTTCTTATTTATTTGATTTTATAGAATTTGCACATCTTCCCATTGAATACTCCTGCAAAGCAAGGAGTCTTTAGACCAAATAGGGTTAATCCGCACAGTGGTAACTATGGTAGAACCACAACTAATAATTGCTTCAGCCCAGCCCAGTGGAAATACTGTCTCATCAACAATAGTCTAACCTAGTCACAAACACTGCTTGGCAGCTGTCATATGTCATGGCTTTTAATCAACTCTAGGGCAAGAATCATTCCATTCTAACAGATGGACATGAATTTAACCAGACAATAAACTCTGTATGTGCCATAAATATGTTTGCTGAGGGCATGATTCCCTGTACAGAACTTTAAGAACAGCTGTCTTATCATGAGTTGCTGTTGCTTGGTGAGATGATTTGTTAACCTAATTCTGAAAGATTACATTTGTCTTTAATGTAATCTTTAATGTTAATGTTATCTTTAATGTTAATCTTTCAATGGCTTCCCCACTACCAGTTGCCTAGTTGTTTGGGGAAGGCAATTTTTATAAACAAAAGTTACTTACATGAGATTTTTTAAAACTAATGATATGGTTCCTTTTCAAATTTGGTGTCATTTGTCTAATCATTAGCTGCATGCCCTGGCAACATTCATTAGTCATTTTCTTTTCTTCGTGCTTATTTCCTTTTAGTACTGCTGTTAAATTACTATATTAACTACTACTTAAATGGCTTTAGCTGTACAATTTCTTAAAAATACAATTATTTTGTCTTTCTGCTTTTTTCTGTCATCTTCAGAGACAATGTTTTTTATTCTCTCAACAGTGCTTCCCCTGTGGAACTTGTGCAATTTAAAATATGAAGTATTTGTTCGTTTTGTGTTCTTCAGAGGGTAACTTCTATTGATGTACCTTTTCATTGGCACTATCCACCAGGCAAAGTATAAATTGCTGTATAAAAACTGGAAAAGTGTTTGAGTAGAGCAGATGTTCTCTTAGCATGAAGCAGATGTAAAACTTGCAAGTGTCTGTCTAATAAGGTATAGCATTTGGTTCTATACAGCTGGTGCCAAGATTACCAAGTAATCATGTTGAAAGGCATTTTTACTAATCAGGATCCCCTCTGTTCTTTACACATTCTGGTTATGTTAAAAGAGAGAGAGATGGGCACAAAAGTGGCTTTCTACTTTTAGTACTTTGAGCAGTTTTTTTTCTCTTTCTGCATTTTCATGAAGTCAGTCTCCTTTTAGAACCATGTCCGATAGGGAGCCCCCTACATGTGAATGACTGATTTAGTTCTCCAGTTTGGTTTGGGCATGAGTGTTTGATGTTAGAATATTCCATCGGAGGCAGCCACACTTTGAACACTTTAAGGCAGCTGGAGAGAAAGAAAGGAATGTAATATACTTAATGTGTTTTTTTTTTCTTATTTGCATGGACAAAAGCTAATATTTGCTTAGTTAATGTCAATTCATAGTTTCTATGGTTACCTGACCAAGGAGGAGGTTGAACATTCTGGAAACAATTAATACCAATTTAGTTTTATGTTATCAAAAGCAGTCGAGCAGTTTTTCCCAAAGATTAAAGGTGAATGGATTAATGTGACTGCCAAGAAGATAAAACGATACAGGTATGAAAGACACAACACAAATCAGTAGCAAATGTAAAAGCTAAAAGAGCTACATCACTTTCTGTTGTCCTTTTTGTAAAGCAAGTGTGCTAATGAAATTAAATTTCAAAACCTGATGAGCCTTTTCTTTTTCATGTTTGATTTCCCAAGGATAAATTTGTTTTCTGTGAAAGGAAGCTCATTATATAAGAAGGTTTGCTACCCTGTGCCTTCTGCTTTTTTAAAAAAGAGTTAATGATGAAACATAATTGTTTTAATATCAGTAAGTGGATGTTTATACTCTTTGATAGTTGAGTATTTCTTCAATGCTCTATTCGTGAATTAATTTATAGTACTTTTTTAAAGGGTAGGAGAAGTATTTCTTTAAATATATATTTTTAATTTATTTATGTATTTTTGGCTGCGTCGGGTCTTAGTTGCTTCGTTGGCCCGCGGCATGTGGGATCTTAGTTCCCCCACCAGGGATCGAACCTGCATCCCCTGCATTGGAAGGCGGATTCTTAACTACTGGACCACCAGGGAAGTCCCTTTTTAAATATCTTAAGGGAGAAGGAAGTACATTAAATAATTTCCAGATCTGAAGATAAATAGCATGACTGGTTCTTTTAATGAAATGTTTATTACTATTTGAAAAATAATTGGAGGTAGGGGAAAACAAAGATGTGCTAAAAGAAGTTTATCCACTAGAAAGTAAGATATTCAGTGTTTATCATCCTCCACCAGTAAAGTTGGGTTTGTGGAATATGGATCCGCTATATAGGAAAAAACATAGATGATACTACATTTTAGACAATGTGTTGCAGAACCTGGTTTTTTGAACACTGGGGTAAAAGAATCTATAATGACATAGGTTATAATTTTTTGTTCATTTATACTGTTATATATATATATGAAATATAGGATCTAAGAGTATTAATAGGATTATTCCAGAAAGTCTTCCCCATTCTTATTACCAGTTGCCTCCATATTTTATATTACTGATTTAAATCTTAAATTTCATAAAAGCACCTTACAACCAAATTGACTAATAGCTACTACTTTAAATTTTCAGTTCTTCTGAAATTGAATATTTATATAAAAGCAGTTTAATATTTCTTGCATCCATGTTTAATATTTCTTGTATCCTACATGAACATCTTTCCACCAAGGTTACACTTGTCAAAGTAAAATTCACATGTAAAAGGTCTGCCCCATTTTACTAAGAATACCTTGTATTCTTAGAATAAAAAGAAAATTATTAATCTTATATAATATTATATAATATTGTTAGCTTTTAGGCAGGTGTCTAATGCAGTTATAGTTCTTTTTATTTGAGGGACTTTTTTCTACTGTCCCTATTTTGTTTTTCACTAATATTACATAAGAATGGTGGTACTTTTTTAAGGTTTTAATTTGTATGAAATTAAAAACGTTAACTCTGAAACATTAACTTAAATGGAACTAGTTTTCTCCATTGTTAAAAATGGTTTGTTATAGGAAATTTTAAACATCCACAAAAATAGAGAGAATAGTAAAATAAACTCCTATAATATACACCCAGCTTCAATAATTATCAGCCTTTTATTGTTTTTATTTGCCAAGATTTCTTAAGACTATTGTCAGAGGTTTTTGTTTTTGTGTTTTTCTTTTAAGTTGTAGTTCTGTATCCTGTTTCTACAGTGACAATAGATATTTAAACAAAACTAGGTCATGTAAACCCAGTAGACCTAACTTTATTTCAGGAAGTGGAGCGAGAAATCTCATTCAGAACAGAATGTGGACTGTATTACTCCTACTACAAGCAGATGCTGCAGGCTCCAACCCTCATGCAAGGTAATCACAACTAATAGTTTTATTTGGGGTCTACTGCATTCTTTTCAATATTTCTGCTAAAATATACTTTGGCACTAATGCATTCTAAATGCTTTATAGATCTTGTGTAGTTTTTCCTTGAACTTGTATAGTTTTTTTCCTTGTTAACATAATCAATCCATGAAAATGTTTTGCTTTGGAAGAAGTTATGTAATATTTTATGTAGTTCTCCTCTCCTTGCTTCTCAGCTCTCCTCCATCCCAAATTATCTGTTCACAATTTCTTGGTTTTGCTGTTAATTGTTTTCATGGTCATTTTGGAAAAGGTCTTTGTATGTGTAAGGAGTATTGTCTGAAAACAGGAGACGTTTTGGTGGTACAAATGACAATCACAGTTGTCTTTTTTGTCCCCAGTGCCCCCATTCATTCCTTTATTTTGCAGTTACCATTTTCCCACATTTTCTGTGTTTCTAAGTGGTTTAGAGTACATACTCTTTACCTTTACTCCATTTAATGGAACCCTCCAAAAGGGTCTCTCCTACTCAATATATGCTTTGTATGCTTAATATGGGTGCATATAACAGAGAATTGCCTTTTTCTAGGCTTTGTTTGGAATCAGATATATTTTTGGCAAGAATTCTTCATGGGCAATGTTTTGTACTTCTAATTTTATCACGATAGGAGACATGAAATTTTGGTTGCCTTTCTTTTAGTGCCATAAAAGTTAATCAGTTGATTCCTGTGTGGATAGTTGCATTCACACATAATAAGGTTAATTACTCACCAGCCTTGCACTTAATGGTTTTAGTAGCCATTGATGACTATTGCCTCTGTCCATTATTTCAATAGAGTTACAGAAGTGACTCTCATTCCTCCTGCATTTATTAGCTGGAACTCTGTTAAATAGAAAACCTTTTTCTCATCAGCTATTTGATCACCCCAAGCTACAGTTTATCAAAAAAGGCAGGATAAGTGTTGATTTTTCCCCCATACAGTTGATCCTCATTATTCATGGATTCTGTATTTGCAAATTCACCTACTCTCTGAAACTTATTTGTAACCCCAGAATCAGTAGTCCTGGTGCTTTCACAGTCATTCACGGGCATGTGCGCAGCAGTGAAAATTTTTAGTTGCTTGATACATGTGTTCCCAGCTGAGGTCAAATAAGGTGATGCAGTGCTTTCGTGTTTCAGCTCTCAGACTACAGAGTCATTTTCACAGTCTGTTTAGTGCCATGGTTTTTTTTTTTGCATTTTTGTGGTTTTCGTTGGTGATTTTCCTGTTTAAAGTGGCCCCCAAGCATAGTGCTGCAGTGCTGTCTAGTTTTCCTAAGTGCAAGAAGGCTATGGTGAAGGCATACAGAGAAAATAACGTGTGTTAGATAAGCTTTGTTCAGGTGTGAGAGTGCTATCGGCCATGAGTTAAATGTTAATGACTCAACAATATACACTAAAGGTGTCTTTAGACAAAAACTCATATAAATCAAGGTCATGTGCTGATCAGTTGATAAAAATGCATGACCAGAAGCTTGTAGGAAAGTAACCCTGTATTTCCTACTCATTCAGTATTGCTAATACAGTTTTCATTGCAATTTTATAGAACATAACTGCGGTGAGTGATGAGAATCAGCTGTACTTACAAGTTCTCAAAATTATGAGTTGCTTCTCTAGCATTCCCCAAAGCAGGGGTTCTTATTGAAGGGCACTTGTGTCCCTGGGGGACATCTGGAATGTCCAGAGATGGTTTTGATTGTTACACTTTAGCGGGGAGAGGGTGAGTGTGCTACTGGAATTTAGTGAGTAGAGGGCAGAGATGCTGCTAAACATCCTGCAGTGCTCAGGACAGTCCCCCCAACAACAAGAATTATCGGGACCAAAATGTCAAAATACTGGTAGTGTTGAAGTTGAAAACCTCAGCTCTAAAGGTGAATAATGAGTATTTTCTTTCTAAGTATCACTATGAACTCAGTGGTTGACCTGTTTCAATTCATTTAAGTTATTTGTTAAGATTATTCTTTTAGAAACTTTCAAACATATAAAAAGGTAGAGAAAATCCTCTAATGGATTTGCACTCAAGTATCACTCAGTTACAGTGGTTACCAGATTATGACCAATCTTGTTTCCTCTCTACCCCCATCCTCAACCTGGATAATTTTGGAGTAACTCCAAGACACCATATTGCTTCATCTGTAAATATATCAGTATATTTTTCTAAAGAATGGCAACTCCCTTCTATAAACATAACCAAGTTGTCATTATCACAATTAAGAAATTACTTAATATCAAATATCTACTCAATATTCTCATTTTCCTCTTGTCTTATAGATTTTTAATGTAGTTTTTGAAATCCAAATAAAGCTCATACATTGCAGTCTTTCGCTATGTCTTTGTTTCTTTTAAGCTATAGATTCCTCACCATCTTTTTTTCTTGTAATTCTTCACTGGAAACACTGATTGCTTTGTCTGAGAGTTTTCCACTTTCTGGATTTTGGTGGAGCCCCAATGGTGCCATTCAGTGTTTCTCTGTTGTCTGAATTTCCTCTTAATTGGCAGTTAGATCTGGAGGCTTGCTCAGATTTAGGTTCTGCTTTTTGGCAAGAATACTTCCTAGATGGTGTTGTACACTTCCACATCAGGGGGTACATAATGTGCAGCTCATTCTTTTGGAGTTTAGACTGGGCCATCCATTATTAAGTTAGTTAGCCTTTCACCTAGGTTTACAACCATTGATGATCATTACTTAAATCTGTTCATTGCATAAGGACTATAGCATGGTGATATTCTGATTCTGTAATTCCTTCCATCATTATCAGATGGACTTCCTCTCTAAATAAAAACGTTTTCTCATCAACTATTTGGCAACCCAGAATGTCAGTTCCTAAAGGAAAGGTGGGATAAGTATTGATCCTTTCCTTTTGTTTTAGAATGAGTTACCTCTCTAGCATCCCCTAAAGGTTTGCTTTTTAAATATTATCATAAACACATGGATTTCTAACATATTTCATTTGTTTCAATCTTTGCATTATTCTTCTTATAACAAGTTGTCCAGTCTTTGGCCAGTGGGATGCCCTTCAAATCAGCTGCTGTCTTTTTTTTTTTAATTTTTATTTTTGGCTGCGTTGGGTTTTTCGTTGCTGTGCGGGCTTTCTCTAGTTGCGGCGAGCTGGGGCTACTCTTCATTGTGGTGCACAGGCTTCTCATTGTGGTGGCTTGTCTTGTTGCAGAGCACGGGTTCTAGGCCTGCAGGCTTCAGTAATTGTGGCACACAGGCTCAGTAGTTGTGGCTCGCGGGCTCTAGAGAGCAGGCTCAGTAGTTGTGCCACATGGGCTTAGTTGCTCTGTGGCATGTGGGATCTTCCCGGACCAGGGCTTGAACCCTTGTCATCTGCATTGGCAGGTGGATTCTTAACCACCAACTGCCGTCTTTTTGACATGACTCCAATAGCCTTTGAAAACTACTTTGGCATGACAAGATGTTTCAAGCCCATTTTGTGTTTTTCCTACCCGTGACCTAGAATCAGCTGTTTCTCCAAGGAGCCCCAGTTCTCTTTAGTGGCTATTTAGAGACCACAATCTGGGTACTAGAGGCACTTATTGCTACTAGTTTGGTCCTTGTTTCCAGACCTTTAGTGAGCAGAGTAGGAAATGTGATTTTTTTTTCTAAAAGAAAATATGAATAGAGCTATTTTTAGTTCAAAATTAGGATAATAAGGTTTTTACTTTTTTGACTTTATATTTGTATCTTGTTTTCTTTAAGCTGAAAATTTTGGCTTCTGTGACATTATCACTTATTTGTTTTATGCTGCTATGTATAATACTTTCAGTGTAGCAATGATAATATTGCTACTAACAGTGTGATTGCCTGAAAACAGTTCAAGCTGTCTTTGTAATTCTTTTTGTCCTTAGGATGTAGCCTACTAGGAATTTACAGTCACATTCCTCTATTCCCAGGAACACTGGAAAGAGTTCTTTTTATGTGACCAAGCTACCAACTCAGTAGGTTTCTTTGTTTTATCTTGCTTTTGGTTTTCAGTGATTGCTTTGTGAAAAATTTTTATATATTTTTTATACTTACTAAAAAAATGTTTACATGGTTCCAAAGTCAAAACTATAAGACAGGGAGCATTCAGGGAAGTCCACCTCCATCCCTGTCACCTCCACCCTGTTTCTTTCCTCACTCTTTAGGTAACTATTTGTATTAGTTTTTGGTTTATTCTTCTACAGTTAGTATTTTCAATATAAGCAAATACTTTATATATTCATATTTTCCCTTTTATTACAGAAAAAACCCTGCTTACTGTATACACTGTCCTCTATTTTGCTTTTTTCACTTGACTGAAATCTTGATCACTCTATAGTAGAGTATCATGATATTCCTTATTTATTTACTTACTTATTTTCTTGCAGTTGCATAGTACTCCTTGGTGTGGGTAACCATAACTTTATTCAAGTAGCCTTCTTGTCTTTGTCTGCTCAGGCTGCCATAACAAACTAACATTGACTGGGTGGCTTAAAAAAACAGAAATTTATTTTCTTACGGTTCCAAAGGCTGGAAGTCTAAGATCAGAGTACCAGCACAGTTGGGTTCTGGTGAGGACTCTCTTGGCTTGTTGCTGGCCACCTCTCTGCATCCTCACATGGAAGACAGAGACAGAGAGCAAGCTCTCCAGTGTCTCTTCTGATAAGAGCACTAATCCCATTATGAGGGTCCCCCTCTTATAACCTTTGTCTCTACCAAATTACTTCCCAAAGGCTCATCTTCAATACCATCACATTGGGGGGGCTTAGGGCTTCAACATAGGGGGGGCATATAAAGTCTCAGTCCATAACACTCCTGTATTAGTCTAGTAGGACTGCCGTAACAAAATAACACAGACTGGGTGGCTTAAACAGTACAAATTTATTTTCTTTCAGTTCTGGAGGCCAGAAGTCTACCATCAAGGTACTGTCGGGGTTGGTTTCTGGTGAAGCCTCTTTCTGGCTTGTAGATGGCCACCTTCTTGCCATGTCCTTACAAGGCCTTTCCACTGTGTGCACAGAGGGAGGGAGAGAGCCCTCTCTTGTTGGTTCCTCTTCTTATAAGGACACCAGTCCTATCAGATTAAGGCCCCACCCTATGACCTCACTTAACCTTTTTACCTCCTTGTAGACCCTATCCAAATACAGACACATGGGGTTAGGGCTTCAACATAGGAATCTGGGGGGACACATTTCACTCCAAAACACCTCGTGTTGATGGACTTTGGCATTGTTTCTGATCTTTTGCTTTTACAGATGGCACTGCAGGAATGACTTGTACCTATGTCATTTTGTCTTTTTGCCAGTCTGTCTTTGGAATCTATTCCTAGACATGGTCTTCCTGGATCAAAGAGTAAATGCACATGTAATTTTGCTAGGTGTTGCCAAATTCTCTTCCATAGGGATTATACCATTTTGCATTCCCAACTACAGTGTATGAAAGAGCCTTACAGCCTCACTAACAGAGTATATTGTCAGACTTCTTGATTTTTTTCCAAGCTGCTAGGTGAGAAATGATATCTTAGTATAGTTTTAATTTGCAGTTCTAGTAGGAGTGAGGTTGAGCATCTTTTCACATGTGTAAGGACTGTGTGCATGTCCTCTTCTGTGAACTGTTCATACCTTCTGTTAATTAGTTGGCTTGGTTACAGTAGCAAATGACCTCAATATAACTGGAATTCTATAACAACAGATGTATTTCTCACTCTCATTATCCAGCCCCTATGTGGAACATACTGTTAGCACTGCAGAGGGAAAGAGTAAGATTGCTGGTGGAAGCATGCATTGCCTCTTAAAGATTCTGCTCAGATGTGACCTGTGTCACATCCACTCACCTGCCATTGGTCAGAGCAAGTCAAATGGCCAAACCCACCCCTGGGGGTGGGAGGGGGGCTTCATATACTCTCCCAAAGGAGGTACTACAGGTCTCATGGCAGGAAGGCAGAGCAGGGAAATATAAAATCCTCTTGCCCAAATTTCTGTAGAAGAATCATACGGTTCTTCTGTTACATCACAGAAGTTACAATTTACCTATGTTTGTGTAAACATTTAAGTAATGTCCATCTAATATATGGTGTGCTTTTCATGGATAGGACTATTATATCCCCAACACCTAGCACATTCTCTGGCGTATACTAAAGAATCTATGAATAGTTTTGAGTGAATAATTTAATTATAATTATCTTTTACTGAATTTTCAAATATCAATCTTAGGTTTTCATGGCTTAATATATGATAACAAAACCGAATCTATGAGGACAATTAACCTCCTTCAACGAATGAATATTTACCAAGAGGTTTTTCTCAGTATTTTATATAGAGTTCTACCCATACAGGTATGTTGTGTTCTGTGACATTGAATTTAATATTAGATGAAAGTCAAAGTCTGACATTTTAAGTTGAATGTTTCACGTATGTTTTTCTGATCTTCAACGGCTTGGTATAAAAACAGTAGTATCCTAATTTTCTCCATACATATTGTGAATTTTGCTTTTTATTTATATTTTATAAGATATTTTTACATATAGATGCTTCCAGGCTTATAAGTATGCAGTCTAGAAGCTGATAAATATTTTCATTTGGAAACATGTGATCACTCCTCATTTATCTTTGAAATAAAAAAACAACAACCTGGAAAGTTAGCAAATCACAGTGACCACTTCTCATGTGAATAAGGTAATACTGGATGAAGTTAGGTGTAAAACTCGTCTAAAGAATGAAACTAGGGACTTCCCTGGTGGTCCAGTGGTGAAGACTCTGCACTTGCAATGCAGGGGGCCTGGGTTTGATCCCTGGTCAGGGTACTGGATCCCGCATGCCGCAACTAAGAGCCTGCATGCCGCAGCTAAAAATCCTGCTGGCCACAGCTAAAGATCCCACGTGCCGCAACTAAGTCCCAGTGCAGCCAAATAAATAAATAAATACTTTAAAAAGAAAAATGAAGCCAGAATTCTCTAGGACTTCCTTTTCTGCTTTTGTATTGAGAAGAAAGGCTGCTAGCACATTTTTACACAGGAAGGAGTGATGTACGCTTATTTCTTGGAATTAATACCAAGCTTCTGAATATTAAATTTCCACTGTCATATTTTGTAAGTGGCAATGAGAGGGAGTAGGGCTTCTTTAACAGACGTTTTTTATCCTTCCCTTACAGAAATATATAGAGCCAGTTTACTTTTATATTTACACCTTATTTGGACTCCAAGCAATTTATGTCACAGCTCTTTACATAACCAGCTGGCTCCTGAGTGGTACGTGGCTATCAGGACTCTTAGCAACTTTCTGGTATGTCACAAATAGGTGAGTTGGAATCAGTGTTCCCTTCTCCCTTTCTAAGGTATAAGTTAAAAAGAAGTTACTTCATTTCCAGTTTAAAGAAGGTTGTTCTGCCACATTTTGTGTGGAGTATTTTCTCTTTGGGTTACCTAGTGGAGTTTTTCTTATTTAGTAAGGTAGAAAGTCCTACTTATGTATATCTACAGCTGAGGAACAAAACATTGAGTTGTAAGTCAAGAGAGTCATCTATAATAATCCCAATTCTATTACCAACTTGCTGTGTGATCAGTATTTCTCTAGCCACAAATCTCATCTCTTAAAAGGTTTATTAATATCTTTATTATCAACCTCAATAAGATTGTATTCAGCCCATAATTAGCAAAGTATAAAGCACTGTACAAATGTAAGGAAGTTCTTACATTATTTAATTAATATCTATTAATTTCCAAATCCTGGAGCATTATGAAATAGCATTTTTAAAAAACATATTTGAGATAAATCGAATTATTGCCTGACCTATTAAAAGCAACACCAATAGTCAGTAGCAGTCTTAAAATTTGAACATGAATTCTGATGTTGATTTTATGTTGTAATCCTCAACAAATTACTTTTTATTATAACCTTACTGAGTGCTTACTATATGCCAAGCACTTTACATCATACTTTATACGTATTATTTTAACAACCCTGTAGAGTGGGTACTATTATTATTACTATTTTAGAAGTGAGGTAATTGAAGCTTAAAAGGTTAACTTTTATACATATACATTATATATGTAAATATATATAAAATATATATAAAATATATATAAATATATAAAAAGGTTAAGTTATGTGTGCATGTATATATATATATATATGAGAATATTTTTATAGGCATATATATTTATATATAGATCAAGGCATACACACACACACACACACACACACACGTGCACACATGGAGCTAAGTCTTGGTCAGAATTCAAATGCAGAGTATGAGATCACTATGTTATGCTGCCTCTTAACATTTTATTTTATTTTATTTTATTTTTTGTGGTACACGGGCCTCTCACTGTTGTGGCCTCTCCCGCTGCGGAGCACAGGCTCCGGACGCGCAGGCTCAGTGGCCATGGCTCACGGGCCTAGCCGCTCTGCGGCATGTGGGATTTTCCCGGACCAGGGCACGAACCCGTGTCCCCTGCATCGGCAGGTGGACTCTCAACCACTGCGCCACCAGGGAAGCCCGCTCTTAACATTTTAATCTAACATATTATTCCTGCTAAGAGTAAATGAAAGTCTGTATTTCAAATATACTTCAACAAAAAATCAACTTAAAAAAAAGAATAAAGTCAAATTTATTGTTTCTATTAAAAGTAAATAAAGACATTTATTGGATTCCTAGTATGTATAGGGATCGTTCTTGGTACTAGGTGTACAAAGTTGAAAACAACTACACTTGCCCTCTGGGGGTTCACATTCTAGGGGAGTCAAGGAGCTCTTAAAAGTTATTAATCAATGACAAAATTAAGACTCAAGTATAAAGAACTACCAGTTCTACCCCAGTTCTACCACTGCATACCTGTGGACAGGTTAGTTAAATTTTCTCAATGCCAGTTTTATGTTACAGGCGTGATGATGATGATGATAAGGGCAAATTATTGAGAACCAAGGACAAAAATCTAAATATACTTAACGTAATATGTCTTTCACTTTAGGAAATCTTTGAGGTAATGCTAGTAAAAATTACTACTTTGGCCCTTTGTGTCTTCCTTGTGCAGAATAGATACCACAAGGGTTGAGTTTACCATCCCACTGAGAGAGAATTGGGCGCTGCCATTCTTTGCAATTCAGATAGCAGCAATTACATATTTCCTGAGACCAAACTTACAGCCCCTTTCTCAAGTAAGTTTTTATAATACTTTGTATATATTTTTAGTTCTCCAATTTTATCTTAGAAGCTTCAGAAAATGTGATGTTCATAGTGTCCCAAGTGCATGTTAATAGTTCTTATTCCATGACCAGTTTTTTAACTTGAGTTAAATTAAGTTTTCTTTTTCTAAACCTGTTCCTACTTTGCTAAGAAAATGTTTTCATTTTTGATGTTAAAAATGTGCTCTACATCATCTGCCCTTAAACAGTTGCGGCAAACCCACACAAATTTTCTGCACAACGGTCAGAATTTTTAAGCCATTGCTCTTGAGATGTGATTTGGTGCATTATCGCCTCCATGATAATACGGAGTACACATACCATATGTGAATATTTATATGCAAAGTGTCCCTTTAGGATATTTAGAACTTAAATAACAAATGCAGGAGTTTTCAGAGCAACAGTTGATAGTTTTTCTGTTTGGTTTACAGAGATGTTGGCTGCTCTTGAGAACACTTGTCTGAGAGGCTTTCTATTACCAGAGACCTGTACATTATACAAAGATTTTCTTTTTACAGAGGCTGACACTTCTTGCCATTTTCGTCTCGACGTTCCTCTTTAGTCTAACGTGGCAGTTCAATCAGTTCATGATGCTGATGCAAGCAGTAGCGCTGTTCACACTGGATGCCTTGGACATGCTGCCCGCAGTGAAGGTACGGTTTGCTCTCTGTTCTCAGTGGAGATGGCGGTTGTTTAATGTTGTATACGATAGAATGAGCTCAAAATATGCACATAATACATGCACATAAAATATGCTTAAGAATAAAGTTGAAGCTGCTTCTTGGCTATCATGTAAATATGCTGTAGTTAGTTGAAGCTGAGTAATTTATGCAGCCTAGTTTGACCATCTTAATTTTTATTCTGCTTATTTTACATTAAAAGATGGATTTGGGCTTCCCTGGTGGCGCAGTGGTTGAGAGGCCGCCTGCCGATGCAGGGGACACGGGTTTGTGCCCCGGTCCGGGAAGATCCCACATGCTGCAGAGCAGCTGGGCCCGTGAGCCATGGCCACTGAGCCTGCGCGTCCGGAGCCTGTGCTCCGCAATGGGAGAGGCCACAACAGTGAGAGGCCCGCATACGAAAAAAAAAAAAAAAAAAAAAAAGATGGATTTATTTCGGGACTTCCTTGGCAGGCCAGTGGTTAAGGCTCCACACTTCCACTGCAGGGAGCACAGGTTCGATCCCTGGTCGGGGAACGAAGATCCCACATGTGGCGTGGCCTTAAAAAAAAGATTGGATTTATTGGGAGCACAAATGTCTAAATCAGTTGTCCTTTATAGAGTTGACTTACATTTTAAAATAGCTATCTTATATTTTAAAATTTATTACTGTGTATTGTCCCACCTTTTTTTTCCCCATGGAAATCAGTGGGTGTAAAACAACTTTTCTGTGGTACTTCGTAAAATTTTCATAGTGACGTTTACCAATACGGGATGTGAATCCCTGTTGATTGGTTAGAGGTCATATGTGAAATAAGGAAATTATAAAGGAAACCATTGTTTGTCTCCCAGTGTGTGCTGCTGTCATTTAACTGCACTGTTTCTGTCATGTGCAGAAATATGTTTTAATGTGTATGTTTTTAAGTTGCTCATAGTTACTATTCCAAAGTAACAGTAACTTAAATAGTTTCCAAGTATAATAAAATATTATCACCAGATCTAAGGCAGCAATATAATCTAATAGAGAAGACTTGTACTCACATATTCCATGCCAAAAGAGATGCAACAATCTTTGGAAACTGACTGAATCTGAATTAGGAAACATTAAAGTCAACCAACACATATATATTATCTATCTACTGAGTCATTACAATAGGATAGGCACTACAGAAAATTCCAACCTGTATAAGACATTGTCCCATCCACAGGGAGTTTGCCATCTAGCTTAGGAAATAAATATGTACAATCAGAGGGATGTCTGTATATCTATAGATGTCAATTTGTAGTAACGGTAAGTGCCAGAAGTCTAGAAGAGGAGACTTCTTTTTCAGCTAGAAAGGTTTCACAGAAATGAACTGCTAGAGGTGGACCAAAAATGAGGAGACTAGAATTTGGATGGAGTGTGAGAGGGGAAGATATGAAGGTAAAATACAGTAAAGAAAGCAGGTGGATAAATGGGAAAAAAATGTGAAAAAGAACGGATACTTCTATGGGTATAACTGAATCACTTTTCTGTATACCTGTAGCTAACACATCATTAATCAGCTATACTCCAATATAAAATAAAAATTAAAAAATTAAAAATATTTTTAATTAAAAAAAGAAAGCAGGTGGATAAGCCAAAGTTAAAATGTGTATGTATGTGTGTGAGTGTATAATATATGTATGTGTGTGTATATATATATATGGTATTAGATAATGATAATAGAGCCCACATGCCTCTAAAAGCTGCATGTACAAATGAAGCTGAGTCTGTTGCTGTCTGTTTACATTTGCTTTCCTGTTTTGTAAACTCTTTATGCTTTGTTCGTGGAGACTTGCAAGCTAAGGGGAAGAGGTGCCTAGATACCTTTGTATTTCTTCTTGTCATACACTCTTAGGCCAGTTAGTCTCTTCATATGTGATATCACTTTTCCCCCCTTTCTAACAAGTATGTTCAAAAGAACATTGTACATTTTAACATAAAAAATAAATTAATAAATGGAAGAAGAAATAAATAAAAATAAATAATATTGAGCCATTATGAAAATATATATATAAAATTTTTTTCCTAGTATATAATTTTTCTGTAGTGTATTTTCACAGTAGGTATCAAAAGCCTAAGAAAACATGTATGTCTTTTCACCAAATTTTGACCTCTTGAAATTTATCCTAAGGATATAATCAAACATGTTCATTTTAGCTGGACTGTAATAAGAAAAGTCTGGAAATGACCTAAGTCAATAGCAATAGGGTATTGTTAAATAAACACGTCTTAACTATGTAACACAGTGTTAGTTATATATAACCATTAGTTTTCCTTCTCCCTTTTTTAAAAATAAAACATGTATAGAGAGAGGAAAGTTTCCAGAAACATATGCATTAAAGTATTAGCAGTCAGCTATGTGAGTGATGCTCTTATTTTCTTTTTGTTCTTTAGACCTCTTGAATGTTTCTGTAATGAACATCTCTTTCTTTTTCATTTTTTAAAAATTGGAAAACAGAATAAAAGGTACTATTTTGGCACACACACAAAACTAAAGAATAATACAGCTAATTTATTTCATATTCAGTTCTAAGCTTCGTTGAATTTTTATATTTGAAACTCTGTTGGCATTAGAAGTAGTTATAACTATCAGAATTAAAGGAGGAACAGTATTATAATGAAAGGATCCTGGGTTATAATACCAAGTTGCTACTATCAACTCTGAAAATAACTAGCTCTTTAAACTTTGTCAAGTGATATGACTTATTGGAGCCTTAGTTTCTTCATAAATTGGAATCACTGATCTCTAATCATATTGAATGGGAAAGAGTCAGAACAATTGCTATAGAAAAAAGTAATACAAATTCAGAGCCTGATGTGGTGACAAGAGAAGCAATATCTTTTTCAGTACACATCATCTTCTTTTCATGGATGATGGAAAATCTCTTACCATCAAAAGATCAAGTTTTCAGTGAGAAATGTGTACAGGGTTTTAAAATATAAAACAGAACAGTAAATGTTATTACTAAGCATATAATTCTGTTCCATTAAAGACTAAGAATGTGCAGACTACGTGTTATGAAAACAAGACACATTAGTGATCAATGCCTAAGAGGCAATTTTAAAGTACTCCGTATGGTTCCAGACAAAATGAAGTAAATGCACTTCTCCTTATTCTTCCTACTAAGTACAATTAAAAGCCCTAGACAATATGTAAAAAACAAACATGAGATTTTGAGAGGTGGAGAAAAGAAAGTAGACTACACCTAGAGACCTCGAAACCAGAGGAAGAACATGGCAATGAGTTCACTGGGTTTTCTTTTTGCTGCATATATCTCAGACTAGGTACTGGAAAAGTCAGCAATCAGGAGAAACCAATGGACTCAAACCAAAAAAGCCCAAAGAAAAGCCAAAAGGACCAGAAAGGGTGAAGCATGAATGCCATGTGGAGAACCTTCAACTTCAACCTATTGGTAATGAGACAACCCTCCCCATACCTACCGGGATGGTGTCAGCAGAGAGCCCAAACTTTCATCTTCACCCAGCAGTAATGAGACACCCCTTTTTCCTGCCCCCCAAAAGTCAGTGGAGGTCAAGTGTCCAGGTCACCCTGGACATCCAAACCCATCTGGAAATAATGAGGCAGTGTCCTTTCCTCAGTGGCATGATGCTGGCATGGTGTCAGAAGAGGTCTGCTGACACAGAAGATTTACATGAGATTCAGAGTTCCATAACATAATACAATACAATTGAAGATCATTTGTTAAACTAAGAACCAGGAAAATCTCTTGAATGAACAGAGACCATCAACAGGTGCCAAAACCAAGGCACACAAAAGTTGAATTACCTGACAAGGAATTTAAAGCAGCTATCATAAAAAAATTCTCATTGAGCAATTACAAACACACTTGAAACAAATGAAAAATAGGAACTCTTAACAAAGATTTAGAAGATAAAAAGAAGAAGCAAATGGAAATTTTAGAACTGAAAAATTCCAGTAATGAAAATAAAAACCTCAATAGATGGGCTTCCCTGGTGGCGCACTGGTTAAGAATCCGTCTGCTAATGCAGGGGACGTGGGTTCAATCCCTGGTTCAGGAAGATCCCACATGCTGCAGAGCAACTAAGCCCGTGCGCCACAACTACTGAGCCTGCGCTCTAGAGCCCGCGAGCCACAACTACTGAAGCCCACATGCCTAGAGCCTGTGCTCCACAACAAGAAAAGCCATTGCAGTGAGAAGCCTGCAGGCTGCAGTGAAGAGTAGCCCCCGCTGACCTCGAAAAGCCCGCACACAGCAACAAAGACCCAATGCAGCCAAAAAATAAATAAATTAAAATAAATAAATTTTTTAAAACCCCCAAAACTCAGTAGATGGACTCAACAGTAGACTGGAATGGTCAGAGGAAAGAATCAGTGAACTTGAAGACAGGACAATTTAGAAATGAACTAATTTGAACAAGAAAATAGACTGGAAAAAATGAACAGAGCTTCAGAGACCTATGGGACCATAACGAGAAGTCTAATTCATATAATCAGAACCCCAAAAGGAGAGAAAGAGAGTGAGGCTGGAAAAAGTATTTGAAAAAAAATACTTTTGAAGGAATGTCAAAAACTTCCCAAATTTGGCAAAACCTACAGAATCAAGAAGCTGAGCTAATGTCAAATATGGTAAACCCAAATAAACCAATGCCAAGATACATCATAATCAAACTTCTGGAGAATAAAAGAAAATATCTTGAAAGCAGTCAGAGAAAAATGATACCTATAGGGGAAAACCCGTTTGAATGACAGTGGGTTTCTCATCAGAAACCATGGTGCTGAAAGAATGGAATGGTCAACCCAGAATTCTATACCCAGCAAAAATATCTTTCAGGAAAGAAAGGGAAA